>NC_057347.1:35722083-36374167 GCF_016509475.1 Prionailurus bengalensis
ATTACCTCCTCGAATCCTCACTGCGTCCCCCTGAAGGAGGTGCTGGGATTGACATTCTACCGATAAGAGATTGAGGCTCGAAGAGGGTAGGCCACTGGCCCAAGGAACCACCCCTGCCCCCACCCCAGGCAGGAAGCGGTGGGTAAGTGGCCAGTGTAATACACAAGGCCCCCACAGCCACACTTCTCCCTGTCACTCTTTCCCTCCATCCCTGCCCCTCCAGCCCTCACCCTGAGTTGGGGGGCTAGAACCTGCCATGTCAGAGAGACTGTCCTCTGTCCTTCCATGCTACCACTCAGGGGCCCCCTCCTGACACCCGTTCGTGGAATCTGGGCTTGGGGGCCCAGGTGGGAGGAATGGAGGTAAGCCCGGGGACGATCTTTGTCATTTGCTCCAAGGCGTGATTTTCAAGCTCTCTCAGTGAGCGCTCACTTTTCCTGCTTTGGGGGAATCGCCTCCCCTACCCACGCCCCCACCACCACCACCCCCGGTTCCAAAATCCAGCCAGAGCAGGGGTGAAGGGAGATGGGCAAGAAGACAACAATTTCTGCGGGGGAGGGGAGGGGAGAGGAGGTGCGGGGCCTCCCCCCCCCCCCCCAGCTGCAGCCCATCTGCCCTGGGCAGGCGGCCAGGCAAGGTAAGTGAAACCCGCTGCCCCCCATCAGGAGCTGGCTCAGTGGTGGCTTTGAAGCGTGATGCAGTGATCACCTCTGAGCTGACTCCTTCTGGGCTGCAAGGGGGACCCTGACCCACAAAGGGGGAGGGTGGGGGCCCTGGGACTGGTTTGGGTCAGTGCAGTTTGATTCTGGAGCAGCGTCAGTAAATGCGAGGGGGTGGGAGAAATTAGCCAGTTTCCGAATCCAGTTGGGTTAACCGGAGTGTCAAAGCGGGCCAGTTCACAGCGCCCTCCCTCACCTCCTGCCCCAGCCTCAGAGGCCTCCACTCGTCCCCCCCCCGCAAGGGCGCCGCCTGACCCACATTCATCAGCCGCCCCCTACCCCCCACCCCAAGCCCTTGCCTGGGTTCCGCTTCCTTCAGAATGGTCTTCTCTCTTCCTTTGACATAACAGCGAAATTGGTCAAGGCTTCTACCTTCCCATCTGGAGTCTTTTCCTTCAGAAACCACCCTCTCTCCTGTGCCCTGTTTCGCATCCATATCTCTCATCGAGGAATCACAGATCCGATCCATTCATCAGACATCATCCGCAGTAGGGACTTACTTCCCCCAGACTTTGGGACTGGGAGAAGGGGTGTCCCGAGAGGGCAAGGCTCTACCCGAGTGCTTGGTGGAGTGTTCCAGGCCTTGTGGTAAGGGCACGGGGGAGAGATTCAGGTACCCCAAGCCCCAGGGAGGCGGTCTTTTTTGCTAACTCCAGGGCCCAAGCCTCCCTGGCCTTTTGTTCGAGCCTCTGCCATCGTCTCTGCAGCACCCACTCCCCTGTGGGTGGCTATCCTCCAGAAAGTTCCTCCTTGCCAGCCCTCAAGGATCGCAGCGCTGTCCCGCAGTTCTGAAGGACTCAGTCGTTCGTCTCACTTTTTATCCTGCATCCAAAGACAGTCAAGACATTTTAATGAAAAACGAAGCAGGCTTACACCATGGCTGGAACCGGGCAAAGCCAGCAGGTGGGAAGGTAAGAGGATGGGGCATCAGAAGACCCAGGTACCAGTCTACCGTTATTTGCCGGTGCCCTGGGCCCAGTCCCCTCCCACATCCCCTCCCCTCAGCCTCAGTTTCCTCATCTGTAAAAATGGGTGTGAGATCCCAGTCTCCCACAGCTGCTGCAAGGAGTCAAAGCAGTGTTGAGTGAGGGTGCTCCGAAAGTCAAGGGGGCTTGTGAGATGTCAATTACTCTCGTTCTATTTGCTGCTGCTGCTGGTGGCTTCTGGCCTGCAGGCCGGGGACCGGATGAGGGGTGAGATGACATGTCAGCACTGGAGACCCAGGCTCCGGGGCCTTCCTGCTGCAGATAAGAGCCAGACCTGTGACGGGGCCTTGGGCTCCGCACAATTCCCACGGGAATCACTGGGGGGAGGAGCTATCCCAGGCTCGAGCTTATCTTCTCCCTGGCGCGTCTGGGAAGTAGGGTCAAGTGCAATTGTCTGGGTTGGTTCCTAGCAGGGGAGGGTAGAGGGGAGGAATGCACAGTCTGGCAAGTCTCTCAGTCAAAGGAAGACCCCCAAGAGGGCCCAGGAAGGGGGAGGAGCTGAAGCAGGAGTATCCCTTCCCTGTCCCACCCTTCCAAGGCTGGGGGGGCCCCTGAGCCGAGGCTGAATGTGTAAGAACAGAGGGCCCCGGGCAGCCAGCTCTCCCTACACCCGCCTCCTCTCTGGGTCCTATCATATCCACTGGCCATGAGCGCCCCCTCCCTCGGAGGAAAGAGAAGAGACCACCCTGCCCTGGGGACAGCTCCTGCTGAGGCAGGAGACCGAGCCCTCGCCCTGGAAGTCCCCCTGCTCTAAAGAGAGAGAGAGAGACGTGGTCTCTAGGCTGCAATCTGCTGGCCCAAGGGGGCGGAGAGGTGGGTCTGGAACATGGAGAGGAACTTCAACGCCACTTTCCGCTCCTATGCTGGGCTGGACAGGGGTGCGGCGGGCGGGGGCAGCTCATGGCCTTAGAGATCTCCCAGTCTAAGGGGCTCCCAGTCAAACAGTGATTCACACCTGGAGCAGGAGCACAAGAGCGCTCTTAGTTCCACACTCTAGGCCAGGACTCGGATCTCAGGAGTGGAAGCCACCACCGCCCCCCCCCCCCCAGGCCGTCTACAATTGGGGAAACCGAGGCCCCGAGAAGCGCACGATGTATTCCAAGCCGCTCAGTGGGTCCGTTGCAAAGAAGGGGATTACGAACCCGTTTCGGCAGTTTCAGCCGAAGGAGGCAGGAGGTGAGGGTTGTCCCCTCCGCTTGCCCCTACTTCCGTGACCTGAGACCACTCCCAGGGCCTCTCCAGACCTGTTTCCCCACCTGCCATGAGAGGAAAGTGGTCCTTCCCAGACCACCCCTGCTCCCCCTCTCTAGGGAGTCTGAAGCCAGGTTCCTGTCCAGCCCCAGCCTTGTCCAGCCCACGGTGCCCGGAGGAGGGGAGGCAGGTGCGGGAGGTGCAGGGGGGACGAGGAGGGGGATCTCCTGGAGGAGCCAGCAGGCGGAGGAAAGTGCTGAGTCGGCACTCAGAGCCTCAGCCACCTCCGCTCCTGTTCCATTATTCATCCGTGTAAGAGGCTCTCCCGCCTCCTTTCTGACCCAGGCCCAGTCTCCAGGAATGCCTTTGCCCACCCCCCAACGTCCCCCCTCAGCTGGAAACTCTTAAGCAAAAAGGTCGTCAAGATGATTAAATGCGAACAGATTTTCAGCTCTTTTTCCACTTTAATTAAAAATGGGCTCTCTGTTCAGAGGAAGCTGGAGACAGAACAGCAGCTCCCCGAAGGCCCCTGGGCTGAAAAAGTGAGGGAAAAACACTCAAGAGATGTCTGAAGGTTGGCCTGCGGTGGCCTGGGGTCAGGGGCCTGGTCTGCACAGCCACCACGCGCCCACAGGCCCTGCCCGCAGAGGACAGAGGGGGCCTGGAGTCCCCTAGGCCCAGGAACAGAGCAGGGACACAGGCAGGTGGGTGAACAAGCAGGGGAGCTGAGCTCCTCATATCTAGGGTGGGGATGGGCTGGGAAGCAGAAGGGACTCCATTCCCACAAACCCTCACGATTGCCCCCCCCCCCCCCCCCCCCCGCGCTGGTCTGGGGTGGGAACATGCCTTCAAGAAGGGGTGGAGTCTGACCCAGAGAACACAGGATAGAAAATAAGAAATGGGTTAGGGGCACCTGGGTGGCTCAGTCAGTTGAGCGTCCGACTTCGGCTCAGGTCATGATCTCACAGTTCGTGGGTTCGAGCCCCACATCAGGCTTCATGCTGACTGCTTGCTCAGAGCCTGGAGCCTGCTGCTGCTTCTGTGTCTCCCTCTCTCTCTGCCCCTACCCCACTCGCATTCTGTCTCTGTCTCTCTCAAAAAGAAATAAACAGGAAAAAAAAAATTTTTTTTTAATAAAAAAATAAAGAGAGAGAGAGATGGGTTAGTAGCTTCCCAACAACCCAGAGGCAAACGCAGCACGGGCCCAGCATACGGAAAAGAACAACGGGGTGCACGCGCGTGGGAGGGGAGCCTACAGTGGTGGGAAGGCTGGGAAGGCTTCGGGAAGGGGAGCCAGACCAGGACATGGTGCATTTTGTTAAGAAGATGGGGAGGGGCGCCTGGGTGGCGCAGTCGGTTGAGCGTCCGACTTCAGCCAGGTCACGATCTCGTGGTCCGCGAGTTCGAGCCCCGCGTCGGGCTCTGGGCTGATGGCTCAGAGCCTGGAGCCTGTTTCCGATTCTGTGTCTCCCTCTCTCTCTGCCCCTCCCCTGTTCATGCTCTGTCTCTCTCTGTCCCAAAAATAAAATAAAACGTTGAAAAAAAAAATTTAAAAAAAAAAAAAAAAAAAAAAAAAAAAAGAAGATGGGGAGATAGAGAGCAGGGAGAAGCCAGCAGAAGAACTCAACCCTTCTCTCTCTCTCTCTCCCTCCCTCCTATCAGGGATCAGGAGCTGGAGAGAAGGGAAGGAGTGGCAGGGGAAGGGATTTGGTAGAGACACCTGAGAACATCCGCAGGGGAGGAGGAAGGCGGGTGGGGGTGGGGGGGGGGGAGCTGGCACAGGCTTCGGGAACAACAGGAGCCCACAGCCCTCGGTCACCGATCCCATTTCCGGTCTGGCCCCAGCCCCTGGCAAGCCCTGGAGCAGAGCTCCCCTCCGAGAGGACGGTTGCATTGAAGTTCCTCTGTGTTCCAGACCGCCTCTGCGCTAAAGAGGCCAGGCTGCCGAAGTAGCCGCCAGGCCCGGGGAGGAAGGCCTCCCACCGCTTCCGGTACCTGTGCTGGGTGGTCCCACCTGCCCTCCACTCAGGGGACAACCCTGGGTCCTCATCCCGGGGAAGAAAAGCGCTCTCTTCCTGGTGAACCCCCTGGGTGTCTGGGGGCAGCCCAGAACCCAACCCTCTGTTCAGCTCTGGTGAGAGGGTCCCAGCTGGGTGCTTCAGAGTTGCCCCCCCCCCCCCGTCTTTTGGCTCCAGCCCCCTGCCACCACTGAGGATGGCACCTGATGAGGTCAGGGGAGCAGGCGCAGTGAGAACCACCAACTCGACGAAGGTACCCCGGGGAGGTCCCATGCACGATGAACCATGCCCAAGGAAAGGACCTTCCCAGGGCAGGGAGGGGAGGACATCCTGAACAGGAGGTATAGGGGGGTGACAGGGAGTGATCAGCGTGGGGGTTGTGCGAGGGATGGGGGAGCAAATGGGCCCAGATGGAGCTGGCCACACCGGTGGGGGGCACTCAGAAGTCCCATTTCCATTGTTAGTGATAGACCACCCTTCCTTGTTGAAATGCCCATCCTGCTCCTGGCGGGGGCGCAGGGGCAGTTGGCAGGATCATAGTCCAAACCTCCTGCTTCTCCAAAACTCTTCCTAATCCACCCTTTCTCTCCTTCCAAACCAGGCGGCTGGAGAATGGCTGTCTCTGTTTCGCCCTTGTCCCCCGGCTTCTCCCTCCCTGCCCGTTTTGGCAGAATGGGCGTCTTTGCCCAGCTCTTGGGCGCAGCCCTCCCCACCCTCTCAGTTCCACGGGCTACCCTGCCGAATGCCACCCAGACCCTCAGCCTGGCACCTGCTCCTCCAGGAAGGACACGTGGCCGGGAGAGGATGGGGGGGGCGGTGCTGGCCTGATGCCAGGTGGACAGGACGCCTGGCTCCCCAACAGCCTGAGTCCCCCACTTCTCAGAGAGAGCTATTCACCCAAGCAGCCCCCCAGCTTTGGGCCTTGTCTCCTTCCTTCTACTTTTAGAAAACCCAGGGACTCCACGGCGGGGAGTAGCCTATTTAGACAGAGCCCAAATGGAGCAGTGTGGGGAGGGGAGCAGACGGGGAGGGAAGCGTGTCTCTGTTGGCGGGCCCCGCTTTGCCCGGAAGTCGTTTTTCCTCCCCGGTGTTAATTATCAAAATTAACCGAACACTATAAATAACCCAACTCAGAGACTTGAAGAGCCTCGCTTCTAATTAATTCATTTCCAATCAAGACACTTCTAGGCCCCCCTACCCTAGAATCCGAGGCATGGGAATCTCATTGTGCAGCCTTTTCAAATAACGAACCCAACCGTCCCCTCGCTCCTGAGACGCGAAAGCTCAAAGAGAAAAGAGAGGAGGAAAAACACTCTGCTTTCTTGGAAGGGGGTAGCCTATAAATAACCCCATATTGGTGCATTTGATGGACGACGTTCGCGTCTCGATTGGCTTTTGTTGGGATGAGGAGACGCAGACGGTGGGGGCCGGGTGATGGAGGCTTCCAACCTGCTGCCTCCTTTACTGGGCAATAAATTTAAAGCAAGACCGTGAGCACCATCCAAGGCCTCCGTGTTGGCTAGGGCCGGGGAGACTGATCGATAGAGGAGGAGGGGTGGGGAAGGGGGGAGAGAGAGAGAGAAAGAGAGAAAATGCAAGTCTAGGGAAAGTGTCAGGGAGGAGAAGGTGGGGGCGGGGCGGGGTGGGGGGAGAGGCATTTTCATCCCCACTTTGCAAGAGACCCTCGCCGGAGACCCACCGACCTGCTCCAGCCTCGTGTCCAGCTGCCTCCTGTCAAGATCCTCTGCGCCTCTTCTCCCTGGGTGTCGGTGACCTTTGTGGTCTGTGTGCCCCACCCAGGTCCCCCAGCAGCCCCCAGCAGCCTGGCTCCCTGCTGTAGGGGAAGGGGCAGGCTGCGCATGACCTTCCAGGACCAAATGCCCCGCTGGACAGGGCGGGGGGGGGGGCAGGGAGGGGGGGTAGGGAACAGAACTGAGTCAGAGGAGGAGAGACTCAGGGAAGGGGAAAGAGGCACTAAGTCAGTGAAGAGACAAGAGGAAAGAGTAAAAAGCAGGACTGAGAGACAGACAGACAGAGAGAGGGACAGAGGTGGAAGCAGAGGGGGGCTGAGGCCTGGGAGGCCAGGGCTGGGAGCAATGGATTTCGCTCCTCTTGAGCTCCGGCTTCCCTCCCCACAAAATGGCCTTAAGGTCAGCCCTTTCCTCCCCGCAAGGTGGTTGTGAAGATTGAATGAGAGTAAATATGCATGAAACTCAGGGCACCTGGGTGGCTCCGTCGGTTGGGCGCCGGGCTTCGGCTCAGGTCATGATCTCGTGGTTCGTGAGTTCGAGCCCCGCGTCGGGCTCTGCGCTGATAGCTCGGAAGGAGCCTGGAACCTGCTTTGGATTCTGTGTCTCCCCCTCTCTCTCTGCCCCTCCCCCCCCCCCGCCTCTCCCCTGCTCGTGCTCTGTCCCTCTCTCTCTCAAAAATAAATAAACGTTAAGGGGCGCCTGGGTGGCGCAGTCGGTGAAGCGTCCGACTTCAGCCAGGTCACGATCTCGCGGTCCGGGAGTTCGAGCCCCGCGTCGGGCTCTGGGCTGATGGCTCAGAGCCTGGAGCCTGTTTCCGATTCTGTGTCTCCCTCTCTCTCTCTCTCTGCCCCTCCCCCGTTCATGCTCTGTCTCGCTCTGTCCCCCCAAAATAAATAAATAAATAAACGTTGAAAAAATAAATAAATGAACGTTAAAAAAAATTTAATATGCACGAAACTCTCACCCAGGGGCCTGGCGAGAAAGGAGTGCTCACCTCGAGATGGCTGCTGTTACTACCCTCATTAGGCTATGTCATTACTCCTAATGGTACGAGGAGAGAGGGGTCCTGCAGTAGGGCTGATGTCCCCTTCCTCACCCCTGGTTGTCTCACCCCTGGTTGTGAGCGCCCCCCCCCCCCCCCCCCCGTGGACGCATAGTCTTCTCCCCCTTACCCCCCCCCCCCCCAGTGGAGCTTTGGCCCAGCCACCAGACTGGGGTCTAGAGAGCAGGGCTGTGGCCCGCCCCCGAGGCCAGGGGCTTTGCTGGACTGTGTCTCTTCCCTCAGACTGGGAATGCCTGGGGGGGGGGGGGGGGGCAGCCCGGGCTTTCTTCTCCCTCCAAGTGCCCTGCCCTGGTCCCTCCCGGCCAGAGGGCTCCACGTGTGGGGCAGGTGGTTGACTGAGTGGCCTGGGGAAACCACGGAACCCCAGGCCCTAGGGGGGTTGCCTTTGGCCGGCCTCTTTCCCCACCGCCGTGGCCTCCCCCCGTCGGATGCGGCTGCTCTCCCCACCTGGTCCTACTCCTCCAGCTTCGACCCCCTCCACTCCAGCTGAGATTAAGGGAGGGACCAGGTGGGGAGAGTGGCCCCTTTCCCACCTACATCCTGTCCCCGGGCCTCTCCTTTCCGCAGGCTGGGGAGGGGGCTGGTGGGAGCCAGCCCCCGGGCAATCTGATCTCCATTAGACCCTTCTCTGGTTCTCATTACTGCAGCCCCGGAGGCTTCGGAAACGTGTAATTTCCCGGCGGCTTTTCTCTCCTGCCTCTGCCTTTTGAGGTCCCTCTACCACCCCAGTCTTTTTTTTTTAAATGTTTATTTATGACAGAGAGAGAGAGAGAGAGCGCGCGCGCGCGCGCGCGCGCGCGCGCGCGCGCGCATGAGCGGGGGAGGGGCAGAGAGAGAGAGACACACACACAGAATCCGAAGCAGGCTCCAGGCTCTGAGCGGTCGGCACAGAGCCCGACGCGGGGCTCGAACTCACAGACGGCGAGATCATGACCTGAGCCGAAGTCGGACGCTCAAACCGACTGAGCCACCCAGGTGCCCCATACCACCCCAGTCTTCTCTGGAGACCTCTCCTCTAGTGGACAGGCATTGGGAGCACAGAGTCACCGAAGCACTGTGGGGAGGGGGTTACGATGTGACCTTCAATCTCAGCCCAGCTCCGGACCCTCAAGGAGCAGAATGTGCCTTTCTTCCTAAATAAAAAATAACTCTGGAGGAGTGGGGGGGGGGGGGGGGGGGTGCGCCTGGGTGGCTCGGTCTGTTAAGCGTCTCACTCTTGGTTTTGGCTCGGGTTACGTTCTCATGTAGGTGGGTTCGAGCCCCACATGGGGCTCCGCGCTGACAGGGCAGGGCCCGCTTGCGCTCCCTCTCTGCCCCTCCCCTGCTCGCTCACTCTCAAAGTAAATAAACAAACTTAAAAACATTAAAATAAAATAATAAGAAATCAATTTCAAAAATAACCCTGGGGTGCCTGGATGGCTCAGTCGGTTGAGCGTCTGACTTTCGATTTCAGCTCAGGCCATGATCTCACGGTTCGTGGGTTCGAGCCCCGGGGCCAGCTGCACACTGCTCTCGCAGAGCCTGCTTGGGACTCTCCGTCCCTCTCTCTCTCTCTCTGCCCCTCCCCCACTCGTGTGCATTCTCTGTCTCTCTCAAAATAAATAAATAAACTTAAAAAAAAAAAATAACTCCCGGGGCGCCTGGGGGGCGGAGTTGGTTAAGCGTCCGACTTCAGCCAGGTCACGATCTCGCGGTCCGGGAGTTCGAGCCCCGCGTCGGGCTCTGGGCTGATGGCTCAGAGCCTGGAGCCTGTTTCCGATTCTGTGTCTCCCTCTCTCTCTGCCCCTCCCCCGTTCATGCTCTGTCTCTCTCTGTCCCAAAAATAAATAAACGTTGAAAAAAAATAATAATAACTCCCTTCTCACCCCTTCCTTCTGCTTGGGCCCCCTGTCCTTCCCTCCCCCTCTTGCAGGATACACCCCAGAGTCCCGGGGAGGGTGAAGGGGTTGCTGCAGCCTAGGCCCTGTGCCTGGCACTGAGGGAGGCAGGCAGGAATACGTAAGCGGCACGAATGGTCAAGCTAACAAATGAACCGACACGGGGCAGCAGGGGAGGGGAAAGAACTCAGCCAAAGACAAACCTGACGCCAATGACGTTCAGTTCATCACCCCTGGTGATGACCCAGTTTCTCCAGCCTCCTCACCCCACCATGTCCCCCTCCGGAACTATCTCCCTCTCTCCTACTCGTCAGCACAGGAAATCACCTCTTCTGGGAAGCCCTCCCTTTTATTCCAGCCTGAGTGACCCCCGCGTGGACCCCAGGCACCCTGCTTCCCTCCCGGCCACCAGCACAATGTGCCGCGGAGGGGGGGTTGGGGATTGCCTTCTCCCTCCATCTGGGCGCTGAGCCCCTTGGGGACGGCGGTGATTGTGTCTGTTACCCATCTGGTGTCCTCCTGGCCTGGGTGACAAGTATGCGATCACCGCCGATGAACGAATGCACACACAAAGGAATGAATGAAGGAGCAGATGTACTGACCGCCTGCCTAAACACCAGCTAGCAGAGGGGCGGGGAGGTCAAAGACACGCCCCTCTATGAACTTCAAGCGACTGTCAAACGCCGTGATTGGCAAGCAAGGGGCAGCCCAGGGAGAGGAGTAAGTGGGAAAAAGCAGAATTGCGACTCACGCGACCCAACATGCCACGCGCCCAAGGGCCAGAAGGGAGCAATTGTATTGTGTGTTTTTTTCCTTTTTTAAGAATCCTCCTTTCGTGTCAGATTCTCGTGTTTACAATTCACAGATGGCTGTTTAAGGACTTTCCGATGCCGTCAGGGACAGGGAGAGACCCCCAGATGAACAGGAGAGATTGTGGGCAAGGGGGTTCCCCGTCATTCCCCGTCTTGTGTCTCTGGCTCCTCACTGTTCCCACCTGCTCGTCCAGGACTGGGTGGTGGCCTGGCCTAGCCCATATCTGCTGGAGGAGGAGGAGAGCACCCTGCTTGCAGGGGAGGGTGGCCACAGAGCCTAAACAGCCCTGATTAAGTGTCTCAACGGACAGGCCTGGGCAGTGCCCAGATGGAGTGTGGCGGACATCATGCCTGCCCTCTGGGGCTTCCAGAATGTTCCAAACACACAGATGGGAACAGACATGGATGGGCAGCCAGGAACAAAAATAAAAGAGAATGTTAAAGCAGGCTCTGTGCGTATACACACACATATAAGGTGACCCTCTCTCTTCTCACTGCTTGGTGAACTCCTATTCACCCTTCAAGGCCCAATTCATTTATCCAGTCATTCATGTATTCATCCGTCACGGACACCTGTTGCCTAGCACCACTTTGCTCTTTTTAGCTTATGGGAAACCTCCTCTCCCCAACTCTCTTGTAGGGAGAGGGTTACTTTTGTTCTGCTTTTACCCCCCTGGCCACTCTGGGAGGGGTCCTATGACCCAAACCTGGTAAATTAGTGTATACAACGCCCCTGTCATGCGATTGGCTCAAGGATGAGCATATCACCGAATCCACCCGGTGACAGTCAGTCCTGGGCTTCCTCTGGGACTACAGGGAAAGAAGTGCTTTCTTTGCGCTGGGGATGCTGACCTAGACTATTATAAGCCTTCTTACCATCCCTTGGGGAGACCCTGACTAAGAACAAAAGCCTGACTGAGATGGTCCGAGAGAAGCTCACGCAAGAAGAAGACAGAGGCAAGAGGTGCTCAGTGACAACAGGTAGCACCTGTGCCTGGCTTTGCCGGACTTTGCCTCCTCCGGGAAATTTCCATGATGTTGAACAATATTCTCTCTCCTTTTTTTGTTTCCCTTAAAAAGTTTGCGATGACTTTCTGTCACTTACAACCCAAGAGCTCCTGACTAGCGCATCATTAATTTGTCACTGCGCTCCTGCTCTGTGCCAGGAGCTGGGTGGTAGAATCCAAGGTGGGGGGGGGACTGAGGCACAGCCCCCTGCCTTCAAGGGGCTCAGAGTCACCTGAGATCTTCCAAATGCTGCCCCTCTGTGCTATGGCCAGCTTCCACAGACAGTGAGTCCCCTCCTCCCCTCTGCTCCTGGAGGTAGGCTCACATTCCGTGGCCACCTATTACATACGGGGCTCTGTGGTTCTTCCTACCGTCCTAATGTCCTGGGCTATGTCTACATCTGTCCCTACCTCTGCCTCTTAAACCGTGAGCTCTTTGACGATGGGCGCCATGCTGGTGAATCTCCAGTACCTAGGGCAGCGCCCGACACCTGCTTCTTGCTTGCATTCGTTTTGAATGAATAAGCGAGTGCTGATCTCTCCGGTGTTTACGAGCGTTGAGGCAGCAGGCAGCCAAGGAAAGGTACAACAGGATGTAGAGCAGAGGGGCCTGGGGAGTCCTAGATCCAGAAAAGCCAGCCCACTGCCCCGCTCAGTCCCATGAGCCTTCCTGCAGAAGCACTCCACACAGTCGAACCACAGGCATCCGTGTCTCTGCACGAATGCCGGAAACTCTGCCCTGCCGCAAGCCCCGCCCATGGTGTCCCCCCCCACCCCACCCCCGGCCACTACCTGGACCTGTGCGAGGTGTCACTGCAGCCTGTCCCTCTGAGGCTCATTGGCCCATCTTGCACACAGCTCTCTCTCACCAACATGGCACCGGGGCCGCCCGGAGTGATGAGGACTGCCTCACTCCGCCCCCAGACACCGTCCCTCCTTCCTTCTCCTCCTTGCATCCCTCTCCTCTGTTCTTCTCTACCCCTTCCCTTCCCATCCCATCTCTCCATCGTCCGCCGTTCCTTTCCCTGCTCCTCATCTGTTTCTCCAGCCCTCCTGCCTTCCCACTGGGCCAGTCTTCCCTGACCATGTCTGCAGCTGGGTAAATTTCTGTAAACAATTCAGTTCGTAATAGATTCAATTGTATTACATCCTTATTAGAAGCTTATAGCATTTGGGAAGAGGGACTCGGGCGGCTAAGAGGCTGATATCCTCCCTGACTGCTTGAGTGCCTGGGAGTGGAGTGCTCCCATTTTCAAATTAACTTGGGCTTCACATATTTCATTATCTCCCCACATTTCCCCCTGTCGAATCATCCGGAGCGTCTCTCTTTCCTTCCTCTCTGCTTGAGAGAGTTTCCCTCCCCCCCCCCCCCGCCACCTTTGTCCAGTCCCAGAAGATAGTCCCTGAGATCAGGAAAGATGTAGGCTATACAGCAAAAAGGACTTCCGGGTGGGTAGGGCATGAAAAGACTCCTTAGAAAGAAGGAGAGGAGCGGAGGAAGGTGAGAGAGACTCCGTCAGTGAAAAACTGTGGTCGTGGGTGGGAGAGGAGGAGGCCAGCCCCCTCAGCCCAAAACCCGGGGCCCTGGGACCCACGGAGCAGCTGACATGGGTCTCCAATCCCAGACCCGGACGGGGAGTGGGAGAAAACAGCTGCACACATCTGGAAGATGCTTGCCCAGCTCCCTCCATTAGCCCAGGCACCAGCCGGCTGCGTTTGATGTTTGATCTTGCCTTCAGTGCAGGGAAGAAGCCAATGAGATGGCAGAGACCGCTCATGGAGCCACCCCCTGCCACCAGCTTGGCTCCCCTCCCCAGATCCCCTGACAGCCCAAACCAACTTCCAAGGCATAAATGAAATGCCAGAAAACCAAACCCTGACCCCACCCCCACAGCAGTGGAGCCAAAGCCGATTCCCCATGAGTGGGGGGTGGGGTGCTGGAGCCTCTTAGCCACCCACACCCCTCCCCATGCCTTTCTTGTCTGTCCCAGGCCCTAGGAGAGAGGCTCAGCGCCAGACCACAGTCATGCCTCATTTTGGTTCTTTTTGCAGAGGGCAGGTAATTGATCAAGATTTTGGAGGGCGGGGGAGGCAGGGAGTGAATGCTAAAGACTCATCTGGAAGAGGGAGTGTCTGTGGAGAGCTAGGAAGGGCAGCAAACTGCTATTAAGTAGGACTGGAACAGAGAGCAGGGAATGCAAAGCTAACGTGCATTTATTGAGCACCTGCTGCATGCATATATACCAAGGTGAATGAGATGGTCCACTGGGGGAGGCAGACATACAAGCAGACATACGCACGGTGACAAGGACAGTAAAGGCACCCACGAACGCCGTGGATGGAAGGCATCAATCCCACCAGGGAGAGAAGCAGAGGGCTTCATGGAGGCGGAAACACTTGAGCTGGGCTGCGAAGGGTGACTAGGAGCAAGCCGGGCAGAGAGAAAGGGGGAAGAGCCTTCCAGAACCTTCCAGGCAACAGAGCAACACAAGCACAGATTTGGGGGTGGGGGTGGGGGTGGGGGGGGACCAATGTAACCCCTGGACAGTAGCAAAGGCTATGATAACATGCGCAGGGTGGGGTGGGCAGAGGAGGTGTTGGAAAAAGCTCATACTTACCAACCCTTCGCGTTTACACAGCACTTTATAATCTGCAGGGTGCTCTCCAAAGTCACAATCTCATCAAACCTTCACCCCAAGCAGGGGGGGCAGGGGGGCAAGATGTCCAGTATACGAAAGGGGAACCGGAAGCTCGGAGAAGTCAAGCGATTGACCCCGAGTTCATCTGCTGCTAGGGGTCAGATTAACCGACTGCGTCTGAACTGAGTAAGCCCAGTGAGGAGTCCCTGGCTCCTGAGGGACACCAGACACTTTGGGCTTCACCCGGGAGAGTGGTTAGGGTCGGCTTCAGAGAGGGAAGGAGCCGGGTTCCCAGCTCTCTGGCACCCCCCCACCCCCCCACCTCAGAGGAGTGAGAAGTAAGCAGGTTAACACGTAGCGTGTCCCCCCGGCACGTGTGTTCACGATGGAGAACATGCGAACAGTAGAAACAACTTTTGAGAAGATACTTATTGAACCACTGCTATGGGCTGTATAAGAAGCTTCTACACAGCTTAGAGTTTTCCAGAGTTGCTGGGTCCTGAGGACTCTCTGGGGGTGACCCAGATCCGCTAGGGGGACAAAATGTTTTTAACAAGGGTCCCAGGGGCGCCTGGGTGGCTCAGCCGATTAGGGTCCGACTTCGGCTCGGGTCACGATCTCGCGGTTCGCGGGTTCGAGCCCTGCGTCGGGCTCCGTGCTGATGGCTCGGAGCCTGGAGCCTGCTTCGGATTCTGTCTCCCTCTCTCTCTGCCCCTCCCCTGCTCACGCTCTGTCTCTCTCTGTCTCTCAATAATAAATAAACGTTAAAAAAAATTTTTTTTAAAAATAACAAGGGTCCCAGCTGATTGTTAAGCTCACGCAAGTTCGGGAAACACTAACAGGGGACAAAAGCCAAAAGAAGGCCGGTTCTAACGCTGGGAGATCCACGCCTCCCAGTGGCAAGACTGGGAGAGGGGCACCCAAGACTCACAGATGAGGAAGGCAGCTGCTGGGGCGGCCCAAACCAGAAGGAAAAGGGACTGTTAGGCTACGTTAGTTATCTATTGCTGCGTCACAAAGTACCCCACAACTTAGAGGCCTAAAACAAGTCCAGCCACGTATTATTTCGCATCGTTTCTGCGGGTCAGGAAGTTGGGAGACGTTTAGCTGGGTAGTTCTGGCTCAAGGTCTCTTGAAAGGTCCCAGTCAGATGTCCTCTGGTAGCGGCAATCATCCCAAGGCGTGACTGGCACGGAAGGACCCGCTTCCAAGATGGCTCGCTCACCTGACGCCGGCTGTTGGCTGGAGGCCTCAGCCACTCGACCCCTGGGCCTCTCCTTTGGGCTGCTTGAGTGTTCTCCCAACATGGCAGCGAATGTCCCGCCCCCCCCCCCCCCCCAACTAAGTGATCTAGGAGAGAATAAGGAGGAAGTTACATGAAGTCACACTCTGCCATTTCTAGGATATTCCATTGGTTACACCCCTCGCCCCCCCCCCCCCGCCCCCAGCAACTTTCTACCACCCTCAAGCTCCTGGAGAAGAAACCACGGACCGGGAAACCTCAATCTCCATGCCCCCAGCTGGGTGGAGGGGAGGGGTGACAGTCAGGCCTCCCAGGCCTGTGAAATAAATATTATCACATGTTTGCCTCAGCAGAAATAAAGCTTCCAGCCGGGTGGGGGAAGGAGAGGGCTCGCTTCATCTAAACATGCTTCTGCCCTGATGGGCTGTGTTTTCCATTTAAAACCACACTTAGGATGGCTGGAGAAAATACGCGTGATCCTGGTGCGTTTTTCGGAAATTCACCCTGTTGGGTTTCTTGCCCCTTTCCTGGTGCCCCCCGAGAGTGGGCTTATCCTACCCTCCACAGCCTTAGGGGCTCACTCGCAGGGTGGTCTCAGACCCCTGACTCACCCTCTCTGAGCCCCCCCGGGAGCCGGGGCGGGTGCCAAGTCCCTCCTGATGTTGGGGCAACATCAGCCTTCATGTCTTGATATCCGTAGACGTTGGGCAAGAGCTGTCTGAGATCGGGGACACCTCTCATTTCAAAAGGACCCGAGGGCAGGGGTTGTGCCTATGGATCCCACAGCAAAGGGACAGGGACTGGGCGTCCCAATAAGTGGAAGCCCCCAGTACGGGGCCGCGCCTCCTTCCTCCACTCCAGCTGACGGTGGTGAGGGAGAGAAGGTCACTGGCTGGCAGCTAGAGCAAGATGGGGGGTGATTTAGGGTCCTTCTGCTGCTTTCCTCCATAAGCCCTCTGCCTGGTTTCCTCTCCCGCTTAGCAGGGCGGGCCTGGAGAGGAGGGGGGTCAGGGAAGAAATGCAGCAAGGTAGGGCAGAGAGTGGCCACGGTGACAGGTCTCAGAACGGTAGGACAGTCTCCACCCCGCTCCCCTCTGTGACTACTCCCCACCCCCTCGTCAAGCGCATCGACCTCCCTCTCCCAAACCGCAGTCACACGGACTTCACAAAAGGCGAACTCGCTGCGCAAATGGAGAAACTGAGGCTCAGAGAAGGAACAACACTTGCCTCGGGGTGCCACTGAGTCAGCTACAGGGGCAAGGAGCCCTCCCTAGGTGCCAGCACTAGGCAGAGGCAGCAGTGGCCCTCATCGGGGTTAACAGTCACCACACTCCTTCAGGAAGGAGGAGAGAGGGAGGAGGAAGGGAAGAGGGAGCACAGAAATCTCAGGGGCTTCCCTTGTCAGGGCGGGGTCCCCAGCGGGGTCTGTGGTGGAAGCCTGAAGAAGGTGGAGTCCCCAGAGGAAGGGGGAGGGAGGAGCAGCAGGAGGAAACTGGCACCCTGGCTTTAGACAGGTAGAGTGAACACTCCAGGCCTCAGTTTTTCCATCTGGAAAATGGGGCTGTGCTTTTCCGGTCTGGCCCCACTGCTAATTGTAAATCAGACCTTTTCCCCGTGGACACCGGCTTCTAGGCACTGAGGACATGAACTTGGCCTCCTCTCTCCTGACCCCTGACCTCCAGTTTCCTCTGCAGCGGGGGTCGGGGGTGGGGGGGAGGGTAATAAATCCTACGTGAGGAGTAGAGGGTCACTCGAGAGCTCAAATTGCAGAGTGGATGGATGCTAGGTTAGAGGGACTTCCTGGCCTAGCGGCAGTGACCCTGCTGGGCATAGCCACCCCCCCATCCCCCCCATCCCCCCCCCCACCCCCACCCCCCCTCCTGCTGGGATGGGGATCCTCTCTCGGGAGACATAGCCTCTTTTTGTTCCTCCTCCCTGGGGGCAGGGGAGGCTGTGGTGTGGTGGAAGGTGCTAGACTCCCAGACGCTGCTGGGATGTCTCTCCTCACTACCTTCACAAACCCACAAGCCACCTGTGCCATTACAAAGCCACGGAGCCCTTCGGGGTGGGGGGAGGGGCAACCCCACCCTCCCGCGATCGCCCCTCCCCTCCCCCGCCCTCCCCCCCCCCACCCCCCACCGCTGCTCTGACCCCAGACTTCCTGCCAAGGGGAGGCAGTGGGGTGAGATGAGTGGGGAGGGAGAAGGTGGCCGTGAGCAGGCTGGTGGAGAGGGGCAGCCGTCCAACCACCGGGGGAGGACATCGGGCAGACAATATTTCCACACAGAAAAAGAAAAATATTCCATTAGGAAAAGCTGGTGGCAAGGCCTGCCCTGTGAGTCCTTCCTTCGACCCTGGGAATGCTGGGAGAGACCCGGACATCCCGGAGACACAGCAGCCGGAGCAGGGAAGCCTCAGGAGACAGGACTCTCTGGGGGAGGACAGATTTTTTTTTTTTTAATGTTTATTTATTTTTGAGACAGAGAGGCCGCAAGCGGGGGAGGGGCAAAGAGGGGACAGAGGATCCTTCAGCTGCGAGCCTGATGCGGGGCTCGAACTCACTCCCACTGTCCTCGGGGAGGACAGATTTTCAAGCAGATAAATGAGAATTCATCAGGTAGTTTTAAGGGTTCGAAGACAAATGGATTGTGATATGTAGGGAGTTCCTGGCGGCTGCGACAGATGGGATGGTCAGGGAGGGCCTCTTTGAGGCGGTGGCATTTCCGCTGACATCTGAAGGCCAAGAAGGAGTCAGCCACGTGCAGAACTGGGGGTGGGGGGGTGGGGGGCAAGCCTTCTGGGCGGAAGGAACACCAGTGCCACGGCGCTGAAATGGGAATGGTTTTGAGCCAGAGCAAGCAGGCCAGAACGAGTGTGGTCAGAGAAGTAGCCGGGGGCCAGATCACGTAGGGCCTCGTGAGGTAAAGCAAGGAGGCTGAATTTTCTGCTGAATGTGAGAGAAAACCACCAGAGAGTTTTGCGTAGGGGAGCGATGAGATCTGATTTATGTCTTTACAAGATCCGGCTGCTGAATGGAGAATGGATTACAGGTGCCAGCACACGGAGGCTGGGAGGGGAGACGGGACCCACCGCTGGCGGCAGCGTCCGGCCCACAGCCCGGACAGACAGAAGAGCCCGATCGGGGTTTGGCTGAGAAGTAGAGCCAACAGGCCCTGCCGACACCTGGATGTGGCTGCGGGGTCAAAAGGAGGAGTGGAGACACGAGGCCGGTGGCGCCTCGCTGCGGACCGTTTTCCATTCATCTGCTGCAAGGCCAGGCCTCCCTCTGCGGAGGCTGTGGGACGGTTGTTCATTCATGGATTCATTCCCGCAGGAGGTATTCCTTCAGCTTCGGCTAGGCTCCTTCCAGCCCCCAGTCCCTGACCCTGAACTACCCCCGCCCCCTTTTCTGACAGTCAGGGCTGACAGCTGCTTCCCCCTCAGCCTGGTGGGTGTGGCCTTTTCTACTGCCTCTGCCCAGATGCAGGGGCGTCGACATGAGGGGCCTTGGAGAGCTTGAAAAAACTGTGCAGTGACACGCTCTGGCGGAGATCGTGGGGGGGGGGGGGAGATGTCCCTGTTCAGGGAGCACAGCCCCCACCAATCCCTGTACCTGGGAGGGCAGGGACCAATGTATACTTTTTGTCATCGAGGTTATAATGAATGAAAGACACTACTCCTGGGGATCTTGGACGCCTAGACGAAGACCCCGCCAGAGGTTGCTTCCCATGAGTGCCCACGCCTGGGCACGTTTCTCTTCTAAAGGTCCTAAGACGTGGAGGCTCAGACTGGTTAAGCGACTTGCCATAGGTCGTCCAGAAGGTCTCAAAGCCTCAGGTATCTTTAGTCTTCTTCCGGGCAGCCTCAGAGGAAGCTTCGGAGTCAGTACTGTTGCCACAGATCTCTGCTCACAGTCACCAGACTCCTGTGTCGCGAGTCTCTGCTCTTCGAGCCCGGCCCTCTCTCACCTGCCTCGGCGCCTTTTCTCCTGCCCCCAAAGTCCTTCCCACCTCCCACCACATCCTCTCTCCCCTCCTCTAGAAACACCCCCCCCCTCACCGCTCACACCTGCCTGAATACCCCGCGTGGCTCCCTAAGACCCAAGGCCAAGGGCCTGCTGCCCTCCGATGCCCCTCGGTGGCTGGGAGGTGGGGGGGGGGGGTCGGAAACATCAGATGGCAGCTCGGTGCCGGCGCCCCCGCCCCCCCACCTTGGAGCCCCAGTCTGTCAGCGGTGATGGATGGCCGGGCAGCAGTCCCTTGGAACGGATCCTGGGTCTAAAAGCCTCACGCAGCCATCCTGCGCGGGAGGCGGGGGAGGGACACCGGGGTCCCCTAGAGCCCGGCTCCCTGCCATGAATCAGGCGGCCGGCAGAGCCAATTAGCGCAGACAAGAGCCCAGCGATGAATCATGAGCCCATTAGTCGGACCGGCTCGCCCCTCCCCCCACCCACCCAAGTGGGGTCCTGGCCGGGAGGGCGGGGGTCCTTCCTCCCTCCGGACGGGCCTCCTCCTCCCCAGATCCCCAGAGACCCTCTGTCTTAGAACCGCTAAGACCCTCACGTCGTCGTGGAAGCCGCGGGGGGGGGGGGGGGGGGAAGGCAGCGGGGCACGCCAGTCATTTGCATGGCATTTGCATGGCATTTGCATGGCACGAGGGCATTGGACGCTCCCAGACGCGCCCCCTCCACCCCTCCAGCCCACCTGGTCAGACCTGAGAAAAGACTTGGCGGGTGACCCCAGAGCCCAGCCCCTCTCTTCCATCCTCCGGGGACAGAGGGCTACGTCCGGCGTTGTCTGCCCCGGACCCAGTTTCAGGGATGACCCAGGTCAGCCCCCATCACCCAAACCCGCCCCTCGGTGACAGAGGAGGAAGAGGAAGCCCACAGAAGATAAAGGTCTTATCAGGGGCCCAACTCAGCCTGTAGTGGACCACACACCCAGTCAGCCTTGCCAGGGCCTAGAGCTGCCTCCCTGGGCTCTTGGGAGCCCAGCAGGGTGAACTGAAGCCCCAAAGCTGAACTCTGGCGATGGTTGGCCTGGAGTCCAGGCTGGGCAGCGGCAGAGGAGGAAGGGTGGGCCCTCTATGGGGACACTCGGCATCACGGTTGGAGAACTGGAAGTTGCAGCGGGGGAGACAGAGCAGGCGGAGGGGGAAACATCCAGAACTTTGGGTGCCACGTGACAAGTGCGGGCCAACGACCGGGCCTCATCTGATCTTCACTACTCCTCTCTCTATTTTACAGATGAGACTACTAAGGTTTGGAGAGGTTCAGAGACATGTCCACGGTCCCAGAACAAGAACACGGGAACGGGACTTGCACCCCCGTCTGGCCGACTTCAGCGCGTGAGCAGATACGGCCTCTGAGCCGCCCGACTCTGATTCTGTCCCGAACGTAGCCTCATTTGGACGGCTGCCTAGTTGCTGTCGCCAACCAGCTGTGCCACAGGGCCCTCTAACTCAATGTGTCGAACTCAAAGCTTATTATCCGTCCCTCCCTCCCAGCCCAGCCCACTCTCCGGTAAAAGGTGCCTTCAGCCACTGGTTGCCCGAGCCAGCAACGTGGAGACATTGACCCCTTTCTCCCCTTCGTCCTCCATATGTGACCAGGTCTGTGAGTGTAGAATCCGTTCTGCATGACATGGGCCCCCTCTGGGCCCTCACTTCCCAGCTGTCTGACACTTGTGTGGCTCGGGCCCTGGGCCTCTCTTCGCTGGACAGTTCCAGAACTCTTCCAGCGGGCGTCCCAGTCAATTCCTTCTTCCATATTGCTGCCAGAGTGTGTTTCCCCAAATACACGCTAATCGCCACTTCCTACCTTAAACAGGTTAGCTCCTCATTGCTTTCAAGATAGAGCATCACAAGGCCTCTACCAGCAGGCCCAGCGTACCTTTCTAAACCCACCCACTTCCTTCTCAACAGCCAATGAGCTGGTGGCCACGTGGGGTGGCTCACGTCCCCAGGACGTACCCAGGTTTTCACTCCTCTTGGCCTTCGCTCCTGCTGTCCCTCTGTCAGGAATGCCCCCCATCTCCACCTGGCACGCTTGTGCTCCCCCTTCCAAGGTCAGGTACATGTCCTCCGAGAAGCCTCCCCTGCCCTGCCCCAGGAGGATGTGCTGGGCTCCCTCCTCTGTGCTCCCACAGCACTTTGCTCAAACTGCTAGCCTGGCGATTCCACACCAGCACCACAGTTAGCGGGGGTCTGCCCCTCCTTGTCTGAGAGGCAGAGGCCGTGGCTTGTTCAGCTCTGCTTCCCCAGTAGGGCCTGGTACATCAGAGACGGTCAATAAAGGTTTGATAGATGGGTGGACTGCCCTCTCTCTCCTCTTTCTCTATTCTCCAACTTCCTGTTTTTCTGGCCTGGCTCCCAAGCTGAAAAACCATCCAGTTAAAGGAGTCCTGTGGAAGGCAGGCGATCCTGGGAGTTGGCCAAGACCTATGTGACCCCTGTCACTGCAAGTATCCAATCTGGAGAACCACAAGGACCAGAAAACACAGACTGGAGTCAGGCAGTCCAGATTCGGAACTGAAGTTCGTGACCTTGACAGGTCATTTCTCTTCTGCGTGCCTCCGGGTCCTTATGTTAAGTGAGGGTATGGGCAGAGACAGATGACATTTCTAAAACCCCTTCCAGGGGCGCCTGGGTGGCTCAGCGGGCTGAGCGCCCGGCTCTTGGTTTCGGCTCAGGTCACGACCTCGTGGTTTGTGGATTCGAGCCTCCTGTCGGGCCCCGTGCTGACAGCGTGGAGCCTGCTTGGGGTTCTCTCTCTCCTCCAGCGCTGAGGCTGTGTAAATGTATCGCTTCATGATCCCATGGCCTGCGGAAGACCCTGGAAAGGTGGTAGGTAGATGAGAAGCAAAAGCTATACCTTGGGGGTGGGCTGCCCAGAGTAGACAAGCAACTGTCCCAGGAGGTGGCTCCTGGGAGAAGGGGAGTTGGAGAGAGGGCCCGACGGGCACACACTGAGAGGAGGGCAGGCACACACTGAGAGGAGGGCTTCAGGTCTTGCGATTTGGTTAATTGTGGAAATCAATGGTCTGGCCAGAGGCAGGGGACAGGAAAAGACCTGGGGCATGGAGAGTCCCTGGGAATGAATAGAGTGGGGCCCGGCAGCCTTCTGCGTCTCCTTTCATCGGGAGGGGGGAGGGCAATGAACATAGACCTCATAAGCAAACTAAAGAAAATTTCATTGCTGCGCCTTCAAGCGGACACATGGTTCTGGAGGCAAGGCCTCCCGCCCCACCAACCTCAAATCCTAACCTGGGGTCTGGTCCCGGCTTTGCCGCTGACTCAGGGGTGTGTGACCTTGAACAAGTGCCTGTTTGTCTTTGAGCGTCTCTTTCCTCATGTGCAAAACAATAGGTTGCTCTTGACTGGCTCAGAGGACCATGGGTCTGGCATGGGCTCACCCTGTGGTCCCACCAAGGCCTTGGCAGCCTCAGCCCCCCCGCACCCCACCTGTTTGCCACATCTGAGCCTCTGCCCGGGTGTCTACACTGGCTCTCCTGGGCTCCTCCCCAAATCACCGTTTGTTTCCCTATTTCCTACTTTCAAGCAGGCCTTCCAGCTGCTCCCAGATCCCGGTTCTGAGTCAGTCGGCCAGCGGGACGGCCAACTGCTTTTGATTTTCATAGTCAGGCTGGTGGGGGCACAGGTTGTGGTAAGCCGGCCCCACCTCCTATGCTTTCCCCTCCTCCTCTCCCAGCTGATACCACCCGAGCCCTCTCTCACGCCTCAGGACCCACTGCTGGGTGTCCCCAGGGTGGGGGAGGGGAAGAGGTGGACCCCGGTGGGGGTAGTCGAGATCATGAAGACCCCGGCAGGAAGGAGGAATCGGAGACTGGAAGAAATCATTCTCCTTCTGGGATGAGATACTCCATTTGCTGGGGCAGAAAGGAGGTGCCAGGGTTGACCCCCCAACCTGGAAGGAGCCGTTCCCTCGTTCCCTCAGCGGTGAACCCAGCACCCCCCACGCCCGCACACCCCTTTGATCGACCCTCGCCTGCTCCCTAAGAGGCCGTTAACATCCTTCTTTATGGGGCTGGGACACAGCCAAGGCTCTCACCTCATCTGGGGCCCCAGGCGGCTGCCTTTGTACTTCTCCCCTTGCCCGTCGCCTGCCATGGTGACCGGCCCGCCCCCGCCCCCCCTCCAGTGGGGACTGTAAGTGAGCCTCCCTCAACCGCAGAGGAGTTAGGTGATCCGATGGGAGGGGCAGTTGGAGTTCATAATGGGCTCCCAGTCTGATGGGGAGGGCGCAGGTGGGACACACATCTAGGCTGACAGATTGAAGGGACAGACAGTCCAGCGGGACAGAGCTGAGTGGAGGCCTCAGGTGGGCTTCCTGGAGGAGGAGGCAAGGTGAGGACAGAGCAGCAGGGCCAAAGGTAAAGAGGAAGGGTCTATGGTGAGACTAGGAGAGGGACAGGGGCCTTACAGGAGGGCCCTGAGTGCTTGATCCGTCTGAAGTGCGGACTCAGTGATAAGGGGTGGGGCGGGAAAGTGGGTCGTGCGGAGTCTCAGTTGACTCATCTGTAAAAACGGACCTGACACCTGCCTCCCCAGTTGGGGTGAGGATTAGCGGAGACCCCTGGCTAGAGATCACACTCCCTCCTCGCTCATTTCCTGTACCTCCTTCATTCCCCCCCACCCCTCCGAGCCCACAGGGGCCAACCCGCTCCCCGAGTCTCAGCATCTGGCCTCATCTGGAAACATCTGCCTCTCTTGCACAAGGTCCCGGTGAAGGCTCTGGAGGAAGGGCCGGGGGAGGCCAAGGCCGAAGCAGGGGCAACAGATGGGGAGAGTGGGAGGGGCACCTTCCTCATCCCCCGCCTCCCCCCAGGCCCCACGCAGCACAGATTTGCCCTTAATCTCCTCTATTCGCTCACTCCCGGTTGTCCTGCAACATACACCTGTTTTCTCTCTCAACTCCTCCGTGCAGCCTCTCCAGGGCCCCCCAGTAGGGACCTCTGCCTTGCTTCCTCCAGCTTTTCCTCCAGCGGCTGTCCCGCGATGAGTTCTCCAGTTTTGTTTCCAAAATTCTAGCCAATTTTGTATTCTACACCGTAAGGCACCCGTGGCGTTCTCTATGCAAATATTTCGTCTCCCAGTTAAATTTCTCTAACCTTTCCCTGAAAAAGCTGTGAGTGAGAAGCAGTGCCATTTTTAAGCCTATGGCTTTGCCTGCTGAGGGCACCTGACTGACCTGGGTGGGTGGGGGGGCGCCTGCGCCCCCATTTGAGCCATGTGTCGGGGCTCCGTGGGTACACAGAGCACCCAGACAGAGCCCTCCATCCCGTCCCAGGAAAAGAAGGCAAGGGCACCGGGGAAGGAGCGGTCCCTGGCACCAGCCATGGTCTCGGGAGCAGGCAGGTGGCGAGGGGGGGGCGGGGAGGGTTTTGAGGATAAGTCAGAGTCAAAGTTGGATGGGCAGATGTCACCTGTGCAGGAGGAAGTGTTCCCACCTCATCGTCTCCTGCCGCAGAGGTAGAATCTTGGGCTCATAAAATGTCCCCAAGAGTACATCAGGGACCCTGTGGCACCATTCCTTTGATTACAAACGAGGAAACTCAGGCCAGACAGGGGTGTCATTTGAGACTCCAAACACTTTCCTTCTTCCCAAATTGACCCGTTCTCAGTTTCCAGCATGGAGCAGGCAGAACCATGGCACCGCCCCCTCACCCCCACCCCCTGCCCAAAGATGTCCATGTTCCAATCCCTGGAACCTGTACATGCATTACTTTACGTGGCAGAAAGGACTTTGCAGATGGGATCAAATGAAGGATTTTGCTGGGGCGCCTGGGTGCCTCAGTCGGTTAAGCGTCCGACTTCGGCTCAGGTCACGATCTCACAGTTTATGAGTTCGAGCCCCGCGCCGGGCTCTGGGCTGACAGCTCGGAGCCTGGAGCCTGCTTCCGATTCTGTGTCTCCCTCTCTCTCTGACCCTCCTCCACTCACACTCTGTCTCTGTCTGCCTCTCTCTCAAGAATAAATTAACATTAAAAAAAATTTTTTTAATAAAAAAAAAAATTAAGGATTTTGTTTTGGGGATGATCCAGGATGATCGTATCAGAGCTCAGCGTAATCACGCGAGTCCTTATAAGGGAAAGAGGGAGGCAGGAGAGTCACAGAGATGTGGCAATGAGAGCAGCTATCAGAGGGGTGTGAGCGAGGACCCGGGAGCCAAGGCGTGCAGGCAACCTCTAGTCACTGGAAATGGCAAGGAAACGATTCTCCCCTTCAGAAGGAGCCAGTCCTGCTGACCCATTTCAGATTTCTGACCTCTGACCTGTGTATGTTTTCTAAGCCACGAGATCCGTGGTAATTAGTTACGGCAGCAATCGGTAACTAATTGCTAATGAATTACTAACTACACAGGGCTGGGGTGGCTCGGGTGGGGAACCCTGCGGAGCCCCCCCCCCTCAAGTTCGTCCATCCTTCCTCCCCCAGCATTAACTGCCCACCTCTGTCCCCTGCCTTTGAGAAGCTGACAGTTCGGTGGGACGACAGACACGGAAGCACAAGAAAAATTAAATCGTGGTGCACAGAGAATGCTTGGCACGGGGGCCTGGCACATACATAGGAAATGCTCAGAGAACAGGAAAGGGCTTCACAGAGGAGTTAGAACTTGAGCCTAGCACTGAAGGCCAGATAGGAATTTGCTGGGTAAACCAGTAGGAGGAAATTGTTCTAAGCAGAAAAAAAAAAAAAAAAAGCCAGGCACAGGGGTGGACCATGGAACTGTGGGGGGCAATTGCAATGAGATTCAGGATTCAAACCCAGATCTCGATGCCTCCGAAGCCAAGAGTTCATTGGGTTCATTGCTCTTGTGGTTCGTCTCACCACCTCGGAAGTTCTAGAAGTTTCCAAGGGCAGGGTCAAGTCTCGTCATTCACTCATTCACTCAATCCAAATACCTGAAGCTTAAAGTGGCTGAGAAGGAGGAGAGACGCTTCAAGAGTAAGCAGGAGCTGAATGGCCAAGGGCTTTTTATGTCATTCTAAGGATAATTTTATCCTGAAGCCAATAGGGAGCCACTGAAGGTTGTTGAAGAGGGGAGTGACCCAATCAGATTTTGCGCTGGAAAACAGACCTGTTTTCTGGGTTAGTGCCAAAGAGAGAGGAGAGCTTGGGGGAGGGATTCCATTCAAATTCAGCCTGTAGGCACAGAGTGGAAAAGGAGTTTCTAATGCTTCCAACTGTGAACCCACAGAAGACCTTCAAGGAGGAGGGGGCTCGAGGATTTCAGCACATCGGAGGACAAGACCCAAGTACCCCTTGTCTACATGAGGTCCAGGGAACCCCAACCGCCACGACAGCTGGACAAATACCCAGGCTGGATCTGAGATTTAGGCGGAACTCCCAGTCCCCTATGCTGGCTCTTGGGAGGGATGGCGAAGGGAGTCTAGGCTTTTGTCCAGTTTTTCTGGGGACTTGGTAGCTGCCTGGGGAGCCGGAGTGGGTGTGGCATTAGCCCATTTCCCCATGAACTAGAGCTGCAGAGCAGGAGTCAGATAGAGCAGAGGCGGGGAGAGGGCAGGATGCGGGCGGTACTGCGCCCTGCGCCCCAGCCTGGCCTCATCTAAGCTGGCCTCAGTGCCAAGAGACGGGACCTTTGCCAGCAGGATAGACTAAAAATAAACTAGGCGTTGCCACTTACGCCGTAGACCTGAGTCTCATGACTTGGGTCTCTGTGTCCCAGTGGGGAGGTAGCATGACTCCATGGTACTTTGGGGGATGAAGGCGGAGACCATCAGCCCCCCCTCCCCCAGTAAAGGTGAAAAAACAGCAAAGGACCCCCTGAGCTCATCTCAAATAATTCACTGATTCTTGCAAAGAGACAGGAGAGGAGCGCGGCCAGAGCTCTGGGCTGCCAATTGAGGAAGTCACCAGGAAGTCTTCTTGGATCGGAGGTGCTTATAGCACTTAGCATCTTCTGCCCCGGAGGAGAATTCCTGGTAGGACCTTGGCCTCTCCCACATCACCCCGACTGCGAGCTCACTGGGGACAGAGACCTAAGTTTGGCACAGCAGGCGGACACGGACGAGGCTCCTCTTTCGAAGACTGTCAGTTCAGCCTCCTAAGGGCTTCCTCAGCCCCTGTCTTGGCTCCCGCGGTCCACCCAGTGGTCTTCCGAGAAACACCAGTCGGATCCTCTAACTCTGCTTAAATGCCTTCAAGGACTCTTCACAGCCACAGCAATAATCCCCAAAGTGTGCCCGGGAGCACACCAATCCCACGAGATGCTCCTGAAGAAAGAGTTTGGGGGCTAGCACGCTTGGGAAAATGCTCTTTGTTGGAACTCCCCACCCCTCGGAGATTCACAGTCCAACATAAGCACAATAAAGGCCCTGAGAAGTCCTGCAAGCGTCCAGCTTGTTTACAGCTTCCCAAACTTAGGCCGTCACACACCATCTTTTTTGCAAGAAATACCTATCAACAGCCAAAATACAGTTCAATGAAACATACCTGGGGAAGCAGGGAACTGAATGGTAAAGCCCCAAGTCCATTCAGGGAGGGGAAGGGCAGCTGTGACACGACCCGGCCCTGCCGAAGGAAGCACTCAGGGAGCATTCAGGGAGCAGCACTGGCCCAGGGTGCCAGAGCGGAGGTGTGGCTTTGTGACAGAGACCCTGGGCCGGGAGAGCCCTCCAACAGCTCCCCTCCATATGTTGTCTCCGCATCTGAACACGGATGTCATGGGCAAAGTGTGTGCATTTCTGGACCTGATACACCCTGAAATAGATCTTGGCCTCTCATTGGTCCCGGCAGTCCCCAACTGGGGGGGGGGGGGTCTCTGAGATGGTATGCGATTAGGAGAGCTCCCCCCAACAGACTATTCCAGCTTGTCAAGGAGACAGTCATAGAGGCCATTGTCCCAACGGACCAGCTGCAGCAAGAACCTGCTATGGTAGGAAAAAGCCCAGGCTTTGGAGGCAGAATCCTGGGCCCCCATCCTGATCCCCTCACTTACTGGGAGCTGTGGGGCCTTGGGTAAGTCACACAATCTCTCTGAGCCTGTTTCCTCCTGCATAAAATGGGGAAAAAACAGCCGCTTTCAACCTTGTTGGTGAAGTCAGCGTTCAGACCGAGATCTTGATGCCTCCAAAGCCATTTGGGTTCATGGCCCTGTGGTTTGTCTCATCACCTCCAAAGTTCTAGAAGTTTCCCAGGGTAGGGTTAAGTCGTATCATTCATTCTTTCATTCGTTCATTCATTCGATCCAAATACTTATTGGGCACCCACAGTGTGCCAGGCACTGGGGAAATAGCCAAGGAAAAACGAGCCAGGTCTCTGCCTCCGCGGAGCTCACATCTGGTGGAGATCGAGTCATTTGCTCATTTGTTCAATACCGAGCCACCACCACCGCGGGCCCGGCACGGTGCCGGGCTGCGGCCTGTGTATCGTGTTCGCAGAACGCTTTTGCCATCGTTGTTCCTCCATTCGTTCCCCGTGACAAGGTGACGAGACAGAAAGTACTGGGGTTACTGCTCCATCTTGTAGATGGGGAACTACAGGGTCAGGAAAAGCAAATGGGAAGCTGAGCCGGGAACCAAGATTCTCTTCTCTCGGCAGGAATTCACTGAAGGCCTCCTCTGGGCCAGAGGCTGTGTTCACGGTGCGGTGCAAACGTCCAGGCCAGCTGCATGGAGCTGACAGCCTTTGTTTGCCGGCCTGTGACTGTGGGCCTTCGTCCTCTCTGAGACCCTGCCCCTCCCCCGCCAGGCCCTCAGCCATGGACCTTTCACACAGCGGGGTGCACATGAACTGATTCCCCGAATTCCAGCTGCTCAGCTGTCCCCCTTCACGGCCCAGGAAATCCTTCCTGCACTTGAACTTCTGTACCTTGCAGGCCAAGGCTGGTCCCTCGCGGGGGCTCTTTTGAGTGGAGCAGGGCTCAGGGAAGACCGGAACAACGCAGCCTCTCCCCAAATGCCAGCATATGAACCGAAGGCGTGGCAGACCTGCACCAGCAACCAAGCAGGTGTTCACTATGGGCCCCCCTGGGGCCGAGGGGAGGAGCAGGGAGCCAAGCGGATCTTCCAAAGCCAAGGAGGCTAACAGCTAGAGCAGGAGAGGAAGAAAGAGTAGTGAGGGGGCAGAGTGAGGAGCCCATGATCATTTCACGGGGAACGGGGCGGGGGGGGCTGGGAACTAAAGGCAAGATGGGATTCTGGACGGAGGAGCTGCATGGGAGGGGGGATAAGGGCACCAAACACCCAACTCTCATCAGCTTAAATGAGCATTTCCCAGCTGGGTCAGACGGGGCTGACGAATCCAGTCCCCAGACCCCTTCCGAGTACCTCGTCCTCCTCCCCTTTCCGTCCCCCTTCCCCCTCCTCCTCCCCCTCCTCCAGAAAGACCCCTCAGATCATCTGCACGACACCAGAGTGTTCCCTGTATGTCTGCCCAGCTCCTGTACCTACACCCTCCCGTGTCCTGAGCATGCTCTATCCCCTCCATCTCACGGGGGGGGGGGGGGGGGGCCTCCGGGAGGGGGGCCAACACCGGCGAGACTGTGCAGGTTTCTGGAGAGCGCCCCTTCTGCAGGTACAGAGTACCGACGTCCTTCGAAGCTTCCTGCACCTGAGCTCCCCCGGGGTCCCAGGCCAGCACCAGCTTCAGAGACCTTCAACTCCACCGGATCCTGACTGTTCCGCAGGTGTTTACAGCCTGTCTCCCGCACTCCTGGCACATGGCCCTCTGCCTGGATCCTGTCTTCTCTTTCATCCCCTGCCTCTGGTTCTTACCCACATTATTGCTGTAGCCCTGCTGGCAGTGAGCAGTCTAATCGAAATCATGCTCACTGCAGTTTTGTGCAGGGTTGTGCAGGGTTGTGCAGGGGGGTGGGTAGCCTGAAGGAGCCCGGCGTAGATCCAGGGGAGAACTATCTGGTCGAGGGGAGTTCTCTTACGCTGTTCGTAGAGTTCACTCCAGTGCCTTCCCGAGGAGGAGAAGTTTTGCCTCCACGAATTCACTCATTGCCAGGAGAACGTAGAGCCACGTCTTTCCTCTTTACAGGTGGGAAACCCTGACGGCAGGAATCCAGGACTCCCCCTCGACACCGTCCTCGTCCCCTTACGAATCCTTTGCCGACGCTTAGTTCAAGCCAGCATCAGCCCTCTCCTGGACCCCTGCCGTCACCTCCTGACGAGGTTTCCCCCACCTCTCCTCTCCTTACCCCCCAATCCACAGCCAACCTGAGATGCTCCTGTGTCCCCAACACAACCCTGCAATGCTAAGTGGGTGCCTCTGTCCTTAGATCTGGTTTTAAACATGACCTAGAAGACGCCACGCGGTCAGCCTCTGCCCGCCTCTTACTCTACCCGTTCCCTTTGTTCTTTCTACTGTAGCCATGTCTATTTCTTGCAGCTCCTTGGACCTGCTCCCTCCTACCACAGGGCCTTTGCATGGACTATTTTCTCTGCCTGGGCTATTCTTCTATTCCCTCAGGTTTCAGCTCGGACATCACCTCCCTGGGGCAAGCCCCTCAGCTCCCCTGGCTGCTCAAATGCTCCGTATATGCTCTCAGGGCGTTACATTCTCCCTTTCCTGTGCACTGATGACCATTGTCCTTCTGACCGCATCGGCGTGGCCATTTAACTGAGGTCTGCTCCCCACAAGATTGCGGGTTCCGTGGGGGCAAGAGCCAGGTGGTCTTTGCTCCCTCTGTATCCTCAGGCTAATGCCGTGGCTGACACATAGCAGGCTCTCAATAAACAGTTGCCATTTGAACGAGTGAGGCCCGGATGAGGGAAGTCCCTGGTGGAAAGCCACCTGGTAGGCGGCAGTCAAGCTAGGACCAGGGACTCGGAGCCCTGGGGCTAACTCCCAGGGTCTAGCTGGGGAAGCCACGCCGTCTTCTCCATCGCTCTGCTCCGCCAGCAGAGTTTGCTACACAGCAGGCAGTATCCAGGGACTGGGTACAGAGGAGGGTGCCAGCTAGAGCAATGAATCCTACCACAGTCCCCGCTGCGGCTGCTCCCCCTCAGTGGCCTGGCCCTCAGCCTTGGGAACCCAGTGCTACCCTTAAAAGGGGGCTCCCCAGGCCCATGCCAAAGCAGCGGAGGGGGGGACTTCAGTCCCTTGCCGAAAGGGCACAGACCCAGTGGGAAGGAGAAGGAAGAAAAGGAAAAAAAGAGAAGACTGAGCATCCGTGAAAAACCTGGGATGACAGGAGCAGGGCTCATGGGAGGCAGGCCTTTGGAGGAGACACCTTGGGAAAGCGACTCACCCACTCTGGTCCTTGGGTTGCCCCGGGGAGGGGGGGGTCGGGATCACAATCTCTCTCTTTGGCATCTCTCTCATGGGAAGGGAAGAAATGAAGAAAAGGCCATCTACTGCCCAGACAGAGCCTGGCAGCCTCCCCTGAGCAATCCTGGAGGGCTTTCTGGAGCAGAGGAACTTTCTGGAAGCCACAGGCAGCCTGGCAGAGTAGCTGAGAAGCAGAAGGCAGCCGGCAAGGAGAAGTGGGGTGACCAGACTGTAAGGGAAGATACAAGGGGGGTAGGCATCACCCCTCCACCCTGATCTGTCCGGTCATGTCACTGTCCTCTCAGAACCCTCCAGAGGCCCCCATGTCATTCGGACAAAAACCAGAGACCCTGCTCCCTGCCTTCATCCCCTGTCTCCACCCACCCCGACTCCCACCGCTCCTCCCCAGTCTTCCAACACTTCACCATGCTCTCAGGCGGCTCCCTCCTCCTGGCCGCCCCCCCCCCCCCCAGCAAGGCTTTGCTCAAGTGTCACCTTCTCCAGGAAGCCTCCCCTGAGGGTGTTATTTAAAATCACAGGCCTCCCCCCATCCCAGTGCACTCTCCATTCCCTTTACCTTGCTTCTTCCTCCCCGGGGCACCTACAGCCCACTCATTCTCTCCCGAGAAAGCGGACTCCACAGGGCAAGAATAAGGGACGACAGTCTGCTGCTGTCTCATCAGCACCCGGGACAGTGCCTGGCACGTAGTAGGTGCCCCATACTGATGGATGAAATGGCTAAGAGGAGGGCAGGGTCCAGGGGGGCGGGGAGCCTGAGAACAGAGCGGGAAATCACTTCTTCAAGCTCCTTGATCCGCTGGCTGGCGGTAAGGCGGCCCAGAGTGGTTGGTCAGCTCGGGAGTAGTCGCCCAGCACGCCTGCCCCACGCCCTGTGACGTCTGACCCAGCGCTCCCTCCTCTCTCTTCAGAGTCCTCCCTGGGTGCCAGTGCTCCTGGCATCTGGCATCCATCAGTCCTTTCCAGAAGTCCCTGTGAAAAAAAAGGGGGGGGGGGCTAAAACAATCCCAGACTGGGGGCAGGCGGGAATGTGTGGGTGAGCTGCTCCTGTCCCCAAGCCCCCTCCTCCCCCCCACAGCTCTGCCCAGAGCTGCCAGCCCCCTGCCTTCACCGCCCCCCAACACCCACGGGCCAGGAGGAGGCTGTTACCAACCACACACACAACTCCCGGCTCCGGATTGGAGGGAGGAGGGGGGAAGCTGGCAGGAGGGAAGCAGGCCCAGCAAATGGGACCTGACAGGGGCCGGGCACCTCGGGCAAAGAATGTAAATAAAAATCAGTAAATATTTAGGGGAAATGGAACAGGAAGTGGGAGAGGGGGTGGGGGAGGGGACGTGTTGGATTTCCAACAACATCTGGAGGGCAGCCCCCTCCGCCTCCTCCCCCACATCCCACCCCCCACCTCATGTGGGGGTTTGCAGCGTGAGAGAGGGCGCTGGCTCGCGGGTGCGTGTGTCCGCGCCGGGCTGTCTGGATGCGTGTGTGCTTGCGGGCGAGTTTGACGGTCTGGAGCGTTTGCTTGGCCGAGCGCACACAAGGCCACTCGCCCCCAGCCCCAAGCCGTGTGCTCCCCTCTGGGTCCTTCCTTCCACAGGGCCCTGCTGTGAGCCAGGAAGTGGACATTCCAGGACAAAAAGACAGGGTCCCTGTCCTCAAAAACGTTTCTAACTGAAAGGATGATGGCAGCTTGACAGCCGTCAGCTCAGGGGACTTTGCACCGAGGCCAGCGGGGAGTGACATGGAAGTGGAGGTCAGGGAGGACTTCCAGGAGGAGGAGGGTTATGAAAGTGCAGGGAGATCTGGACGAGAAAAGAATGCGTGTGGTGGGGGGAAGTTCATTCTCAGGGAGAGGTAGGACCATAGGCCCTATGGGCAAGGTGACAAAGGATGATGAGCATGGGGACAAAGGGAGTTGACGTTTTGCCCAGCCCCGGGAGAAAATCTAAACCAAGAGCCCAGCTGTGCAACCAAGGGCACATGAGGGGACCCTGCAGGATGGGCCAGGCTCTCTGTCACCATCCTTCTCTTCTATAACTTCCTGATGAACCTTTTCCGGGGCAAGGATTATGTCTCGCCCTTTCTCTGTAGCCTCCCCTTCCACCCTGCCAACCAACTCTGGGCCTTGTCCCCAGTTCCTGTCCCGCCGTGGGAGCACGGCTCAGCACCCTGGGGCCTGGGGCGTTCCGTTAGTCCTACTCGCTCACTTTTACAAGGGAGGAAACTAAGGCCCAGAGAAGGGAAGTGACTTGCCCAAGGGTCCGTGGCAGTAAATGGTAGAGCCGGGGCTAGAATCCGGGGCCCCTGCCTCGCGGAGGAGGAAGGGGGCTGGGTGGAGAGTTCCTCCGGTGCTTTGTGACGCTTCAGGCTCTGCCTTCGCGATTCATCGGGGTCCGGGCTGTTGGCAGATTGTGTGCGCTGACCGGGCGCATCTCTGCACACGCGTCCCCACTTCGCTTGCTACTTCCGCAGCCCCTGCTGATGTCTTTGGCTCTGGCCCTTCCCACCTGGGGACATTGGACAGCTCCAGGATCTCTAGGCACACCCAGAGCAGACCCACGGGAGAGTCTTGCCCCAGCCCAGGCCCCGATGAGAACTGAGCACAAAACCTCACAGCACGTAAGTGAGGGGACAGAGACATCCATTCGTCTATTTCTTTAACAATCAGATTTCAAGCGCCTCCAGGAGCCTGGCCCCTGGATGCTTGGAGAGCAGGAGGGAACACAAGTGTTTAAAGCGGTGGTTTTCAAACAAGGCTTTGTGGCCTCCCCCCACCCCCACCCCACTTAGATGCTGCCATAGGCGGGGTGGACGGGACGAGGGATGGGAGGCCTCTGCCTCCTGCCCCACCCCTCCCACCCCCTCAGCCAAAGAAGTTTCCACTTTCATCTGCTTTCCCGATCAGACTTCTAGGAAGATTTCATGTGAAGGGTCCTGATACTATTGGGGAAAAAAAAAAAAAATTGAAAACCACTGTTCTCCTGGGGAAGAGAAGAAAAGCCCCCCTTTCCTGCCCCCCCCCCCAAAGAGAGGTCATTCCTGGGAAAAAAAGGAAAGCAGAGAGTGTTTGCCTCTAACTTCAGAGCAGTGGACTCTGGCGTCTTGAGGTTGAGGTGAGATTCTAGGAAGGGCTTAACAGATACTCCAAACATTTCTCTTGCCATCCAGATCGGGCCCTCCTCCTGCCTCCCTGCACTGGCCCACCGCCCCCCACGCCGAGCCGAGAGTGCGAGGTCTCTAAAGAGGGTCCAAGGATTGAAGTGTCATCCTTCCACCTCCTGCCTCCAGGCTGGGGAACAACTGAGCCCTTTGTCCAGCAGGAGGATGCCCAAAGAGTGAGGTCACCCCCAACATGGCTCTCTTTGTCCCGCAGCCAAGGAGACACCGAGGCTGAGTCCAGGCCCTGTCCCAACCCCCTATCCCTAAGGCTTCGGGCACCTCCACACCAAAGAAGGCCTTCCCCTTGTCCCTCAGACAAGGAGGGAGGCTGGTGTGGCGGGCACCAGTAGAGGTGGAGAAGGTTCGGGATGGGTACACCCAGAGAAGGGGGCCGAGAAAAAGTCCCCAGCTTACAGGGGACCCTGCCTCACAAAGGTCTCCAGACTCTCATGCGGCTTGGCCTACAAAGATGGCTCCAAACCCCAAAGGAAAAACGAAGGAGTCTGGGTCTAGAGGCGCCAGTGGCTTGCTTCAACTTGTGACCAACAAGCCTTTGGGAAAAGGGGCTGAGCTGGAAGTCCCCACAGGCGCTGCCCCAGCAGCCCCTCCACAGGGGAAGAGTCTGGGGCGCAGAGGACGGAGGAAAACCTAGGGGTGCCGAAGGCAGGGAAAAGTGTCGATGGCCTGGAAAAGCAACAGAGCTCGAGTGTGAACCAGAGAGTTTCTGAGGAGCCCGGATAGGAAGCCTTCGGGGGGCTCTGTTGTCGAGATGCGATGAAGGTAGACAGGAGGGGCCCACTGGAGGAAGGGGTGGTCTAAGTGGAGTTTGAAGGAGAGGTCATCGCAGCATCGCTAAGCACGAGGCTGAGAATTAATGGCACTGGGTTCTAGTCCTGGCTCTGCCTCTAACTCACCCAGGAAGCCTGGGCTTATTTTTTTTTCTCCAGGCCTCAGTGTCCCCCATCAGGGCAATAAGAGCCTTCTGGAGCCAACGTCCTAGCCGTCCTAAGAAGTTCTAGGAAGCAGGCTACGTTAAGGTAGATCTGAGGCGCAGAAGGATGAGACGCGGTGCATGGTGGTCGCACAGGAAAAGGACACCCCCCCCCCCCGCCCCCCCGCCAGAGCTTCAGCTATTGGAGCAGTTGCCTGTCCAGAGGGAGGGCGCAAAGCCACTCAGGAGCCAACCCCGACTGGGGGCAGGCCAGGAAGACAGTGGTGCCATTGGTGGAGAGTGCGGCGTCCAGAGGCCAGCAGCGTTGGGAGTGTGGACGGGTGGGTCCACCCTCAGGGCTGAATGAGTGGCCAGAGAGGGCCAAGAGCATGCCGGGAGCAGGGGCCAGTGACAGGGCATGGAATGGTCTGACCAGGTCAGCCTCTAAATATGGCTTCTCCGACTTGGGAGCTTCTCAGACTTTGGGAGCGCCCTGTCTCCCTGTCCCCCCACCCCCTCACCCGATTCATTCTGGACCAGGCCCCACCCCATCTTGGTGGAATGTTGTGTGAGCTGAGAATAGTCATCGCTGGGGTCAAGGAAGGGAGGGTCGCCAGGGACTAATTGCCCTAAATAAATGAGCAATTAAGGCTGTTACTGGAAGTATCCGCGCCCCCCCCTTCCACCCACCACCCCAAAGACCGCCATGGCAACCACTGCTGGCTCCGCCCCAGGGAAGGCGGAGCCACTTGGTTGGCCCACGTGATCGTCATTCAAACGGTGGAGGGTGGAGGGGGCGTGGCTTCATTCAAGGAAACCGGAAAGGGTCAAGGCAGAGACTGCACTGAAGGGGACGCCGGGGGGTGACTGGGGTGACCTCTGGCTGAGGATTCTGGGTCGTTGCTCCCAGTCAGTGGAGGAGAGGAAAAGCCTGGAGCCCCCTCCATGACGGCAGCCTGCAGGACAGCTGCCCCCGTGGTAGGGGCTGGGGGCGGCCACCCGGAGAAGTAAACCTTGCCGGGTCCCCATCTCCTCTCTGCACCCCGGCCCCTCCCCCTACACTTCCTGTAATGGCGTCTCCAATGGGGAGACCATTAGTCCTGCTCAGGGCAGCGCCTAAGTACTGTGGCTGATAAATATAACATGAGCCCATCGATTAGAATCCTCTGGTCCTGCAGCAACTCAGCTCCCTAATGGCTCCCCCTCCCCTCCACACACTGACTACCCACCCCCACCTCCCACAGGGGCGACTTTTCTGGCTTCCTTGGGGCTGTGAGACAGGCATTGCCAGGGGAGCAGAGCTGGGGGGATGGAAGAAAGCACCCAGGGCCCAGCAGGCCGGCTACTGGGAGACAGGCTGAACCAGTCTGGGCAAGTCTGGGCCCTAAGGGGGCCCCCCCGAAGGCCGTCTGTCAGTTGTGGGGGGGGGGGGGACAAGACCAGGAGCAGCCCTGGGCCAGGCAGAGCCCTCCCCACCCCACCCTCCTGACCCCCCGGATGGACAGCACAGATCCTACCTTTGGGGCCCTCCTGGTGATTTCTAAAAGAAGTCTGCAGTGAAAGCCACTTAGACCCCGCCGCGGGGCCCTCTTCTTCCCTGGCCTCTCTCAGCCACCCCCCTTCCCCCCCCCGCTTCTGCCCCAGCCCAGCAGAGCCATCCCTTCTTTGCCTCCCCCAACCCCGATGTCCCCGCCTTCATTTCCACATCCCTGGTCAGAGTGGGAGCCCTGAGCGCAGGGGCTGCGTCTCCCCCGCCAGCCTGGGGCCCCCTGAGCGGTAGGGACCGTCTCCTCTAGGGCAGGGAACTCGAAGTCCTGAGGACTCAAGTCCTCCCCAACCCCCTAAATCCAGTCTGGGAACTGCATGCAGCCGGGTGGGCCGTCCAGAAGGTAATCAGACCAATTAGCCCTTTAGACTGGGAAGCATCAGTCCTGGGAGCTGAGACAGCAGAGCAGGGGCAGCGCGCACACCTCCCCCCTACCCGAGGCCCCTCCAGGCTCTGGCCAGCTGCTCGAAGACACCCGGAAGGGCCTTGGCGAGGGGCGTAGGAACAGCTCCTGCCTGGGCGCCAGAGGGGGCTCCGGTGGCTGAAAGGGGAGGGGGGGGAGGGGCGGCCCAGGCCTGGGAGGGGGCTGCGGTTTTGCAGAACCGTGTCTCTGGGCAGAGGCTGCCCACAGAATAGTCTAACAGGAAGGCTGAGCCAGGCTGGCTGCAGCCAGGAAGTTAATCCTTAATGTGCCTCTGGCCTCGCTGCTGTGCAAATTCACCACTTAAACACTCCAGGCCGGTGGGGACGAGCCACAGAGCCCACACTCCGCAGGGTGGGGTTTGGTACCAAGCTGAGTAGCAGGGATGCTGCGTGTGCTACAGGGGTGCCTGGCCGCCTGAGTGGCTGTGTATAAGAGGAGTGGCTGGGTGAGAGGCCAGGGCTGGGCCTGCCCCCCCTCTCCATGGGGTGGACAGCTGTGTCCCCCACCCCTACCCGCACCTCTGTGCCTACCCGAAGTCTCTGGTAGGGATTTCAACAAAGGAAGGTGTTTGGGGGGGCGCCTGGGTGGCTCAGTCAGTTAAGCGTCCGGACTCTTGGTTTCGGCTCTCAGGTCATGATCTAGTGGTTTGTGAGTTCGAGTCCCACGTTGGGCTCTGTGTTGTCAGTGCAGAGCCTGCCTGGGATTCTCCCTCTCCCTCTCTCTCTCTCTCTCTCTCTCTCTCTCTGTCTCTCAAAATGAAGAAATGAAAATTTTAGAAAAAAAAAGGAAAGAACTGTGTTTTTAGCGGTGGGGAAGTCCTGCCTTTAGACACACCTAGTCGCAGCTGTAGAGATGATGGCTAGACCGCAAGAAGAACTTCCTTATGAGTGTTGAGTGGTCACCACAGTGGCCATCCTTTAAGGAAGTGAAAGATTCCCCTTTAAAGAAGTTTCTGGAAGGGAAGCCGGCTCTGGGAGAGATGGCTGAAGGGTGGTAAGGGGGACGGGCAAGCAGGTTACGCTTCTAAGATACCTCCGCTCTGGCCGCCATAACAAAATGCCACAGACTGGGTGGCTTAAACTGTAGAAATCTATTTTCTTGCAGTTTTGGAGGCCAGAAGTTCAAGAGCAAGGGTCTAGCCATTTCAGTTTCTGGTGAGCTCGCTCTTTCTGGCTTGCAGATGGACTTCCCTTTCATGTGCGCACACAAGGGGCAAGAGGGAGTTATTTGGGGTCTCTGTCTTTTTTTTTTTTTAATATTAATTTTGAGAGGGAGAGAGAGAGAAAGAGCATGAGCGAGGCAGGGGCAGAGAGAGAGAGAGAGAGAATCCCAAGCAGGCTCTGCACCTTCAGTACCCAGCCCGACATGGGGCTCGAACCCACAAACCATGAGATCATGACCTGGGCTGAAACCAGGAGTCGGATGCTCAGCCAACTGAGCCACCCAGGCGCCCCTGGTGTCTCTTTTTATCAGGGCACTAATCCTCTGGGATCAGGGCCCCACCCTTATGACCTCATTCTACCTCGATTATCTCCTTATAGGCTAAGTAGAGATATTTCCAAATATAGTCACATTAGGGATTAGGGCTTCAACATACGAATGGGGGTGGGAGTGTTGCCGCTCAGCCCATAGCACCAGGTAAGGAAACCCCCCCCCCCCCATTTTCTCCATACTGCACCCTCGGCAGAGAGAGAGAGGGAGACACAGAATCCGAAACAGGCTCCAGGCTCTAGGCTCTGAGCCGTCAGCACAGAGCCCGACGCGGGGCTTGAACTCACGAACCATGAGATCATGACCTGAACCAAAGACGGACGCGTAGCTGATGGACCCCCCCCCAGGCACCCCTCATTTTCCCCTTTCAACTCTACAGGCCGACTATCTCCCACCCATCGCCGCCCTCTGGGAGGGCCCCCACTCTGTCTCCCCACCTCTACTCCCTCCTTTCCCAGCCTCCTCTTCTCCAGCTTTTCGCAGCCTGGGCCTGGGGCAGGGCAACAGAGAGGCCTGTTCCCTCAATAGCCTGAATTCAGCCCCCAGCCCGGACTATATTTAGCCCTGTGCCTCAAACACTGGACAAAGCCACTTTCCAAGGGGCTGGCGGGGACAGAGTTGAGAGGGGGCTGCCCTTCCTGCCCCTTCCCCTTCCTGAAATGGATACCCCTCACTTGCCCTTCTGGGGTTACTAGGAAAGCCGTTCACGGGGCCATGGGCTAAGACTTTGTGTGGCTCGCATGCTATTTCTGGATTATCCGCTGGGAAGGGAGTTCCGAGCCCCCTGCCCCAGCCTGAATGAGCATATTCTGGAGTGGTTTTTCTTTCTTGGCCTGAGTGCACATGAGGATCGGTGCAGGTCTTGTCCGCAGCGGACAAGACTCCAGGTCGGTACTTCCAAGTTGTGTGGGTAGCAAACAGATTCCCTCAGGCTCCAAAAGCAAGAGGTTCTGGTGCTGCTCACCATCCCTGTCTCTGCTTTATTCTTAGGAGAGGATTCCGGTTTCTTGAGATTCATTTCCTGTGGAGGGATGGCCGGGTACGCCTCCTCCTCCCTTCACCGCCCCACCTGTCCTCACCCTCGTACATGCGCACACACGCGTCCCGGATCGCAGTCCGAGGTCGGCAGGATCAGTGTCCCGGAATGTGTCCCAAGTCCTATGGCTAAACTGTTCCCATCAGGAACAACTCTCAGTGCTCAGCTCTCATTTCCACCAAAGGAGCTGTGTCCACTGGCTCCTTCAGCATCAACAACCGTCTCCCCGATTTCCGCTGTGAGAAATCCCCAGGGTCCCCCGTCATCAGAAATTCTTTCTCACGTCCAACCTAAATTCTTAGGATTCACTTCGCTGAGAGCATCTTATGTATAATTCAGTCCTTGCCTTTACTTAAAGCTCTTCGCCGGTTTCCCTCTGTCCGTAAGAGAAAATGCCAGGTCCTTGGAGGGGCGTCAAGGTCCAGCAGGATCTCAGAGGCTCTGCCCCTGTGTAAAGCCTCGCCTCCTGCTCTCGCTACCCCCCATCTAACACTAACACCAGACCCAGCACCTTCCCGCTACAAAAACACACACCGCTTCCTTGATGTTGCTTCCTCTACACTAGAGCACTTTACATCTGCTGTTCCCTCGCTGGGATGGCTTTTTATCTGTTCTTTGCCCGTCTCCCTTACAGGCTCCTATTTAGCTTTCAAGTCCCAGATAAGGTCACCTCCTCCAGGAAACCCTCCTTAATCCTCCAGGCGCAGTAAATGTATCCGAAGCTGTTTGTACAGGCCCCTCCCCCGTGTCTATTACATTGTGTGTGTCAATTACATCGTGTGTGTCAATTACATCGTGTGTGTCCTGTCTACCTCTTCTACTGTGAGGAAGAGGCAGCCCATTAGATCTTTGTAACTTTGGTACCGGAGCCAAGCACCCGGCAAGGGAGAGAAGGAATAGCGATAAATAACGTTTATTGTATTCCGGATGTTTTGTTGAAGGTATTTTTTAGATGCGATTTAACATTTAAATCAGTAGACTTTAGGGGCGCCTGGGTGGCTCTCAGTGGGTTAAGCATCTGACTCTTCATTTTGGCTCAGGTCACGGTCCCAGGGCCATCCATGTCTGCTTGGGAGTCTCTCCCTCCCTCCCTCTCTCTCTCTCTCTCTCTGCCCTCCCCCACTCATTCTCTCTCTCTCTCTCTCTCTCTCTCTGTCAATAAACACATACATTAAAAAAATAAAAAATAAATCAGTAGACTTTAGGTAAAGCAGGTTATCCTCCATAATGTGGGTGGGCCTCACCCAATTAGTTGAAGACCTTAATGGAACAAAGACTGACCTTCCCTGAGCAAAAAGGAATCCTGCCAACAAGCTGCCTTCTGGACTCAAATGGCAAGTCCTCCCTGGGTCTCCAGCCAGCCAGCTTACCCTGCAGATTTCAGATTTACCACTTCCTTGACATAAATCTCAACCTTTCTCCTTCTCTGCCACACACACACACACACACACACACACACACACACAGAGTTCTGTTTCTCTGGAGAATCCTGACTGGTACAATGTGTCCGATAATACTCCAACAACCCTATAAGGTAAATGCTGTTGATAGTCTGGATTTACCAAGAGACTATTTAATTCAACTCAAGGTCGCAAAGTTTGAGCTGAAGCCTGCCTACCTCCAGAACGTAAATTTTGGCTGCTACGCTATGTTGCAGAGGAAGCAAGTATGTATGTGAACATATGTGTACGTGTGTGTGTGTGTGCGTGTGTGTTGGGAGGGTGTTTTATTGATTAAGGGTCTGAGGCTCAGAGAAGTGAATCCACTTCCTCAGGATCACACGGCGAATCACGGCAGAGCCAGGGTTTGGACTCAGAGCTCCAGAGCTCGGGTTCTTTACCACGGTACTCTACTGAACTCACTAGATGGAAGCATGGAATTAATGAATGAGCGACTTAATGACTCCTAGGAAGAAATTCCCTAGAATCACCTCTTCATCGACGCATCCTTTTTCTTTGGTATCAATCTCATCTTTCTACTATCTCAGTTACCTTTATCAGCTAGAATCCCTTCTAGGAGCCAAGCAACCATCGGTCCCGGCCCACATGGCCTCTTGCAGAGATGAGGAAATCATTCCCGGGGTTCTGCTTCAGATGAATGAATCTCGGGGGGCGGGGAGCAGTACTGCTTGGGTCCGGATCCCAGCTCTGCCCCTTCCTATTTATATGACCTTGGGCAGGTTGCTTCCTCTCTTCAAGCTTCCGTCTTCTATATTGGGGATAATCACGGCACCTCTCTCCTGGGACCAGTAGAGGATGAAATGAGGAAATGCACGTTAAGACCTGGCACAATAGTCGGGGCGCCTGGGTGGCTCAGTCGTCTGAGCGGCCGACTTCGGCTCAGGTCATGATCTCACACTCTGAGTTCGAGCCCCGCGTCGGGCTCTGTGCTGACAGCTCGGACCCTGGAGCCTGCTTGGGATTCTGTCTCCCTCTCTCTCTCTGCCCCTCTGCTGCTCGTGCTCTGTCTCTCTCGGTCTCAAAAATAAATAAAAACATTAAAAAAGGGGCGCCTGGGTGGCGCAGTCGGTTGAGCGTCCGACTTCAGCCAGGTCACGATCTCGCGGTCCGTGAGTTCGAGCCCCGCATCAGGCTCTGAGCTGATGATGGCTCAGAGCCTGGAGCCTGTTTCCGATTCTGTGTCTCCCTCTCTCTCTGCCCCTCCCCCGTTCATGCTCTGTCTCTCTCTGTCCCAAAAATAAATAAACGTTGAAAAAAAAAATTAAAAAAAAAAAAGAGAGCTGGTACAACAGTAAAGGCTCAGTAGATGTTAGCTAGTGAGCCGGGCCCCCCCCCGGGGGAGCCAGTGCTATTAGGGCAAGTGAACTTCCTGGCTCCGACTTCTCTTCACCCTGCTGGAGGGTAAGGGACGTGGCTACCTGGACACTGACCTTGATGAGGGGAGAGTCCGAAAACTGAATCGAGCCTAGGGCAGCCAACCGCTCGGTCACTCCAGGAAGACCCGAGCGGGAGACAAGAACTCTGAGAAAGACGAGAACTCTGGGAAAGACGGAGATGGTGTCCAAGAGATGGTCCAGAGGCTGAGGATTGAGAACGCAGGGAAGGAGGCCAGGGCGTCCGGGCCTGTGGGGCCGCGACGAGAGCTCTGGCAGACCGTCCCCTGGACGGCTGCGCGCCCCGTCTCCACCTCCCTGCCACGGCGCCGTGGGTGCTGTGCTCCAACCTGGAGGTGACCCTAACCGCATCCCAGCCTCGTGTCTTCCTCCTTGGCCCTGGGACAGACCCTTGATGGCACCATTCCCTGGTGGGCGCCAAGAGGACAGAGAGCGGGAAGAGGGGACCTTTGTCCAAGCCCCCAGCAGCAACCACTCCTCGGGTCAGGGCCAGGCCGAGGGACTGGTACGCGCAGCCCCCTCCCTTCGTCCTTCCCTGCCCCTTGAGGAATTCGTCCTGAGCCTGGCGCTCAGCTCCAGTTCACAGAGGGGGCTGTGTCCTGCCACCCGTCCCCTCTGAAGCCCCCATTGTCAGGCTGGGGGGCTGGGGGGCAGGCTGGGGCCACGTCTCAAAGGCCTAATGTTCTCAGAGGTGGGAAGGCCGAGGGGTCTCCCGGAAACACTAGGCCATGGGACACCTGGCTCTCCACCTCTGTGCCCAGAGCCCTGGCTGGCCGGAAAGAAGGCCTCCCAGGAAGCAGGACCGATTCAGGGACATCCTCTGCATTTGCCTGCCTTGTATCAAGCTGTTCCCTCAGCCTGGCAGATAGGCCAGAGAGAATTTTCAAAAACACAAAAACAAGCAGATGGTTAAAATAATACAAGCTAATTTTATAAAGTCCGACGGAGAGCCAGGCACCGGATGCTACGGGTTTTATCACCATCCCAGCCCAGCGGTGAAGTCGATGTGATTACTGTCATCATGCCGTTGCAGGTGAGAGGTTAGGTCACCCGCCCAGGGGCTACACAGGCAGTAAGGGGCAGAGGCGGCCGAACCCACGCAGCTTAGTTGGAGAGCCCGTGTGGGCAATGACTACGAGAGCCAGGAATGGAAGAAATTTACGGGGAGACTAAGGGAGTTGACGCCCATTTACCCCCTCGGCGCCTCCAAGGGCCCCACAGGTCTCCTGATCGCAGCTGAAAACATTGTTGGAAATCTTTTCCCTGGATCCGGGTGTGGTCTCCAACCCAAGGCTTTTAGGTTGCTTTTGTCTGGGGCCCCCTCGGGGTAAAGGACAGTGGGCTCTTCTCTCTTTACTGCAGCTCCACGGGCTTCTACCAAAGGTCCCTCCAGGCTGGGCGGAGTTGGGGGGGGTGGGAAGCACTAGTGGATTGTTTTTCCTGGGGCACAAAGCCAGCACTGCTGGAGGAGCACCCACGTGTGGTCCTTTGCAGAGCGATCTTCCTAGCAGCCCCGCCCCCCACCACCATGGGGGGGGGGGGGGACTCTGTTTGGAGCCAACCCCTCAGGCCTCTGGCTGTCCCGGAGGAAGGGAAAGCCTCCTGCTGGGAGGGATGAACTTGAGTTTGGGGGGCAGCCAGGAGCCACTTGGCTCAGGACACAGCCACCGAGCGGGTACTTACCTGGGGCGTGGTGCCAGGCTGGGGTGGTAGCGGGCGTGGCCCAAAGATGCCCAAGGGATCCAAGACACCATTCTGTGAGAAGGAAAAGACCCACCCCGGGCTGGAAGGGGGGGGGGGGGGGGGGAGGGGGGGTGCGCCTGGGTGGCTCAGTCGGTGGGGCGTCCGACTTCCCCTCAGGTCCTGATCTCGCAGTCCGTGAGTTCGAGCCCCGCGTCGGGCTCTGTGCTGACAGCTCGGAGCCTGGAGCCTGCTTCGGATTCTGTGTCTCCCACTCTCTCTGCCCCTCCCCTGCTCATGCTCATGCTCTGTCTCTCTCTGTCTTAAAAAGAAATAAACCTTAGAAAAAGAAGAAGAAGAAAAGAAGGGAAGAAAAGACCCATCCCGGGCCGTCCAGGGAAACGTGGACAACACATTGTAGGGCCTCGTGCAGGGCAGCCCTGCCCCACATGGGGGACTCTAGGAACTGGGAGGGGGGGTGGGCAGAGGGGAAGAAGTATTGCCTTGAGGTTCATCATCAAGTACACTCAGCGGATTATCTCCAGTGTGCGGAGAAGGCTTACAAAATCCAGGATGACCTCCCAGAAGAGGCAGGCATTGCCCCAGGCTCAAAAGGACGAGCAGGCTGGGGACAGAGTTGAAGAGGGAGAGGATTCCAGGTGGAAGAGGCCAACTGGTTGGCGCCATTTTGATGAAGATAAATCAATAAAACAAACCCTAGCCCCGCACAGTTGTCCCAGGAGGGTGGGAGGTACGCTCAGGTCAGCTTTCAGGTTCTGGCTGAGGAGTTAGACCCGGGTCTGCATCCGGCCTTGGTCCTTTACTGGCTGTGTGGCCTTGGGCCAGTGACTTCACCTCTCCCAGCCTCAGTTTTGTCATCTGAGAAATGAAGAAAATAATAATGGCTTCCACGCATGAAGCAAGGTCAGCTCTGAGAAGTAGGTGTCCGGGATAGGGGCCCAGCCAGTGCCAGTTCTTTGTGGCAATGGCACATTCTCCTTAAGAGGCCCCTAAAGAGATCGGGAGGGGTAGTTCTCGAAAAGAGGTCCCCTGGTGGGTGATGGGCATCGAGGAGGGCACCTGTTGGGATGAGCACGGGGCGTTGTATAGAAACCAATTCGACAATAAATTTCATTAAAAAAAAAAAAAAAAAAAGAGGTCCCCAAGCGACTCTTGAGTCTTGGAAAACATAGGCCCTCTCCGCCATCTCCTCCTCCCTGGAGCCCTCCCAGACTCCACTGCGGAGCAGGGACCATGGCTTGCTCAGAGGGGTCTCCTTCCGCAAACGGGGTGGGGATATGGAGGAAAGCTGGGGGCCACGGTTCCCGGCTGCCCAGAGGACCGCTGGGGACCACGCTTGGGGCAGAGATGGCCGCTGGGAGAGGCTGGAGGAGAGCAGGGTGCGGCTGAAGAATCCTCCATGGAGGCTGGCACGGGTGCCCGCTGCCCGGATAGAGCCCAGGCGGCGCGGTGTTGGCACAGCTCCGCTGCCGGAGATGAGGGTGAGACAAACAGCAATTAGCCAAGCACAGGCTGGGCTCTCAAGGCTAATTACCAATTAGATGGGGCCAGGCGATTAGCGACATGAAAGAGACAGTCAGCAAATAGTCACTGGCGTGGCCTAGCGGAAGGGGGGGGGGGGTGGTTGTCTCTATTCCTGCCAACAGGCCTGGGCTCCTGGTGGTTGGTGAGGTCCTGATAGGAGGAGGGGGATTCCCAGCAAGGGAAGGGCTGAGCCTCCTGGGCTCCCTGGACCGGATTCGCCTTCTTTTTCTTTTTTTGATTTCCAGAGTCACCTTCAGAGTGGGGCTCACGGCATCTCTTCCTGGCTTGTGTCGGGGTGACGGGTGATGAGGGCGCCCACACCCTTGGCCAGGTGAGCCCGGGAGGACCTCAGAGCAGTCAGGCACCAGACGCCCAGTGGGACGCATTTGTATCTTGAGCCGTGCCCGGCCCTGTCTTGGGGCTTTCTGTCTTTGTCTCTGCTTCTCTTTGGGTCTCATTCTCCCTCCCTCCCTGAACTCCACACGCCACGCACGGTCCTCGCTGCACCGAGGGTGGGGCCTCCGCACCGCAGGAAGAGCTGAGATCAGACATACAGTGACTTCCGCCGAAGGGGCGGGCCGTCCCTGAGTGGGAGAAGGTGGGAATGGGGAGCGGGCCCCTCGCTTTAGGAAGCCTGTGGGGGAAAATAGTCCTGTGTGTGAATGATCCCTGTGGGTGGATCCTAGGACCCCTCATCATCCACCTTCAGGGCCCAAATCAATCAAAGTCAAGAGTTCGGTCACTAAACTGCCCCCGGGGCCATCCACTTCTCTCTCTAGTCCCTCATCTGGTTGAAGCAGGTGGCCCAACCTGCTGAGATACTGGTGACCAAATCTCCCCACCTTACAAAAGCCCAGATGAGCCTCCCCAGGCTGGTCGGGGTGGGGGGGTTGGGGACAGGCAGACCAATGTAACCTGTCTCAGCACCATCTAGGGGATCCCTACTGTAGACTAGACTCTCTGGGACCCCCAGAGCTTAGAAGGAAAAAAAAATGCTGCTCTCCCAGAGAGGGGGATTCAGAGCTCGGTTTGGTTGTGGAGAGGCACTCCGTGAGGACAGAGAATTCAGTGAGACAGGGCGGATGGTTCCATAAGGCGAGGTGTTCAGTGAAGGGGAGACGATTTCTCTGGGGGGGGGGCGGTTCTGGAGGAAGATGACAGCCCGGATCTGGAAACAAGTTTTAGGAATGCAGTCCCGGGGAAAAGGCCTGGTTTGCCAATCTCTGTGTACCTTTGGCAGCCCCCACCACAAACACAGCCCGCACAGGAGATCAAAGCACCCTGGGCTCTCATCCCAGTGTGGGTGGGGCTCCAGGGGCGGCCCCTGCCCCCAGGGACAGGTGCCACAACCCTGCTTCCCCTTGCCGGCGCTACGTCCGGAGCCCCGGAAGGTGGGGAGATTCTGCCTCACCAGCTCTGGGAAGGAAAGAATGGAGCACCTGCCAGCAGGAACGCGGAAAGAGCGAGCGGAGGAGGGGCTGGTATTAATTCTGTTGGGCTGTCCTGAGGGCAGGTGTGTGTGTGTGTGTGCGTGTGCGTGTGTGCCTGCACACGCCGGGGAGCCTTGGGAGTGGATGCGCCTCTGTGAGGACGGCCGTGTCTGGTTGCGCTTGTGGGTTTACGGTTGTGTGTGTGCAGTTGTGTGAGCCAGCGCCGTTCCCCAACAAGCGGCCCAGGGAGTTTCCCCATCTCCCTCCTGCTGTGGTCAGAAGGCCAGTGGCCAGCCCAGTGGTCAACCGACATCTCTGGGCTCTGAACTCACCCTTCAGCTATGCCCCCCAGGACAATGGGGCTCTTTCTGCACAAGATGGGCATGAGGGACCCTGTCATAGACTTGTGACCTGAGCGACAGCGCTGCCCTAGGGTACACCCCAGTCTTGGTCACACTTGAGGACACTGCCTGGCCCGGAGCCAGAGTAGACCAAAGAGAAAGAGCGGGTCTCCTTCCCGCCTGTGTCAGGAAGGCTTCCTGGAGGAGGGGACCAGTGTTCTCCCCAAGCTCCCGGACACACCCTGGCCTCTAGCGTTCTGGTTGGCATGCATGCACAGGGGGGTCCCCTCCGTGACGTCAGGAGCCTGAACAGGCACCGGACCTGGAGCTGACCTGTCTCCCGGCGTGCACACGCTCAAGCGCCGGCAGGTCAAGCCCAAGTGGAGAGCTGGGAGGTTCAGCTAGAGGGAAAAAAAAAATCAGCCAGGTCTGTTGGGAGACGGAAGGGAGCTGAGTTTGGAGGAAGGAGATGGAAGGAGATGCGTCCGCGGCCTCCCTGGAAGCCTTAAGCTAATGACTCAGCCCCTGTTCCCCTCCTCGCTAAATCTCCCACTCTGAAAAGCACCCCTCCCCTCACTGAAGGTCCATCCGATGGGGGAGCTTGCCCCAGCTCATACCCTCTCCCCAAAACAGAGACCAAGGCAACCTGGTGAAAAGCCTTTGAGGGGGAGGGGGCAGATCAGGAAAGGGTCCAACCCATCCAGAGAAGACTAGGCAGGCTTCCTGGAGGAGGGGAGGGTAGAGCTGGGCTGGAACTGTGAGGGAGCTACCTTGCAGGGGCTCAGAGGAGGATGGGGGTGCAGAGAAGAGCTTCTGGGGTGATCTCCTTCCCCATTATCTGGAGCCCCTCCAACACTGGCACAGAGAGGCCAGCCTCCGCCCCGAGGCAGCACAGCTCGGGAGGTGGCCCGGCACAAGGTTTTAGCCCAGGTTTCTGACTCGGCACCACAGCCCTTTCCCTTCCTCTTCCCCCTTCCCTTGCAGCCCACACCCCCCGGGCAGCCCCGGAGAGATCAGTGGGGGGCAGGAAGCGAGGTTCCAGCCGCTCTGCGCCCTCGGCCGGACAGCTGTTCTGCGCAGCTGCTGGGGGCTCTGGGGGCTGCGGCGGATTTGATTTGATTCAGGCCCCAAAATAGCCGTCCTAGCAGGAAGCAGCCCCCCTTCCACAGCCCCTCCAGGACTCTGCATCCGGGGGTTGAATTGACACCTTAGAGGTTCTGCCCCCTCCTCCTTCCCTGCGCTCACCCCCTGGTCTTCCGACCCACTCCATTTAATCCCCCTTAGCTCGGGACCATTCCCTCCTCCCGCTTCCCCTCCTCCAGGAAGCCCGCCCTGGTCACCCCTTCCCCCCCAACTGTGTGTGTAGCAGTCCTTTGCCCACACAGGATCCTCAGCCCCTCCTCCGCTCCAGCCCGGCTCTTGGGGAGGGTGGGACAGTGGGGGGGGGGGGGGGCGGGGAGCAGTCTAGGGCTAGGGGCCTGTGGCCAGGCACGGGCGGGCTGCGGAGGGCACACAAAGACGCGGGCTGCCCTGGCCTTTGATGAGTAATGGCTGTTCCCTGGAGCCACGATTCTACTCGGCCGCCTAGGCCCCCAGCCCCCGCCCCCCTCGGACTCCTCAAATAAGACTCGTTTTTGTTCTGAGGACACAATGCGAGAAAATGTCACCCGGGGGGCGTGCCCCCTGGCCCCAGCCCTGACAACCGGAGCTCTTAATCACCCGGCCTCCTTCCTCCCTAGCTTCCCTCTCCAGCAGCTGGCTGAGCTGGGGGAGGGGGTGAGACTAGGGGTAGGGGGACAGTTACCACCTTCTGGGGCCCAGACTTCTTCCAGCTTGAAAGTCTAAGGCCTTCCTGTTTCTCCCTCCCTGGGGTGGGGCCCCCTGCACCACCCTCTCCCAAAGGCTCAGTTCTTGGCTCCTCTCTCCAGCAAAACCTGCCAAGGTCCCTGGGGCAGGAGAGGTGGAAAGGAGCCTCCGAAATGCACCAAAAGCTGTAGAAGGGGGCTGCCCTCCAGACACCCTAGGCCGACGCTTGGACAAGTGCAACAAAGAAAGTAAGAACACGGTAGCGAGTGACGGTGGGGGAGGAGGGAGCAGAAGTCATCTCTTTGGCAAGGCTCCCTGGAGGCGCCTGCAAGACCCCAGCAAGGGCCCGGCAGGGCAAGAGCCTTCCGTGCAAAGGCCCTGTGGCCCGTGGTAGTGTTAGAGCGGTTTGCAGGGGCAGCACCCCCCCCCCCGCCCCCTCCCACACACTCCATTATCGCCCGAAGCGTCTCTCTTCGCCTGTCTCATATAAACGCAGTCTAGGGGCGCCTGGGTGGCTCAGTCGGTTAAGCGTCCGACTTTGGCTCAGGTCATGATCTCACACTCCGTGGGTTCGAGCCCCGCGTTCGGCTCTGCGCTGACAGCCCGGAGCCTGGAGCCTGCTTTGGATTCTGTGTCTCCCTCCCCTGCTCATACTCTGTCTCTCTCTGTCTCAAAATAAAAAACATTTAAAAAATTTTTTCAAAATGCAGTCTAAATAAAAATGGTGTGCTTGCTATGGGGACAGCTTTTATACAAGTTCCCCGACCCTACTGCCGATAAAATGACTGCTCCCCGCCCCCCCTCCAAGCCCTTCTATCTAGAAATTCTGGAATCTTCACCACGGAGGTCTTTTCCTTTCTTGATCCTCTCACATCTCATACACCAGCCAATCTGGTCTGCTCTCCTTGCCAAACCTATGCCAAATCACCCCCTTCCCTTCTCTCCGCCGCCACCCCTCCAGCTCACCCCGTCTGGTCATTTTTGCCTCGTCGGCAGCCTCTGTCTGGCCTCCCCGCCCCACTTTTGCCCCCTACAATGCATTCTCCGCAAAGCAGACACAGCGATGTTTAGAAAATGAAAATCATATTATGGCACGCCCTTGCTTGAAAGCCTCCCAAGACCTCTCATTGCGTCGAGACTGCAACTCAAGCGCTCCTGTAAGTCGGTGTAGGCAGAATGGAAGAACGTTTGGGGTTGTCACCGTGCGAAGGGAGAGCCCCAGAACAAGGTCAGATGGTAACGACGACCGTGAGAAGGATGACACTCCATCACTCTGAGGAGTCTGAGCTCATGGATGAACTCTGGGTACCTGAGATCCAGTAAAGGAAAAAAAAAAAAAAAATCCAAACTCCTTATTTGGGTCCACGAGGCCCCGGCTGGTCTGGCCTCCCCGGCTTCTCCCCCTTCCCCCACCTCATCACCTGCCACTCTGGCCTTTCCCTTGCTCACTGGGCTCCAGCCGAGGAAGAGGGAAGATTTCACCCCAGTGCACAGTTTCCCAGGCCATTCATATGTTTATTCACTCGTTCAAACTCATATGTCGTATCCTACCGCCCATCGAGCATCGATCAGATGTGGAGATGGGAGCTACACAGGGGCTTAGAGTCCAGCGGGGGAGATAGAGGGATACAGAGAAGGGTGACAGGAGCCCCGCCTGGGGTACTTGGGAAAGGCTTCCCCGCCTTGAGCTGTGTCTTCAGGGAGGGGTCTAAGTTCACCAAGCGAACACCGGGGTCAGAATTCTTGGCTGAGGGGACGATGTCTGCAAAGGCAATAACCCTGAAACAACACACACTGATCGGGGGCGGGGGGTGGGGGGTGGGGGGGGATTGGGGAAAAGGGTGGGATGGGTGGATCGAGGACCGTGCTGGGAGACGCGCTTGGACTGGGAAGCAAGGGTCGGGCCATGAATGCACGTGGAAACCTCATTAGGACTTTGGATTTATCTTCTCGGCCACAAGGCCACAGCCAAGATTTTGAAGCAGAGATGTGCATAATCAGATTTGTGTTTTAGAAAAAGCTCTCTGGCAGCAGCACAGATGGGTGATAGATTGGAGAGAGGACAGACTGGAGTCAGAGAGACCAACTGGTTCCGGCAAGAAATGATGCAGGCCCAAACTAGGGCAGGAGCAGCAAGAGGGCGAGAAGTGGGCACGCTCCTCGTGTACGTGTGGCTGGACTTTTGGTCACGTGGGAGGGAAGGGGGAAGGGCAAGAAGGCAGGTATTGATGGGAACACCCAGACCTCGGGCGTGGCTGATTGGGAGGGGGCTGGGACCCCTCCTGACACGCACAGTCCAAGCAGAAGAGCGGCCTGGAGTCGGGGCGTGTGTTAGGTGTGCAGGTGCCTGAGAGGTGTGCGGGCAGAGAGCCTGCTTAAGAGCAGGGAAACCCAATCTGTACTTGGGAACGAACTGTGGATTGAGGGGCCCAGGTGATGCCAAGAGCATCTATCTTGACAGAGGTCACCAGTCTCCTGGAGATTCTGCCTCTTACCCCCCCCCCCCCCCCCGCGCGCGCACACACACACACACACACACACAAAGGAATGTCTCTAAGTTGGAGCAGAGAGGGGGGAAAGGAGGCAGGGAGCTCTGCAGGGGGAAGGGCTGGTGTGCACCTGCAGAAGTCAGGGAAGGGCAAGGCTAGAGGGGAAAGGGGAGTCCTGGGAACCTGCGAACTGCAGGACCCCCATGCTGACGGAATCCTTGTATGGGGCCTCAGAAATCATCTTGACGGAGCATGGGGCCTCAGAAACCATCTCACAGATGGGGAAACTGAGGCCCAGATGAGTAGAATGCATTGGCTAAAACTGCGTCCCCCTAAGTCGCTTCATGCTCTGGGTTGGGAAATTGTAGTCGCTTGGTTTTGATTTATGCACAATCTGCCGATTTCCGTAGAGCCTGGAGGTTCACTCCCCCACCACACCCGCGTGTGTGACGGAGAAGGAGGTAGCCCAGGGTCAAAGGACAGGTGTTTGGGGGAGGCCCCGAGACCTTTGAGGCCCTCCCTTCCCTATCCCTAGAAGAGCGCCACCCTGCAGTCCACTTGAGGACACTGGCTCCTCCTAGCGGCCATAAGGAGCACTGTTCTTGGTCCCAGGTCAGCCTGGAGTCCAAGTCCCTGGAGCATGGGACTCAATTCCCTCCGACCAATCTCCAAAATGGGCCCAGTACCGGTTACCAGTCCCCGACAGATACTCCTGCCTGCCTCTGTAGGAGACATTCATTCTTGAGGCCTGACCCCAGCAAGACACTGTCTTCTCCAGGCCAGATTCCTTGGCCGTGACGGATGTGTTTCCACGGCTTATGAGGAGGCGCGGGATACACATCCCACCCCGTCCTATCCAAGTGCTTTTCGCCAGGCGAAGAGCTCCTCGAGGGTGAGAACTATCCTTACTTCTCCTTAGGGTCGGACACAGAGCCTCGTGTGTAACAGGTGCTCAACAAACTTCAGCTGGAACTAAAGCCCACCGCCCACGCAGCCGTCCTGGGACGTTAACACCCCCTGCCCCCATCCACACATTCCCAGGATGGGGCTGTCTATACCTCTGAACCTCTCAGCTTCAGTTCATCGTCAAGTTCTCCCTCTTAAGAAAGTGGTCCCTGGGGCGCCTGGGTGGCGCAGTCGGTTAAGCGTCCGACTTCAGCCAGGTCACGATCTCGCGGTCCGCGAGTTCGAGCCCCGCGTCGGGCTCTGGGCTGATGGCTCAGAGCCTGGAGCCTGTTTCCGATTCTGTGTCTCCCTCTCTCTCTGCCCCTCCCCTGTTCATGCTCTGTCTCTCTCTGTCCCAAAAATAAATAAACGTTGAAAAAAAATTTAAAAAAAAAAAAAAAAAAAAAAAAAAAGAAAGTGGTCCCTGGTGCAGCTTGGCTGGTGCCAGCTCCCTCCAAGCTTCAGTGGAGATGGAAAGCGCTTCTAGAACTGCCTCCAGCTTTCTGTTGGGGTCTCTACCTGGCTCCCATCCCTCCAGGCTCTTCTCCTTCCTTCCCCGGCTCTCCACCCCACCTGGGAGGTCGGAGGTGAGTCTGAGCCCCCTCCCCACCCCCCCACCCAGGGCTTCCTCAGCACTTCCGGGAGCCCATCTGTCGCTTTTTTCCATACGGTCTTTTAGAAGCTGAAGATTTTTGCCTATTCCACAGTCCTGGGGCTGGGGAGCCAGTGCCATTTGTATGCCTTTCCCTCGCTCTTTCTTTTTTTTTTTTTTTTTTAACGTTTATTTATTTTTGAGACAGAGAGAGACAGAGCATAAATGGGGGAGGGGCAGAGAGAGGGAGACACAGAATCTGAAACAGGCTCCAGGCTCCGAGCCGTCAGCCCAGAGCCCGACGCGGGGCTCGAACTCACGGACCGCGAGATCGTGACCTGAGCTGAAGTCGGACGCTTAACCGACTGCGCCACCCAGGCGCCCCTCCCTCGCTCTTTCATGTGAAGGGTTGGCTGTGCGTGGCATCCAGTTAGGGTGGAGTCTTCTCATCGCTGCCAGCTGGGGCTGCATTTCTGAGGGAGCAAGAAGGGGCCCATCTGAGGAGGGTGTCCTGCCTGGGGACCGGGGTCGGATGAGGTTATAACGGCAGGTAACATCTGCACAGGCACAGAGGTCCTCTCGTGCACCCCTTCGCAGGGAGAGCCGTGCCCTCCCGCCGCCATCTAGCAGAGGAGAAACCTACCACAGAAGCCTTGCTCAAGGTCACAGCACTGGCGAGAGTGACAGAGCGGGGACCCAATCCGGGCCTTCTGATTCCCAAGAATCTCCCTCCCTTCCTGCCAACATATTCTGCACTCTATGTGTCAGGCATTAGACCCTGAGGTCCAGGAAAGCCTGGAAGGCAAGAACCACACACCTGTCACTGTCTCGGAGCACTGTGCCAGCATCAGGCTATGCATGGAGCCCCCGCCGCCCCCCAGACAGCTGTGCCGAAGGAAGGGGGTGGGGACGACACACAATGACTGCTCTACCTGGGCCATTGCCAAGGAGGCCGCTGGGGACTTAAGCACAAGTTTGAGGTCCTGGGATGCTCAGGACAGTGTCTCCCCTATTCTGTGTGTGTCGGGTGGCAGGGGCACGGGGAGATGGGACAGGGGAGTAATGTCGCCAAAGTGCCTGGAGAGCTAGAACCACAAGCAGGAGGGACCAGCGGCTGCAGTGGGGCCACGGCCAGAAACCCAGTCCAAAGCAGGAAGCGATGAAGAAATACTCCGATTTCTCTCCCCGTCTTCCACCAGTGCCTCCCAGGGGCCTCACCCACCCGGAAGTAGCTGGCAAACGGGTTGGGTTGACGCAGGCCCAAAAGACTGGCCTCCTCGCCTCCGGGGCGAGGGACAGAGAACGGGTCTGGGGATTTGGGGTTAAACCAAGCTGGAGCGTGCTAACGCTCATATGCACGTGGTATTCCCGGAGTCTAACACAGAGTCGGCTACACAGCGGGCATAGAAGCATCCTTGTTAAACGAATACGTACAAGAGGATAGGTAATAAGGCCTATCCAGTGAGGTGTCAGGAGGAGTAAATAATAACCCCTAACATTCACGGAGTGCCAGTGCTCCCCTAGGGAAACCGCAGACGTGACTAGCGTGGTCTAACGTATGCCTGGACACGGAAGGTACTCATTCGACGTGTTTCCTCCCCCTTTCCCCTCCTGAAGGATTCGGTTCCGTCAGGCATACGCCTGGAGAGCACCTGCCTTGAGCACAGCATGGGCTAAGCACAGGGGACTCAAAGCAATGTGGTCCTAGACTCCAGGATTTGGGGACCAGCAGCAAAGAGGTCAGGTGAAAGGGAGAGAAGGAGCAGGGGACAGAGTCTGGGCGCCCCCACCAGTGGGATCTGGGTGCTGTTGCCAAGGAAGGCCAAGCCACCGCGGGATGGAAGGGTGGAAGCCTCGGGACAGGAAGAGATTGGGCCCCCGCCCGTCGCAAAGGCCCCTGGGCCAGTCTCCTGGTGCTTCGTTTCCCTCTTTGCCTCCATCCCACCAGAAGTCCCCCCACGTCACTCTGACTGTTGTCGCTCCTGCCCTGCACACCTCCATTGCCACCTACCTCCCCCCAGCTCCAGCCCTCGTCCCCTGCAGCCCTCCCAACCTCCCCCCTCCCAGGGCCTGCTACGCTCTGGACTATGACTGGCAACCACCCCCCCTTTATCTCCACCTCTGCCCGGAACACCCCACCCCTCGGGCAGCCTCTCCGGCAGCCTTTTCAGTGGAACCTTGTCTTCTCTCATACCTGAATACCATGGGGCTTGGAGGGAAAAGAAGAGTCCTCCTTGATTCCCATTTCTTTCTCCTCCTTCCCTCCTTTAAAAATCCCAGGTCCGGGGCGCCTGGGTGGCTCAGTCGGTTGAGCGTCCGACTTCGGCTCAGGTCACGATCTCGCGGTCTGTGAGTTCAAGCCCCGCGTCGGGCTCTGTGCTGACAGCTCGGAGCCTGGAGCCTGCTTCAGATTCTGTGTCTCTCCATCTCTCAGTGCCTCCCCTGCTCATGCTCTGTCTCTGTCTCAGAAATAAACATTAAAAAAAATTAAAAAAAAAAAAACAAACCCAGATCCTTTGAAGCCTCTGTGATCCATTTACCTTCTTCCCACTTGTCCCTAACTTCCTTGACCTACCTGCCTGAACCTCGTCCTCGCCAGAAACAATACCCCCGGGGAAAGCTCCAGTTCCAAAAACCACTTCCCAAACCACCACCTCCCGCCTTTCCAGCTGGCTCGCTCGGGTCCCCCTGCAGCCACGCTTCTGCAAGCTCCGTGAGAATTCCTGGTCAGTTACCGCTTTCCCCCTACCCAGCAGCTCTTCCCAACTTCCCCCTTCTTGCCCAGCCTACATTCTCAAGTTCCAGATGCTTCTAGCCACGCCCCTTCCCCTCCTGGTGTTGCCATAACCTGCCCCTGGCAACCCCCTCACCCTGGAGGCAGTCTGCCGTGCACACTCTCCATGCCTGGCCCTTGCTGGAGAGAACCACCCGGTTGAGCACTGTCGCTGGCACTTAATGTCCACAAACGTCACGTGGGCTGGATTCTGCCTGGAAGTCCTGCTCGGTTTCTCTGGTGGTCCTGCATCTGCACCACAGGACATCCCATGCCCTCTCGTCTGTCCTCCAGCCTCCCACCCGTCCTCCTCTGCCCTCCTCTCAACTGATGACCTTGCCACATACTTCACTGAGAAGCCATCTGACCTGGCGCTGCCATTTTCCCGCCACCAAATCCTAACCCTCGTGCATGTGCGCTGTCCCTTCCTCTCCCTCTCCTCTTGCAATGGCGCCACCTGCACTTACACCCCACCCCCCCTTCACCTTTCCAGAGACTCTGCTCCCTCGGTGAACCACCCCGTTCCGAATCCTCATTCTCACCACCAGATCATTTCTGTCGGTCCGCAAACAGGATGGAGGGTCTCCCGTGGGTAGGAAGACCCTATTCTCCCACCTCGTCCTCCAGCCCCTACCCCAAAGAATTTCTCTTCTCCCCCTTCCAAAACCTTGTTGCCGCACTCGGTTTCCCCTTCCTCGCTTCCTGTTCTATTTTTCTTCCTCCGTGCTGACAAGGACTTAATGACAGCATGACCACAAGAGAATACGACGTGAAAAAAGATAGGGCACAATGGTGCCAATTACTCTGACCCCAACTACTTACACATTAAAAATGAAGGGAAGACCAAAAAAAATCTAACAGTGACTATTCAGTGAATGTTGACGTTAGAGGCGATTTCTAGTTGCTTTTGTAGGCTTTTCTCTTCTATTTTCTGCTGTGAACACATATTCCGTTGTTGTTGTTTTTTTTCATTCAAAAATTAAATAGTATACAAAAGCAGAGAAGTCTCCCTCCAGCTGAAAGTCGGTTGTGTTTCTGCCCAAGAATAGATGTCCTTATACCGCCTAATTATCATGACCTTCATCGTCTGTGGTTATTTGTAGCAGTTCAGGGGGCTAACTTTTGTCGTACTTGTGTATAGGCTTCCTCCTTTGTATTATCGTTCTTCTTTATTTAAATTGTATTTTTGAATCAAAGATACATTTGCACACAGCTAAAGAATTCAAGAGTTCCAGAAGGCTGCAAAAGACAAACAGAAGTCCCCATGCCTTCTCTTTCCCCCCAGATTCCTGCTTCCCCGAGGCCAACCCTTGCAATTCTTTGATCTATTTCTCTTGGTGTTTCCCTTTGTGTTTCTAAGTCCACATGTGTATACAATTGCTTGCTGCCGTTTTTTTCAGCTGTAAATATTACTTGTTGTCTTCCTGGTATGGAAGAGGGAGATTTAGCTCACCCACATACACATCATCTTTCCCTTCTCCCATCTTCCCAGAGCTGCCACCTCGTATTTTATGAGATCATGAAGGGCTTATCTTATTATGACTATGAAAATGTTACTCACAGCTGAGCCGCGTACTATACTACGATACTATTTCCTATCTTAGCTCCTTTCCCCCTGAGATTAAACTTGCCTCTTTTTTAACGCGCTTACTTTTCTGTGCACTCACTGCTAATTAATCCCTACATTGTCTGACAGTAAATAAAGTCATCTTTCAGTATGTTTCAAACGAAATTTTTTTTCTTTGCCACATCCTTCTCAGAACCCTGTTTCCTTCTGTTCCCATCTGGTCTGGGTGCCTTCTGGGGTCCTCTCTAAGCCCCCTTTCCCCCCAACTGATCTCCACTTGCTGAATCCTATGTCTCATCTTTAATTTTCTCTCTCTCTGTCTCTCTCTCTTTTTTTTCTTCTCCTGCAACCCATCCTTACATAGCTTCCTGAGAAATAGTGCATGAAAGGTAAAGTTTTACGGACCTTGTATCCTGAAAATGTCTTGATTTTAACATCTCACTTGATCAATTGGTTGGGTACAGAATACTAAGTAGGAGACCAGTTTCCCTTAGAATTTGAAAGCATTGCTTCTTTGAATTTTTTTTTTTCAATGTTTATTTATTTTTGGGACAGAGAGAGACCGAGCATGAACGGGGGAGGGGCAGAGAGAGAGGGAGACACAGAATTTGAAACAGGCTCCAGGCTCTGAGCTGTCAGCACAGAGCCCGACGCGGGGCTCGAACTCACGGACCGTGAAATCATGGCCTGAGCCGAAGTCGGCCGCTTAACCAACTGAGCCACCCAGGCGCCCCCTGGAGGGATCTTTTAATCTGAAATTCATGTCCTGAAGTTCATGATATTATTTATTCGATTATATCATCCTGTTTTCTCTGTTCTTATTTAGTAGGATGTCAGGCCTGAATTGATTCTCTAATCTTTTCTCTCTTACTATACATCTCTTTATCTTTTTGTTCTATTTTCCGGGAGCAGTTTTGTCTCCCAGTCCCTCCACTGATTTATTTTATTTTATTTTATTTTATTTTATTTTATTTTATTTTATTTTATTTTATTTTTACCTCAAAAAAAATTTTTTTAATCTCCAAGAGTTTTTGTATGTCTCCAATAATTCCTTCAACAAATACTTGTGGAGAATCTGGTATATGCCAGGCACTATTCTAGGTGATAGGGATATAGCCGTGAACAAAGACAAAAACTATTGCTCTCGGGGCACCTGGGTGGCTCAGTCGAACTTCAGCTCAGGTTACGATCTCGCGGTTCGTGAGTTCGAGCCCCACATGGGACTCTGTGCTGACAGCTCAGAGCCTGGAGCCTGCTTGGGATTCTGTGTCTCCCTCTCTCTCTCTCTGCCCCTCCCCTGCTTTCACTCTGTTTCTCTCGCTGTCTTTCTCTCTCAAAAATAAATAAACCTTAAAAAAACAAACAAACAACTTTTGCTCTCCAGACCTTATATTCTACTTCCTTTAACAAAATAAAATCCTTATGGGGGCGCCTGGGTGGTTCAGTCAGGTAAGCAGCCAACTCTTGATTTCGGCTCAGGTTATGATCTCACGGTTCGTGAGTTTGAGCCCCACGTTTCGTATGAATGGGATCATTTAGTGATTCCATTATCACTCTCCTACGCATGGCTTCTTTTACTCAGAATGATGGGTTTTGAGATTCCTTCATACTGTTGCTTGTGTGAGTAATGTCTTCTCATTTCTAAGTAGTATTCCAATGCCTACCACACACTTCTATCTATTCACCTCTTGCCAGACATTTGACTTCCTACCAACTTGGGTTTATTAGGAAGAAAGCAGATATGAACACAGGTATACAAGTCTTTGGGTGGACCTAGGTTTTTATTTCTCTTGGGAAGATATCTAGGAATAAAGTTGCTGAATCGTGTAGTTTTAATCATTTTGGTGGATGTACAGTGGTATCTCATTATGGCTTTTTAAAAAAATATTATTTATTTATTTTGAGCGAGAGAGTGCACACACGTGCTCCCTGACACGGGGCTCAATCCCATGAACCGGGAGACCATGACCTGAGTCAAAATCAAGGGTCAGTCGCTTAACCAAATGAGCCACCCAGGCTCACCTCATTATGGTTTTAACCCACATTTCCTTGATGACTAGTGATATTAAAAAAAAAAAATTTTTATGCCTATTCATTTTTGAGAGAGAGAGAGAGAGAGAGAGAGAGAGCGCACAAAGTGGGGGAGGGACAGAGAGAACAGGGAGACGCAGAATCTGAAGCAGGCTCCAGGCTCTGGGCTGTCAGCACAGAGCCCGATGTGGGGGGCTTGAACCCACGAAACGGGAGATCATGACCTGAGCCAAAGTCAGACACTTAACCACGCCACCCAGGTGTCCCTGATGACTAGCGATATTGAACGTGTTCTCATGTGTTTGTTAGCTGTGATGAAGTATTTGTTCAAATCTTTTGTCTATTAAATTTTTTTTTTAATTGGGCTTCATCGTTATTGAGTTGTAAGAGTTCTTTATATGTACTATATGCAAGTACTTTGTCATGTAAATACCTTGAGATATTTTCTCCCAGTTTGTGGCCTTATAAAAGCTTCTTTTCATAACAGTGTGTTTTGGGGTGCCTGCATGGCTCAGTTGGTTGAGCGTCAGCCTTTGGTTCAGATCATGATCTCACGGTTTGTGAGTTTGAGTCCTACACCCGGCTGACTGCTGTCAGCGTGGAGCCTGCTTCGAATCCTCTGTCCCACTCTCTCTCTGCCCCTCCCCTGCTGTGTACTCTCTCTCAAAACTAAATAAAACATTAAAAAATATATATGTCTTAAAGAGCATAAGTTTCCATTTTAACGAAGTTCAGTTTATCACATTTTTTTGGTCTATGGCTTGTGTTTTTCTGTTCTATGTAAGAAATTTGTACATAGTCATGCAGATTTTCTCTTGCTCTTCTTCTAGAAGTTTGATGGTTTTATTTTATTTTATTATGATTATTTTTCAGTAGTAGTAGAGCTTGAGCTCACAACTCCTAGATCAAGAGTTGCACACACTACAGACTGAGCCAGCCAGGAGCCCCAGTTTGATGGTTTTAGCCTTTGTATCTGGGTCCATGATCCTTTTCAGGATAATGTTTGTGTATTGCATAAGATAAGGGTCAAATACTATTTTTTTAATGTTTTTATTTATTTTTGAGACAGAGAGAGACAGAGCATGAGCAGGGGAGGGGCAGAGAGAGAGAGGGAGACACAGAATCTGAAGCAGGCTCCAGGCTCCGAACTGTCAGCACAGAGCCTGACGCGGGGCTCGAACTCACAGACCGTGAGATCATGACCTGAGCCGGACTTGGATGCTCAACCGACTGAGCCACCCGGGGGGCCCCAAGGGTCAGATGCTTTTGCTTCCCCATATAGGTATTCAGTTGCTCCGGTGCCAGGTTTTGAAAAGACTATCTCCATTGAATAACACTGTTAGCTTTGTCAAAAATCAATTGACACAGATGTGTGGGTTTATTTCTAGATTCTCTATTCTGTTCTGTTGAGAGCCAACACCACATATTCTGTAGTTTTATGGGTAAATGGACACTCAACTTCAAGTGCAGTAAACCTTTCAACTTTGTTCTCTTTTTCAAAATTGTTTGGTCAAGTCTAGGTCCTCTGCAATTTCATACAAATTTTAGAATTAGATTGTTAATTTCTACCACACACACACAAAAAAACTTGCTGGAATTTTGGTTGAGATTGCTATGAATCTATAGAGCCATGTGGAGAGAATTGACATTTTAACAATATTGAATTTTCCATGAATGTGGTGGGCATTTCTCCATTTATTTAGGTCTTCTTTAAGTTCTCAGCAATGTTTGTGGTTTTTACTGTATAGATGTTCTTAAATTTATCCCTAAGTATTTCATATTTTTGATGCTATTGTAAATAGCATTTTTAATTTTCAATTTCCAAATGTTTATTGCTGATTTTGCAAACTGACTTTATGTTTCACATCCTTGCTAAGTTCACTTATTGGTTCTAATAGTTATTTTCTTTTTTTAGGACTTTTTAAAAATTTAAATTCTAGGGGCGCCTGGGTGGCTCAGTCGGTTAAGCGGCCGACTTCGGCTCAGGTCACGATCTCGAGGTCCGTGAGTTCGAGCCCCGCGTCGGGCTCTGTGCTGACGGCTCAGAGCCCGGAGCCTGTTTCAGATTCTGTGTCTCCCTTTCTCTGACCCTCCCCCGTTCATGCTCTGTCTCTCTCTGTCTCAAAAATAAATAAACGTTAAAAAAAATTAAAAAAAATTTTAAATTCTAGTTAGTTAACATACAGTGAAATATTGGTTTTAGGAATAGAATTCAGTGATTCATCACTTACATACAACACCCAGTGCTCATCACAAGTGCCCTCCTTAGTGCCCATCCCCCATCTAGCCCACCCCCCACCCACCTCCCTCTGTCAACCCTGTTTGTTCTCTATTGGTAAGAGTCTCTTGTGGTTTGTTTTCCTCTCTCCTCTCGCCTCCCTCCTTCCCATATGTTCATGTTTTGTTTCTTAAATTCCACATACGAGTGAAATCAAATGGTATTTGTCTTTCTCTGACTTGTTTCACTTAGCATAATACACTCTAATTCCATCCACACCGTTGCAAATGGTAAGATTTCGTTCTTTTTGATGGCTGACTAATATTCCCTTGCATATATATACCACATCGTCTTTATCTATTCATCAGTCAATGGACAGTCGGGCTCTCTCCATAGTTTTCCTATTGTTGATAATGCTGCTATAAACATTGGGGTGCATGTGCCCCTTCGAATCTGTATTTTTGTATCCTTTGGGTAAATACCTAATAGCGCAATTGCTGGGGCGCGGGGTAGTCCTATGTTTAATTATTGAGGAACCTCCATACCGTTCTCCGGAATGGCTGCATCAGTTTGAGGATTTTCTACATACACAATAAACAAAGACAGTTTTACTTCTTTCCCAGTCGAAATGCCCCTATTTATTTTTCTTGCCTATTATAGGCTAAGACCTCCTAGTGTTGATTAGAAGTGATGAGAGTGAGCATCTTTGCCTTATTCTTGACTTTGGGGGAAAACATTAATCCTTTCATCTCTACCTGTCTTTCCTAACAGCCATCTTGTTCTGCTTTTGTGGACAGTAGACCATTTCCCTTTACCTGGGGACAGCAATTCTAGGGTTGGATGGTTCGTTTAGATTTCCCATCCTCCCTGTGTCTCTGATTCGGCCAAGTATTTTGTTTGTGTTGCGTTTGTTTGTTTTTGTTTTGTTTCGCTTAGATGTTTTTGTTTTGATTTTCCCTTTCATGTTATGGCTTTTCTCAAATGGACTTCCATCACGTTTCTGACTGTTCTATTTGAGAACGAGATATTGCAGGCTGCTGGTTAGCCCACAAAACTTTTCTTCCTGGCTACTTGGGTGCCCAGCTAAAGAATACATTTCCCAGCCTCTTTGGTGACTAGATGAGGTCAGGTACTCAATTTTTCATCAATCAAGTAGAGTGGAATTTGTATGTGCTGCTTCTGACCCGTTTGCTTAGCAATTTTGTTGTTTTCCCTTCCTGCGAGCTGGAACATAGATGGCCTATGGTTAGGTAAAGACAATCTTTTCAGGGATGGCCAACCAATGAGATGAAAGGAAACTAGGCCTGTGAATGGCCCATGGAGCAAAAGAAATTAACTTCTATTTTCTTTAGCCCACTCACTGTATCTGGGGATCTCTTTGGTCCTGTAACTTAGACTTTGCTCTAACTAATATCCCAAATAATTCAAGCACTGAAGGGCTGGTTAGAAGCTTCATGTGCATGAAGGCTCATTCAGTGGCGGGTTTCACTCTAAGGTAGTGACTCTCCAGGTGGCGAGCACTGTTGTGCCTTCTGGGAATAGAACAATGAAGACAGCTATCATAGAGCCTGCATTCTGACAGCCAGAGGAAACAACTGTGCTTGGTTAGGGCCAACCCATACCCACCTGAAGAGTGCTGTTGAGGGTATCTCTGGTCATTCGATTGTGCCAAGTGGGGACAGAGAAGAGGAAAAATGCAGGAAAAAGAAGTTGAAAGAACCCAATCCTACCAGACTCCAGAAACAGGCCTAGTTTTGTTAAAGTGAAGCGTCCATACAGTACTTAGGTAGAACCCTAGTTAAAAATGCAAAACCTGGGGCACCAGGGTGGCTCAGTCGGTTAAGTGTCTGACTTCGGCTCAGGTCACGATCTCGCACTCCGTGAGTTCGAGCCCCGCGTCGCGCTCTGGGCTGACGGCTCAGAGCCTGGAGCCTGCTTCCGATTCTGTGTCTCCCTCTCTATCTGCCCCTCCCCCGTTCATGCTCTGTCTCTCTCTGTCTCAAAAATAAATAAACGTTAAAAAAAAAATTTTTTTTTAAATGCAAAACCTGAGTCTAATCATGAAAAAAACAGCAGACAAACCCAAAATGAGAAATATGCTTTCTGTTTGTTTTAACATAATAAAATACAAGGAAAGCTGAGGACACTTTTCAGATTAAAAGAGATGAGAGAGACATGAGAAATAAATACCGTACCTAATATTAGACTGCATCCTGTATGGGGGTGGGTGTGTGTGGAGATTGCTACAAAGTTCATTATCGGGTCAATGGATAAAATTGGAACGCAGAGGATAAACTTACTTAAATCATGTAAGAGGAGGCCCCTATTCTTAGAAAATACAGAGAGAAGACGGGAGGAGAGAGGGAGAGAACAAATAAAAACAAATGGAGCAAAATGTTAGCAATAGATGAATTTGAATAAAGGACTTATGTGTTCTTCGTACTATTCTTGCAACTTTTCCATATAAGTTTGTATTGTGTCCAAGAGGCCCCGACTCTAAAGCGGGCCCCTTGACTAAATCAGTGCATGACCCTGAATGTATCCCTTCCGGTCTCTAGCCCACGTTTTCTAGTCCAGATGGTTCTAAGGTTCTTTCTGGTTCTGGCAATTGACGTCCCACGACTCAGGGCATTTCCTGGAAGGACTTCGGAAAGATGGCCCCATTTGCTTCCCTCCAGGTCCCTCAGCCCGCCAGTTATCTCACCACAACTCTCTCCAAGGTGCTCACCCGTCCTCCTTCACGAGCTGTAAACTTGCCCCAGCCCATCCCTGCCACCGACCGCGGGCCCAGCCACTCTTTCCGGGGCCCTAGGGCCCATCTCCTGGCAGGTTCTAGCATCGGTTCTAGACAGGCACGTGCATGTAACCCCAAGAAACTACAGCCCCCAAAAGGCTTTGCGACAACCCCTCCGTGTTTACCACCAGAGAGGAAAGGCTTTTCAGCGCGGGCCAGACACCGAATGGCATTTTGGGAATCGTAGTTCATTTGGGAAGAGCCGGGGAACCGGGAGTCAGGCCGAAAGCCACCCTTCCCAGAATACACAGCGCTCCCCCCCCACCAATCGGAGGCCCGGATCTTGGAAGGGGGGCGGGGAAGAGAAAGAGCTGAGCAGCGCATGCGTGGTACGTGTGGCTGGGGAATTCATGTGGAGGTCAGAGTGGAAGCAGGTGAGAATGGAGGGGAGCGGCTCCGGCCGCGATCCGGGCGTCTCTGCAGCTCCCCGCTGCGTTCTCGTTCACAATTTGGGCGGGTGGGGTGCGTGCATGGGTCCGCCTCGTGTTGGAGCGGAGAGGGTGTGACCCCGGGACCAGCGGGGGTTGCGTCGAGTGTGGAAGGTGTGTATGGGGGCGGGGTGGGGAACAATCCAGAAGCTGTATTAGAAATGGAAAGGTCGGGACTGGGTGTCTTGGCCTCGGGAAAGGAAAATAGAAATGCGCGGGGAGTGATCAAGGAAGATTCGGGAGTTGAGTCTTGCCGGGCGGGAGGGAGGATTTGAATCTGAAGTGGACGACGACGCTGGGGCGGGGCATTAAAAAGTTAAGTGCGGGGTGGGGGAGGGCCCTGCCTGGGTGGCTCAGTCTGTTGGTTGTCTGACTTGAGCTCAGGTCATGATCTCGGGGTTCGTGGGTTCAAGCCTCACATGGGCTCTGTGCTATCAGCGCAGAGCCTGGAGCCTGCTCTTGATTCTGTGCCTTCCTCTCTTTCTGCTTCCCCCTCAAATAAATAAACATTAAAAAGAAATTAAGAAAAAAATTAAGTGCGGGAGTAGATTCCAGTTAGGTCAGTCGGGCTCCCGCCCACCCCGCCTCAGCCCCGCCCACCCCGCCTCAGCCCCGCCCTCCCACTTCTTCCAGGGTTCTCCCTTGCAATGCAGCTATGGAGAACGTTTTTGCTCCTTTGGTTCTTCTGGTATCTTGGTCCCAGAATGTCGCCCACCTCCCGCTTCCATATTAACAATGAGGTGTTAAGCTGTGCCTGCCAGAATTAGACCTCCAGGTGCTAATCCTGGTTCCACCACTAAAGAGCTGTGTGATCTTAGTCTCCTCTTGTAACCTTGCTGTGTGCCTCAGTTTCCTCATCTGTAACAACCTACCTCATAGGGGTCGGTGTGAGGATTAAATAATTGCCATTCGAAGACTGCCTCCTGATATAAAAGCTAGCTGTTACTGTTACTTTTGCTGTTGGAATCACCATGTAGCGCATTCTGGGAGTTACTTTTCCAAACCAGAATTGCACAGAACCAACCACAAAGCAAGCCTTTGTCTTGGGGCTTGCTTGCCCAGGAAATAGGAGGGTGGTTTAGTGTGGTGCTGAGTTCTCCGTGGGTGTCAGGCCCACGTCTCATTCCCATTATTGAATCAAGTGCCCCAGTCCCCAAATGGAAAAAAAAAATTTTTTAATTTTATTTTTAATTTTTTAAAATTTACATCCAAATTAGTTAGCATATAGTGCAACGATGATTTCAGGAGTAGATCCCTTAGTGCCCCTTACCCATTTAGCGCCTCCCGCCTCCCACACCCCCTCCCGTAACCCTCAGTTTGTTTTCCATATTTTTGAGTCTCTCCTGTTTTGTCCCCCTCCCTGTTTTTATATTATTTTTGCTTCCCTTCCCTTATGTTCATCTGTTTTGTCTCTTAAAGTCCTCATATGAGTGAAGTCATATGATAATTGTCTTTCTCTGACTAATTTCACTTAGCATAATACCCTCCAGTTCCATCCACGTAGTTGCAAATGGCAAGATTTCATTCTTTTTGATTGCCGAGTAATACTCCATTGTGTATGTATATATACCACATCATCTTTATCCATTCATCCCTCGATGGACATTTGGGTTCTTTCCATACTTTGGCTATTGTCAATAGTGCTGCTGTAAACATGGGGGTGCATGTGCCCCTTCGAAACAGCACACCTGTATCCCTTGGATAAATACCTAGTAGTGCTATTGCTGGGTCGTAGGGTAGTTCTATTTTTAGTTTTTTGAGGAACCTCCATACTGTTTTCCACAGTGGCTGCACCAGCTTGCATTCCCAAGAAATGGAAAAAATTAAAAAATTTTTTTTAATGTTTTTATTTCTGAGACAGAGAGAGACAGAGCATGAGCGGGGGAAAGACAGAGAGAGAGGGAGACACAGAATCCGAAGCAGGCTCCAGGCTCTGAGCTGTCAGCACAGAGCCCGACGCGGGGCTCGAACTCACGGACTGTGAGATCATGACCCGAGCTGAACAGTCGGCCGCCTAACTGCCTGAGCCACCCAGGCGCCCCAGAGATGGAAAAAATTTTAAAGCAGAAGAATTGATAGTACACTTCTCCAAGCTGTAGAGTTATTTATTAGGTGGCCTTCAGTGCGTGATTTTGAGCTCTCAAGAGTGGAGAAATAAATAGCGAGCCCGCCTGGGAAGTGAATATGGTGCCTCAGAGAGGGCTTTCTCTTACGGATTTCGGATTTCGGGATCAAGCTGTTTTGTTTTGTCCCCGCCCCCCGCTGTAGGTGTGAGTGGGGTCCAGCAGGAGGCGACATGGCTGCCAAAGTGTTTGAGTCCATCGGCAAGTTCGGCCTGGCCTTAGCCGTGGCAGGAGGAGTGGTGAACTCTGCCTTGTATAATGGTGAGGCTCCGAGGGGTGATGGTGGGGCACTGCCTTTTGCCGGATTTCCATTGGCCTGCGTGGCCCGTGTCACACTTGTGGTGGCGGCGTGTGTGAGACCGAGGGGGGCTCACCTGCCATCCCACACCATACAGTTGCCTTGTCACTAGATCCTCTGCCCTCGTGGCCGCAGGTCCTCTGCGAGCCTTTGTTCACAAAGAGCCTCCCAGACCACGTGCCGGTCGGACATTTCCAGCTACTCTTGTTGGTTTGAAGTGACGCTCTGGCCGAGTGTCAGGGTCTCACGGGAGACCCGGTGGAGAGAGCTCATTGGATCCCTCGGCCGCGTGTGAAGTAACCCAGCGAGGGCTTTAGACCTTCGGTGACCTTGTCTGGAGCCGGATCTTTGGCTCTGCTGCAGTTGGGTCGTTCCAGACAAAATATCTTTTGAGGCGCATCGCCCAGCTTTTAACAGCGCGACAGGGGCTCCCGCTGGCTTTTTGTCTGCTTTCCTGTGCGACCTTAGGCGAGCCATCCCCTCCCCCGCCAACTCCCGCCCCAGGCCTCAGCTTCTTCATTGGTCAAGCAATAGGACGAAACTGGTTTATGTCTGAGACTCCCTCCAACTCCGGTAGTCTCTAGCTTTCGTGATTGGAAAGCGGCGATAGATGGACCTCCCTCGTACGTGACTATCTAGCAAGAGGAGGATAAGTCTAGAGCGAAGATCTTTGGAGCAACTCTGAAGTCTCCTGAGGCAGAGACACAGAGCCGCCGACGAGAAAAGCTTAACTTGGTTTAAACGGCGCCGCTTTATGCTCTGATGTCCGCAGCACAACTGGAGAGTAATCACCGTCACTGATTTCTCTCTGAACCCAGAAATCCTTAAAGCCTGAGAGAAACCGTGCCCTTGGAAAGAGTGGGACCTTCCAAATGTTAGGGGGTCCGTGGCTAGGTTAGGGTGCAGCTTCTGGGAGCACTGGCTTAAATTGGAACCAGGATGGGATGGTAAAGACCTTGGTGAGTTTGGGAACGGAGTTTGGGGAGGTGATTTCCTGGAAACGTGTTGGCGGGTGGGATGGTTAATCGGAACAGCGGCCGCCAGTTTCCAGGGAAAGGATGCTGAGGAATCGATCCTGTTTACCAGAGTCCTTGGGAAGACCGTGGGGTGGGAAGGGATGGCTGAATTCTGGAGCTGCGTGGAAGCCTCTAGAGGCAGAAGTGTGGCAAGATGGAGCCGGGAGAGGGGAGACTTAAAAAAAAATAACAAGAAAGCACCAAGGAGCTTTCAGAGGTAGCCTTTTTGGTTAAGAGGCGAAGTGATTTTTTTTTTCTGTCTTGTTCTCCTTCACTCCTAGTGGACGCTGGGCACAGAGCTGTCATCTTTGACCGGTTCCGTGGAGTGCAGGACATTGTGGTGGGAGAAGGGACTCACTTCCTCATCCCTTGGGTACAGAAACCTATCATCTTTGATTGCCGTTCTCGACCGCGTAACGTGCCAGTTATCACTGGTAGCAAAGGTGAGTCTCAGGGGCGCCTGCGTGGCTCAGTCGGTTACGCGGCCGACTTCGGCTCAGGTCACGATCTCGCGGTCCGTGAGTTCGAGCCCCGCGTCGGGCTCTCTGCCAACCGCTCAGAGCCTGGAGCCTGTTTCAGATTCTGTGTCTCCCTCTCTCTCTGACCCTCCCCTGTTCATGCTCTGTCTCTCCCTGTCTCAAAAATAAATAAAATGTTAAAAGAAGAAATTTAAAAAAAAAAAAAAAGAATGCTAAGCAGAGTATTTATAAAAAAAAAAAAAAAGTGAGTCTTGCCCGTGGGTCCCGCGAGGTAGCGTGTGGAAGGGTTACCGTAGGATCCAGAAGAGGCCGGACCTCCCCGGAGAACTCCTTTGTAAATTCCTCCTGGAGAGATTTTAACACGGATTCAGAGAAATATGTACAGCGCACAGACAGCTGTACAAATTTAGGGAGATCCACAGAGATAGACTTCGAGAGTCACGGAGCGCTCCAGTCTTAAAGAACATGCCGGATGTGCCTCTGTTCCATCAGTCACCCCTTCCGGTCAGTTCTCGTTCCCCAGGGTGACGATGTCAGCCGGTCTCCAGCCATCCCCTGTGCCTTCACAGCCGGCTTCCCCTTGGCCTTGTTCTCCAGGGCCTCTGTCTCCAGCAGTGCTGGCCTCACACGGGCTGGGGCCGGGTCCCTGAGGGCGGTCTCCTGGTGTCTGGCCTGCCGCTGGGTTCCCAGCGAGCCCCAAACGAATTGCCCTCACCGCTCTCCTGCCGTCCTACCCACAGGGGTGCCCAGGCAGTAAACAGAATAGCAGGGATCTTTCTGCACGGCGAAAGGTGAGGGTCGTGTGGCTGCTGGGTTTATTATCTGGGGAACACGCGAGGCCTTGGGTGCCATTCCCTGGCCGATGTGTGCTTACGGTGACCGTGCCAGGTGTCAGGCTGGGTCGCAGGGTGGGGGTGGTTCGGAGATTTCAGAGGTGACTAAAGCGGGGGCCCCTGGGGAGCTCAGTGTCGCTAGGGACGTAGACGTGTGGACAGACAGTTACGGTAAGCGTGGCTTGTCCTGCAGGCAAGGGCGTGGGGTGGGGTGGAGGCGAGCGGAGAAGAAAACAGCTCGCCCCCACAGGTGGCTGCGCAGGCTCCCCGGAGGACCTGAGCTTGAGCTGGGACTTTAGCGAGAGACCTGTGTCGGGCAGAGGAGGGGACAGGTCAGTTTGGCATTTCGCAACCTGGCCTGTGGCTCGTGGCCACGGGGTCTGGCTCGAGTCCTACAAAAGGGAGATCAAAGGGTGGGGTTAATCGAGAAACATAAAATTTTAACTTAAAAGCGTAGCTCTCAACTTCCCACCTCTTAGGGATTGCGCTCGCTGTTGTGTGGCACCTGTTTGTAAGGACGCGTTGTAAGGACGTCTTCAGAACTGTTGATAGGAAGTTCCAGAAATCAGGAGTGTGTGCATCTCCCGCTTCCCTGGGTGGCTGGTTCAGAACTTTCCCGTGCGTCCGTGTCATTGATGACCGCAAGCAAGCTGACCGTGCTTTAGCCTTGGGCAGGCCTGAGCTGTCAGGGGACATTGTAATTAATGTTGTGCCCCCTGTTCCCCGCCCCCCCCCCCTTCGCCTGGATCAGGTCACAAGAAGCGTGTTCCAGATGAGTCCGATAACCCTTTCCATCTGTTCGCATTTGACCCAGCGCTGTCCTGTCTAATTTCTCCTTCGCTTTCCCCTAGCGTTCCTGGAAGGCAGATGAAATCACCCCCCATTCTTACAGACCAGGAGATAAGCTGAGATTGGCTAAGGCTGAGGTCACACAGTTAGTAAACAGGACGGGACTGCAGCCCAGGCCTTCGGACTGACTGCCGGTCCAGCCAGAGTGGACTGTCTCCGCTGGGCCCACAGATAACCTCTCCAGGGCAGACTCCTGAGTGGGGCCTTGGAAAGGCTTCACGCTAAAACTCTTGGCATTGGCCTGTTTCATTAAAACACGCACTGTTCCACTGTCCCGTGGTACCTGTCACGCACGTACTCGGAATTGCTTATATCAGAGGACATTCATTCAGGACAGACTGAGAAGCTGTCCTCCCCAGGAGCCTTTAAGAATTCCTGACTCCGGGGCTCTGCTGGGTTCACTAAGCAGGAAGCTGTGCGTAGGGGCCCCTGCCCTCTAGGGTCTTAAAATCAGCAACTTGACGCAGCAATTGTGGCACCCTTGGGGTAGGAGGGGTCACATAGAAGTGGTTTTGATCGCTAACTCCGGCCTTTGTCCCCTACCTTAAGATTTACAGAATGTCAACATCACCCTGCGTATCCTTTTCCGGCCAGTCGCCAGCCAGCTTCCCCGCATCTTCACCAGCATCGGGGAGGACTACGATGAACGGGTGCTACCGTCCATCACGACGGAGATCCTCAAGTCCGTGGTGGTGAGTGACGGGGCCTCAGCCTTGAGTGCGGTCCCCCAGAGATAGACAGGTGCCAGGAAGAGCGTGGTGGCGGGAGGCTTGGGATGTGGCTCGTCCTTTTCCCTCCTGCCCTCTCTGCTTCCTCATCACCATCCTCACCGGGCCCCCTCTGCCCTCCCTTGGAACCAGGCTCGCTTCGATGCCGGGGAACTGATCACCCAGAGAGAGTTGGTCTCCAGGCAGGTGAGCGATGACCTCACAGAGCGAGCAGCAACCTTTGGGCTCATCCTGGATGACGTGTCCTTGGTAAGATGCTTGTTGCGGGGGGGGGAGCCTGCGAGGGAGGGGCTGCGGTTCTTGTTCAGGTGCTTGGCCCCCTTTCCGGGTGGACGCTAGTAGGTCCTGCCTTCCATGTGCCCAGACAGGCGACTTGAAAACATGGAAACTTCTCGACTGCGAGACGGTCTTCGTGGGTTTGTTTTCAGATGAGAGTTGTTTTCCTTTCCCTCTGCCACACACATACTTCTTTTCCTTTTTTTTCTTCTTTTTCTTTTCTTTTCTTTTCTTTTCTTTTCTTTTCTTTTCTTTTCTTTTCTTTTCTTTTTTGCCTTGCCTTTCCTTTTCTTTCTTTCCTTTTCCTTTTCCTTTTCCTTTTCCTTTTCCTACTTATTTTTGAGAGAGAGCATGATGCCGGGGAGGCACAGAGAGACAGGGAGATAGAGAATCCCAAGTGGACTCCGCACCATCAGCGCAGAGCCCGATGAGGGGCTTGAACCCACGAACCGTGAGATCATGACCTTAGCTGAAGTTGGGACGTTCGCCTGGCTCAGCCACCCAGGCGCCCCCCCTCCCCCCCCCCCATTTTTCTTTTGACTTCTAGCCCTACCCGATGGTAGGGTCCCTAACCACTAGATTTTTCACCTCCTCCAAACTGTGAGTGTTCCCCAGAGCTCCCTGAGAAGTAGTGTCTTGTTAACCCTGTTGGATGCCGGAAGAAGCTGCCTAGCGAGACTAGAGAAGGCTCACAGTTTTTCCTCCCTAGTGCACACCTCCCAGCCTGACCCCTTGGGATGTCCTCACGTTTAGGGTCTGAAGCTCAGTGAGGTGGGCTCTGGGAACCCCCGGTGAAAGGGGATAGAGCGTGAATGAATGGTTCTGTTCCCCAAAGCCCGGTATGGGGCGCAGGGGACATCTCTGAGGTGTAAGTTATCCTCTCGGGACCGTAGAGTGCGTGTATTTATATGACACCGAATGCCATGACTCAGAAAGCAATACAGGCAGGATAGCATTTCAGATCAAGGAGGGTGATGGGGAAGGGGTCGTGTTTCTAGATGCCCTGGGAAAAATCACTGGGAGTGATTTGTTCGGGTGGCGAGGTAGAGGGTTTCCTGTTCGTTCTCCTGTGCGTCGCTAGGGAAAGGCACCGTTTCCCTCTCGGCGTCTGTGCAGCTGTTTAAACAGTCCTGCTCTCCAGACACCCAGCACTGACCTCGGGGCGCCCCGCTCCCCCCTGTCTCCGTTGCGGGCTCCCTCTGCTGGCGGGATGCCAGGCTGCAGCCATTCCCCTCTAACCCCAGCAGCTCCCACCTACTGTTAACCTAAACGCCTCGCCTGTGAGGCAGTGCTAAGTCAAAACCTAAGGAGAAGCTTGGCGTTCTGCTAGACTTTTAACCACATACTCCATTCGGGGGAAATGCGGGCTGACCACAAGAAACCATATCTAAGAGGTGTGAGGAGAAAATTAGATTTCGGGGGGGATTTGCTGCCCTCACCTGGCCCTTTTAGAAAGGAACTTTATTCCTTAGTTACACATTTCATTTTAAATTTCTCAGGACCGCGTTTTCTTCCCCGGGCTTTGAACACGAGTCCAGAAATGGAACAGGCAGAGTAGAACAGCTGAGTTGGAAGAGTGAGGAGCGTTAGAAGTTGTGGAAGGCAGCGGGACTAGGATTTACTCTCGAGGAGAAGTGTTGAGCTGCTTATGTTTCTCCCTTTTTTCTCATTTTTTTTTTTTTAATCTTTCTTTATTTTTGAGAGAGAGAGAGAGACAGACAGACAGAATGCGAGCTGGGGAGGAACAGAGAGAGAGGGAGACACAGAATCCGAAGCAGGCTCCAGGCTCTGAGCCACCAGCACAGAGCCCGATGCGGGGCTCGAACTCACGAACCACAGGTTCGTGATCTGAGCCAAAGTCGGACACTCAACCGACTGAGCCACCCAGGCGCCCCTGCTTTTCCTTGTTTTTTTTTTGTTTTTTTTTTTAATTAAAAAAAAATTTTTTTTTACATTTATTTTTTGAGAGACAGAGAGAGACAGAGCACAAGTTGGGGAGGGGCAGAGAGAGAAGGAGACACAGATTCCGAAGCAGGCTCCAGGCTCCGAGCCGTCGCCACAGAGCCCGACGCGGGGCTCGAACTCACAAACTGTGAGATCATGACGGGAGCCGAAGTCGGACGTTCAACCGACCGAGCCCCCCGGGCGCCCCTCCTTTTTTTAAAAGCAGAGGTTGGGAGGGTGGGGGAGGGGATGAAGCAAACAATTTGGTAGCAAGACCAGTGCCATTCTTCCCTTTATTTCTTCCTTTTTAATAAAACGTGGGTTCAATAATAAGTAAGTCGCTCTAGTCTCGGCATTAAGAGTTGAGCTCTGTTCCCACTGTCTTCTGCCGTCATCGCTGACCGTCGCCTCAGCCAAGTCTCGGTTGTACGTGTTCTTAGGGAAGGTCTGTGGGTAGTCCATTGTAAGCCCTCACCCTAAGCAATAGCTTTACCTGCCTTCCCTCCTAAACCCTTTACCAGAAGCGCTCACACATGAGGAATACAGTGATTCGCGTTCCACCCTTTTTCACCCTCTTCCTGTTTGGTGGTGGGGCTTCCGTGCGAAAGACGGGGATGGTTAATCCATAAGCGGAGAGCATCACGCCCTTGAATCCCTGAGAACCGGCTGCCTCCTTCACTCTCAGGGGCTCAGTTTTCCATCTGGCCTCTCTGGGGGCTTCCAACAGGCCATCAAAGGATGGGCCCTAGTCGGAGGACGGGGGTCCTAGAACCCGCAGCCTCCTCCCCTTGGGAGGTGGGCACTTGAGTAGGTGCCTTCTGGTGCCCACGGGTGGTTGTCTGCTTCAGATCTCCTCGCCGAGGGCGACAGAATGATGTGCGGGAGCCGTCGAGGCAGCCGAGGCTTCTGGGGTGTGCCCTCGGTTTAGACCCGGATGTGGAGGTGGAAGGGCGTTCTGGCCTCACAGAGGCCTCCAGCTGCCAGAGCCATTCCTGGCCCCTTCCTTCCAGCGGCCACGGGGGCCCCGCAGCAGCGCTGCCTGAACAATCCCACCGCCTCATCTCGTGCTCCCTCTGTCCCCTTAGACGCATCTGACCTTCGGGAAGGAGTTCACAGAAGCAGTAGAGGCCAAACAGGTGGCCCAGCAGGAAGCGGAGAGGGCCAGATTTGTGGTGGAGAAGGTGAGTGTTCAACCAGATGGCAGGGGCCTCTCTCCCCTTTCTCCTGTGCTCAGCCTCCCCGTTTGCTGGGTGGCCTGGAAACTCATCATCTGTCATCTCTTTTTCCGGGATCCTCGGAAGGGGATTGAAGGAACCGCACTCCTACGATTGGTTCCAGAGTCTTTGGGGGCTAGTCAGGGATATGTGAACTTAGGTTCCGAAGTCACCGAAGGGTAATTTTTCTTCCACTTCCCCTAAGATCAAAAACACTCCTCCTCCCAATAAAAATGTTTTCTCCTGGAATATTTTCAGCTTCACCGAGAAGTCGTTTTTAACCGTGGTTACACAAGTGAAAGCTGACAGCGAAAAGGATCAAATGTTGGGCCAGATGCACTATCGTCACTGAAGTTTTTTTCCAGCCCTAAGTCCATCCAGATGTGGCAGAATATGGTGGGACAGGAGATAGTTGCCTAGCAGCCTGGTCTTCTGGTCTTTGCAGACGTGTATTTATTTCTTGCTGTTGCTTCCCCCCCGCCACTGCTGGTTTTTCTTGGGTTAGTCCTAATCCAAGAACCCTTCGTCCTTTGAATCAAGGTAGAGAGATGTATTGGTGGCCAGCGTTTAATTTTAGAGAGTGTAAACTCCACGTGGACGGGAACTTTGTTGCCCGCCCCCCACCCACTGATCTCCAGAGCCTAGAACACGCCTAAGACCATGCCTGGAAATATTAGGTGCTCATTTAACGTTTGCTGACACGGTACCCGCCTCCCGTGACCTCGGACAGGTTGTGCCCCGCTGATCGATGTCACCCTGCTAATAACGGGTGGGGAGAGCCTCGGAGATCGCATTCAGTTGGTTGTTGCCTGGGCTCCCGGTCAGGATCCAGCTTAGCTCAGGGGCGACTCTAGGGCCCGTCACGCATACGTGCTGCTCCTCCCCAGCTGTCCTGTTTTCATCAAACGGGTCTCATTTGTTTGATGAAAGTCCCTTCGACTTGGGGCTGGAGGGAAAGGTGAGCCTGAGGGTGGGTTCTGCCTTTTTTTTCTCCCTCCCGTCTTCCGCGGCTTGGATCCTCCTGGCTCAGAGTAAGGTGGCCGGACTGGATTGCCATTGACGTTAATGAGAATTTTGAAATAAGACAGATACTTGCGCAGCCAACAGCAAGAGAGCCCTGCAACCATGAGAGGTGGCGCTGCATTGCAGGAAAGCGGAGGACTGGGTGCACGTGCCTGTTGACCCCACCTGGAGGGGGAGGAGGAGGAGGAGGAGGAGGAGGAGGGAGATTCCCAGAGTTCCTTCAGGAGCCGGTGAGGGTGCCTCGCCGAGTCCTTCTGAGGCTGCTGCCCGCCGTTCAGCACCCTCAAGTGTGATCCTGGTTCCCCCCCACTCTCTTAGGCTGAGCAGCAGAAGAAGGCGGCCATCATCTCTGCCGAGGGCGACTCCAAGGCAGCCGAGCTGATCGCCAACTCGCTCGCCACCGCGGGCGACGGCCTCATCGAGCTGCGCAAGCTCGAGGCCGCGGAGGACATCGCCTACCAGCTCTCGCGCTCCCGGAACATCACCTACCTGCCGGCCGGGCAGTCCGTGCTCCTGCAGCTGCCCCAGTGAGGCCTGCCCGGCCCGCGCCTCCTCGGGCCGCCTGGGCCACAGCCCCGAGGATTCTGAACACCGCCGTCCTTCTGCCCCTGCCCCAGAAATCACTGTGAAATTTCATGATTGGCTTAAAGTGAAGGAAATAAAGTGGAATCACTTCAGATCTCTAATTAGCAGACGAAGCTTTCTCATTCTTCCCATTTCCACCCACTTTCTGAGCCACCTCCTTCCCCCAGATTGCCAAGTGCCTACGCAGCCCGGGGCAGAAGAAAGGGCTGTCGTGCACGGCACGGGTCTCCGTGTTTTCCGGCGGTTCCGACCCAGGCCCGGCTGAAGAGGCGCCAGGGAGGGTCAGAGAGGAAGGAATCTGTCTCTTGCCGTAAGGCTGATGCTCTCGAACTGTGGGGCCGGCGGAAGCAGGTGTGAACAGCTTGAAGAATCTGCCCCTGTGACGGTGGGGGGGCCTGATTCGCTGCCCCCCCCCCTTCCACCCCCCCCCAGGGTCCTGCAACCGGGATGGGCTTGGACAGCGAGCGAGCGGGCCTGGACTGAGATGTGAGTCCGGCCGAAGGCTTCCTGTCCACCCCCCACCTCGGTGTCTCAGGACACCCGACGGATTCCAGCTTGAAGGATTGCATCCTGCCGGGGGCCGAACGTGCCTGCCAAAGACGTGCATCCTGTGCTCCTGGCTCCCTCGTCCAGAGACTGCCCTTCTCGAGGGCCCTGTGCCTGCGCTTTGGAGGAGGCGACCTTGGGAAGAAAGCGAATGTGTGTAAATTGCCGTCAATAAATGACACCCAGGCCTTCCAGCCCAGTCTTAAAAGGGTTTGTGGTTCTGTTTGTGGGAGCCGTGGGATCAGAACCGAGCATTCTAGAGTTGGCGTGTGCACGTGTGTGCGTCGCCAGCTGGGACAGACTCTCCAGCGAGGCAGAAAGTGCTCCGGTTTCAGAAAGCACCACTTTGGGCTGTGTCCCAGATCCGTCCCCCGCCTGAAATGAAATGAATCTCAAGTCGTGCCAGGTGAGGGGGGTCATGGGATGGGCTCTTCGGAGGCCACGTGGGTGCAGATTAGTTCACTTTTCCCCCGTGGCTTTTGGTACCCCCCCCCCCCCCATTTCTGACTGGGAGCCGTAGGCCTGCCCACCAGCCTGTTGGCAGCGGACAGACGTCACATGCTACGCGCGTGCAGCTGCCTTCCTCGCGCGCGAGTTCGCTTTTTTATGTTTTTGTGTTCCGATGGCCCCAGGTTGCTCTGAGGTCGGTTTGTGTTGCTTACTCTGTTTCGCTTTGATGCAGAAAGGACTTGGCCTTCGAGGGGGCCAACCGGATGTATTTTGGATGGTGGGGAGGGAAAGCCGGCCGACCGTTGAGAAACGAGCCAGTGACCCATCCGAAATCCTTCTAGGAACTAGATAGACGCAGAAATAGCAGTGGTGGGGAGCACTCCCGTTCGCTGTGCTTTACCCTCTGCGCTCAGTTTAATCCCTGGGCTCACCACCTGGCCAAGGAGAGCTGCCCAAGAGACTTCGGCAGGCCAGTCTCTGACCTGAATTCCGCATTTCCTCTCCCCCGACCCCCGACCCCCCCCCCCCCCCCCCCCCCCCGCCACCCCTGCACCTGCTCTCCCTCCTCCCAGGGCCTCCCAGCGGGGGTCTGGTCCTTTCCTGTTCCCCCAGAGCACTCAGACAAGTGTGATGGGCCGGGCTACACCTCCCACCTCCCACCAGAGCCTGGTGGTAGCCGCGAAGCTCCCATCTAGCCCAGCCCCCTAGCCCCTGCCCCGGCACCCTCTATCTCAGGGTGTCTCTTCCTATTTCTTTGCTGTAAGAACAGTGAGGCCCAAGAACCATGTGCCCGGACTCAGCGCGACAGAGACGTGAGCGGAGAACATAACTCCTCAATAGCTTCCAGAAGGGCTTCTACCCTGCCGCCTTCCTCCTTTCCTGCTGTTTATTGCTTTGGACACCCTTATGGGGGGGGGCGGGGGAGGGCGGCAGGGGCCAGGGGCGGAGACTCCCTCCTCCCCAGGCCCTTTTTAAAAAGAACAGTTGTGTTTCTTGCACCGGGCGGGAGATTGGGTTTCACCCTCCAGGTGTCTGCAGGGGAGCCCTCCACGGGTTTTGGGTCCCCTCTGCCTCGCAGGCCAGCCCTTCTAGCCACAGACAGGCCAGCTTCCTACTGGGTTTGCCTTTGGCCTGCTTGCCGCGGATGATGCCAGTGACAGCCCAGGGGCCTCGTTCCGCCCTGACTGCCGCCAACTAATTCTTTCCACAAATGTTCCAGGGCTGTTAACCGGCTCCTTAGCCCCAGAGCCCCCCGACGGCCTCTGGGCTTCTCCAGAGTTCTCCAGAAGCTGCCACAATGGGCCTTTATCAGTCCTGGGATTCTCTGGGCCTTGAATAAAAAGCCAAGTCCTGTCCTGGCCAGGGAAGAGCCAGAGTAGGGAGTGCCTTCCTCCCTCTCTCCTTGGGTCAGGCTGAATTGCTTCCTTGTTCGGGCCTGGAGAGGTCGCTTGCTAAGAAGGCAGCGGACCCTGGATAGGCAGCGGAGAGAAAACTTCTGTTAAAATACGTTCACGTTAAAAAATACCACGAAGTACGAGGCTCCCCATGGTCTGGCTACCGCTGGCTACTTTTCTAGTCCAACATTACAGTTTACCGCTTGCCTCCCCAGACCAACCTAGCGGCTCCCGTGGGGTGGGGTGGGGTGGGGAGCGTTGTTTGACGACGCCATGATGGGCACTGGGGGAGGGGGAGGGTAGAGGGCAGTGAGGCTACAAGACCTACTTTGTATGGGACAGACTCCTACTACGAAGAATTGCCCCCAAAGTAATGCCAGTAACAGCCCCCCCCCCCGCGTTGAAAACGCACACCGGACTGACGTCTCTTTTCTGCGCCCCCCCACATGTTCACCGCACCCCCTTTGCTCAGCATCCCTTCAACCTGGAGAGCCCTCTCCCTACATTTCACAGGCCCCGGGAGCCCCATCCTCAAAGGCTTTCTCTCCCACAAAACGGCAAATCCCCTCTTCTAGTCATTACTTCTCCCTTGCCTGAATTTCCTCATCCACACTCTCATGAGGCATTTAGCGATCTCTTCATTGAGCCGGAGTGTGTGTGTGTGTGTGTGTGTGTGTGTATGTGTGTGTACTCTTCTACTCTATGTTTATAAAGGGCAGGATCTTCATAGGACTCAACATTCCTTCTTCCTCTTCTTTCCCCCGACCGCTGCCTGGTCTTTTCCCCAAGTCAAGCACGCCTGGCTCTTGGTGGGAGCGCCCGGGTGTCCGTCGAAGGAACCGATGAAGGAGCAGCCAGCACAGGACGGAGGTTAGGACTGTGGACCGAAGCCGGGTCCTTGTGTTCTACTCCCACGCCATCGTGCTGTTACCCCAAGCTCCCCTGAATCAGGCCCTCGGTCTAGCAGACCGACCCCTCCACTGCTGGGCTGCCCCGGCCGACCCCTGCCCAGTGCCATCACCCTCTTGCTTCAAACAGCCTCCGTGTGGGATTCTCCCCTCGCCGCCGCCTGCCCGCAGCTCAGTCTCTCCCGCTTCTGTCTGGAACTTCTCTCTCTCTCTCCCTCCCTCCCTCCTTCAATCCCCGTCCTTCTCAATATCTTGAGCCTAACTTTTTTTTTTTTTTTAATTTTTTTTTTCAACGTTTTTTTAAATTTATTTTGGGGACAGAGAGAGACAGAGCATGAACGGGGGAGGGGCAGAGAGAGAGGGAGACACAGAATCGGAAACAGGCTCCAGGCTCTGAGCCATCATCAGCCCAGAGCCCCACGCGGGGCTCGAACTCCCGGACCGCGAGATTGTGCCCTGGCTGAAGTCGGACGCTTCACCGACTGCACCACCCAGGCGCCCCTCTTGAGCCTAACTCAAAATCCCTCCGCTCCGGGAATGCGCCTCTGGCTGATGCGCCCCAGCTTTCCTAGCGGCTAAGGTCTCCGTTTATAAAAAGGATGCTGACTCTAGACCGCCTGCAACACGGGGATTGAGAATTGGACAACAAAAGAGCCGTGAGGCCTGCCCGAGCCCGTAGAGGCCCGGATGCTTTGGCAAGGCCCGGTGCACAGAGCTGGAAGAGAGAATACGTGGCAAAGTGCTGGCCTGGGGAAACCAGTTTAATACAGCCGAAAGAGAACGCCTTTGCAAGGAACGCTGGGTGGGTAGACAGGAGGGCATCTTTCCAGCGCCCTCCAATCAAGCTACTTTGGAAGAGAGAGAGAAAAACCGAAAGGACAAGGCCACTTTGGGGGAGCTTAAAGCTGCCGTCATCCCTGCCGGCTAAGAGGAGCCGTCCAGATCAGCCAGAAAGGCCAGGATCACGCAAAAGCTTGGACCGTCTGAGTTCGGCTGAACCGGCTGCAAACACTTGGGTGGGTGAGGGGTGGGCCAACCACGGCCGGCAGGCCGAGTGCAGTCCGACTCACGGGGGTTTTTTTTTACCAGCTCACAGTGGTGTTTACACTTCTACGTGGTCGGGAAAAAGCAAAAGAAAAATACAATTTGGTGACACATGACAGCGATGTAAAATTCAGACTTCGTTGTCCGGGAGCGAAGTTTCTTCGGAACACATTCCGTTACACTTCCAACGTCGGGGCTGAGTAGTTCCGACAGACCCCACGTGGCCTGCAAAACCCACAGTATTTACTCTTTGCCCCTTTACGGGACAAGTTTGCTGAGCCCCGACTCGGGGGATTGGATAGCCTCGGAGAAGAAAAAAAAAAAGAAGCGTGAGATTTGGAAGTCTCAGGGACCAAGGGGGCTGAGGGCTTGAAGTCCGACACAGTGTAATTGCTACCAGAGTTCTCGATCGTGTCCCGGAGAGCAAAGTTCTGCTGGGGCCCTGGCACACACGTTTATGATGCCCGCCGTTCTCCCTGGCTTGCACATGTTTCTGAACAGGACAGAAGACAGGAATGGCCGTAGCACACAGGTGGGACTTAGGAAGAAAGGAGGACCCGATGGTTCCTTAGAGATCTGAGGCTCTCCAGGCCTGGGATAAAAGTACTTCCTTTCCCTCCAGGAGGGATTTGCTGCTGGACAGTCCTTCCAAAGCTAGGAGAGGCCACAGTCAAGAAAGGGAGCCCAGTGCACAATAACTCCCAGAAACGGGGCCTCTGGGAGCGTCAGCCACTGGGTGGAGAAAGTCTCTTGGTTAAGGCCACATCTATCCTGGATAACCAGAGGTCCCAAAAGAACCGCAGATGCTACTCATTGTGGATTGTGCCAAAGCTGATCTCTACCAGGCGTCCGACAGCAGATGAGCTCGCCGTCTCTAGCTAGTAACTGCTTCCTGTCCTTGCTTGACTTTACCAACCTCTCAGTGTGAGCATTTCCCTCTCCCATGTCCCTAGCCCTCCCCTCTTCAAGATCCTGTCCCACACTCACTTCCTTCAGGGTCCCTTCCCTGTCTAACTCCGCCCCCACTGAAATCACAACAGTGTAGAACTGAGCAGGAGGCTTTCACATCCTCAGGGACAACCCCTTCATTTAGGTGAGGAGCGTGAGGGGACTTGCCCAGCGTCCCACTGGATGCTGGTGGCAAAGCCAGGGGTGGGATCCAGGTCTGCAGGCTCCCTGTCTAGTGCGGTTTCCATCCCATCTCTAGCTTCCAGATGTTCTCGATCTGAGGCTCCTTGTCCTGTCAATCCTTCTTGGCACTCACAAGTCGGTGAGTGCGTGTGAAATCTTCATCACTTTCACAAGCTTACTTTTATCCCCAGCTAGACTATCACAGGTGGGAGGCAGAGACAATGTCTTCTCTTTCGTGAGGCTCTCCATGCCAGGGAACTGCAGCGATCCTGACTGACACAATGGAACTCTGGGCTGGGCCCGACTTCCTAGATCTCTTGCTCCAGGAAGCAATCCCCATTTACTGGAAAGAACGTGGGTTCTAGAATTAGGAGGATTTGGGACTGGATTCTGACTTTGCCATTTACTAGCTTGGGAGACCTTGGGTAGCTTACCTAAATACGTCAAGCATCCTTCCCCCCCACCCCTTATTAAAAACCTGAGGAAATGGGGACACCTGGCTGGCTCAGTCGGTAGAGCATGCGACTCTTGATCTCAGGGTCGTGAGTTGGAGCCCCGTGTTAGGTGTAGACATTACTTAAATATATAAATAAGTAAAATATGAAAAAAAAACCCTAAGGAAATGAATATCCACACTGCAGTGTTGTTGAGGAGTAAATGAAATGGCGGACGTGAAAATGCTTTGCACAGGGCTCTGAGCACAGATGCTCAAACTATTCTTGTTGCCTTTCCTATTTGTGTTCTAGGGGGCTGCCTGGCTCTCCCAATGTCAGGGACCAGGAAGCTTCTTTGGAATCCAGAGACAGCAATGGGCATCTCTGCGCCCTGATTCCATGCTGGCTATGGAGAAGGGGACATAGGGATCATCATGGGTCCGACCCCGATTTGATTCAAACAAGAAGATGCAGGAGGAATTGGGTTCTGGGCTTCTCCTCCCCAGGAGCCTAGATGTCTTGGAACAGGCGGCTTGGCTGAGCACTCAGGAAGCCGTGTGGGGTCCTTGTTTGAGGTTGACGGTGCAGCTTGGCCGGGCAAATGCCAAAGCATGTTTGGCACAAGGGCTCTGTGTTTTAGTCTGCTGTGCCACTGTTTGCACAAGTAGCTTCTTTTTTTTTTTTTATGTTTATTTCTTTATTTTCGAGAAAGAGAGAGTGCCTGCATGAATGGGGGAGGGGCAGAGAGCCAGGGAGAGAGTAGATCGTACGCAGGCTCCGTGCTGTCAGTGTAGAGCCCGGCTCGGGGCTTGAACCCATGAACGGTGAGATCATGACCTGAGCCGAAATCAAGAGTTGGGACGCTCAACCGACGGAGCCACCCAGGCACCCCTGCACGAGTAGCTTCTTATCTTCAAGGTCCCACTCTCCCATCCTTACAGTGACAGCGGAAGTGAATCCACCAGCTGAGCTTGGGGGAGTGTCCGGCAGGTCCAGTGGGGCTCCGAGTCCCTCCTTCCCCTGCTACAGCCACAGCAGCGCATTTGTCACCTTGGTCCTTGCTGTCGTTTGAAGGAAGGGTTCCGTGACTGCAAAACTTTGACACCCACGGTCCTGGAAGCCGTGGTCAAAGGTTCCTTTCATCTCCTGGGTTTCAGGCCAGCCTGGGAAGGCCATGGCCTCTCTTGTCCACCAGATGGCAGCAACCGGCCTGCTGCCGCAGACCCCAGGCTTTGTGGGCAAGTACAAGACATTCAGGAAAAGACCTCGGGGAAGGGACTAGGAGGCCGCCAGCGGCAGGTCCGAGGATAAGTACACAGGTCGAGGTGACCCTTTGCAGACGGCTTCCTGATACGGAACCCCCGGGGGCATCTGTGGCTGTAAATATACCACGTGTCCCGGCCCAACCACCAGCCAAACGGCTGCTACCCCTCTTGGCCACGTGGGAGACAGCCACCCAGCCCAGCTTTACCTCTTTCTTAAACCCGGGAGGCTCCCGGGGAACTGGGTCCTCAGGCCTTGGCAGCCTGAGGTCAATTTGGGCAGCTCGCTCCGTGGTTGCTGAATTAATGAAACACAAGGGAGACCTCAGACAGGATCTCTTTCTGAGGTTCCGGGGGTTTCCTTTCAATTTCTCAAAACACTCATGAGGCGGAGCAGACAGACCTGCAAAGAGCAAGTTCCGAATTGACACAGGAGCTGCTCCATTCGTTCAGCCCCCCCCCCCCCGACCCCCGGTGATTACTGAGTACCTACTGTGCGCAGTCCTGGGATCAGAAGATGAGTCAGATACGGGTCCTTTATCCAGAGGCTGCTGCCACTCGGTCCAGATGACAGACGATCAGGTCACGTGTATCAAAGTGCCTTACATTGTTTGTCTTCTCCCTTCAGAGTTCTCTTCCTTATTTTCGGCGTGGGTCGACAGCTAAATGAGGAGGCCGCGAAATGGGGGACGAAGCTGGGGAGGGGGGGTGGGAAGGAAGCCCGAGACAGCTCAGACGTTTGCCGCAAGGAATCCACAAGGCGAAATGCAGAACGGGCGACACTGTCTGTCGCTGATGGGTACGGATCTTAAAGCAGAGCGTCCCCCCCCCCCCCCCGCCCCCGCTTCTCCCATAAATTTTCCCGAAGAATCTGCCATCCAGGCTCTAACTGTTTCAGCTCGTAAATGCTCACTGCCAGATTCTTTCAGTTGCCTTAAAGATAAGACTTAGTGGTTCAATACTTCTTTTTTTTTAAGTTTATTTATTTATTTTTTTAGTAATCTCTACACCCAACGTGGGGCTCGAACTCGCGACCCGGGGATCAAGACTGGCATGCTCTCCCGACAGAGCCAGCCAGGCGCCCCAATTTTTTAAGTGTAATTTCATTTAATTTGGTTAAAGTTTATTTATTTTGAGGGGCGCCTGGGGGGCTCAGTCGGTTAAGCGTCCGACTTCAGCTCAGGTCACGATCTCGCGGTCGGCGAGCTCGAGCCCCGCGTCGGGCTCTGGGCTGATGGCTCAGAGCCTGGAGCCTGCTTCCGATTCTGTGTCTCCCTCTCTCTCTGCCCCTCCCCCGTTCATGCTGTGTCTCTCTCTCTGTTTCAAAAATAAATAAACGTTAAAAAAAATTTTTTTTTAAACGTTTATTTTGAGAAAGAGAGAGCACACACACGAGAAGAGGAGGCGCAGAAAGAGAGACCCTCGAGCAGGCTCCGCGCTGTCAGCACAGAGCCCGACCCAGAGCTCGAACCCGCGAACCCGCACAATTAAGACCCGGGCGGGAATCGAGTCGGACCCTCGACCGACTGAGCCACCCAGGCGCCCCAGCACGTTTTATTCGAAACGATACAGAGACGTGTAAAGAGGGAAACGGAACGGACCCGAATTCCACTGCCCGAGGTAATCTTTTCGAAATACATAAACCTTACTGAAAAACGGAAACAGCACCGAAAGATAAATAATGAAAAAAGTGAAGCCTTCCCACCACTGTCCTCCCAGTTCCTCTCGCTCAAAATGGCCCCTGGTGCGGGTTGCTTAAATTTCTCTCCAGAAGGGAGACGGTGCCTTCAGCAGCACCTCTATCTGTCAGCCTCTGGGGACGTGCCCTCTGCTCTTCTCATTATTTGCACGAAAGGGATCACACGGTTTTCTGCAGCTTGCTGTTTTCATTCATGGAAATGTCTTGCCCTTCTCCCTGCAGTGGCATATACCGATCCACTCCGTTCTTTCGAATGGCTACGGCGTTTTCCCTGGCGTGGATCTACTAAGTTTTGCTGTCAACCGGTTGGCTTTTGGACGACTAGGTGGTGCTTTGCATGTGTTTTGCTGGTGCAAACAAAACCGCGGTGCGTGCTGCCTGAGTTTTTTTTAAAGGACGTGGTGATTGGTGATCTTTGCACAAGACTTCCCCAGAGGGCAACAGAGTTGTGCCCAGGGTCCTTGGGAGTAATTTGCGGTGGGGGTGGGGGTGGGTCGAGGGATAACGATGCTGGAGCCCCCCACGCCCACCCCCAAGCTGCTCAGAGGCCTCATATTATGAATGTGTGACTCTGGCTTTTTTTAGGGAAGTCATTACTCCACCTCCTGTCCCCGCCAAGCTGGCCTAACTGCTAACGGGGCTTGCCATCTGAGCATGGCTGTCCTGGGAGAGAGTCCCTGCATCTCCCAGCTGGCTGAGGGCTTGCTGGCTTGGCGGACGGGCTCCCTGGAGCCCTTGGCTCAGGCCAAGGTTGCTCTGCTTAGCTGGGTGCTCTGCTTAGCTGGTGTTCATGACTGCACGGGGCTGCTCTGAGATTCACAAACAAACAGGAAGCCAGTCCACTTCCTCCTTGCTGGGGCTGGTCCCCCCCGGCCTTATCACCCAGTTAGCCCGGAGGGGAAGGGGCAGCTCAGGATTCCTAAGGCAGCTTCCTGGCAGAGGTGGCCGGGGAATTCTGGGTCCCACTGCCAGGATGGGCTCACCCTCTCTGTGCACCTATGTGCCCAGCTGGGCCAGCCTTATTGACAGTCAAAGTTAGGCTGAGATCTGTCCCCTTCGGGAAGTTCTGATAAATCCCAGCGTGTTTGGGTTCCCCCCCACCTCACCCCCTTCGTTCTGAGATGGAGTTCTCTTGAATCTGTAGTGAGCAGCTGTCTAGGTTTGTGGTGGGAGAGTTTTCTCCCAGGAAGGAGCGTTGACATATATATATATATATATATATATATATATATATATATTTTTTTTTTTTTTTTTTTTCCTCCTTATCCCAGTACCCACCCAGCCTGTCTCTCTCTGCCCATGGGTGACGCCCAAGAACTGTTTATAGACTGAACGAGGGACCAAATCCTAAAGAGGTGCCAGGGACAAAGGAGATGGAAAACAAGTTTGCAGCCACAGTTCAGTGGGGCCAGAAGGCATCGCTACTTGGGACCCTGGGCCGGCTCCACCGGAGGGAGGGGTGGGGACAGTCAGCAGAGTGTGAAGCAGAGCTGTGGCCTGGCGGGGGGGGGGGGGGGGGGGGGGGGGGGGGGGGGCGGGTGCGGAGGCTGGAGATGAGAGGTACAGGTATTCTGTCTCATCAGCAAGGCCTCAAGGCCACGCGGAGAATTGGTTCCTTGACTTTCAATCAGTAGGTGTGTTACACAGGGGCGCTCTTTTTTTTAAAGAATTAGAATTTTCAAGACGGGGTCCACAGAAAAACAAAGCTGAAGCTATTTGATCCTTGGCGGTGACTCAGAGCCCAGTAGGACGTGGCGATGCCCCGGGCAATCATTAAGACTATCGCTTACTTTAGAGAACATTAGCTGTGGGCCCAGCAGCCTGTAGTGAGTCACTGTCAGTTGCTTTAAAAAAAAAAAAAATCTCAGGGGCACCTGGGTGGTTCAAGTCGGTTAAGCTTCTGACTTTGGCTCAGGTCATGATCTCGCGGTCCGTGAGTTCGAGCCCCTCGTTGGGCTCTGTGTTGACAGCTCAGAGCCTGGAGCCTGCTTCAGATTCTGTGTCTCCCTCTCTCTCTGCCCCTCCCCTGTTCATGCTCTGTCTCAAAAATAAATAAAACATTAAAAAAAATCTCTGATATTAATTTGTTTAGTTGCTGTCTAGCTGTTCTGTTTTTTTTTTTTTTTTTTTTTTAAAGAAAGCCAGGGGGCGCCTGGGTGGCACAGTCGGTTGAGCGTCCGACTTCAGCCAGGTCACGATCTCGCGGTCCGTGAGTTCGAGCCCCGCGTCGGGCTCTGGGCTGATGGCTCAGAGCCTGGAGCCTGTTTCCGATTCTGTGTCTCCCTCTCTCTCTGCCCCTCCCCCGTTCATGCTCTGTCTCGCTCTGTCCCAAAAATAAATAAAAACGTTAAAAAAAAAAAAATTTTAAAGAAAGCCAGGTATAGACACTGAACTTCAAAACCAACAGCAATTACAACAAAACCCCGAAAGCCCAGTTATCTCCCCTTTGCAGTTACTGAAGCTTCAAAACAAAAGTTTCTCTGTTTCGCTCCTGGGGTGCAGAGAAGCGTTGAGACGTTGAGAGGGGTGGGGGCTGGACAGCAGCGGGTGAGGACAGAGTGGAGGATGGTCGGTGGGCCAAGCTGAGGGCTGAGGTAAGGAGAACTAGAAGCACAAAGGGCTTCCTGGGAGCAGAGACCTTCGAGAAGTTTCGAGGAGGATGGGGAGGGAGTGGGGAGCTCTCTGCGCTGCACCTCCAAAACTGAGAGAATCCTTGAACGTCCCCTCAGGCCTCCAAAGGGCATCAATAATGCGGGTCACACAGGAGGACTGAGAGATGACCCTGGTGGCTGTTCCGGGGACGTGCGACATTCTAGGCCTCCTTGACCTTTACCTGGCTCTGCATATGGTCTTCACGGCATTCCCCCCACCCCACAACACCTCGGGGCTGAGCTCAGCTCCCTGTGTGTCCTGTCCAGTTTCCAAAGCTTCAACCCGTGGCCGGTTCGCGGTGTTTCCTCCAGAAGCAGAGGAGGGAGAGCTTAACAGAGGTGGGGAAGGGTGAGGGCTAAGCCCGTAGCCAGCAGCGAGGGAAGCAACTGCGGCCTCCAAGGTGGGCAAGCCGCTCCCAGCCCTCCAGCTCGCCAGCAGCCCTGCCCGGTCCCAACGGGACAGTGAGAGGTGAGCAAAAACCTCAGGTTAAAAATACCCAGTCTTGTAAAGAAAAAGAACAGGAAGGAAGCGTGGGGAGGCAGGCAGAGTAGACAAAGAGCCCCGGAGAAGGAGAAGGAGCTGTTATTAATGGCCGGAAGCTGATCAGGTAGAAGAGGTGGGGAACCCCCTCCAGGTGCCCGAGGGGCTGGTGGGTAGGCGTTGGGGTCATGGGCATGGCTCCTGTGGGCCCTCCCGGAGAAGTGATGGCACCCCGCTGATACCAATGTTCAGATCACCCCAAAGAGCTCTGGTCCAGGAATGGAGTGAACCGGCAGAGGGCTTCCCCCAAGGACGGCGGGGAGATAGTCATGCCCGTCGTCTGTCTGGGGGGGGGGGGGGGGGGCGGAGAGCTACCCGAGCCATCTGTCCCTCCGCCTTGCACAGGGTGGAAGGGTGTTCAGCTGGCCTTGGGAACAGCAGCCACTCTTGTCGAGGAAAAGCGAGAACAGCGAGGTCGAGTGAGGTCTCACACAGCAGTGACCCTAGGCCATAGAGGTCACAGTCAGGGGTCTGGACCCAGGAGGCAGAGGTGGACTCCTGGCTCTGCTCCTTACTCGCCGTGTGACCCTGGACTGCCTCATTTATGAAACAGGGATGCCGGAAGTGCCAACCTTATGGCCTTGCGGTCAGAATTCAGTGAGCTGATGTACTTAAGGATGCTAGAACAGTACCCGGCACCTAGAAATTTGCTTTCTGAGTGTTGGGTGTTGGGGGTGAGGTAGGGGGCGGTCCAGGTGACAATAGGAAAAAAGTGCCTGACACCTCAGGTCAATGGGACAGCCCTTTCCAGAGAGACTGCCACCATCTCAGGCTGGGAGGGAGCAGGGGAAGGAGGGTATAGACAGAAATGAGATATGCGTCCAGGTGTTCAGGATCCACCATCATGGGGAGGACACAAACCGCCGAGCAATCACCTTCCAGCGTAATATAAGAGAGTTTCGCACCAAGCGCCAAGGTGCAGAGAGAGACGGAGTGCATTCTCTCTGCCCTCAGTGTTTGGAAGGTGCCCAGAGTGCTGGCCTTGAAGGTTAAGTCATACAGTTCAGCAGGCCGGGAAGAGGGAACGCACAAAGCTATGGTAAGAAGGAACACGGTATTCAAGATGGCAGCTCCCGGGTGGTTGGCGGGGTGACCAATTTGGAAAGGTCAGCAGGGCCTGCCTTGCAACCGTGTGCCAGGAGTTCATACTTGGTCCTATCGGCAGGAGGCAAAAGGAGAGGCTAGGAAGAGGGGAGGCCCAAATCAGACGTGTGTCGGGAAGATTCTCTGGCAGAAATGTGGAGGGCACAGTGGCAGGGAGGCCGACTGGTTAGCAATGGTCAAGGCCCTTAGAAACTGGACTGGTTTGGAGCACATGGGTGGCTCAGTCGGTTAAGCTCAGTCTGACTCTTGATCTCAGGGTTGTGAGTTCAAGCCCTGCTTTGGGCTTCTATGCCCAGCAGGGAGCCTACTTAGGAGAAGGAGAGAAAGAAAGAAGGAAGGAAGGAAGGAAGGAAGGAAGGAAGGAAAGAAAAAGAAAGAAAGGAGGAAAGAAAGAAAAAGAAAGAAGGAAAGAAAGAAAGGAGGGAGGAAAGAAAGAAAAAGAAAGAAAGAAAGAAGAGAAAGGAGGAAAGAAAGAAAGAGAGAAAGAAAGAAAAGACACTGGACTGGTTTGTGGTTTCTAGTCGGTGCAACTGAGCATTTAGTGGGGCCCTTAATGGACTTAGGGAATAAATGGAGAGAAATGGGCTTTACAAAGAAGGTCTTGGAAGTGACCTTGAGGCAGCTGAGAGAGCCAGGGGGGGCGCTGGAGATCGTAGAGCTGGCGCATGTACTGATAGAAATGAGGTGGGGGTCACAGAAGGCCCCTTTCAGACTGAGTCAAGGAAGCCTCACCGATATTCTAACATAGGGCTGGACACCGAGCCGTGGGCCATTCAGTGAGCTGATGTACTTAGGGATGCTAGAACAGTACAGGGTCTCCTGGGGGAAGCATGGGACTGTGTCAGAGAGGGGGACAAGGCTCCCTCGCTGTTTACAGATCATGGTTGAACACCTGCAGAGCAGGGATGCCTGCGTGATTCAGTAGGTTGAGCGTCCGGCTCTTGATTTTGGCTCAGGTCGTGATCTCACAGTCGTGGGATCAAGCCTCGCATCAGGCTCCGTGCTGAGCGTGCAGTTTCCTTCAGATATTCTCTCTCTCTCTCCACCCCTCCCTCCTTCTGCCCTCTCCCCTGCTGTGCTCTCTCTTTCTCTACCGAAACAAAACAAAACAAAATCAAGCAAAAAACTAGAGTATCCCAGTTTACATTACCTGGTTAAATGACACTAGGGATCATGTTATCTAACTTAAACTAAATTAACCTTCACAAGGGGCGCCTGGGCGGCTCAGTCAGTTAAGCGTCTGACCTCGGCTCAGGTCAGGATCTCACGGTTTGTGAGTTCGAGCCCCGAGTCAGGCTCTGTGCTGACAGTTCAGAGCCTGGAGCCTGCTTCGGATTCTGTGTCTCCTTCTCTCTCTGCCCCTCCCCTGCTCACGCTCTCTCTCTGTCTCACAAAAATAAATAAAATGTTAAAAAATTTTTTAAAAATTAACCTTCACAAAATGAACTGGGGGGGGGGGCGGTTAAAAAAGATTCCTGCAAAGAAACCTCAGGATAAAGATCTTCCTAAGTCAGCACAGAAGAAAATGACAAAGCTGAGGCTTCTCAAATGAGCTCTTTGTTAGGCCCCATCACGAGGTGGAAATGGCAAGTCTGGATCAGGTCTAACATGAAGAGGGCCACAGAACTTACTTGTAATTTGTAATTATCAAGGTGACTATTTTTGGAAAAAAAATATATATATATATATTTTTAAAGCTTATTTATTTTGAGAGAGAGAGAGAGAGAGAGAGAGAGAGAGAGAGAGAGAACGAGCCGGGGAAGGGCAGAGAGAAAGGGGGACAGAAGATCCAAAGCCGGCTCTGTGCTGACAGCAGAGAGCCCAATGTGGGGCTCAAACTCACGAGCCGTTGAGATCATGACCTGAGCCGAAGTGGGACCCTTAACCGACTGAGCCAGCCAGGCGCCCCTTTTAAATATATGTATTTTTAAAGATTTTATTAAGTAATCTCTACGCCCACTGTGGGGCTCGAACACACAAGCCAGAGATCAAGAGTCACCCGCTCCACTGACTGAGGCAGCCAGGTGCCCCACGAGGTGACTATTTGAAAGGTGAGCTAACCCGGGGCGCCTGGCTGGCCCTGTCGGTAGAGCCTATGACTCTTGATCTCGGGGTTGTGACTTCCAGCCCCACATTGGGCATGGAGCTTCCTAAAAAAACGAGCAAATACATAAAACAAATGTGAACTTACCCTTCCACCCTTGTTAAAAACGAACCTTGAGGGGCCCCTGGGTGGCGCAGTCGGTTAAGCGTCCGACCTCAGCCAGGTCACGATCTCGCGGTCCGTGAGTTCGAGCCCCGCGTCGGGCTCTGGGCTGATGGCTCAGAGCCTGGAGCCTGTTTCCGATTCTGTGTCTCCCTCTCTCTCTGCCCCTCCCCCGTTCATGCTCTGTCTCTCTCTGTCCCAAAAATAAATAACCGTTGGGGGAAAAAAAAAAAAAAAAACGAACCTTGAAGCCACGGACCTCACACCTTCACGGGAGACTTGGGGTACCCGCACCCCACGCGAGAAGAATCTGGCGGGAACAGACAGGCGTCAACTTTTACGCTAAAATAATTATTTGTACTTTTGCAAAGCACATATGCGTGGGGAAGTTATTGGCGGGGGGCTGGGGGGATGATCACTGGCCACAGTTTATGTCCAACACTTACTTACTGAGCAGGTGCCCCGGGCACACGGTGCTGTGCTGGACACATGGGGACACAGAGATGAATGAGACCTCAGCATGGTGATGATCCACGGGGTGAGTTAAGAAATGCACGCAGGATGGGGCGCCTGGGTGGCTCAGTCGGTTGAGCGTCCGACTTCGGCTCAGGTCACGATCTCACGGTCCGTGAGTTCGAGCCCCGCGTCGGGCTCTGGGCTGATGGCTCGGAGCCTGGAGCCTGCTTCCGGTTCTGTGTCTCCCTCTCTCTCTGCCTCTCCCCCATTCATGCTCTGTCTCTCTCTGTCTCAAAAATAAATAAACATTAAAAAAAATTAAAAAAAAAAAAAAAAGAAATGCACGCAGGCAACCCAGGAGGCGGGCACAGGAGTTGAGAGCGTCACGTGGAGAGGAACCAGCGTCCCAAGGTGGGATGGGGGTCAGGTGTGCTCATGGAGGCAAGGAACTCGGGCTTGGGCTTCGAAGGCTAGGAGGGTCTGGCCGGGTGTCGGTGAAGGAAATGACATTCCCCAAGAGGGACTGGAGCCCCAAATGGAAGAGCATGGGGTATGTAGGACCAACTGTTAGTGGTTACTTCCGGCTGGCATCTAGAGGGTGAGGAGAGTAGGTAGGGTTGGAGAATCGGATTCAGACCAGATTTGAAACAACCACATGCTGGCCCTACGAGATCCGGAGCTTAGCTTCAGCGAGCCACGGGGAGTCTTGGGAAGTTCGGGGGGCAGGTGAGGCCGGGAACCCAAAGAAGTCAAAAACAAAACAGAACTTGCCCATGGTCCTCTGCCGGGTTAGTCTGCGGGCCGGCCAGGCCTTGAATTCAGAGCTGCACGGACACGGGCAAGGCTCCTGGACCTCACGGTGACCAGACGCAGGTGGGTCTGTGGGAAAGTGCTCCGGGCCAGGCGCGAGGAGGATGCTTCTCTGGGAAACCCAGAGCCCGAGTTTCCAAGTAGCTGGGCGTTCTACCAGGCTGCTGACTTGGGTCTTGTTAAGCGGAATCTTCCCATGGAACCTGGGTGGCGGATGAGCCGGTGGCTGGACCGCGCTCCTTGGGAACCCAAATGGGTTGGGCTGGGAATGGGAGAGTGTGGGATCGCTGCAATAAAACGAAGGGAGAGGAGCCCTTCGAGTGTCCTGGGGTGTGAGGCGCACAGGGCGTGGGGCCTTGCATTCCTGGATGGTTAAGCCGCCCGCAGCTGATGATTATCATTATTATTCCTGCTCTGGCTTCTCCAAGCTTTCATCCTGCAGGACCCTGCCTTGCCGGCCCGGCGTCACCAACTAGCAAGGCCTTCTGGGGAGGGCGGGGAGGGCGGCTCCTGGCTGCAAAGGAACACAAGACTGTGGGTTCTTCCCCCATGAGCTCAGGGAACGTTTTAGCACGGGGCGGCCTCCTCACTCTAGAAGCATGGGCAGAATGTCTCAAGGGAGAAACTGAGGCACAGAGCTGGGGCATGATTTGATCCAGATCCTAGAGTTGAGACCCCCCCCCCACCATCCGCTACTCACTAGGCCACGCTTATCCTTCCCCAACTGGGGCAGATCTTGTCAGCCTGGAGGGGAGCCAGGGAAGGTGTGGATTCTAGAAGAGAGAACTGGACTGTGGCCAGGACAGAAGAGCTGGTACCTTACTTGCCAGACGCTGCGGGCATCATGAGGTCAGGCTCTTGGTTTCGCGTCTCCCTGGAAGGTCCTGCCATATGGGTGGATCTTCCCCAGTCCCCTGAGGGAGGCCAGTGTTTACAGACGTGCAAAATGCCCAGCTCTCTCACATCAGAGGCCACATTCAGCATCCGGGGAGAGGAAGAGTCATGCAGATGGGCCAGGCCTAGAGGCAGAGGGACAGACAATGGCTCAGAGACAGGGAAAGTGGGGTGTGTGTGTGTGTGTGTGTGTGTGTGTGTGTTTGCTAACACCAGGCTCCCGTGGTGACACGTCCCTGCTTGCCAAGATAGGATCAAAGGGAGAAAGGCTGCAAGGAAACGTGAATGATGATCCGATGTTTGGGTGGGGGGCCGAGCGGGATCGTCCAAAATGCGTGGACCCCGTCTGGCAGCAGGAGCCCCGGGAGAATGGAGGGCACGGCCCACAAGGCTGCAGGCCGAGACGCAGCCCGTAGGTGCTAGAGTCCCCCTCTTTAGTATCGGCTGTCCCCCTACAGAGTAGCAACCTTTGGGAACATCTTCTGGCTTAAAGCACAGGTGATATGATGCAGAAGATTAGACCAGGGAAGTTGGAGCCGAGAAGACAGTCAACAGAGCTCTGGTGGCCCCCACATGCTCTCAGATCCTCAGTGCCTCCCAGAGTCGGCCAACCAGCCAAGCATTCCTTTACGGAGTGTTAGTTGAGCAGCTACTACGGGCAAGGCACTCTGCTTCGATTGGCTGTAGCTGCATAAGACATAGCCCCCTGTCCTCAGAAAGCTCTCTCTGGAGAAAGTCAGATCTTGCCTTTGGGGCTTCCCTCCCACTCCACGCCAGACAACACCAGATTCCCAAGGCGTCTTCTTCCTCCCCGGGGCCATTTTTGGCCATGACTGCACTGGCTCCTGCCTCTGCTCCAACCGCCACCTTCTCTGAGTTCGCCCAGGAGCAGCGTCCATCTTTGACACCCACCCGTCGGAACCATTCAGCCTTCAGCCACAGGAGTCATCCCTTGAGTTTGCCACCGTGACCAGGGCCCTCCAAGACGCACTGCTCTTTGGTGCCCCTACCCTCTTCCGGATCAAATGCGGCCTGGTAAGCCTCCCACCGCTTGCCTTCTCCTATCGGTGACCCGAAGAGCCCCCAGTGGGCTTCCCTGTCGTTTACCAGATACAACTGGAACTTTGGGGCTGTTTTCCGGGGGCCGCCCACGTGCTTCTAGCTCTTATCGTCACCCAACGGTGTCCCTTCCCGTCCCCCAGCACACCAGGGTTTGTAACGTAACTCTACATCCGAACCAGAGCGAGGAGCGCTTTAAGGGAATCGCCTCCAAGTTTACAGTTGATTTTTTTTCAGCAAACATTTACCGAGCGGCGGCTGTGTGCCAGGCACGGTGACGGGTACTGGGGACGGCTCTGGCGGCGACTAGGACAGACCTGCCTCCTGCCCGGGGGGAGCCCATGAACTCGCAGGGAAGATGGACACCGATGACCACCCGGGTCCCGAGAGTCTGGGCTCTATTTCTACTGTGGCTTTCGTCGATCTCCTTGACTTCCTGCCCGGTTTCTTCACAGAGCAGAGCGTATCTTGCTAAGCAAGGGGGGGGGGGGGGGGGGGGGGGGGGGGGGGGGGGGGGGGGGGGGGGGGGGGGGATGTTCCAAAAGGATGTCCCGCACTCTTCACCCCCACCCCCCGAGGTGAGGTCCCTCCCTTCCCGAATTCAGTCTCCTAGGGAAGTGATGCAGGAAGCAGGGACAGAATCAAGAGCCTAAGAACTCCACATGCAAACAAACTCATTGAGCAGCGGCACTGAGAAGGCCCTTCAGGATTTCCCCGCGCCAGGAACTGTCCGATCCCTCCAGAAAGCAGCCGCCCCACCGCGTGTTGAGATCCACTCGCCTCTATTCTCTGCATTGCCCGTGACAGGTTGTGCTGTCGTGTCTTGTTGTGAAACTTGTCTGGGAATGACGGCTCTGACGCCTCGCCGAGTTGTTGGATGTTGAGTCAGGGTTTAACCACTGTTACTGCTAGAAACGTCTTCCTACTGTCTAACCCAGATGAGACAGACACTGTAAATGTCACCCTTCGTGCTCAGCGGCCGCCCTCTGTGGAATGGAGAAGGCAAGGAAGTTACGGAGTGTTCCCTACTCCGAATGCTCCCGAGAAACGTCAGCAAAGCTGACATAAGTAAAGGGCCGTTGGATCTGATGACCCCCTTTCTCTCTAAGTGTGAATATCCCAGAAGGGATTGTTTTAAAGGGTATCGAAGGCCCGGGAAGGGGGGCGGTGCTCGCCAGGGGGCGCTCTCCCAGGGGCCATTCTCTCCCCAGTTGGCGCTTCTGTCACACGGGGTGACCGTGCAGGGTCAAGGAACCGAAATGGACCCCACGAATGCGGGGTGGGGGGGTTGGGGGATGGGACTGTGAATGTGAATTGCAGTGGTAGAGAATTCTTTCTTAGGTGCGCCTGGTGGAAGTGAAAGTGTTTGGAGCTCTAAAACAAGAAAAGCATTAGAGAAATACAATTTTCAAAGGCTGCTACGCTAAGTCTTCAGGAGTTTCCTAAATGGAGGAGCAACTCACTATACTGGAAAGAGTTTCCTTCCCTTCCCTTCCCTTTCCTTCCTTCCCTTCCTTCCTTCCTTGCTCCCTCCTTCCTTCCTTCCTTCCCTTCTTCTTTCCCTCCTTCCTTCCTTCCTTCCTTCCTTCCTTCCTTCCTCCCTCTCTTCCTTCCCTCCCTCCCTCCTTCCTTCCTTCCCTCCTCCCTCCCTCCCTTCCCTCCTCCCTCCCTTCCCTCCTTCCTTCCCTCCTTCCCCCCTTCCCTCCTTCCTTCCTTCCCTTCTTCCTTCCCTCCTTCCTCCCTTCCTTCCTTCCCTCCTTCCTTCCTTCCTTCCCTCCTTCCTCCCTCCATTCCTTCCTTCCCTCCCTCCTTCCTTCCTTCCCTCCCTCCTTCCTTCCTTCCTTCCTTCCCTCCCTCCCTCCTTCCTTCCTTCCCTCCCTCCCTCCTTCCTTCCTTCCTTCCCTCCTTCCTTCCTTCCTCCCTTCCTTCCTTCCCTCCCTCCCTCCTTCCTTCCTTCCTTCCTCCCTCCCTCCCTCCTTCCTTCCCTCCTTCCTTCCTTCTCTTCCTTCCTTCCTCCCTCCCTCTCTTCCTTCCCTCTCTCCTTCCTTCCTTCCTTCCTTCCTTCCTTCCTTCCCTCCCTCCTTCCTTCCTTCCTTCCTTCACTCCCTCCTTCCTTCCTTCCCTCCCTCCTTCCTTCCTTCCTTCCCTCCCTCCTTCCTTCCTTCCTTCCTTCCCTCCCTCCTTCCTTCCTTCCTTCCTTCCCTCCCTCCTTCCTTCCTTCCCTCCTTCCTTCCTTCCTTCCTTCCTTCCTTCCTTCCCTCCTTCCTCCCTCCCTCCTTTCCTTCCTTCCTTCCCTCCTTCCTCCCTTCCTCCCTCCCTTCCTTCCCTCCCTCCCTCCTTCCCTCCCTCCTTCCTTCCCTCCCTCCATCCATTCCTTCCCTCTCTCCCTCCCTCCTTTCTTCCTCCCTCCCTTCCTTCCCTCCTTCCTTCCTTCCCTCCCTCCCTCCTTCCTTCCTTCCCTTCTTCCCCCACTCCCCCTCTCCCCTCCAGAATCGAAACCAGTGAGTTCCTCTACAAGGGCGTCTTTATCCCTCTACAGCCACATCCTGAACACCTTCCTCTCCTGTCTTCCAGCCTCAGCCCTACCATCCTTTCAGGTTGAGCCAAAGCCTGGCAGCCTTCCCGTCACCTTTCCCATCTAGTTAATCTCTGGGTGAATGCCTCTTTCTCTGAATTCTCACTTAATGCCATTAAACTATGCAGCTTGGTGTGATTACACAACGTCCCGTGCTCCCCCACCGTTTCACATCCACGACTCTTGTCTCTGTAACCAGGTTGTAAACTTCTAGGGGGCAGGGGCCGTTCCTTACATTTTGGGCTCCCTCCGAACACTGAGTACTGGGCACGTAATAAGCCTTTACTGAGAGCTCCAGTGGCCTTTCGCTCCTCATTAAACATCAGAGAATTCACACAGGGGACAAAATTCACATGTGCAATGAATGTGAATAAGCCTTTATTCGGGTGGGGTAACCATCTTCTACAACATCAGAAAATTCCTACTGGAAAGAAACTCTGTATCTGATGTGTCCATGGGAGAGCCCTCAGGTGAGTTTGGAGTCTCAAAAGGCACAGCTGACATCTGACTCCGTATTCTGGAACTCGGTTACATGAATGCAACGACTGTGGGGAAACCTTTGCTCAAGACGACAACCTAGCATCGGTGTGCCTCTTAGAAGACATGAATCCGAAGAATATGGGAAAGTCTCCCCCAAGATCTTCGGCAACCAACACCCAGGAATTCACTTAAGAGGAAAGAGCGCTGGTAGGCATGAAGGGATACAACCGGGTTCAAAGCCACCACAGCTCCTGTTTCTGTGTAGCTTGTCTCTAGACCCATTTCCCAGCTGAAGAAACCAAGACCTGAAGAATATTGTACACTGTAGGGAGGGGCGCCTGGGTGGCTGAGTCGGTTAAGCGCCCAACTTCAGCTCAGGTCGTGATCTCATGGTTTGTGGGTTCGAGCCCCGCGTCGGGCTCTGTGCTGACAGCTCGGAGCCTTCTGGGTCTTCCTCTCTCCCTGCCCCTCCCCCACTCATGCTCGCACGCGCTCTCTCTCTCTCTCAAAACTGAATAAACGGTAAAAAAAAAATATTGTACACTGTGGACATAACTGCACTGTTACAAAACTTTGATTTGTGCCTTTTTCTCCTTTTTTTAAAAAAGCTTATTTTGGGGGCGCCTGGGTGGCGCAGTCGGTTAAGCGTCCGACTTCAGCCAGGTCACGATCTCGCGCGGTCCGTGAGTTCCAGCCCCGCGTCAGGCTCTGGGCTGATGGCTCGGAGCCTGGAGCCTGTTTCCGATTCTGTGTCTCCCTCTGCCTCTGCCCCTCCCCCGTTCATGCTCGGTCTCTCTCTGTCCCAAAAATAAATAAAAACGTTGAAAAAAAAATTTTTTTTAAATAAAAAATAAAAGCTTATTTTGAGAGAGAGAAAGCACGAGTGGGGGAGGGGCAGAGAGAGAGAATCCCAAGCAGGCTCCGTAGGGTCCGTGTGGAGCCCCGTGCCAGGGCTCGAAGCCACAAGCCGTGAGATCAGGACCTGATCTGAAGTCAGCGGCTGGCTTGACCGACTGAGCCACCCAGGGCGCCCCCACCTTTTTCTTCTTTGAACTTGAAACACTGCCTGATTTCCTTTGTCTTCGTCTCTCACTAGGGAAGGGAAGGGAAGGGAAGGGAAGGGAAGGGAAGGGAAGGGAAGGGAAGGGAAGGGAAGGGAAAAGATGATTCCTCCCTTCCCGGTGTTTGTTATCGAAGGAGAGGTGGGGCCGGAAGGGCTGTATCACATCCAGGGCACAAGTCAGGACAAGCGCTCTAGTCTTTGGAGACCTTTATTTCATGAGTCGAGTCGGGGACTATGCTGGGGGCAAAGGGAGATCAAAGAGACGTCCCATGCCCTCAAGCAGCTTATAGTCCAGAGAGGGAAGAGACAGGTCCTTTAACGGGAGCGCATATGAGATGCAGGAAAGGAACCCTAGGTCAGGCTTCACAGACAAAGTGTTGTTTGAGCCGAGACAGAAAGGATGAGGACTTTGCCAGGCAAACAGGTGAGGAGACGGTGTTCCGGGGAGAAGAAAGCATGTGCAAATGCACGGGGGTAAGAGAGGGCACGGCCCATTGAGGATCCTGGAGAAGTTCAGTATCCAAAGCATGGCAGGCGGGGGGGGGGGGGGGGGGGGGGGCGCCGGGCAGATACCCCCAAGCCCTCGAATGCCCTGCAGAGCAGTTCAGTTTTCCCTTTAAGTAACGGGGAGCTGAATTCGTTTTTTTTTTTTTTTTTTTTTTTTTTTTTTTACTGCCGCCATAACAAGTTACCACCAAGTTGAGTGGCTTAAAACCACCCGGATTTATTATCCTACAGTTCTGGAGGTCAGAGGTTTCGCTGGGCCAAAAATCAAAGGGTTGGCAGGTTACTTATGTTCCTTCTGGAGGCTCTCAGGGAGATCAGTTCTTTGCCTCCTCGTTTCTAGAGGCTGCCCACGCTTCTTGGTTCCCGTCTCTCTCCCATCTCCAGAGCTAGCGCTCACATCATTCTGGCCCTTGTTCCACATCGCATCTCCCTCTCTGACACTAAAGCCCCGGTGTCTCTCTTCTAAGGACCTTCGTGATAACACTGGACCCACCAGATAATCCAGGATAAAATCTGCATCTCAGGATCCTTAACTTAATCCCATCTGCCAAGTTTCCTTTACCAGGTAGGGGTAATATAGTCACAGGTTCCAGGAATCAGGGTGTGGACATCTTGAGAATATGAACATCTCTGGGCGGGGGGGGGGGGGGGGGGGAGCATTGTTCTGCTTACCATAGAAACCATTGAAGAATTCTGAGTAGAAAGTTGGTGTGACCGAATTAAGGTGTTGGTTAAAGCAGCAGGCTTAGGAGTCTAGCTACCTGGGTTCAACCCTGAGTCCACCATTTTCTACTTCAAGTCTCTCTGCCTTGGTTTTCTCGTCTGTACAATGGGACTATCTACCCCAAAGGGTAGTTGGAAGGGCTTTATGGGATTATAGAAGCGGAACACTCAGGACCGTGGGAAGCACTCAACACATTGGGAACATCTTGGTGCTTAGTAACTGCTAAAAATAGCAACCTGGTCAAGAAAAGGCCAGTCACGGTTGATGCCATGAAGGACGAAACCTAGCTTCCCAGGAGACCCATTTCCCCCACGACCATCAGTATGACAGGGAAGGAGGTATCCAAGCACCAGGGGGTTCTCTGGCCCAGAGGAAACATGCGTGTGCCTCCGAATGGCACGTTGCTCCGTGAGCATTTGCCTGCCTCCTCTCTGTTGGCATAAAGATATGAGGGATTGGGGCACCTGGGTGGCTCAGTCAGTTAAGCGTCTGACTCTTGATTTCGGCTCAGGTCACGATCTCGTGGTTCATGAGTTCAAGCCCCGCATCAGGCTCCTCGCACTGACAGCGCAGAGCCTGCTTGGGATTCTCTTTCCTTCTCTCTCTGCCCCTCCCATGCACACACACTCTCTCAACATGAATAAACTTAAAAAAAAAAAAAAAAAGAAATGAGGGATGGAGGTTAAGCTTGATTCTCTGAGATCCCTGAAGTAGGCAGTTAGTTTGATGTGGGGCCAAAGGCTTGGTGACATTTTACCCATGTGCCCAGTATGATGATGAGTATGTTTCTCAGTATCCCCTCTGATTCCTTAACACATCTCTGGCCATCTTCTCTGTCCCCATTTCCTTGTACCAATAAATCTGAAGTGATCTCAAAGTATCTCTCTTCTTGTTTTCTTCTCTAAGGAACTCCAGAAGAGTGCATATGAATCTGCTAGTAGTTTACCTACAAGCAGCGCGGCCAGACAAAAGGCAAGACAACCAGCTAATCTGAATTTCAGATAAACAGTGAAGAATTTTAGTATTCAGTACTATATATTTAGCACCACTCTGTTAACCAGATTACCTTATTAACCAGAACATTCTGTTCCCGACGTCACCACAGAACACTTTACGGTGTGTTCTTTGATACAATCTACAAGATGGATTGGTATTTAAGTCCCGACAGTTCTAGTCTCTTCTTACCGGTGACTTTTTCTGTAGTGACACAGGGAAGGGAAGGAAGGCTGTGGTTCTGGAGGGCTGGCGAGGGTCCGAATCGTGAGGTCTGGTCCCTCTCATTTCACTGTCATGAACTGTGACACAAATTCTTCTGCCGCTCGATGCTGAGATTCAGACAAGCTCAGCACCTGCTCTGGATCTCGTGTCGCCTTTATTAATAATTAGTGGGGAGAATCACCCTACCACTCCATGACCGAAGGACCCCCAAGATACCTTGCTTAAATAACTTGAGATTTTTTTTGTTTAAAACGTGCTTCTGTGTCTCCCTCTCTATCTGCCCCTCCCCTGCTCACACTCTGTCTCTCTCTCTCTCTCTCTCTCAAAAATAAACATTAAATTTTTTGTTTAAAAAGGGGGGGGGGGGCGCCTGCGTGGCTCAGTTGGTTAAGCGTGGGACTTCAGCTTAAGTCATGATCTCATGGTCCGTGAGTTCGAGCCCCATGTTGGGTCTGTGCTGATAGCTCAGAGCCCGGAGCCTGCTTTGGATTCTGTGTCTCCCTCTCTCTCTGCCCCTCCCCTGCTCGCACTGTGTGTGTCTCTCTCTAAAAAATAAACATTAAAAAAAGGTTTTTTTAATGTGCCATACATTGCATGCTCTGTATCCTTATCTTTGATCTTGACTAGGATAACCAGGAGGACTCTCACCATCTATGGGATGCGATCCAAAGCTTGTCATTGCATTGGGTGCATACAATCTGTGGTGCTCACTGTTATGGGAAACACACAAACAACGTGAAGCAACAGTTGAAATCTACAAAGCTGGTCACCGATGGCACTCAGGTTTGCTCAAGGCTTTTGGCGCCCAGGCTCCATCCCACGTGATTTCCGCGACGCAGAATAATCCTCCTCCTCTTAATTGCCTTGAGTCTTCACTCTAAATTCCCCTCCTCGGTCTGAAGTCCTCCGATTTACCTTGTTTGCAGCAGACGCTCAGCCTTGCCACTAGCTAGGGCTTCACAGATGGTCGCTGTTCACTTCCAGGTCACTTCCGGGTCACCCCCAGGTCACTCTCCACTGTAGCACATTGTTCAACCTGGTGCTCTTTGGGGGGGGGGGGGGGGGGGGGGAGGGGACTGGAGCTTCCGCATCAAAGTTGTTCGGGCATCTGTGGTGACCGGTTTCTACATTCCCCTACTCATCCCGTTTAAACGTCACTTGTAAAGAAATGCAACCGCGTGTAACAGTTTATGAAACCTTAAAGAACCTTGCGTGTTCTCCCTCCGTAAATGAACCAACCCTCCCAGCCACCAGCAGCGGGCCTAACTGCCCAAGGATTGTCTGCGTCCTCTTGCACCCGCGTTACTTACAGAAAAAGGTGGCCTGAGGGGCCGGGGGAATTAATGACTTAATGCCTACAAAGCTCTAGGAACAACTTGCTGCAGATAAGGTCTCATTATCCGTTAATTGTTATTATTATTGTTATTATTGTTATTAGCTCGACTCATATGAAAAGCTGCCATGGCTTTGCTCACCACCTCAGGTCAGGGGTTTAATTAATACCTCCTCTGAACGCCAGAAGCCCCAGGCGCCGTGCTCCCGCCCCCACATCCGGGCTCCACCTCCTGTGAGCTCCACCCACAGGGTCCTCTCCACCCCCAATCTCCGTGGTCCTTACCCCGGAGCAGGTCCCTCTTGCTTGGTTCCTGCCAACAGTTCCCCCTCACATTCCCCCCCCCCCCAGCCCCAAGCATCCTCTTGCCCCTTGACTGCCGCTCCCCCAAATCTCACATACCTCCTTGGCTAACCCTAACCCTAACCCTTCCCTTTCCTGCAATTTCCTAGCGCCCAACACACTTCTATGGTTCCCAACAGTTCTCAAGAGCCAAGATTCTGGGGTGTTAGGAAAGTTAAGAGAGCGTCCCCTGACCACCACCCCCTCCCAACTTCCCCGTTGCAGCCCTCCCTTTCTGCTTCTGCACTGCGTCCCGGGTCTCCCAACCCACCTCCGTGAGAACCTCAGGATTGTTCCTCAGGTGGTGAGGCCGGTTGGGTGGGTTGGCTGGTTTAGGGTTACGGAGTTTGGCACTAACTCACAGCCCAGGACAGCTGCCTTCTTTAATTAATTAATTCCAATTTAAACAAACAAACAAACAAACAAAAAAACCCAACCCATCACTTTCAGTTGGACCTCAGTGCGTGCCTCCAAGGCATATGTCACATCAATTACAGACAACAATTAAGCGTGCTGCCTAAAAGAATCTGTGAGCCTCTTTAAAGACTCTAACACAATTTGGACCTAACTGCCTTAGATCACTCTGCTGGAGATAGTCCTCCAGGCAGAACCCCCAGGGGAGGAAGCCGGCTGCTACTAACTGTTGGAGATACGAGGACGTCCTCCTGCTGGATCCCTGCCCTCAGCTGCCCACGTTGTTCCCTAACGCTAGGGTCGCCTCTGCCTTTGCTCAGGATACACAGGAACTGAGCTGTTGTAGGTGGGGCCTGGCCTCGCTTCTCCGACACCAAGGTCCCTCAAATCCCAAGCCCACTGCTGCGCTGTCCTAACTGGCCGTCTTGCGTGGATACGGATGAATCTCAGGCCCTGTGAATATAGGACGGCCACGGAGTTGATCTGTCCTTTTCCTCTCAGCAGAGATGGTGAAGGCGGGGTGCATTGAAGCTTGGACAGCAGTTAGCTTTAGGAAAATGGTTGAAGACGTGGCTCAAGGGCAGACGTGATTTCATGATGGTTCTTGATTCCCACCTTGGGTGACCCTTGGTAGGTGTTCGCAGAAAGTTGATACAATGTTGACGCCAAAGAGGGGAACCAGTGTGGAACACCCACAGTATTTTTTCCACATACAAAGCAAGTAGGCAAAGAGAGGACTGGCCTAAGACCTTAGCCTCATTAACGACGTCCTCTTTACCTTCTCTACTAATAAATGGGGGGGGGGGGGGGAACCAACAATATTAGTAGAGCAGGTAAACATGGCTTTCCTTATCGATTTAACTCATTTATTTATTGGCAGATGCGGGCTGACCGTAATCACTTTGTCCTTTTATGTTTGCCAGAATTCTCCATCTGAGTCCAAACTTCCAGAGAGCAGAGACCACATCTGCCCATTTTGCTTTGTAGGGTATCCAGCAAAGGGCTGCAGCGCAGTGTCACAGAGAAGTCCCGGACTTGAATCCTGGAGACCCACATTGTAGTTCTGGCCGTGTGGCCCTTCAAATCCAGGCCTCGCTTTTATTTGCTGTTGGAGAAAAAAAAAAAAAATGAAAACAGCATTTTCTGCCCTTCCTACCTGCCAACGACGAGGGAAGGATGAAACGATGTGATGTAGGCTATAGATTTGTAGAAATTGTCACATGAACGTGAACATGAACACATGTCACTTTTTTTTTTAATTTTTTTTTCAACATTTATTTATTTTTGGGACAGAGAGAGACAGAGCATGAACGGGGGAGGGGCAGAGAGAGAGGGAGACACAGAATCGGAAACAGGCTCCAGGCTCTGAGCCATCAGCATAGAGCCCGACGCGGGGCTCGAACTCACAAACTGTGAGATCATGACCTGAGCCGAAGTCGGTCGCTTAACCGACTGAGCCCCCCAGGCACCCTTAGCTTACCTTTTTAAAACAAGTAGGGGTGGGAGGAGGTGAGGGGGCACTGAATGAAAGTGCCCTTGGCTCACATCCCTTTAAGATTGGACATAAACGCAGACCTGTGCGCGACATCTCATACACACGCAAGCCTTATGGCAGAAACGCAAAAGGCCAGCTTTCTGACTTGTCTCTAAACACCGTCACTTGGAGATACGAGAAAAAGTGAGTAAAAAACAGAGAGCCCGGAACAGCTTTATCCATTCTGCAAAGGGGGCAGCTTCTTGTACCGAGGGCTTCGAGATAGGAACTGGATAGTGCTTCTTAGCAAAGGAATGGCATTGTAAGATATTAACGAACAAAGTCAACTTTCTCGAATAGAATTCTGGGCATCAGATCTGGAAGACTTGTAAGAACCGGGTAACGCCGGCTGTAGTCTAATAGGTGAAGGGATTGAGTGAGGGTCGCGGCACCACGAGAATGAGAATCTAAGGGACTATGACCAGGGCCCCCAGCTCCAAGTCTGGTAGAACCGTCAAAGTGTGCAGAACTTCATGCTAAAACTTTTTCTTGTTTATTTATCATCGGAGTAGAGTCGACGTGCAACGCCACGTTCCTTTCAATGCCACGACAGGGATTCAGCCTCCACCGTGTGCCGTGCTCACCTCCAGTGTGGTTACCACCCGCCACCATATAATGCCATTACCGTATCATTAACTACACGATTCTCTATGCTGCGCCTTTCATTCCTGCGATATATTCATCCCGGGACAGGAAACCTGCACCTCCCACTCCCCTCCTTCCCTTTCGCCCAACCCCACACTTTTTTCCGCTCTGGCCACCACCACTGTGTTCTGTGCCTTCGTAGGTATGATTCTGCTTTTGCTTGGTCAATTCATTGTTGTGTTTTGTAGATTCCACTTCTAAGTGACAGCATATGGTATTTGTCTTTCTCTGACTTAGTTCACTTAGCATAGTACCCTCTAGATCCATACCTGTTTATTGTAAGTGGCAAGATCTCATCTGCTTTTATGGCTAATATTCCTGTGTGTGTGTGTGTGTGTGTGTGTGTGTGTACTAAACTGTTTTTTTTTTTAATTTTTTTTAACGTTTTTTATTTATTTTTGGGACAGAGAGAGACAGAGCATGAACGGGGGAGGGGCAGAGAGAGAGGGAGACACAGAATCGGAAACAGGCTCCAGGCTCTGAGCCATCAGCCCAGAGCCTGACGCGGGGCTCGAACTCCCGGACCGCGAGATCGTGACCTGGCTGAAGTCGGTCGCTTAACCGACTGCGCCACCCAGGCGCCCCCTTTTTTTTTTTTTTTTTAGTGGCTTGTACTGGGTTTTGTCCACTCTCCCACTCTCTCTCTCTTTTTTTTCTTCCTAATTTATTTTATTATGGAAGTATAATTGGTATACAATGTTATGTTAGTTTCAGGTACACAGTATTGATTCAATAATTCTTTTTTTTAAGATGAAATTTATTGTCACGTTGGTTTCCATACAACACCCAGTGCTCATCTGCACAGGTGCCCTCCTCCAGGCCCATCACCCACTTTCCCCTCCCTCTCACCCCCCCATCAACCCTCAGTTTACTTTCAGTTTTTAAGAGTCTCTTACGGTTTGCCTTTGTCCACTCTCTTAATGAAGAAATTAGCGAAGGACTATCCAAGGCCAGGAAACCAGGGTGAAAGAAGCCTGATCTTCCAGTAAGGCCAGATGTAGGTGCTAAATGTTGTCTGTAATGCCTGCTGAGCTATGGTGCCAGCCGCTGAAGAAGGGAGGCATGGAATGAGGGAGTCTGGCTGAGAGCAAATGCTCTTTCTTGTGACATGTTGAGCGAGGACACTGGCCGGTAGCCCTCTTCTGTGGGTCGATGCATGAAAGGGAAGTTAAGGGACAGCAGAGAAACCGGGATCTCCTTGCTAGCCCAAGACCCAACGCCTTCCAAAGTACCAGTCACCGAGGCCTCGAATACACGGGGACGAGTCCTAGGGTCCTGGATTGAAAAAAGGGGGGTGGGGAAAGGAAACGTGAAATAAAGGAGATGCAAATGTAGAACTGAATATTAAAATTATTCTCTCTCGCTTGCCAAGGCTACCTGTTTTTACTCCACAGGAACATGTAGCAGTTTTTCGGAGTCAAACCCTCCATTGTTTTCCGGGGTGAGTGATTGACTGAGCCATTAAACATTCCTTGGCCCAAATTTCCTTTATTGGGAATAATTCCTGTTTTGCCTGCCTCACAGGATTGTTGGAAGATCTGATGAGATAATGGACGTAACCTCTCTGCAGAAACTATAAAGCACTCCTCAAATAGAAAGTAATAATATGACTATTCTAACTACTAGGAGCCCTTCAGAGGGTTGGCCTGTGAGTGGAGAGTCATAGAAGCTTGGAAGGTTACCTCTCTAGCCTTTGCTCTGCACTTCCCTCTTCCAAGCTGGATTGCCCTGATCGGCAGAGTAGGGCATTGATCAAATGTCCTAGAACGCAAAACTAGACATCCCAGTCAGATATTCTGGGCTCACCACCCCCCCCCCCATGGATGCCAAGTCCTTTCTTACATTAAATCTGAGTCTTCCTTTTTTTTTTTTTTTTTTTTTAAGATTTTCTTTTTTTAAGTAATCTCCACACCCAGCATGGGGCTTGAACTGACAACCCGAGATCAAGAGTCGCACGCTCCACCAACTGAGGCAACCAGGTGCCCCTAAGTCTAATGTAATGCATGGTTATTTCCTCCTGCTCTGCCCTGAAGATTTTCTCTCTACCTGCTGAATTAGGACATCATTTTTTAGTGTTTATCCACTGAAGACACTCACTACTGAGGAACACGACCCAAAGGTGCCAAATTGCACTCTCTGGAGTGTGGAGTCCAAGTGTAATAAAAAAAACCTGTTTTCAGAAGGGCCCAAGGACAGAGCTAGGCCTTGAATCCTTTTGTGTATCAAGTTTCAATCTCTTCCCTAACCCTATGCCAGATTCGGGTCCTTTCACTTGCTATAGGACTAGTTTTGAGGGGCGAGGGTGGCTATTTTGGCGCGAAGTAGCTGCACCATGTTGAAAATGTATAGAGAGGTAGGTCTTAATGCCAGGACATTTGTTAAGCGTGCTTTTAATAACGGAAGGAGGATGAGGAGTTCCAATGGAGGTAAGATTTGGGAAACGTCAGGGGGGTTTGGTTTATGGTGGGGCAAGGTCAACCTCCCCCTCCAAGCTGCCCTCTTGGGTCCTCTCCTCCTTAGGCCTTCGCCTCACCTGCTTTACTCCCCCTCTCTGTACTCCAAGCACTTGTAATTACGATCACCCGCTCTTGGCTCTGAACTTGGATAAATGCTACCTTGTTAGCTAATAGTACCATTAATTATATTAATGATTAATAGCTAATTAGTCATAATGCTGTAATCCTTTCAATGGAGGGCTCCTTTCTTATAGCAGTTCTCTGCCTCAAGCACACACGCATCCCCTTCCCTATTCCTGGCCGCAGAACAAACGTGGCTCTAAGTTGGTGTTTCTGACCACTCCGGCAATCTCTAAATTTCTCCAGCGTTTACTTGCTGTCCCATCTATCTAGTGAACGACCACTACTGCTTATATTTTTACCTCCTTTATTTCTGTCCTCTGTCACTCACACTACCCTCCAGGAACAGAGGCCGCAGTCAAGATTTTTTTTTTTTTTTTTTTTTAAATTTCATAAGCCAAGGGCTCTTTTACTTCTGAGTCTCCCTTGGGCCCGCTTTCCTACTTTGGTCCCCCTTCTTCACTTTACCTTCCCCTGAATCCTCACCCGCCCCTACTTCGGGGAGGCTCACACCCTCTGCCCCAAGCTCCCTCCCACTCTGCGACTTGGCTTCCTTTCAGCAACCACGCCCCCAGACCCAGGGAGGGCGGCGCGCACGCGCAGTCCACGCCTTTACCTGGGCGCTCGGCAGTGGGCGGAGTGGGGGAGGGCGGGGGTGGAGCGGGAGCCGGCGGTTATCTGGGCGGCGGGGCGCTCACATTGTGGCAGCGGGGAGAAAAGGTGCGCCGGGGCCGGCCCGCGGGGGCTGCGCATGCGCGCCGCCGCGCCCAGCGGCCGGGATGCCAGGGGGGCGGGCGGAGGGAGGTGTCGGCTCCCCGTTGGGCGGGGGGGCGGGCGAGGGACGGGGCCGCGGGCGCGCGCGCGCTCTCGCCGCCGCTCGCCCTCCCTCCCTGCCCCCGGCTCCGCACACACAACCACACACGCACACCCCCTCCCCTGCCTCCCTCCCCGCGCGCCGCCCGCCCCGCCGGCCCCGCTCGCCCTCGCGCGCTCGGAAGGGAGTCGCGAGACGTCGGAGCGGCGGCCACGTAGCGCTGCGGCGGCGGCGGCGGCGGCGGCGGCGGCCGAGGCCGGGTCTGCGGAGCGGCCCTGAGGACAGACGTTGGGCGGGGGGGAGGGGCCGGCCCGGCCGGCGGTTGTTACTCGAGCGCCGCGGCTACAGGCCCCCCGCCGCAGGATGGACCGCCGAGGCGGCGGTCGGGGCGGCGGAGGCGGAGGCGGCCGGCCAGGGTGAGTAGGGGCCCCTGCCCCCCACGCACACGCCACAGTCGCGGCTGCGCCCCTTGCAGCAGCCCTTCCTCTCCGCCGCCCGCCGGGCCGGCCGGGGCTCGGGCGCCGGGTTAACCCTTCGCCGAGGCAGCTGCGTGCGCTAGGCCGGAGCAGCCCCCATCCGGCGGGGAGGCCCGGGGCGCTGCGCTCCTCCGGCCGCGAGCTCGGGCCGGGGGCGCCCGCTCCTGCTCCTTCGCCCCCTCGCTCCCGGACCCGGGCCGGGCTCCAGTTTTGCAGAGAGCCCGCTCGCCCCGAGGCCCGAGGGGAGGCTGGGGTTGCCTGGGTTAGCGGGCCGAGGGAGGTTTGCACCGGTCCTCCTGCGAGCCTTCCCCTGCCCTGCAGCTGGTGGCTTGCACCCACTGCCTCCCCGGCCCTGCGGCTGCGCCCAAACCTCCAACCCCCGGAGTATTGTGCCGCCTGAGATAAAATGCATCCAGTGTATACCCGCCCAGCACTCACCCCAGAGGGCAATGCAGACCTTTCTCCTCCCCCACCTCCTCCACCCCTCCAATCAGGCTCTACTTAAGATTCTTAGATGGGAGACACGAAAGGTAGTGACACCCCCGTTACATCTGCGCCGAACATGTTCATTGTTGAGGGATGTCTCCTGTAGAAATGATAAATGCCCCTGCCTCACCCTCGAAGTCTGTCTTCACGATTTGAGATCCCATATGCTGTTCTTTGAAGAGGGCCAGTCTTTGATCACATCTAGTGCATCCCTCCCCCACAACACACACACACGCACACACACACACTTCCTGATTGCCAGAGCAGCCCCTGTCATCGCGGATCCATTGTCAGGAATGGCTTGTGCCAATCAAAGGAATGTGCTCTTGCCTTTGGAAAAGGATTCTTTCCACAACCATGTCCTCAGGATGTTCCTGCGTGAGTCTGTCTCTGATTGTCCCCATGTTCAAGCGTCGTTATCAGAGTATTTTGCTGATAGGCATCTCCTGTGTACCCTCAGTAATCACTGAGTGGTGCTTTTTTCCTCAGTTGATGAGATACGTAGGGTGTGTGGGTATTTCATTTATTTTGTGATGAGGTTTAACATCAGTCGTCAAGGTGCAGTAAATAAATAGGGTAATAATTTGGGCAAGAATGTGTATTTTTTTCCAGAGATGGCCAGGCCTGTATTGTTCTGGGAATGGCAACTAGCACATGCTTTGTTGACAACATGTGTATGCGTAAGGAATGAGGGGCTGGCGTGTGTGTGTGTGTGTGTGTGTGTGTGTGTGTGTGTTGAATGCAGGTGATGTTCCCACCTCGGGGTGATTTGAGAGTGGTCAACTGAACTGTGATGGTCGGGACTGGCAGGGCATCTTGGTTGTCTGTATCAGGACTGTGCACATGTATTCAGATAGATACTACCTTTAGTATAATTTCGTTTAAAATGTGCACCTCTGAGTTGTAGGGATTTTGGAAATGTCTGCTTCAGCGGTTCTTAACCTTTCTGTGGGGTCACCGAAGCCTTTAGGGGCTGTCTTCTTAGTGAAAGAGACACACACAATTTTGTATGCGATTACAGTCCCCTTGAAGCTAGTCCTGGGACCTCAGGTTAAGATCTATATTATGCAAAAGTGAAAGGAACTTGAGTTCTGTGTTTTGTTTCCCAAGGTTTGGCATTACAGTACTTTGGTTCTCAGATAACAAAGTGGATTATATATGTATCCTTGTGTTTTGTTCCTTGATTACAGGGGGTCACGTATTTGTAAGGCATCATTCCCTGTCTTCCTGTAAGAAGGAGATGTGCGAGTTTCAGAAAAAGTTAAAACTGGAGTCAAAACAGTTTGTCCCAATGTGACCAACGGATGATGCCTGCTCCTTGCACCGTATTCTAAATGCAGCACATTTCAGCATCAAAGTCGGTGGTCTGTTTCATGACGACTATCCGGAATGTTTATGTGTTGATTGAGGTTGATTTGATTTCTTAAAAGAAGGCTTTATCATTCCCACAGTAGAGCACCTTCTCCGTGCAGAGCTTTTCCACCTTTATTAAATACGATCTCATGTCTTCATTCAGGGTGGCACTGCCGTCAGAATCATCTTCTTTTCACGTTTTGTTTTAATGGAAAGATCTGAACTGCAGTTAGGGAATTCGGTGTCCGTGTTTAGAACTTAGAACTGGAGAGTAACGTTGCACCATCCTGGGATAAATATCAGCTATTCTTGTTTAAATCACTCTGCCTCCAGCTTTTGCCTTCTGATTATATTTCAACCAAGAGAGATTTATTCCAGCTTGTGATCGTGCTGTGATGGGCAGTGACATTAAAGAAACACAGGCCCCGGCTTTCTGGGAGCTTACATTTCCAACAATATTTTTTACATAAAGAATCCTTTGAGACCTTCATATTTTTTTTGCGTTTTGGGGGTTCTGAGAGGCCGAGGAATTCATGGTATTAACAGCTTTTTGGAAGGCAAGGGAGCCTTGGAATCTTGCAAAGAACCTGTTCCACACACCTGAAGAATAGCATTTATTCTAATAATTATGCCGTGTACCCTATGAAGTTTGAAAGCATGCTGAGATTGCAAATATTGCACTTTTTATTATCTCATAAACATGCTTGAAGTGGCTTGTATTACAGGCTTGTTTTATATTTTTTTGTTCATGTCATGCCTGAAGTTTTACTGTCGGAAATTATTTGCCTATCCTAAGCCCAGACCATCTCAGAGTTGCAAATATGTTACTTGTCTTTGTCAGCCTAGTGTCGTGCCAGATCGTTAAAATCTCAGGGGGGCAGTGTGCTTCCTTGATTGAATATTGCTGCACGGCTTCTAACTAGTCGCTTACCTAGTTAAACACCCACACACCGCAGAGCAGCTGATCCTGTAACACCCATGGCTGTGAGACCAGAGTTCTGACTGCCAGATTCAGAGCTTGGAAGGGTGGAAAACAATCGCCTAGCAGTGGAACGCTTAAGGACTAGTAGCGCCAGCAGGTCACTCATTAATACGAACAGCTTGCTTTAGCTTCTTCAACACCCTTCTTCAGACACCCTTCCCTTAGGACGTTTCAGATCAGCAGCTCCTACTCAAGGGAGCCAGCACCTACTTTCCGCAACTGTGGCCTCAAGAGCCGAGCCGCGACGCCCAGAGCTGTTTCCATTTCTGCTCTGAGTATGGGAAGTAATCTTGTAGTGTGGTAAGACGATACTTTTCAAGCCTGTAGAAAAAGGTTGATCAGCAGCGCTGCTGATGGGATTTTGCTTTTGAATTGTCTGGAGCCTGTCGAAGAAGTAAACCGTGAAAGCGAACGGTTTAAAAAAAAAAAAAAATCACCCTTCACTCCGCAGTTACTGGCTGTATGGCAACGGGCGTATCACCTTGATCTCTCTGGCCTCAGTTGCCTCACCAGGAGAATGGGATTTGTTATGAAGATTAGAGATGCTGTGTGCAAGCTTCTGGCAGTTCCTGGCGCATGTACCTGTTAAGGAGGCAGTAAATGGCAGGAATGGCTGATGTGGGAACATACGGATCATGCTGGTTTGCAAGAGGTCCGGTGTTTCACTTGTGCCGATTTGGGAGGAAAAAATTGCAAATGTTTGACTTGGAGCACACCGAAGTCTTGCAGGTGCGGTGTGCTTATTGGAACTTTGATTCGTTGCTCTATGGCCGGCTGAATGTGGTGGAGACAGGAAGACTTCGCTCCAGTGTCTACAGCGCCACCCGCAGGCCGTGCTTGTTTTAAGCGTGTTCAGAGCTTCTGTGGTGAAAGGGGTGTTTCAGGACGTTAACGTGTCTCGGTGCGTTCTGTGTCCAGAGTTGAATCATGTGCAAAGCCTTGTGTAAATTGTCACGGCTAACGTAAGCCATAAAGTGCTTGGTAGAGTCAGTGAAGACGTCAGACGCTTATTTTAATCTGTTTGTTTATAGAGCAGTTAGGTTTGATTTTAAGAAACACTTAGGGACATTCTCTCCTAAAGAATCCCCACTGCTCATCTGAGGTTTTGGTCATAAACTGTCATTAGGGTTATAAGTCTGACTGCCTTAGGCATTTTTTGCTTCGGTGGGTGAAGGAAAGAACAGTCAAGTCGCCTTACCTGTCAGATTTTATCAACTCTCTACTTTTGGCCTGTACCTACAGATTGTGTGTGTGTATCCCTAGCCTTGTTTTTAGCCCCAAAGGTGGTGGTGTAAAAATACGACTTTTTTTTTCCTCTTTAAAACATAGGGTAAGAGATTGATTACTTCGAAAAGTAGATTCGAGGGCATGTGTACGGTTCTATTCAGTGCATAGAGCTTTTAAAATAGAATTTCTTGGGCTCCATAGAATTAAATTATTCTGTCATTTTTGCAGGATATCGTTGTGATAAGCCAGCGAACCCGCAAGAGTTACGTAGAGACTTTTCAGATAAGGTAGGCACATCAGTAATGCATTAGGATTTACCTCAAGGGAATCTGTTAATCCCTGTTTTCTTTTATTATTGAGCCACCTAGGGGCTTTCCCATCAATGGAAATCAGTCACTAGTATTGGATTGCTGATAAAGAGGGATTGGCAAATAATGGCCTTAGATTTGCCTTAGGTTTTGCAGAACACTTGAAAAAATTTAATCTTGGCCAGATGTATAAGAGGACTCGCGCCAGGTGAGCCCAGACTAACTAAACAAATAAAATTGGGATGATTGAGCTACGTGTTTTTTTCTCAACCAGACTACGTTTTGCTAAGTAAACTTTCTCTGGGGACGAGGGTGCTATTTTTCTTTTTTTCTTTTTAATTGTTTGAAATGTTTTATTTGATTTTTTTTAAGAGACAGAGAGGGACAGTTCATGAGCAGGGGAGGGGCAGAGAGAGAGGGAGACACAGAATCGGAGGCAGGCTCCAGGCCCTGAGCTGTCAGCCCAGAGCCCGACGCGGGGCTCGAACTCGTGAACTGGGAGATCGTGACCTGAGCTGAAGTCGGACGCTCGACCGACCGAGCCACCGTAGGCGCGCCTATTTTTCTTTTAACTGTTATTTTTCCTGGTGTACTGGCGTCACGGGGCCTAGTGGAGAGCGAGGTGCTTCTGAACGTTTCTTGGTAAACCAGTCCGTGTGGTGAGAAGGGATTGTCGGCAGGGAACAGAAATAGGAACGAGGCAGGGTGCGGCTCCATTGCCTGACTCCGGGGTCTTGCTCTGCATGTGGCATCCGAGGGTCAGTACTCTCAGCCGGAGTTATTTCATAAGGGTAAACCGTGTTGGGTGATTCCCTTTTGTCTTGGATGCTAGTGAAGGATATAGTCGTGAAGAGCTTTGGAATTTAGACTTTGCAGCTTTGGAATTTTGATTCGGTTTTGGGGATTCAGTGGCATATAACTTCTTAATTACCCCGTGTGGCCTACGAAACGAGTATAAGCAGGCCCTCATGAATTGTTTTCGTCCTTTCAAATGTGCCATTTTAACGTGTCTCAAGTCACGTCAGTGGCCTGTGGACATTGACACATGATAAAGTGTTGGATTTTTGGAGGAGGTGAGGAGTGTGTGTGTGTGTGTGCGCGCGCGTGCATGTGTGTGTGTGATGTTTCAGTTGTACGGATAAATCTGTGGTTTTTTTACCCAGTTCCTCCTAAGAGGAGGGGATTTGAAGTTCCCTTGCCTGAAAGATCCTTATAGAGTGCCGTGCAGCTTTCTTTGCAGCCTCCAGAGCAGACAGAGTCCTCCAAATAAACTCAACAGCAGTTTGGAAAAAACCTAAATGCCCATCTGTATAGAAGTTGGGTAGATAAGCTAGGGTATGTTCACGCAGCAGGATAAATTTTATAGCCGTAAAAAAGAGTGAGAAAACCACGTATGGCCGTGGAAAATCTCTAAGCAGTGTATAAGTGGAGTACAGGATGTGCTCATTTGATTTGTGTGTGGTGTCCTTCCCTCAAAATTATGTTTATAACATTCACTCTTACTTTCGCGTGTAATAACTCATTTTGCCTCGTAATATTCAGTTGCATATATTGTAATAACATATTTGTCCATTCTCCCATTGATGGGCATTTGGATTATTTCTGGTCTTGGCTCTCGTGAGTAGTGGTGCTCTATCCGCTATACTTTCTTCTTAAAATGTTTGATCCATGCGGATGTATACCTACTAAATAATTTTTTTTTTTTTTAATTTAAAAAAGTGTCCCTCACCTCTCCGGAGGGAAATGATAATGCCCTATTTTAAGTTACATTTGGAAATATTTAGTGGGACAGAGTGATTTCAAACCATTTTTTAAATGGTTTGAAATTTTCAAACCTAGCTTGGAGTTGTACCATATTAAGAGAATTCTGAAGTCAGTCTACAAGCAACCCCTGTGTATTTTCATCCTAAAAGAGGGGCTTAATGTGACAGAATAGGTCTTAAAAATAGTTACATCTCTCGAAAGGTTTGTCTTTGTAACTGCTAAATATTTCTTTTACTGCTTCATTTCAGAATATTCATATAATAACCCTTGCATTGCTAGTTATTAAAAGTGTTTACTTAATATTTTTATAACCGTGGTATAATTAAACTTTTTGGAAACTCGGGGTTTTAAACACATAGCAACAGGAGAAATTTACTGAAACACAGTTAACCTGGTGTTGAATATTTTGAAATTTGGTCGCCCTGCCGGGCTGGTCGGTGGAATGTAATTGTACGTGCCCACGAACCATAATAACTGCTGAGGCGTCGTCATTTCCATTGAAAACTGCATTTGATCACATTTTTTTTTTTTTTTTTTTGCTGTAATTGCAGTACTGCCATTTTCTCCCTCTTACTGCCCAAACGTGGAGATCGCGATTAAAATATAAATTTATAAAGCAGTAGTTCAAGCAAGGGCGATTTTACCTCCAGGAGATACTCTGCAAGGTCTGGAAATAGCTCTGATTTGACATAAGGAGGCCCTGGGCCGGGGGGGGGGGGGGTAGGGGGAGTAGTGGGCTACTGGCCAGAGATGCGGCTAAACATGCTACAGGGCCCAGGACGGCCCCTCATAACAAAGAATGATCTCTCTGCTCTAACACGTCAGCCGCGCCGAAGTTGAGAAACACTGCTCTGAGGCACCTCACTGAGCCGATGCTACGAGGCAGGTAGCAATTTTAGCATTGACTTTGTTGGATTTAGCACACCGAAGTCACATTTAGTTTATTTAGTCTACAGAAGAAAGAAGCTAGGTAGTTTTCTAAACTGTAATAAGGTTTTATTATTATTATTTTATTTATTTATTTATTTTTAGTTTATTATTTTGAGAGAGAGTGCACGCGCACGTGAGCAGGGGAGAGGCAGAGAGAGAATCCCAAGCAGGCTCCGAGCTGTCAGCCTGGAGTCCAATGCAGGGCTTGAACTTAGGAGCCTTGAGATCATGACCTGAGCCGAAATCCAAGAGTGCCATGCGTCACCAATTGAACCACCCAGGCGCCCCCAAAGCAGACACATTTTAACTTTTCTGATCCTAATGGGTATCTCATTCTGCTCCAAAAGAAAATATTTGCTTGACATAAGGTGTTTAAAAAAAAAAAATTTTTTTTTATGTTTGTTTATTTTTGAGAGAGAGAGTGAGAACGTGAGAGAGGGAGACCCAGAATCCAAAGCAGGCTCCAGGCTCTGAGGTGTCAGCACAGAGCCCGACATGGGGCTCGAACTCACAGACCGCGAGATCATGACCTGAGCCAAAGTCGGACGCCTAACCTACTGAGCCACCCAGGCGCCCCTACATAAAATATATTTAAATCTTATAAGTTAAACTTAATGTTGCTCAGTGACAACAATGTTCAAATTAAATTTGGAAAATACATGCGTAGTATAAAAATTTTCTGCTTCCGTGTGGCTGGTTTCTTCCTGTCAGGTCGTGGTAAAGGACGTGTACACTTGTGCCCCTGTTCCACCTCGTCGGGTATTGTAACGATGTCCAAGAGGTAGTTTGTTCTGCCTCCCATTCTCTCTCTGCCCTTTTCATCAGCTCCAGTGGAAAGTTAGATTTTTTTCTTTGAGGATGACTTCTGTCTCTAAGGTCAGGTGGTGAACAGGTTTTAGTGAACACTAAAAAGATTTGTCCACAGAGGCCAGATGTCGCAGAATTGGACCGTTCTCCATCTAAAACTGTTTGCTGAGTTCCCCATAGCGCTCTTTCTCAAACTTTCTGACCGTGACCCACAGTAAAAAGCAGTGCGTGTGTGGTCATGTGTGTTCTCTCACGTTGAGTACCCCTACCCGCAGCTGAAGCAAGACTTCATGAAACAGTGCTTACCTTATTTGTGAAGCATTCTGTTGTGTGTTGTTTTTTTTTTAATTCTATTTCATTTAAAAAAATTGCGTTGGGTCGGGCAGTTTGAAAATCACCTCCCTATATCGTCCTTAACAAAAAGCATTTTTTTTAATGTTTACTTATTATTGACAGACCGAGCATGAGCAGGGGAGGGGCAGAGAGAGGGGGAGACACAGAATCGGAGGAAGCAGGCTCCAGGCTCGAACTGTCTGCACAGAGCCCGGCGCGGGGCTCGAACCCCCTGACTGCGAGATCGTGACCTGAGCTGAAGTCAGACACTTGACCCGCTGAGCCCCCCCCCCGGGCGCCCCATATAGAAAGATATATTTTTTTTTTCAATTTTTTTTTTCAACGTTTATTCATTTTGGGGACAGAGAGAGAGAGACAGAACATGAACGGGGGAGGGGCAGAGAGAGAGGGAGACACAGAATCGGAAACAGGCTCCAGGCTCCGAGCCATCAGCCCAGAGCCCGACGCGGGGCTCGAACTCCCAGACCGCGAGATCGTGAACCTGGCTGAAGTCGGACGCTTAACCGACTGCGCCACCCAGGCGCCCCTAGAAAGATATTTTTAACTGTATAGTGTAGCTTTCTTTAACACAGAGCCTGGTTTAGACAATCATTTGCTTATGTAGAATGAGTACAGAATAAACGTATAGCAAGGACTCTGTGGTGAATGTTTACTTCTCTGTGAAAATCAGACTCCAGGGTCGAACTGTGTTTCAGAGACCGCCCTACCAGAAAAGCACTTATCGGAACCTCGTTCTCCAGAAGGATAAAAACTTACAGGTTACATGGTTGGCACTGTCTTTCATTTCTGTACCCAAAGTTATATATAGTGTCTGTATTTTTGCTACTTATCAGCCTTTACAAAGCACTTGCCATGTAATCCTCCTATAACCCTTTGAGGTAGTGTATTATTACCCCATTTTACCAGCAGGGAAATTGAGACAAAGCGAGGTTATGTAACTTGCCAAGTTAAATATGTTCTTTTCTTGGCAGTGAGATTTTATAAGAAAGGACCCATTAAATCATTTTATTTTGCTAATTAAAAGCTGGCGTTTAAAAAAACCGAATTTAAAAGCCCAGAAATATTTCTGACTTTCAGAACCCAGAGACTGCGTAAGGCGTTCGTTTTAATTTTTAAGTTCATGTACGGTGACATTGACACTCGGGTACGTGTACAGTTCTGTGAACATGAGTACATGTTACGGACTCGTGTAACCGCCGCCACAGTCAGGAGACAGAATGGTTCCGTTGTCTGGAAACACTCCTGCCACAGTGCACTCCCCCACCCTCCGAACCTGGCAGCCGTTGATCCGTTGTTCATCGTGAGTGTTTTCTTTTGTGGAGAGTGTTACCTAAATGGGATCATACCGCGTGTAACCCTTTGAGACTGCTTTCAGCATAATACCTTTGATATTTGTCCTAGTTTTTGTAGGTATTAACATTTTGCTCCTTTTTATTGCCAAGTAATATTCTGTCCTATTCTGTGGATGGATCGCACTGTTTTTCCATTCACCTGTTGAAGGACATTTGGATTGTTTCCAGTTTTTGGTGATTCTAAGCAAAGCCTCCGTAAACGCTCACGGACGGCTTTCAGAGCAACTGTAAGTTTTCATTTCTCTAGAGTGCATACCTAGGAACAGGGTTGCTGGGTCACGCAGTGTGTATGTCCGGTCTGTTTTCCAGAGTCAACGTGCTCCTTTGCATCCCCACCAGAAACCTGAGAGTTCCAGTTCTGCATCTCTGTCAGCACCTAATAATGGTCAACATTTTTTGATTTCAGTCATCATTTGGAGCCTTATGACCAGAATCTGGGTGGTCGGCCAACTCTACCGTCAGCTAGCTGTTGACCTTTAAAGGAGCCATTTCACTTTTCTGAGCCTCTGTTTCCTTGTCTCTCTTATAACCGAGAATATCGAATGTGTTGTAAGTTCTCCTGCAGTTCCCAAATCCATTGATACGGAACGAGAAGTCCTTGACAAGAGGACAGATTTGTGTTTGCTTGTGCAGAAAAAGCCTACTGACCCGTCTTCTGAGCTAAAGTAAGAACACTGTAAGCAGTATACATATTTATAAATAGGATCCATATGAAATTACTTGATATTTATAACTATAGTTAGTCGTTTGGAGCTAAACGTGACATTGTGATGGTGTGTCACATCTATAAGCAACAGTCATGTAGCTAATGTTACAGTTAACGTTGGCAGCCTATAATCTTTTGGCTAATGTTGGATATTTTTATATTGTAATTATTCCTTAGCTCTCTAGGGTTACAGTTTGCGAAATTTAATAGCAAATACTTTGCCGTTTTCTTTTTCTTTTCTTTTCTTTTCTTTCTTTCTTTCTTTTTTTTTTTTTTTTTTTGAGAGAGAGAGAGCATGTGAGTGTGAGCAGGGCTGGGGCAGAAGGAGAGGAAGAGAGGCAGGGAAGGAGAGAATCTTAAGCAGGCCCCATGCCCAGCACAGAGCCCAACTCGGGGCTCGATCCCAGGAAGACGAGATCATGACTTGAGCTGAAATCAAGAGTCAGGCACTTAACCAGCTGAGCCTCCCAGGTGCCCAGAGGATCACTTTTTTAAAAAGATTACGTATTTAGCTACTTGTCCTTAATGACTTTTTTTGAGTAGGAGACAAATTGCCTCGATATAGCATTAAAAAAATAGCTTTATTATTTTTCTAAAGAATTGTGCATGCTTATTTAAAACTAGGTAAGGATTTCAGAAAAATACGAAGAAAAGAAGTATCTCCTTCCCCATCCTTTCTCTATCCTGAGACATCTCTCGGTATGACCGTACAAGACATACTCGTAAGGACGTGGTTTTACATTAATGAGATGACATGAGCCGGCTCTTTAGTCTTTTTTTTTTTTTTTCTGATGCGGACATACTTCAGTGTTAAATAATATAAATCCATATCACATCTGGATGGCTACGTAGTATGCTGGTGTCTGTGTGTACCAGTATTTATGTTTCAAGTCTTTTTGTTATAATAAATAATGCTACAGCGAATGCCCTTGTATACACATCTTTTTATGCTTGTGGCATTATCTTCTCATGGTGAATTCCTTGATGGCTAGGTCCAAAAGAATGCACACGTCACACTTAGGAACATAGCACTGAACCCCTCTAAGGAAGGTTACTCCCTGCTTAGATAATCTGCTGTGCCAGGTAATGTCATACATCAGGCTATTTGGGCATTAGGCAGTTTGGGATTAAAGCCATAAAACATATGTACACATGTTTGTACATGGGTCCTGCTGAAAAAAACCAGCCCATTCGCTAATTGATAGTCTTTGCCAAGTAAACCCGAGAATGTGTAAAAACATCAAAGCCTTAAAAAACAAAGTTTAAAAATTACTTTGGAGAAGAGTTAACTGATAAAGCAATCTGCTTTTTTAATTCAAAGGGAATCTTTTAATTAAAGTGATTATAAATACCTCAATTTGTGTTATTCCAGTAAGTTCTGTGAAACATTTTTTAAAAATAATTTTTAAATTTTGGAATAATTTTAGGCTTTCAGAAAAATTGTAGAAAGAGTATTTGTAGACTCCTCATCCAGTTCCCCTTACTGTTAAGTTCTTACATAACCATGTTAAAGTCTTACATAAACTAAGGAAACAACATTGGTATATTACTCTCAACTCCATATTTAACCCAGAGTTCACTAGTTCATCAACAACTATCCTTTCTCTATTTGGAAACATCCTAAATCAGGCTTTTAAACTCTGTGCTTAAGTGAACTTGAATATCTGTTCATAGGTTAATTTTAATTTTAGTCATACATTGTATGTACCATACGTAATGTGTTCGGGTCTGTATTTAGACAAATATAACTCGTCTTTAGCACTAGTATCTCTGAAAGTTATCTTTTAACATTTACAGACAGTTTTGCCCAAGGCCATTTTAGGGTAAACTTGAAGATTTTTTTCTCTACCCGTCTGTGTTGCATATAGAAATACAGGGTGTCTGGGTGGCTCAGTTGGTTAAGCGTCTGACTCTTGATTTCAGCTCAGGTCATGATCATGCGGTTCGTGAGTTCGAGCCCCACTTCGGGCTCGCACTAACGATGTGGAGCCTGTTGGGGATTCTCTCTCTCCCTCTCTGCCCTTACCCCACTCATGCGCGCGCTCTCTCTCTCTCTCTCTCTCTCTCTCTCAAACTTTTAAAATAAAAGTAAGAAAAGAAATACAATCTATAACATGGATGAGTGTAACTCTTGCACAGGGGTACCCTTTCCGATATAGTTACGAGTTGCTGTCTCCAGGAGCACGTGAAAAATAGCCATCTTTTGTTTACTGGGAAATTAACTTGTCTCTTAATCGCAGGTAGTGGTCACCAGTCTACGCTGCCTATAATGTCTGTAATGACTGGCTCTGAGAGAATTTTAAGTATTAGGTGGTTCTTTAAACGTTTTTTTTTTTTAATGTTTATTTATTTTTGAGAGAGACAGAGACAGAATGCGAGTGGGTTAGGGGCAGAGAGAGAGGGAGACACGGAAACAGAAGCAGGCTCCAGGCTCCGAGCTGTCAGCACAGAGCCCGACGCGGGGCTTGAACTCGAGGACTGTGAGATCATGACCTGAGCCAAAGTCGGACGCTCAACTGACTGAGGCACCCAGGCACTCCAAGTATTAGGTGGTTCTTGAGGGAGAAACAGGTGCTGGCCTTGAGAAAGAACACCATTATACTTGGGTATCTTTGACTCTATGCTTTCTAATGCAGAGAATCCTTCCCGAGGCAAACCATGGCATCTAAACTCATATTAATTTGAATCACTCCTGGAAACTGTTTGGTTTATGGAAGAGGAGGAAGGAATTGGGAACATTAAAATAGATGTGGATTTATTTATTTTTTTAATATTTATTTATTTTTGAGAGAGAGAGACAGAGTGTGAGCAGGAGAGGGGCAGAGAGAGGGGGAGACAGAATCTGAAGTGAGCTCCAGGCTCTGAGCTGTCAGCGCAGAGCCCGACGTGGGGCTTGAACTCACAAACCACGAGATCATGACCTGAGCCGTAGTCGGTCGCTTAACCGACTGAGCCACCCAGGCACCCCAAAATAGATGTGGATTTAAAAAAAATCACTTTTGGGGCGCCTGGGTGGCACAGTCGGTTAAGCGTCCGACTTCAGCCAGGTCACGATCTCGCGGTCCGTGAGTTCGAGCCCCGCGTCGGGCTCTGGGCTGATGGCTCGGAGCCTGGAGCCTGTTTCCGATTCTGTGTCTCCCTCTCTCTCTGCCCCTCCCCCGTTCATGCTCTGTCTCTCTCTGTCCCAAAAATAAATAAACATTGAAAAAAAAAATCACTTTTCTTCCAGAATAAGTGGGACTCCTCGAATGTTCCCTCCATCGACACGCCACATTTTTTTTTTTTAATGAAAAAAAAAAATCCTCTTAAGCATTCTAGGAAACAAAAATGTGATCCAGAAAAGCTTCAAGAAGAAGGTGCATTTGAGCTAGGTCTTAAGAGATGGCTAGGATTTTATAATTGAATGATGGGGGAGCAGCCGTATTTTAGGCAGATGGACAAAATGGCATAGTCAAAGATTTCGAGGTAGAAACAGTCAAGGTGTGTTTGAGAGAGGGCACAAGCATGTTAGACGGGCGAGGAGGCCCTTGGGAGCTAAAACTGAAAACGTCAGTTTGGCTCAAAACTTTTGGAATGCTCTGCTGAGGAGTGGTAGCTTATTCCAAGGCTTTAGAAACCAATAAAGATTTTGCAGCTGGGGAGTTACATGATCCACATTCTTTAGGAAACTGGGGTTTAGAAGATCTGTGTGTAATGTGGTTTGAAAGAGGGAGTCACACAGACCGTTACAACCTGTGTACGAGGTGATGAGGGCCTGAACCGGGAGGTCGTGTCAGCCGTCGGAACAGAGAGGACAGGGCACTTGGTTAAACGAGCACTTGCCGGCTCATGAGAGAGAGGAGTGAGGCGGAGGGAAGAGCCAAAAAGCAACACGAGGTCTGGAGCCTCGGTCAGAGGCTGCAGCTGATTCACTGGGACCTTCGGCAGACTTGACCGTAAAATAAAAACCAAAAGGCGATAGCGTCCTGGAATTGGGGTCAGACACATAGTGTTGTGCTTTTCTTTTCTTTTTTTTTTTTTTTTTAATTTTTTTTCAACGTTTATTTATTTTTGGGACAGAGAGAGACAGAGCATGAACGGGGGAGGGGCAGAGAGAGAGGGAGACACAGAATCAGAAACAGGCTCCAGGCTCTGAGCCATCAGCCCAGAGCCCGACGCGGGGCTCGAACTCCCGGACCGCGAGATCGTGACCTGGCTGAAGTCGGACGCTTCACCGACTGCGCCACCCAGGCACCCCGCGTTGTGCTTTTCGAAACGGAAAACAAACGTGCCGCGTAGACTTGAGGACACGTGGTATTTGCTGACCTAGGACGGAGGGAGCACAGCAGGAATGGAAGGAGGTAGGTTTTTATGTAACGGTTGAGAGCCGCGGTTCTCTCCCGACCGGCTTTTGTGCGGTGAAATGCTTCAGACCGTTGTGCGCCCGGTAACCCCGCCACCGCCACCGCCACGCTGACTGAACAAGAAGAGAATCCTGGTCCCCTCACAGGACAGCAAGTTTTACGCAACGGTCTTTCCGTTGGACCCATGTATGCCAAGTGCCTGACCCTGCTATGTCGTGTATCAGCCCGAGAATACGCAGGAGGCCGTTTGAACGCCAGTCCCTACGGAAACCTCGGCTGTGTCCTTGAGCAGTGTAGGCCTGACACCTTACCTGCAGCCAGAGGTACATAGTTCCACGTAAAGGCAAGAGAAGGTTGTGGTGTTACCGTTCTGTCCTTGAAAACGTAAAAAGCAAAACCCGGCAGCGGCTACCGCCTCGAAGGGTGGATTCCAGTCTTGACCGAGCGGTGACCTTCCCAGGCAGTTGTTGTACTCCTGTCACGTTTAATTTTGCCTTTATAGTTGATCACCGTGTGTGAACGTATTCGGGATTATAGTCTTATTAAGGCAGAAATACACCGTGTTGCCCACATTATAGTTTTTAGAGAGAACGAGTTTTGAGCTGGATAAAGAGAAAATGAAGCAGTGGTCCTAATGTGAAGGAATTTTCACACAGTGTTTTACTTTCTCTTTAATTCCGTGGATCAGAATGTCAATTTAGATTTAACTGTAGTTGTTGTTATATTTTTTTCTACGTTGTCAGATTAGGGTTCTGTATGTTTCTAAGTTATGATCCTGGCTTTTGGTCTTTAAAAGGAGGTGAGGCTGCTTTTGAATAAAGCCTTTTTATGTTACGGAAATTCTCCAATATAGGGACACCTGAGTGGTTCGGTCGGTTGAGCGTCCGACTTCGGCTCAGGTCATGATCTCACAGTTCGTGGGTTCGAGCCCCGCGTCGGGCTCTGTGCTGACAGCTCAGAGCCTGGAGTCTGCTTTGGATTCTGTGTCTCCCTCCCCTGCTCTCTCGCTCGCTCTCTCTCTTTCTGTCTCTCAAAAATAAATAAAAATTAAAAAAAGAAACTCTCAAATATAAAAAAGAAAAAAGAGAGAAATGTGATAAATCTAATATGTCCATCTCCCAGCTTCAACAGTTATCTCTACATGGCCAATTTTGTTTCATACATATGTATATTTGCCCTCACTATACTCCCTTTTCCAGTTCCTTTGAAGCAACTCTAGGGGCATCTGGCTGACTCAGTTGGCAGAGCATCTAACTCTTGATCTCCAGTTTGTGAGTTCGAGCCCCATGTTGGGTACGGAGATTACTTTAAAAAAATTCTAGACATCATATCTTATTATTTATAAATCTAAGAATTCTTTCTGAAAAAGACAACTGCAATACCATTATTACATTTAAAAACTTCCTGAACATCATTATTCAATCAGCGTTTATATTTTTCAGTTAACTCATAATTGTGTTTCCAATTTGTTTTTTCAACAGACTTAGGCTAGAATGTTGAATTAAGGTCCAAAGAAGAGTGATTAGTTAATTATGTCTGTTAAGTCTCTTTAATCTATAGGTGTGATCCTTCCTTCCTTTTTTTTTTTTTTCTTTTCTTTCTTTTTCTTTTTTTTTCTTTGCAGTTTTAGTTGAAGGATCCAGATCATTTGTTGTGTAGTTTCTCATAGTCTGGATTTTGCTGATTCCATCCATGTGTCATTTAACATGTTCCTCAGTCCCTTTTACCTTTTATAAATTTGTTTTTAGATCTACAAGCTTTCTTTTTCCTTTTCTTTTTTTATTAAGAAATTTTTTCCTGTTTATTTACTTTTGAAGGAGAGAGAGAAGGAGTGTGAGCAGGGGAGGGGCAGAGAGAGAGGGAGACACAGAATCAGAATCCGAAGCAGGCTCCAGGCTCTGAGCTGTCAGCACAGAGCCCAACGCGGGGCTCAAACTCACGGACCGCGAGATCATGACCTTAGCCGAAGTCGGACGCCCAACTGACTGAGCCACCCAGGCGCCCCTCACCTACCAGTTTTCAAAAGAATGAGTTGGTTCTCTTAGCAAGCTCTAAATGTGACTTTAAATGGATTTAAGCATATTTGATGTGTCAGTCCACTAATGTTGTCAATCCTCGTTGATACTGAATTGCCTCTGTCTTTGTCCATTAGGTGCTTATCAGGCTGGCTCCTGAGTCTTTTGACCCGGCCCTGGTAGCCTTTGATAGTTTCCTTGCTTTTCATTATGACAAGAAGTTCCAGACTTATGCATTTCCTGTCCTCTTTCCTTTTAGTAGGAAATACCTGAAAACCACAGTGGCTTCTTAGTACTGAGTTCAACACAGGTTAGAATGTTGAAGTAGTGTTTCGAGAAGAACTGCCTGCCCTCAAGGGGTTTATAGTCTTTAAAGTTTTTTTTTTTCATTTTACTTACTTGTATACATTTTTTGAGGTGATAAAATCAGATTTTGATTTCTTCTTACTTGATTAAAGCAAGTTGTGGATTTCATTGTATACCAGGTGAAATCATACAGCAAAGCGAGATGAATGTCTAAAACAAGTTACACTTTACCATTTAAGAAAATGCGAACTAAAAAGGAATGAAATGAATTTAAAAAGAAAGCTAAAACCTTGAAATGATCTACATTTTACAGACCTGTTGCCCTGTAGGAAGAATCGTTTTGTTTTTGCATAAATAGGCAACCATATAATTTATTGGCCAGCCTGGGAGATGTGTGAGAGGGGCATTATTAACAATTACTTTGAGAGAAACAAGTAAACCAGGGCTTTGCCCAGCGAAGTAGAATATAAACAAATTGACAGTATCCATAAGCCTCCTGAGATCAGGGAGCATACCTGTTATGTTCACAGTTATGTTTGTGGCACCTGACACCTAGTTGGTGCTCAGTAAGTATTTGTCGACTGTTAGTAAAAGCCTGCTCATATTTGGAGGGTTGGTGTAGATTTTAAGTGTTTGCTATGCTTAGTTAAATTATGATTGCCCCTTTTCCCCAACTTTCTCTCATTAACACTTGCATCTGAATGATCCGACACGTTGAATCTGAATGGGTGTGGTGCATTCATTTCTTTGTTAAAATTTTTTTTAATGTTTGTTTATTTTTGAGAGAGAGCGAGAGCGGGGGAGACACAGAATCTGAAGCAGGCTCCAGGCTCCAAGCAGTCTGCACAGAGCCGGACTTGGAGCTCGAACTCACAAACCGTGAGCTCATGACCTGAGCCAAAGCCGGATGGACGCTCAACAGACTGGGCCCCCCAGGAGCCCCAAATTCATTTATTTTTTTAAGTTTGGAATTAGTTGTTTTGTTTATTATAGAATTAATCCATGTTCATTATAAAAACATCAGAAAATCTAGATAATCTCCTTACCACCACCCCTCGCCTCTACTTCAAAAAAAGAAAAAAAAAAAAAGTCATCTGGCTTCTGGTTGGATTTTCAAGGGAGAAGAGAGCCTAGCAGTTATATATTCAACTAGTTCTTGCTATTTCAGAATCCCTCGGACTCACCTTTTAGCCACTGGGCCTTAGTTCTTTCCATTTATAAGAGACGAGTACTTATCTGACAGGAACTTTGTCGAGGCTTAGATAAATGTGGTTTTTAGTGGGGAGGAGCTGAGGAAGGAGGGAGTGATTACTTGAACAACGTTTCTGTGATCAGAACTATCTTGGGTCTCTCTAGCCACATGTCTTAAAGATATTGCCAAAAGCAGTGCCAGAAAATTTGCATTGATGTGAACTTCTGTGAAAATTCTTTGATGGTGGTAAAGGAAGTCTATGTGCAGTCAAAGTCCACATTACTAACTACGATCTTTTCCTTCAACATAAACAGATGAAGGGGAATTACATGCAGTCCTGTGTCCTCAGGCCTCTGACTGGGCACCCTGCTCGGTCACGTTGGCTTGGTTATCTTGACCACTCAAGACAAAAGTTATTTAAAAAAACCAAAGAAGCAAGCAAATACAGATTTATTCAGTTTTTTATTAACATCTATTTATAGTACACGTGTTGTGAAGAGCTGCGGTTTTCTTTAGGTTAAGAAACATTGTATAAAAAAAAAAATCACTTGAATGTTCCCTCCACCTACTCATTTGTCTGCAAAGCCAGGAGTCTGTTCACTTCCTCTTGAGCTCGGGGCCTTTGCTCATAGGCTCATGTTTTTAAGACATTCCAGTGCAGTTAAAATATAAATCTCGAAAGTGTGTATTGTTACTAATTAATTTATTTTATACCTTAAAAGTAACTTCTCTGGAGCTCGAGAGCAAATCGCGTCTTAAAATAGGCTGTTCATTCAGAAACTTGGACATTTGGGATTTTTGTCCTCCTGAAACATGTATAGTCATCACCAGTTCAATGTGGAGAATCCTATTCTGGGGAAAAGGTAATTAAGACTTCCATGTGGAAAAATAACTTTTGTATTTGAACATCTCCCATCAGCTTTCCCCCTGCTCAGGTTGTTACTGACCAGTTGTTGGGCCAGGGAGCAAAGAGCTGAGAGCAATTTTGTGTGGTGCTGAGGGCTTCCCCGCACCGCCCCCCCCCCCTCCCAAGTAGATTGTTAAATTACTAGCCGTTCTATAGCTTAGCCTAGAGTTAAAATCTTAGTGTTATGTCACCAGTAACTAACAGAGGTTTGTCAATTTTGTGTGTGTGCGTGTGTGCGCGCGCGCGCGCATAACGATTGGGTCTTTCTTTCCTTAACCTGAAGAGTTGAGATGTGTTGAAGCATGAAGGTGTGTTGAAAAAATTCCCCCTACACTTTACCTTTTATCTGGCATTTAATGAAAAAATCTTGCTCGAAAGTTGCAGGTCCCTTGAGGGCAGCAAACACTATACTCAAAATGAAACTAGGTTACTGTTTCTGTAACATGCCGTGGTTTGTATCAAAAGCTGTTTTGGTCTTAACTTTGAGATTATCCCGTCGTCTTTGAAGTGGTCCTATTTTAACTTGGAGTGGTTTTAAATTTTCGAATCTCCTGAAGTGAACATAAAAATGTTTTAATATTTTCTTATGTGGTTGTCGTACACAAGCTTATAGAAAGCTTATCTCGAGACGACGTATTTCTTCAGTAAGACCAAAAGAAAAAAAAAAAATACTTAGGATTTGAGAAAGGATGGCAGACGGACAGTGTTTTAGGTGGGTATTCCAAACGGGTTCTGGTAGCTCTGTTCTAGGTGTCGTTAGCTTTTAGCTGTCTGGACTTTCATGGTTTAGTATTTTGAGTTTGGGTTTCAGTGTGCGAACCATCTTTATGGCGTAAACCAAGAGAACTGAGCACTTTTCTTTTGCTGTTTACTCTTACTGCTTTTTATAAGGCGCCGTCTTCTTTCTTTTGGTTGGCACGTTCTGAAGGGAGGTGGAGCTCAGCGCTTGAGGCTTTATCATATTTTTCTCCTGTATCTAATTTTTGAAAGCTTAACGAACTAACCTCCCACTGTAATGAATTGCAAGATGGTTTCTTGTAATGGATCCTTTGCGGTGAGAGGTGGTGCTTCCCACTGGCGTTGGGACACAGTCGGGTCTCCCCCACCCTTAAAAACCCAAATCAGACCTTCTCCCCGGGCCGACTCCCACCCCCAGCTTCCGTTCCTCAGCCCCCATGCCCTCCGCATCACACCTTAGCCAGCTGGTTGAGGAGGCCCCACGGCCAGGGGGTGAGAGCTCCAGAACCCAGCCCAAGCCTCAGCCCTGAGCCCGTGTACTCATTAACTCAACACTGCTGTTTGTCCAGGGAGGAGGGGGGAGGCTCGCGGAAGGACAGGGGGCCCTTCAGCTTAGGGAATGACTTCAGCCCCTAAAGTCGGTGGTCAGTTTTCTCTCTTACTCCGTATTTTAGCAGCATTTGATACAGCTGACCAGTCCTTTCTTGAGGAAAATGTGTTTATCTCGTGGCTTCGGTGCTCTGCACTTTTTAGTGTTTCCTTTCACCTCCGCCTTGAGTTTTTCCTCTCCTCTTGGTTGGCTCTTTCTCCTCTGCCCTGAGGTACCCCGGTGTTTTCTTTTCTCTGTTTATCCCATCTTCCCAGCCCCCAAATTTAAATTCTTTCTGTGTGCTGATGTCTCCCAAATATTCAGCCCCAGGCCTCACACACACACACACACACACACACACACACCCCGCCTCCCATCCCCACACTCTTTTGGCCAGCTGGCCACTTGACTTGTGTCCTTAGTTGTCTCGTTTGCATCTTAAACATGACTGTGTCAAGTAGGATGCTTTGGGTTTCAACTGATAGAAAATCTAATTCAAAGTGATTTTAAAATAGGGAAAATGCATCATTACAAGTAACAAGATGCCTCAGCCTCGGATCGGTTTAGGACTGTGGTTCAGAGACATCATCAAGGACCCACATTCTTTCCGTCTTTCTGCTCTGCCATCTCGGAAAAAATGTCTTTGTCCCTTATCCATCTCCCACCGTGGGTGCAAGATGGGCACCTCCGCTCCAGGCATCATATCCAGACAAGAGAACATCGAGCAAGGGGTGGTTAATACTTTCTTTCACCTTTTAAGAGTTTGGCAGTCTTTCTCAGAAGCCGCCCAGCTGGCCTTCACTCACATCTCACTAACAAAACTTGGCCATGGGCCCGCCCCTAAACCAGCCACTGGCAATGGGAATGTGGACAGATAAGCAATTTTTGGACAAAATAGAATGAATAAGTATGTTAGAAGTAGTAGTGGTAGAGTATAGATGCAGGGGAAGTGATGGGGCTGGGGAATTTCAGGAAGAGTAAGTGGTGTTTGAACCGAATGCTAAAAAATTAGCAAGATTCGGTTGTTAGGGAGGGAGATAAGGCGCTCTTGGCTGAGGCGGCAGGATACACTGATGCCTGGCCTGGAGAAATTCTGCGATGCTCAGGGAACGTTGGACCCTGAAGCTGATGCATAGGTTTGTGGAGGGATGTGGAGGGAAGTGAGAGTCGCGCAGTAAGGTGAGGGGTCTGATCTGGAGGGAAGTTTGGACGTAATTTTATGGCAGTGGTTGTCATTGTAAGAGAATCTTAGCGATAGTCCATGAACAACTTCTCTCGTTACTGTGTGAAAGAGATGCCCTCTCTGAATTTGAGGCTGATGATCTTATATTTTTTATTTTGCCTCTCCCACCTGTGTTTTCCTGTTAGCTGTAAAGGATGGACATTCATTCACACTGTCTGAATCATCTTTGATCATGTTCTTTCTTTATCCATCACGCCTGATAAGCATATTCTGTTGATTTCTCCCTTTTCAGCCCTCTCTGCCACCTTTGGTCATGCACGTATTTCCCAGCTCTGCAATCAGAACCCTCCGTGTTCTGTCCCTGCTCTGTATTTATTAACCCGATCGCCTCTTGATTCCCAGCAAGACTCCTTTGGCCAGGTCTGTGTCTTCATCGCCCCTGGAATATACTATTCTTATTCCTGATGGCAGCTTTACTTGCATAGCCCTCTCCTCCACCTGTCTTTTCATTTCCTCTCTGCCTTTTCACGTCCCTCCCATTTGTCAGGACCTAGCTCAGATCTCATGCTCTGCACAGGGCCCTCCATAGCCCGTGCATTCTACATCTTCCTTGCCCTTTTAAATAATTTTATGGCACCTCTAAAAGAAATACCATCGGGACATCTGGGTGGCTCAGTCAGTTAAGCATCCGACTCTTGATTTTGGTTCAGGGCATGATCTCACAGTTTGTGGGTTCGAGCTCCACCTTGGGCTCTGTGCTGACGGCTGGGAGCCTGCTTGGGATTCTCTTTCTCTCCCTCTCTCCCTGCCCCCCCCCCCCCCCCCCGCCCCATGCTCATGTTCTCTCTCTCTCTCAAAGTAAATAAACTAAAAAAAAGAAAATACCATTTGTTTTATTTGGCAGTTGTGACTTATTTTTTGTGTATAGTTCTTGCTCCTCAAACAAATTTTAAGCTTGTGATGGTTAGGGCCAACACAGTAATTATTTGAAAGAATGAGAAAAAACATATCTTCACCTTATATTAGGCTCTTGGCGCTTTGCATGTAGATGATAGTCACAGCTTGTAAACAGAGTAGAGTGAGAATTGCACAGAAAATGCTTAGTGTATAAACCCTTTTGAACTATAAACGTCACCTTTTTAATCAGAACAAAAAATCAAAAAGCTATTTCTCTCTTTGGAGGAAAAAAGGAGATCTGGGCACCTATAAATAAACCTGTGTTTGAGTAACAGTTGTAGTAAACAGAGTCCCATCTCTTCCAAGCCTGTGATATCCTGGGTATACTGTCTTGTGAAGATTCAAAACCGTAACTCAGTGTGGCAAGGGTAAAAACCCGAATCGAACCCTAGTAATCCACTTCTCTGTGTTCAGCTGTGCTTCCCCAGAGGGAGGGAATATCTCTTGGGTCAGTGTGCCAGCCTCCAATGTAGAAACACCTCTACCGAGTCAAGTTGCACTGTCCTTTACCTGTGGAGTGGTTGGGCCCTTTTGCCTTTAATTTTGACATAGTCGTGGCATTGTTACCCGGTTTTGTTTCACTCGGCCTACAACTTACGTTGAAAAACAAACACCAACAAAAGGGACCATTAACATAAAGGAAAAAGGCTCCTGGATTTCTGAGGTATCTGAGGCTTCCTGGACTTCTTCCACAACCTGTTTGGCATACTGCCTTAAATGCTTTCTTACCAAGGCAGAGGACTGAATACAATAATCCAAGGAAGGGTGGTAAGTGTGGTCGTGGCTGTCTCCACACTGAGAAAGCGTGGTGGACCCAGTTTTGGAAAAACCTAACCTATACCATAGGCCAGCTTGTGGGCTTGATCTCATTTAGTATCATACTGATTTCAAGACCATAGATAATATATTCCCTTAACAGCTGTCCCCAACCTGAGATTCATAAGCCAATTTTAACGTTCAAAACTCAAATGGAAATTACGGTAAAGCTGGACAGTCCGACCGAGAAATTATGATAGGCTCTTTTTTTATATTTGGTTGTTGAGACATTTTTTAAAAAGTACGATCTAAATGCAGACTCTGAGACACAGGATTTAAAAAGCAGTGCTCTGTGGGAACGTGGCTGGGGAACTGGGGGTGGAGAGAGGAGCGTACGACAGCCCTTCATGTTCAGACGGTTGGGAATGACGTGGTAGTGGGCGACCAGAGGAATTAGGCAAAAGAATGGAAACACATGATCAACGCAGTGTGAGTGAATGTGAGTGTTGGAAGGGAATCCCTTATTTTCATGGTTGAGGAAACTGAGGGCTGGAAAGGCAGAGTAGCCTGCCCAGCGGTACGGACGAGCCCGGCAGAGCCCTGCCTTAATTTCCCCGGTCTCACTGCACTCTGCTGTCCGAGCCCAGCTCTTAGCTTATGGCCCAGCCACTCATCCAGCAGTGTCCTTTTTATGTAAGCTGTCATAATTTTCAGGTAATGTTATTTTCTCAGACCACCTTTGGACTATTCGTGTCCAGGTAGCCTATTTCATTTTATTTATTTTTATGGAGATAATCGTTCGTCTACCATGTATAACTCGCCGTGTAAACATGTACGGTCTCAGTGGTTTCCGGTATATTCACACGGTTGTGCAGCCGTCACTAGTATCGGACTCCAGAACATTTGCATCACCCGAAAAGAAACCTGGAACCCATGAGCAGTCCTCCCTGCTCCTCCCTACCCCAAGCTCCTGTCGGTCACTGATTTACTTTCGGTCTCCCTGGATTTGCTTATTCTGACCACTTCGTGTAACCGGAATCCTATGGTGATTCCCTTTTGTGTGTGGCTTCTTTCGCTTAGCATAACATTTTCAGGATTCATCCATGTTCCACTGTGTCTCTATTCCATTCCTTGCTTTGATAATATTCCACCGTGCGGATGTGCATTTTCTTCGTGCATTCATCAGTTCTCATATCTGTGGATGGTTTGCGCTTTGGGGCTACTGTGAGTAATGCTGTGAACATTTATGTGCAGGTTTTTATATGAACATTCATTTTCAGTTCTCTCGAGCATACACCTAAGAGTGAAATTGCCGGGTCATACGGTAACTCTTGTGTTCAACTTTTTGAGGAACTGTCAAACTGTTTTCCAAAGTGGCTGCTGCAGTTTGTATTCCCGTCAACAGCACATGAGGGTTCTTTTCACTCCACACCCTCACCAACCCTTGTTGCTGCTGGTGGGTTTTGGTTTGGTTTTTTGGTGTTTTTTTAGTTTTGTTTGTTTGTTTGTTTTTGTTTGCTTTTTGTTTGTTTTTTAGGATTACAGATTTTATTCTAAATTTGCCACTTTGTAAATTTTTTGCATTTTCAAAATTTATACAGTGCTACACATAAATATTATATTGTATTCTGTTACTATATTTAACACAAAAACATCATAGTTTTTGACTTTAGTCCTTTTGACAGGTGTGAGATGGGAGCTCATCGTAGTTTTGATTTGCCTTTTCCTGATGATGAGTGTCTTTTCTTTCATGGGTCTGCTTAGCCCATTTCGTTTTTTGTTTTTTGTTTAGTTTATTTATTTATAACATTTTAGTCAGTTAACATACAGTGCAATATTGGTTTCAGGAGTAGAATTCAGGGGTTCATCACTTACATTCAAAACTCAGGGCTCATCACAACAGGTGCATCACCCATCTAGCCCATCCCCCGCCCACCTCCCTACATCAACCCCTAGTTTGTTCTCTGTCATTAAGAGTCTCTTGTGGTTTGTTTCCCTTCTCTCCCCACCCCTTTCCATATGTTCATTTGTTTTGTTTCTTAAATTCCACGTATGAGTGAAATCCTATAGTATTTTTCTTTCTGATTGACTTATTTCACTTAGCATAATACATTCTAGCTCCATCCACATCATTGCAAATAGTAAGGTTTCATTTTTCTTGATAGCTAATATTCCATTGTGTGTGTGGGGGGGTCTATGTGAGTGTGTGTGTGTATGTGTATAATATATGTATATATCATATATATATATACCACATTCTTTATCCATTCATCAGTCGATGGACATTTGAACTCTATCCATAGTTTGGTTATTGTTGATAATTAGCCCATTTCATTTTTGAACCTTACTTTCCCTTCCCTATCTTTTGCATTTTTTTTTCATCTTCATTACCTCATGTTCACTATGGAAAAATGTGTGCAACAAACTCTAAAATTACATAAATCTCTACTCTGTCACCTATAGTTTATGACTTCTTTGAGAAAGAGTTTCTCAACTGAGAAGGAGAAAGGAGCCAGCACTGAAAGCCCCCCATGTACTGGGAACTTTGCCTGTGTTACCAGATTATGTAGGTGTGGGCGCTCTTATTCTAGTCTTACGGGGGGATGCGGTGAGATTGAGTGACATCAGTTGCCTCGCCCAAAGTCACATACCTGGTTAGGTAGTATATCGGTGTTCATACAAGATCTTTTATTCTATACTTAATGATGTCACTCATCAGTGTTCTTTCGTTCAGCTGTTAATTCACTTCTGATCGTGGATACACTGTAGAGATTGAGAGAAAGGGTAGGAAGAGGAGAAAACATTAATTTATGAACCTCAGTACACATATGTTACAAAATCAGGAAAAGTAAAATCTGCTTATGATACGAGGTCTTTGCTTGGGGGTTTTGGACCTCTGAGGGTTCCATGGATGGGTTTCTGGAAACGGGCAAACTCCTTGAAATGGCATGTGAAATTTTGTGTGTTCATTTTTTCTCGGGGAGAAGATCTTTAATTTTCCAAAGATTCTCAGAAGTGTAAAAATTGCTGTGCCAACTAGAGGAACATACAGACCTTATGGGAGGGAAAAAGCAGGCAGTATGAGAGCAGCTGTCTCTTCCCATTGGCCGTGTTTTGGGTATGTTAGGGTTGGGTTAAACCTTCCCATCTGTCGTCAGATATCTTTGTGTGAGACTGTTTATACCTGCTGGTTTAAGACTATTTCGGTTCAGCTTTTTTTCCAAGTGTTAACTTTTTGAAGTGCGAACAGTTAATGAGAGAACAGTAAGAGTCATTTGTCTTTTGGTAAATTCCAGCATTTCCTTGTTTACACGTCTGGAATATCTGCGATTTTTATTTCTGTGGAATATAGGAATGTAATGAGGGCCTTTCTCCATTATTTTCATTTTCTGAGTGAGTTTTTCATTCAGGTTCACAATGGTCTAGTCAGTTGACATACGTGTAGGCCTCTCATAATGGCTTACGTTACAGGCGGCCACAGTGAGAACAAGAAAGATTTATAAGACCTTTTAAGTCTCTGAACTTTATATTGATCAGTGTACCGGGGCAACTGCGTGATTCAGTCAGTTAAGCGTCCAACTGTTGATTTTTGGCTCAGGTAATCATCTCACAGTTCATGAGATTGAACCCCGTGTAGGGCTCTCGGATGACAGCACAGAACCCGCCTAGGATTCTCTCCCCCTCTCTCTCTGCACCACCCCCTCAAAAATGAGAGAAATAAACTTTTAAAAAAATGATCAGGTCCTCACACAGCCATTTTGAAAATGGACCAGTGCATTAAGTAGCTTCATTCCATAAAGCAATTTGGGTCAAGGCTAGCCTGAGACTTTCCAAGATTCTGTATCTCGTGGGTACGTTCTGGTTGTTTTTAAGGGCACAGAATTTTACTTGAGTATTCCTGCAGCCGGGACTTTGTCGGGTTTTAACGGAAGAGATAGCAGGAATACAAAAACCGTTACTCTTCTTTTTGAAAGAGCTCCTTCGTGGGGCACCTGGGTGGCTCAGTCGGTTAAGCGTCCGACTTCAGCTCAGGTCATGATCTTGTGGTTTGTGGGTTTGAGTCCTGCGTCGGGCTCTGTGCTGACAGCTCAGAGCCTGGAGCCTGTTTCAGATTCTGTCTCTCCCTCTCTCTGCACCCCCCCCACCCTACCCCCCACTCACACTCTGTCTCTCTCTCCTTCAAAAATAAATAAACTTAAAAAATTTTTTTTAAACAGAGCTCTTTTGTTTAAATTATATTCTCCTGTCTGTAGATGATGTTTGGGAGTTGAATAATGGAAAGATGTTTTGAATATAACTGTGATCATCCAGGCCCTGCAGCATAGCCTGCTTAGTATTTGATTTCTCCTTTGGCCCTCAGGGGTTATTGGTAAAAGTTAAGGTTGCCTAAGCCACTGTGATGAGTAATGCACGTTAGTTTTTATTGTCTTGAATGGAAATGTGGAGACTGTGGATGTTTCGAAGGTAATTAGGGAGTCCCTTAGGAGGAGTACTTCCTCTTTGTCCTCTTTTTCCTAGCTTCTCCTGTGTGTTATTGAGGAAACACAGTGGCAGTCTCATTTAAATGTAGGTGTAAAAAACTTCAGTGAAGTTTTATTTTTTGCAAAAGCTTTGTCTAAAACTAAAGGTGACAAGCATTTCTCAATTCCATTTCTTACGGACAACGGATTAGATGGACTGCTTAAAAAAGAATTGACATATGAAATCTTATTAGGTGAGATTACATTAAAATTAGTTGTAGGGACACCTGGGCGGCGCAGTTAAGCGTCCGACCCTTGGTTTCAGCTCAGGTCATAGTCTCACGGGTTCGTGAGTTCAAACCTCCACCTCAGGCTCTGCTCTGACAGTGGGGAGCCTGCTTGGGATTCGCTCTCTCTCTCTCTCTCTCTCTCTCCATGTCTCTCTCTGCCCTTTCTCTGTTCGCTCTCACGTGTTCTCTCTCAAAATAAATAAACAGTAAAAAAAATTTTAAATTAGTTGTATGTTTCACCTATATGAAATACAGGCATCTGAGAACACTTTATAATATTGATCTAAAATATGGCCCAGTAATCTATGTCATTTGAGGTTTTGCTTATTGTAAAGCTGAATTTTACATGTTGTATCGGTAGCTTTTCTAGTGCCTCCCAGGTTTGTTCTGTGCCTACCCTTGGAAATGAAGGACATTTACAACGTGCTACTGATCTTGTGACTCAGAACATTTTTTACTGTCAGTTTTGTATCTGTAACTCCCACGTTACACACCCAAGTTTAAAGTCTACAGATTTCTTAAGGTTTCATCTACTGAAAACTTAACAGTATTGTTGCGAGAAAACAAACTGAACCACATTAAATTTTTACCTTGTCAGATTGGTCCCTGTGGAACACCCAGTGCAGGCGAGGCGTGCTGAGACCTGAGATGTGTCCCTGGGAAGTGACCCAACACTCGGGGCCTCGTGCAGGGAGGTGGGCATTCACTAGCGAAGGTTCAAACTTGGACCCTTGAACAACATTTTATTTCTTTTACTTTGTCTCATTAGAGACTTTTTTGTTGTTGTTCAAGGCCTAAATACATCTTTTGGAATAATTGTCATAGCGCAACGAGAGGCCGTTGGTAAATGGGACTAGGAGTTAGAACACCAGAATTCCAGCCCTTGTTCCATCACGTATCCAGCAACCATAATGGGAAAGTTGTCAAACTGAGCCTCAGCTGTGAAATAGGAACTTGCAGTCCAAGCCACTGCAGGGCAACGCTGCTTAACTAAGACAAACAAAACCCTATGTGGTTTCATTCCTGTCTTTTTCATGTGAGTTTCTTGCCTGTAACTTTGCCTACTTCCCTTCTCCATCTCTCTGACTTCTGCTTGTCCTTCAGAACCAGCTCCAGCTTTATCTCATCTCTGAAACTTCCCCTAACAGGTGACCCCCCCCTTTACACCAGTCAGTCACCTCCTTTTCCTGCACTGCCTCTGTACATTATAGGTATAGGTGAGTGTGTTTATTCAGGAAACACTTATAATAGGGCTTACTGTGGCTAAGTCCTCTCGTAAGCGTTTATATTTTATTAACTCATTTAATCCCAGTAACATACCATGAGGTACACACAATAATTGTCTTCATTCTGCAGATGCAAAAACTGAGGCATAGAGAGGTTAAGTAATTTGACCAAAGCCACTTAGCTCTGGAATGTGTCAGAGCCAGATTTCTAATGCCTCGGAGTTTGTGCTCTTAACCACTGGGCTGTGCTGTCTTTTGCAATTGTCCTTATCACGCCGTACTGCGGTGACTGGTTTTCACGTCCGTCTCCCTGGTTAGACCTTTGCACACCTTGATGGCTCCAACTCCTGCAGCGCCTAACACATAGTAGGCACTTAATAAATGTGTAACAAATGTATGATAAATATGCTATGTGCACATTGTAAAACATCATATAAATGCAAATTATCACCACTACCGTATGCATTTTGTAAATCAGGGAGTAGACCTTACCGAGCTTTCCAGGTTTGCAGCTTGTTCTTGGTTCCCACTTTACAGGTCGACAGACTGAGGTACACAGACTGATCAAGTTTTAGACAGTACCAAAACTTGGGTTAAAAATGAACTGTGGTTATTGGTCCCATCATTAACCCTGTTGGGTCACACATTCTTTGCCATAATAGTATAGCTTGTTTTATATAAAAGAACAAGATGAGAGAGGTCTAAATGACTCTTACCGCGCTTGTTAAAATTACTTAGCAATTTAGGTTCTGAAGTAGTCAGACTTCGAGTGTCCACCATAGGTATCTTGAAAGTTGTCTTACTCTTAGAGATTATTTTTAAGAAAAAAACAAGGACAGGAACACCTGGCTGGCTCAGTCAGTTAAGAGTCTGACTCTTGATCTCGGCTCAGGTCACGATCTCACGGTTTGTGAGATCGAGCCTCACGTCAGGCTCTGTGCTGACAGTGTGGAGCCAGCTTGGGATTGCCTCTCTCCCTCTCTGTCTCTGCCCACCCCCCCTTCTCTCTTTCAAAAAGTAAATAAACATTAAAAAGAAAGAAAAAGACAAGGACTTGGTGAGATTTCTTTCATTGCAGACGAGTAGAACCTACTATATTAAGAAAAAAAAAATCAGCTTTTAGTGTGGACATGAATTTTAAACTCTACTTAATTACCAGGTAGAGAGATTAAATAATTATTTCATAAGGAACACATTCTTGTAAAACAGTATTTTGAATTGCAATTCAGATATTTAAATTTTTATTTTTGTCAATACTGATAATTAGTATAAGGCGGTTTTTGCTTTTATTTTATCCTAATTCCAGGTATTATCTTTCCTACTTTTATTTTTTTCTACTTCAACTTTTTAACTTTTTTTAAAACTTACTCTATCTTGCTTAACTGTATATTTGTTTTGTTATATGTAATATATAATAGAATATGCATATATATACCTGCCATTCAGACTTTTCCGAAATATATTATCCTTCACAGACTTTTCCAATTTCTCCAACTTGGAGAAATTTTTCTCTCTTCTAAACTTTCAGATTTCTGCTTTTTTTTTTTTTTTAACTCCAGTGTATATAGTAGTTGTTAAATAATTACTTGACTGTCCAGAGACTTTGAGATTAGTTGTTACTTGGCAAATGCATCACTAACATACTTTCCTAATAAGAAAGAAGTGAATGGCCTTCTGCAAAAGCCACAGAGCTTTGAATAAAGTATCAGACAGTTATTGTCACAGACCCAGTTGTCATCCTGTCCCTTCTTCCTGGTGGACCTTATTTATCTCCTTATTTATTTCGTTATTTATTTATTTATTTGGAAGGATTTTGCCAATACACATTTCTCTTTCCCTCCTTGTTCCTATCCATTTCTTGGTTGTTGTGGTCTTGGCCTTTTCCTCAATCACTGTAGGTTCTGGAAACCTCCGTCCAGCGGGACCACGGTTGGGCACCAGGTAGTTTGGCCTTGGAAACAGGCTGGAGGAAGCGGTTCCGCAAGAGGAGTCAGGACGGGTGGCAGAGTGATACGCTTTACAAAGTTGCCCTTTCAACTTGCAGCGACTCGCCCCAAGTACACGAGGAGGATGTATAGTTGCATATTTTAATAGGAAAAAAAAAAACCTGTTGGGTTTGTCAAAAATTAACTATTAAAACTTTTCAGGGGACAAAGTGGTTTTTCTTTTAAAACTAAATGTAAATAAACACTCTCAAAGACTACGTAAGTTTGTTTTGTAATCCACTTGGGGGGAACATGGCACTGAGAAGCGTGCATTCTGGAAGTTGCACTTTGCTGTTTATAACATGCTATCGCGTTCTCTAGTTTTTCTTTTAAAATTGTGTTTTCTTCCCAGTGGCTGGTCAAGCTCATAGAGTGCCAGGACCGCTTGCTTCTCAGTTTGTTTACCCCTTAGCATACGTACCACATTTTTTCCTAAGTTGTGTACGTTAATTATGGCAGGACACGAAGGAATGACCTGCTTTAGTTTGGAATCTAAGAAGCAGTAGAAAACGATGTCTAAGAACTTGTGTTGTTGTAACACCAAAGAGAGATGAATTTAAACGGCTTTAAATATCAATGAGAGTTATTTCTTCGTTGCCGTTTCTGTCTGCTTTCAGGTTCTTAGAGCTCCGTGTATTCACCTCGAGACCCTTCTAAAAAACGAAGCTAAGATGATTTGTAATAAGTAAGTTAGAACTGAGGATACACAGTAGGAGTTGGATAACGAAACATGGAATGTTCCGTTTCCCTCGTGTGCTTCCGGTCTTGCAAAGGTTACTCAGTTGTGCTCTCAGGAGATAGTTTAAGTCTTCTGGAAAGAGAATAAAGGAAGATTATTACCAAAATTGAGTGAAGGGTAAAGGTGCCAAAATCAAATGAAGCAAGTAAAATGCGGGCAGAGAGCCCGTGTGTGTTTCAAAGCGAACAGTTAGACTGCATCTTCCGTTGTGACCGTGTGGTTTGCTGATGTTTCTGTGAGTGTCCCTGATTGTAATAGTGGTGAGATGCCCCTCTCAGGTTCATGTGGGAAGGCGTTTATGCGTGTGTCATTTAAAATAGAATAAAGCCCTCTAACTCTAATTTTTTTTTTAAAGAAAGAATAGTCTCATTTTCTAACCTACTAAGTAAAGAACTCCCCTGTGTATTAAGCCCTTTGTCTTTCGGATTTAACTTTTCACTTAGTAATTCTACTGTCTGTGCTGTCTAGCTGAGGACCGAGATAGCTGATCCGTGTAATATGTATAAGCGTACATATAAAGAACCACATTAGCTAGGTTATGCTGCCATAACAGATCACTGCCCACCCTTGGCTGAAACCAGTGAAGGACTTCGCTCTCGCTGCGTGGCCATGGTAAATGAGCAGGGAAGCTCCGCTCACATCACTCAGGGATGCAGATTGATGGAGCAACCGTCTGGTCACCATGCCTGAGAGGGAAAAGCGGTCTGGAGGGCCTCTTCTTGGCAATGAACTACAGTAGCTCAGAAGTGATGCACAGGTCTTATTTCACACGATGCCCACAACTAGTCAGGTAGTCCCCGCATGGCTATGGTAGGGGCAGGAATTCAGCCCTGCCAGGGAGCCAGCTGCAAATACTTCATAAACAGCACCATGCTTTTGCTCATCAGATACTGTCTGGTTTCTCTCATTGGCCAAATACACTCACTTCCTCTGCAAGGTAGGGAACCCCAAGGTCTAGCCAGTCATGGTGATGCGGTTTTGAAGTGGTGGGGGGGGAGGTCCAGGGCCAATGGCCAAGAAAGAATTCTTGGTGCAGAAAAGGTGATTGACTTGTTAAAGTGCGGGGAGAGGATCCGCGGGCAGAAAGAGCTGCACTGGGTTGTGAGGAGTGGATTATATACTACGGAGTTGGGGGGTGGGTGGCTAAGGAAGAATGGACATTTCCAAAAGGACTTTTATTGGCCAAAGAGGACTCATAAGATACTGGAGGCCTTGCTATTGTTGAGCTAAAGTTCTTTTTCCCTCCAGCAAAGCACTAACATTAAGACAGTAGGGGGTTCCTAGAGGACTATTATTCTCTGTATTTGCCTCAAGTATTTGTCAATGGGCTGCAGGTTGTAAAGAATTTTAATTTTATCTACATTTTCTTCTTGCCCTTGTGCCCCGCATCACTGTGGAGGGGAGTGCCACACTTTAGGGCTCCAGGAGATTGAGCCTGTGCGTTTCTGGAGGCTAGGCTATTGATAAGATTGCCTTTTCCTTGTAATTTGCTGAGACATTTGTAAACTGACGGAGACTCATGTCCTGCATGACTGTGATCTCTATCAGTTAACCATTTGTTTTTCCCTTTCCTTTGTTCTGGGGCAGCCAGGAGTGCCTGAGGAATGTCACACGTATCCCATGGGGAGAAGGGGGGGGGAGCACTTGGGGAGGGAGGGCTGCAGGGTGTTAGCTTGTGCTTTGTCCTGAGCTTGCCTTTGGCCCCCTCATCAAGGGCATCAAGCTTCAAGTCCAGGACCTCAGAGTGACTCAAGGGTATGACGATTGGTGGTCTCTTTGTGAGGAGATGACGCACAGTAGTCTCTACATTGGATCTAGATGTTGCCTTTCTTGATCTAGAGACTTGTGTGAAAGAAACTGACAGATGGTCACTGCCCCGACATACAAAGTGCAGCCATGACTATCTACTGGGCTCCCATTTGAAAGGGGGCAAGAATAGAACTGTAGCAGTCAGTGCACTATAGCAAATTCTAAAATCTCGGGGCAGTCATTGAGAGGGCCTCCTCAGGGTGGGAGAATGTTCTTGAATAGACTCTGATTGGCTCCTTAGGAGTAACTCGAAGGTCTGTTTTCTTCTTGCTCCCTCGCTTCATCCTCTTTTTTTTTTAATTGTTAATTTTATTTTTTTACATTTTGTTTATCTTTGAGAGAGAGGGAGAAGGAGACACAGAATCCAAAGCTGGTTCCAGGCTCTGAGCTGTTAGCACAGAGCCTGACGCAGGGCTCGAACCCACAAACCTGAGATCATGACCTGAGCTGAAGTCGGATGCTTAATCGACTGGGCCACCCAGGCGCCCCTTCTTTTCCTGTAATCTTCTTAATTGTATGTAGAATGGACTCATGAAGAAGATGCCCCCTTAGGGGAATGATCAGCTTTCTTGGCCTGCCTCCTCCCATAGACGCTTGAGGACCCAGAGAGCATTTTAAGTCTTGAACAGTCATGGTCTCTTTTAATCCAGTCTGGAGGTTCTTTTGGCCATATAACTCTTAAAAACTTAATTGGCTTTTTTTAAAAAGTTTACTTCCAGTCAGCCCTGTGGACCTTAGCCACATCCACAGTTCTTTTCTAATCCTACTTAAATTTGCTACAGAGATCTGTCTTATTGGTCCCATACTTCTTCCTGGACTTAATTTTGAGGATAGGTATTTCTGCTGTAATGCCATATATGTCTTCCTGGATTTTGCAGAATCATACATTAAAATGAATGAGCCTTCTCTGTCTCTCTCTGTCTCAAAAATAAATAAACATTAAAAAAATTTTTTTAAAAATATATATAAAAAAAATGAATGAGGCTTATGGGAAAAATCAGTTTGGGGCAGACCACTCAAAATCTGTGAAACACTGTAACCGGTGTACCAATAAAAACAATAATTAAAGTAAATGTATTATAATATATTAAATGATATGTTCTAAATGTAAATATACTAAATCGCCATAGGCATGTGCACCCAGCATCAGTCAGTCGAACCTCTACAAGACTTAATCCCCTGGGTAGTGGTTTCTTCCCCGGAGACTGGGGTCTTGAAGACATTCGCTTACGGTAGAGACCAGTTTCATTACAATTAAAATTTTGATGTATGAGATGGGTAGGCTTTGGCGATCCAAAACAATTTTGTAACCCGGGAGGGGAACACATGCCTCAACTTGACGAGACATAAAGTGGAAAGTGTGGTGGTTCATGAAGCAGCTGAACCAGCCGCTCCTAGCATTCAAGGAAGGCATGGAAGTCGGATGCTCAGCTTTTTTCTTAAGGTCTTCGTAGGTTGCTAAGGCTCTCTCTTTAATTGTGAGAAAGCTTTCTCTTGATCGCTTGAAACATGAACTCGCAGGGGAACATCTCATAGAAACCAACAGAAGAACTTGGGTGTTACACTGACATCATTTCCCCCATTTACTAATAGCATTTCAACTGATTCACATTAGAGAACTAGGCTTTGTAGCTACGTACGCTAAGAGACTGCTTTCCTCATTAGTCTCTCTCTTTTTTTTTTTTTTTTTTTTTTTTTTTTTTGCTGGGCCCCGCCTTAATCCAGTGGGAGGTTTTATCAGTAAGTAGTTCTTGATCCCGCCTCAGGACTGAATTCTAATCAGCGTCTGTAGCTCGAAGACTTTCCCTGTTTTTATTAAGCATCTGCTTCTTCTAACCTACAAACCGCTGACTTTCTGGACTCCTTTAATCCTGACTGCAAACCGATCAATGCTTTTCTGCGTTCGTCCTTTTCATGTCATGATTTGTCACGGACAGCCGATAGTAAGCAGCACTCTCTCTGGACAGTCCCATTCTCCTGGTGGAGCGGTGAGTGCTCTCTCTTCGGAGACAGATAGGTGATAAGCCTCACCAGTAATTTCACCACTGCATAATAAGAGTTGCTGTCCTTGTCGCCTCCCATAACCTCCCTTGTCCCCTTTCACCCGCTCCTAAGCCTTTGCCCTATGTGTTCGTTTTTGTGGATGAGGCAGTACCAGCTAGGCCAGGCCAGATGATGCGTGCAATAGTACTAAACAACACAAGATCTCAGAGGTCTTAAAAACCCACCCTGAGTAAAATTAAATAAAAAATAAAAGTAAAATCCCCTGCGCCGCGCCTATCCTGTAGATCATTCTAGTCACTCGGGGTCTCAGGTTGATACCAGTGATGGCAGTTGTCATCTTGAAGGTTGGTGGTCCCTGAGGCAGAGAGAAAAGGAGTGGGGGGGGGGGGCGGGGAGGATGTCTCATTGGTCAGAAAATGCCCTGTCCTGCATGTCACCTGTCCTCACGATGTGCAGTCCGGAAGTAGTCACGGTACCGCACCCACCGACAGGGGAGGGGTGGGGTTAGAACACGTGGTCCGGCCACACGCCTCCAAGGTTGAGGACCCACAGGTCTTTGCAAAGAACACCTTAACGATGACCGCAGAGGATTTCCCCGCAATTACTGTTCTTTGTCTTCCCGGTTTTTGTTTAATTCTTAGCGTTTGCTGGTTAACTGAATTTTACTGTCTCTCCTCCCTTGCTAAATTTGAGATAATTAGCGTGAGTAAGTTTAACATGATTTGTAGTAGTTTACATTATTTCCCTGGGTCAGAAGTTTTGGCACATGCAAAATAAAGCTAAGTAGAATTAAAAGCTACTGGGATCTTCCTGCTTACCTTATGAGGTATGAAATTTTGAAATGGGCAAAAGGTACGCGGTTTATAGGGACAACTGAGTTGAAATTATTTTGGAGCGTCATTTGTCCATGAGCCGTGGGGTCAGGCAGGCCTGGGTCAAACACTGCTTCTCGAATGTAATGGGTATGTGATCTCAGATTACTTAGCCTCTCACAGGCATAACTTCCTCATATATAACTATAAAAACGTACAAATATATCTGTTCAGATGTCAAGTAAAACATAGTGGTGTTTATCGCCAGGCGTTTCTGAAATTCCACTGAAATGAAAGTAAAATCACTTTTTTTAAAAGAATACATCCATAAGGTCAAAGAAGACGGAAGACAGTCACAGAGGAATGACAGTAGTAGTTATGAGCCACATATTATAATAACGTAAGAACAAATACTGATTTAACAAAAAGCTGTGATCCAACTCTTATTGGGAAGATGGAGGGAAGGTTGGGAGCAATAAGGTAAGAAAACTATAGTGAGAGGCAAATAGTAATGTCTCAAACTGAAAAAAATCAAGAAATAGAAATCCAGTCATATTTACAAATACGGAAGCACATCCTGGGGGGAGGGGCTAATAAAGTAGTTGAATGGTTTCGTCTGTGGGGGATGGGTTTCAGATAGGACAGAGTAGGCAGAGGGCTGCTCTTTCCATTATAAACCTTGCCGTGTATTTGGGGCAGCTGTGCGTGCTTTTCCTTTTTTAGTGATTTGATTTAAAAATATATATCTGTAAATTGAAAACGAGTTTCAAAACCAGCCCCAAAGTCTTGTGGTGGCTTTCAAATAGAAATAATACCGAGCACCTTTACCTGCCGGCGCACAGAGGAGGCGTTCAGCAAAGGCTAGTTTCCTTCCTTGTGTCGACTGGACGGGGTATGTGTTTGCAGTAATATTCATGATTCAGAGATTAGGTGGTTGACTAAACAGCAATGTGAGGTATGTCACAAAGCAAATTATGTGCCCTTCTCATTTTTTTTTTTTTAATGGACGGTTTTATTTTTCTTGGAACCCTATCAACCTGATGGTTACTGTTTCTTAGAATTTAGACCTCCGTGCAACTGACACGTGAAAAATTACCCAGCTCTTGAGCGCATCTAGTCCGTTCACCTAGAGGAGACTTAAAAATCCGTAGCAACTTGGAAATTGCTCCAGCAAACCTGAATCCAGTAATGTCTGTGCCTAGATTATACTGTATTGAAGGCCAAGGACGTTTTCTGTCTCTTCTGGAGTTACGTCGCTTAGCCGTTCTATCCTCCTAGCTCACTGCCAGCTTTGTCCTTTGAGCCCTCGCCGTGGTGGATGGTGGTGACCGAGGTTGTAAAGAAAGCCAGCCGGCATAAAGCTCTTGTGTGTTTCGCGTATGACACGTATTATATACCAAGACTAAACTCCCTGTGGACAGAGACCGTATACTCTGCCGTACCGTTATGTGCCGTAGCACCTAGCATAATGAACGCCATGCAAGCGTAGACACCCAGTTCGTCGTCCAACGTATACCCAACACCTACTAAGCACCTGGCCCTGTGCGAAGCTCTAAAAATATCTCCGTGTACTGGACAGATGATGCCTCCCGCTGTCGTGGACTTTACACTCCGACAAAATACGTGTCAGATTTAGTAAACCAGTAGCCCAGTAAAATAATGGCCCACGCGGAACCACTTAAGCAGGGTAGAGAATTGTATATATAAAGAGTCTAATCCTTTTCAGCTGTGTTTGTGGTATGATGTAAGCTCATGCTGTAAGAAGGAAATAGTGGTATCTGACCTTTTTTCCTCTTTGCTTTTCTTTGTAGATAAGATGCGCCAAGTCACTTGCAGCTGTCTGCAGAAGAAAAATCCCTAGTGCTCTGCTCTTGCCATAATACCAAACCTTTCGACTTCTGCTTTGGTGCTGCAACACTGGAAGAATTGCACACAGGTCCCAGGAATACCCTTTTTCCATTTGAGTGGTTCTTTGTGGATGGAAAATTATTGGAGGCTTAACAGCTACCCTGTTTGAGAGCTCTCTCTCTCTAGTCTGAACTGCGTAATAAACCGGGCCACGTACCCATGAGCCACACAGCCAGTTCTGGTCAGGAGCTGGCTGAAAACTGTGCTGCGCGTGTAGCAGGAATGGCACAAGAAGAGAGCCGTCGTGGTCAAGCGCCATCTACCTTTTATCACGGTGCCAACCAAGAACTTGACCTGTCCACCAAAGTGTACAAAAGGGAAACAGGAAGTCCTTATTCTGTGTTAGTGGACACCAAGATGAGCAAACCACATCTCCACGAAACAGAGGAACAGCCGTATTTCAGGGAGACAAGGGCAGTGTCTGACGTGCATGCTGTTAAAGAAGACCGGGAGAATTCTGATGACACAGACGAGGAGGAGGAGGAGGAAGTCTCTTACAAAAGGGAGCAGATCATAGTGGAGGTAAACCTTAATAATCAAACATTAAATGTGTCTAAAGGGGAAAAGGGTGTCTCTTCTCAGTCCAAAGAGACTCCTGTTCTGAAGACAAGCAGTGAGGAGGAAGAGGAAGAGAGCGAGGAGGAGGCCACCGATGACAGCAATGACTACGGAGAGAACGGAAGGCAGAAGAAGAAGAAGACGGTGGAGAAGGCCAGCGTCACACAAAGGAGAACCAGGAGGGCCGGCTCCGTGGCCGCAGCTACCGCTTCCCCGACTCCCAGGACTACCAGAGGGCGTAGGAAGAGTGTAGAGCCACCTAAGCGGAAGAAGCGGGCCGCGAAGGAGCCCAAAGCCCCAGTCCAGAAAGCTAAGTGCGAGGAGAAAGAGACTCTGACCTGTGAGAAGTGCCCCAGGGTGTTTAATACTCGCTGGTACCTGGAGAAGCACATGAACGTTACTCATAGGCGCATGCAGATCTGTGATAAGTGTGGCAAGAAGTTTGTCCTGGAAAGTGAGCTGTCCCTTCACCAGCAAACAGACTGTGAAAAAAATATTCAGGTAGGTTCCATCACCGAGAGGGCAAACCTTTCAGGATACAACCTGGCTGTTCAGACTCGCCTGGTATCTGCCCAAGAGAATAAATACAGTAGAGGCTGAAGGGACAGTTGTCACCGATTTCTCTTTTTAAAAGCTCCTTCCTGCTTTGGTCTTTTCAAAACCCAGGCTTAACATTTTCTTTCAAAAGCATTGCATTTAACTGACGCTGGACTAGTGGGAAGCCAGGTACGTGGAAGGGGGATCTGTTGTAGGTGATTGCCCAGGAGGTAGAGTCAACACCGACTTGGCACTGAGATTCGCTGTCGTAAGACATACGTAATGTGTCATTCGTTCTGGCATCTTCTCTGTCAAGGTGGGAGACACTGAGTCAAGGTCAGGAATAGAGAGAGGTCCCCTTCTGGGTTTGAAAGGATGCCAGATTCTAGTGCAGCTGATGGGGACAAAAACCGTAATGACTCAGACCGGTGAAAATGGAAGATCTCCAGGAGTGAGTTTGCTTTTACCAGTGGAGAGATGACAACATTAAATTTATCAAGAGGCTGAGCCCATGGGAATATGCAGACTTTAAACAGAGGCTGAGCCGGTTGAAAGTGTTGCCCGCCTGGCGGTAGGGTTACATAATGCTCCCGTACGGTGTCATTAAGGTAACAGAGTGTGGTATTCAAACCAGGCTGGTGTCCTGAAAGGACGGTATTGTGACAGGTTAAGAGGTATGCTAATTATGTTATGTTGAGCCGTATTGGTTTGTACACGTGAATGCATATTGATGAATGTTCATAAAAGGTAAGTCTGTTAACGTCTCCGCCAGATATGTAAAATACAAGTGCTGTGCTGCATTCAAGCTAAACTTCTTTTGAAAAGTGAAATTGTTCGGTTTGGGTTTGTTTCTTGGAGCGTGCTTGATCTGGAGCCCTCCTTCGTCTTCACTTTCCCGCTTGCTTTTGATCAACAATTGAGATCATTGCTTCACGCTAAACAGGTTTTTTAAAACATAAGTTACATTTGCTAGACATTCACTGCTTTTGATTCGTCGGCTGTGACGTCACCTGTTTCGCGCTTACGCTTGGTAATGAAAGAAGGCTGAGCGGTGGCGCCCCTGCCCTCCCGTAGCTACCGTTGCCGTTGCCCTTGCTCGGTTGTCAACTGGTTCAGACCAAAGGGAGCGCGACGCGATGCTGCACCCTAGGGGTCGGACTTCGGCTCTGTGATGACCCTTGCTGAAAGGTGTATCTTGATGTTTATGCAGTTGTGGTTTTTTTGTTGCTACTCAAATTTTCTCTACGAAGTTACAGAAAGAAAGCATTTAGTACATCCTCCTTCTGTGACTTTCCTCGCTGTTGCTGACCATAAGGCATTTAAACTTGTGTTCGGGTTTTCTGGAATCCGCCGGAAGAGTGCTATTCACATTCCTGAAGGACACTGCTTCGTTCATATGTGTAGATCCTAATAATCCTGGCGACCCAGGAAGAAGTAAAAATCGAAACCCTGCCCTGCATAATGGCTTTGGGGGGGGGGGGTCTGCCCTTTTCTCAAGCAGGTCCAAGCACAGGCTTATTTTTTACACTCCGAGTTCTTGTTTCCCGAAGTGATCGTGATGCTCAAGATCTTTATTTACAGTGAATAACTACTTGTTCCCTTAAATATCCCAGAGTCTGGTGGTTACCTAGAACATTCTAGGATTGTGTTGCTTTAACCAGAAATATTTTATTTTGATACGCTTTATGCCTGATATTCTAGACTATCCATGATTCGTAATACGAGGAACTGAGCACTGTTGGCGCGTGCGTTTCCTATAGATGCGTGTACGAGAGATCTGGAGCTGGCCCTAAGGGGGAAGGAGGTTTAGGAGTTACAGAAAATTCTGCCAGAGGGAAATGTTTAGTAGAGTAAATGAGATAATGGGAAGATACAATAAAATCTCAATAGATTGTGTGAATGGAGGCTCCAAATGCATTCTTTAAGGTACAGAAACATTGTTACGCTTCCACAGATCTATAACCTTTAATGTGTGTTTTATCTTGCTTTTATCTGTGCTGCTTTAAAATTAGTTTGTAATCTCTGGGAAGCACCTGTTACCTGCATGCTGACTTACGTGTAGGAGACAGATGCTCTTCGTAATTCATTTATTTTTAAAAACTTGGTTCTTCTCGTTGGTACTGTACTAATTTGCTAAAAGCAGTCGAGTCTTCTGTATGAGTGGAACTTCCCATTTCTTTCCGTCTTCCTTCTTGCCATTGTTTTTGTACTCCCGACGCGTGTCTAAAAGATGCGTCTTGGAGAATAGAACATACAGAGGTTGGTGTTGGCGTCTGGACTCCTCGGAGGACTGGCTTCGGTTTGGACTCGGGCCCTGTGCCCCGAGTCTAAGGCACGGCCGTTTCGCGGGCCGGTAGGCAGCTATGGCTTTCTGCAGGCCCCCGTAAATAAAGATTATTTCTATTTATCCTGCTCAGTGTGTTTCCTGTAACAAGTCCTTCAAGAAACTCTGGTCCCTTCATGAACACATCAAGATCGTCCATGGGTATGCAGAAAAGAAGTTTTCCTGTGAAATTTGCGAGAAGAAATTCTACACCATGGCTCATGTGCGGAAACACATGGTTGGTAAGTTCTTCCTGCTGCTCTTCTCGCCACCCCCGTCATTTTCCCTCGTTCTTTGGTGTGTTTGACGCGTCGGATTGGGCAGGATCTGAGGAACGGCCTTGCCGTAATCGTAATCGGTTCTGACTCGCTGAAACTAAACGCGCCGTGTCCGTTCTGAGTAGTCGCGGCGCAGCATGCGCGGGGTAGGTCGCCTTCCGCACCCGGGCTTCTTTCCAGCGTCGTGGCCTCTTCCTCTCTTGAGAACGTTGCTGCGAAGGCCTCACTCATTAAAGCGTGGAAGGTTAAGATGGCACGATTACCTCGCAGTAGGAGCGGGGTCTGGGCCACTTTGAGCGGCTTGGCGGGCCCGTCGTGAGTCCGGCGCCTTCTGTGTTCCAGCACACACGAAAGACATGCCGTTTACATGCGAAACCTGTGGAAAGTCGTTCAAACGCAGCATGTCCCTCAAGGTGCACTCCTTGCAGCATTCTGGAGAGAAGCCCTTCAGATGCGAGGTAAGGGCTGTGCTGGGCCCCGGCCCTGGGGCGGGGCGGGGGGGGGGGGGGGAGGGGGGGCACGGTGAGGGAGGGGAGCGGGGGGGGGGGGGGGCCGCGGGCGCCAGGTGCCGCTTCTAACACCCCGGTAGCTCTCCCAGACTAGGGCAGCCCCGGGACTGACACAGAGCGAGTTGTTTCTCTTTCCTCAGTCATCCCGACAAGTCGGGTGTGCTTCGGGGATCATTCTGCAGAAGCCCTCCCTCTTGCTAATAACCGAGCTGCAGACATATAGCAGCGCCGCAGAGGGAGCCTCAGCGACCTCGTGGGCTGGGCCCCAGCGAGGCCAGCGAGCGCGGCTCTCACGCGTCTCCCCGTGTCCGCTGCAGAACTGTGACGAGAGGTTCCAGTACAAGTACCAGCTGCGCTCGCACATGAGCATCCACATCGGGCACAAGCAGTTCATGTGCCAGTGGTGCGGCAAGGACTTCAACATGAAGCAGTACTTTGACGAGCACATGAAAACACACACTGGTAAGAGTTCCCGGGGACCGGTTGGTCACCACCTGGGCGTCCGTGCACGTAAAACCCGAGAGCACACATTCGCGTTCTGAGTGCAGATCCTCCTTGAGATAAGCCCGGCACGTGGAAACACAGACGTGTCGTCCTGGGAGACCGGGCTCTCCTTAACTCCGTTCGTTTAAAAAGGGAGTGTCTGCCAGTGCCTTTTACCCGCGGGTCCCTCCGAGACATCGGACGCTCAGGGCACAGGATTCCTGAAATTGTACGCCACTTATTTTGTGTACGTGCGTTTGTGCTTTTTTAAGGAAAGGGTTCCGGACCCTTAAAACACGAAGGCCGCCGACTGCTTTAGATCGAATACTCTCTCAGCTCGCTTAAAGTCTGATTGGATTGGATTTCCCGAAACTGACCGCTTTTCAGGAACCTCTCCCGTCAAATGAGATTAAGTCTTACTTTAACCATTCCGTGTTTCTAGGGGTGTATGCTTCCTAGCACGGATGTGAATCTTGTAAGCCCTTGACCACCCAGCCCGCAGGGACGCACGGCATCAGTGTATCTCAGCCTTGACCGGGTATTCTGGGGTTAGCAAGTCTTTGCACCGATCGAACAGTGTGAACCACTTTCCGGGTTTCTAAATAGAATCTAGTCACAGGTTTCTCCGTTCTGTTAGTACCAAGTGACAGAGCTAGAAAGAACCACGGGATTAACTTGCTTAGCGCCCTGCTCGTTTGGCTCGGCCAGTGGTGAGGAAACTGTCCTGGCCGGATCACTGTAGTGCGCATTTTTCTGTCAAAGTCCGGAGAAGAACGCCTGCCTGGCTTCTTTCCCATTCAGAGCGGCGCACCCTGTGATTTTAAGGATTAGTCTAGATGAAGAGTCACGAGAGGATTTTCATTAAATAAGTTACACCCCAAAGAGTAACTTTGAAGCCCAAGCGAATGGGTGGCAGGATATATCAGAGTAGTTAACAGATTCTCCTCTTCTAATTTGGTGGCTCTCAGATAGGCTCCTGGTTGTAACCGAGTCACTTTTAGGATTCAGTTTTTTGTTGGAAAGCAGGAAACTGTGGAACTACGTGGAAAATAAGCTCTTGGGAAGGCAGAAGCTATGTCACGTTCACACACGATGCCTGGGACATAGCGGGGGCCCCATAAATGTCCCACGATTGGAAGGAACCTGGAGCCACCAGTGCCCTCTGCCTCGCGCCCCTGCTCTTCTGTGCGTGTCTTCTGGGCCCCTCTGTCCCGGTTCTGGACTCGCTCCTCCTTCTGCGGTTCTTCCTCTTTCTTCCTTCCCCTCCGTCCTTCCTTCTCTAGGCCCTTAAATGTCCACAACACGAAACAGAGTGTGTATTTTGTGATTAACTTATTTGTTGAATAAAATTTTATGTTGAATGTTCTTTGACCAAATAGGCAAGTTCAACATTTCCTGTTTCTTCTAAAAAAAAAAAAAAAAAGAAGCCACCTAAATTCACTTAAATTTTTATCCCTCTCATTAAAAGAGTAGTACATACTTCTTAAAGTGTATTAGAAAATGTGAAAGTTGAAAACAAAACAAAAATGATCATCACTGAAAGACCATGACTGTTAACATTTTGGCATACATTTAAAAAAATTCTTTACTTTCTTAACACACGTATAGATAGATCCTGTGCATAAGTATTTATGTGTTCGTGTGTATAGTCATAAAACAAAAGTTGGGTCTTTATTGTAACCTACTTTGCCTTTTTGCTGTGTTATGTTATTACCAGTCATATCGTTTTAATGGTTGTATAATATTCCTGCTGGTAAATTTGCTGTAATAATAGCCATCATTTGCTATGCACGTATACGTCAGGCACTGTCTAAAGTGCTTCACATACGTTACCTCCTACAATAAATATAACTTTTAACAATAGTCCCATAAAGTAAAAGATGTTGTTTTCTATTTTTTTTAGCCAGTTCCCTATTGGACATTTAGATGATTTCTGTTTCCAACTTTTCTACTCTTCTAAATAATACGGTGATAAACAACTTTGTGGTTAACACATCCATGACTAGTCACTTAGGGTAAATTCCCGGAAATGGGATTATCAGGGCAAAGAGACGTGCACGGTCTTAAGACGTGGTATGTGTTGGAAAATAGCCATCCACATACACTCTCACTGGCTGCGCCTGAAAACACCCATTTCCCCAACGCTTTGCAACGCTACATAAAATCATCACTGATTTGATAGGTGGAAAGTGGTTTCTTATTGTAATAATTTGCGTGTAATTAATTGCTAGGTAAGAGTGGACATTTTTTCATGCACTTGTTGAGAACCAGTTTATTTTCTTTCCTGAATTGCTTGTGCCTCTTCTGTATTCACCTTTCCATTGCAGAGCTTGACTTTTTTTTTTTAATTGTTTATAATAGCTCTTTATATATATTTACATATACTGGACCTCGTTTAACACTAATATTAAAATACTCTTCCCTGGTTTGTCATCTGCCTTTTAATGTTGTTCGTGATACCCGAGCTGGGAGGGTAGCTGGTTGGTGGGGTGGGACAAACCTGGCTGTGCCATTCACTCCCGTGGGGCCTTCCGTGAATTATGCAACCTTAGTGGGTCTCTGCTTCCTTGGTATTAAGTAAGGATGACAGGAGTACCTGGAAAATACAAGGAGAAGGGTTAGCACTCAAGAAGAAAAGGGGTAGCTCTTTTAAGGCTGGGCAAAACCACATTTAGAGTGTGTTTTATTGGGGATTAAGGCCATTGCAGGAACGGACATTGCTTGGGCTGTTCCTTTGCCGTTAAAGAGACTTGAGGCGGATCTTATCTAGGGAAGCTGGCCAGCCCTCAGGCAGGGTTTCCTAGGGTGGTGTGGACATGGGGTGAGTTCAACATGGAATAATTGCTGATTCTCCTCGTACCAGGCGCAGCACTAAGTGCCTGGCGACACAGGGATGAGTTGAGACCCGGTTTGTGCCCTCAAGGAACTTCCAGTCCAGGGACAGTGATGATGATTGTGGTGTAGTAGTAATAGTCGTGATAACAATATAATAGTAATAATAACAGTCCTAATGCGCCACTAAAATGCGTGGAGTGTCTGCTACGTGCTGGAGACTGTTCTAAGCTCTTTCCTTATATTTCCAACTTATCTCAGTAACCTACTATTGTTACCTTCAGTTTTCAGATGAGGAAACTGAGGCTCGGAGATCACATAACTTGTCCCAGGCAGTCTGACTCCAGAGCCACATATTTAACGGTTCTGATATAATTTAACGTAGCAAGTGATAAAATGGGGGGGGGGTGTGTGTGCAGGGCCTCATGAGGGCAGACGGCACCATCCCAGAGTCTGGTTCTCAGCTTCCAGAATGTGCCCGTGTACTCCAGCAGATCAGGATCAGAGGAACTGATAGGTGCTAAATAGTGTTAATGATCTATAAGCAAAACCTCTGATTTATTAATTCACAGTGAAAAGGCTGAGCGGCAGGTGGCTCGGAGCTCTTATTTCTTTGGTCGTCATGTTCTTTGCCTAAATAAAAATCTATATCGGAAGCTAAGTTATCAGAAGATTGGTAGGGATGGGGAATTACAGGAGAGGAAGGTAATTGAAAGATCTTAATAGTGAGTACCATATGTCATTGAACCTGATTGCAGCCATCCCTCGTAAGACAGACTTCATTTGCACACTGCTAAGAAAATGTTGCCAAGTAAAAATGCCACACCGTTGATTGTCGGGTGTGTGTCCGTTTCTGAGATGCTGACATGCCAGGGCACGCATGTCTTAATGTCTTAAAGTAACACATAGTTGTTTATAAACATCAGTCAAGAACCAAGCAGGGGCGCCTGGGGGGCTCAGTCGGTTAAGCGTCCGACTTCGGCTCAGGTCATGATCTCACGGTCTGTGAGTTCGAGCCCCACGTCGGGCTCTGTGCTGACAGCTCGGAGCCTGGAGCCTGCTTCGGATTCTGTGTCTCATTCTCTCTCTGCCCCTCCCCCACTTGTGCTCTGCCTCTCAAAAATAAATAAATGTACAAAAAAATTTAAAAAAAGAACCAACCGAATTGTGGGGGGCACATGGGTGGCTCACTCAGTTAAGTATCCAGCTCTTGATCTCAGTTCAGGTCTTGATCTCAAGGTCCTGAGTTCAAGCCCCACGCTGGGCTCTGTGCTGAGCATGAAGCCTACTTAAAAAGAAATAAATAAAAATTAAAAAAAAAAAAAAGAACCTACCAAATTGGGCTCCTGTAGTGAACAGGACTGAAACATCCCTGGGTTCACAGGGCTTGCAGTGAGTCTAGGGGGCAGACACAAGAGGCACCACACTGGTTCGCTGATGACAGCACAGCAAGCACGCGGAACTAAATGAGGTTGGCTAGAGTTTGGGGGACAGGCACGGCCTGGTGTGGGGTGTGATGAGACGTGTTACTGGAGAGCAGGTGCCAGGTCTCACACACACACACACACCACACACACAAACACACACCCATAAGACGTGTAAAAATGTTTGGACTTTATTCTAACGACAGTGGGAAGTTCTTGAATGGCTTTGAGCAGATTGTGACACAGCTCTTGAAAGTTCTCTCTGGCCGCCTGTGGAGATTGGGCTGGAGGGCGGGGAGCGAGAAAGGGGATGGCGAAACCAGTCAGGTGGCTATTGCAGATAATCTAGGGGAATGAGGGTGAGGATATGGACTGTGGTAATGGCAGTGGGTGAAATGAAAGTGATGCACCAGGGAGGTGAACTTGGTGACTGATTGGATAAAGGTGGTGTGCGAGGGAAGAATCAAGGGGTAGTCCCAGGTTTGGGTCTTGAATGCCATTTGTCAAGATAGAGAACGGTGGATGGAGGGGTACGTTTGCTAGGCAAGATAATGAATTTAATTTTGCACTTGTTAGGTTGTTGTTGTTTTTTTTTTTAGCCTTTATTTTTGAGAGAGACAGAGGGCAAGAGCGAGGGAGGGACAGAGGGAGAAATAGAACTTGAAGCAGGCTCCAGGCTCTGAGCTGGCAGCCCAGAGCCCAACATGGGGCTCGAACCCACGAGTCGTGAGATTATGACCCGAGCCGAAGTCAGACGCTTAACCGACTGAGCCACCTAGGCACCCCTTGCACCTGTTAGTTGTGAGACCTCCGTGGGACATGCAAGTGGAAATACCCAGTAGGCAGTCTGTAAAAAAAAATGGGTTTAAAGCTGAAGAGAGAGATTTTAGGCCACACACATCGATCTGCGGGTTTCTGCTGCTGCTCAAGGGTATTCATACTAAGCAGACTGGAAACCAAGATCGCTTATCCCTTTGAACAGTGCAAAAGGCAACCGGCTAGCCAGCCCAATTCTTGTTCTTTCCTATCTTCCATGTAGATTCTCTGCCTTCATTTCTAACGCTCTTCCTTCACACCCATTACAACACTGCTTCCTCCAGTCGGCTTAGCTTTCTATGTAATAGGCCTTCTCTCTAGACGTATTTGTGTTGAGATACTTTTCTGGTTGCCGTGATGGACTTCGCTTTAGCGTGTCTTCCGGTCACCCATCTACCAGCTCTTCTGCAAAGTGGGACGTTGTGCAGGTGGCCGCGTGCACATAGTACATTTTGAGTCTCCCTTATTTCAGCCTCATTTTCATCTTACCCCGAGGTCTTCAGGAGACCTTCCCATCACTCATTAGCACCGTTAGTTGGGGCCAGATGAGTAATGAGAGTTAGAGGCAAGTGGGATTGTAGACTCACGTCTGGAACCACAAATGTGGAAAATGTGGTAGGACTTCAAGAAATGAATAGAAGATTACTAAGCAATGAAAAGGACCCATTGAAATGTGATCCCATGGATTTGTGGGAGGCGGGTCCTAAGAGTTGTGGGCCCTTTCTATGGCAAATCATTACAGCCTAGAAGACTACACAGGAGAGATGGCTAGAGAGGTCCAGGATTCGATCCGGAATGGAGCACACAACAGAAAGTAAGCCTACAGTGAGGATATGCTGTTTGTGGCGCAGGGTCTAGTGTGCCTAAAATGTGGTCCGTGAGTCAGGTGGACAGCGTTTGCTCAGAGTAGACTAATAATTCAAAGAGTAAGTCCTTTGGCTTTGTTTCCAACCGGCTTTTGGGAGCGAGGACCAGTTCTGGAGAGTCCAGGAGGGAGGGGCCCAGGGGGGTTGAAAGGTTATCAAACAGGTGTGCTTTTAAAACATTATATGATGTAAGTAAGTGGTGTTTATTTAAGAGAAACAGAATGTACACATAAGCATAAAAAACAAAGCATCACTCATCAGCCCATCGCCTCCGGGTAGTCACTGACATTTGTTGTGGTTCTTCCCATATTTTTTCTACAGATGTTTTTCACCAAAAGAGGGTAATACCGTGTGTGCATTTGCATTTAAGTTGATTGTTTTACTTAATAGAGTGTGGATTCTCACGTTAGGAATTTGAATTCTACAGTTTTGTAGTATTTGTTAACGGTGCTGTCCATTCAGATGGGTGCGCCATATTGATTTAATGAACCCCACTTAACAGAGAATTTGAAGTTTTTAAGGTAGTTGGAGGAAATGGGTTAAAATGAAAGAAAACAAGTTGGGCTCAGAACTTACCCAGAAAGTTGAATGTGGATCACAGAGAAGAGCCTAGCAGTGGCAGCAATTGAATAACGAAAAGCTGAAAGATAAGAGGAATATGATGTCAGAAACGAATACTGGGGATTATAGACAAGACTGATCCCTCCTGACTGCACAGCCCGGTCTCTTGAGGAAGCAAGGAGAATTCTGGCTTTCACAGAAGGAGGGTAATGGGAGATGTCAGTTTTCAAAGGCAAAGATAAGAAATAAGGACTACAGGGGCGCCTGGGTGGCTCAGTCGGTTGAGTGTCCGACTTCGGCTCAGGTCGTGATCTCACAGGTGGTGAGTTCGAGCCCCGCGTCGGGCTCTGTGCTGACAGCTCGGAGCCTGGAGCCTGCTTCGAGTTCTGTGTCTCCCTCTCTCTCTGCCCCAACCCCACTCATGCTCTGTCTCTCTCAAAAATAAATAAACAAAAAAAAAAAAGAAACCAATAAGTACGAGCATATGTCCACTGAAGGGCACGTACACAGGTACTCAGCACGGCGTCCGCATGAAGTGCTTAATGGATGTATGCGTTCAAAAACTGTTCTGTTTCCCCCTATGGCTTGGGTAGAAGGGTAGGCTGGCAGCATGGAACTGTGTCGTCATCCAGAGGAAGTTAGGAACCCTAAAAATCAAGCCCTTATTTCTCCCCTAAGTGCCTTGACGGGGCATTTTGTTTCCTTTTTTAAAAATGTTTATTTATTTTCGAGAGAGAGACAGAGTGTGAGAGGTGGAGGGGCAGAGAGAGAAGGAGTCACAGAATCCGAAGCAGGCTCCACACTCTGAGCTGTCAGCGCAGAGCCCGACGCAGGGCTCGAACCCACGGACTGTGAGATCGTGACCCGAGCTGAAGTCGGACGCTCAACCGACTGAGCCACCCAGGTGCCCCAATTTTGTTTCCTTTTTGACTCATCGGCCCTATGCTTCTCATCCAGGGCCAGGACCCCCTCTCAGCACCCCCACACCCCCCCACACACACGCATGGACGTTTGGAAATGATGTAGGGACAGTTTTCATAGAATCTCTTGGGAGCATTTAGTGGGCTGGCACCGGGAACGCCGTGGGCTCTTCGGGTGGGCCAGGCGGTCCCACGTGATGAAGAAGTTGTCTGCAAAAATGCCAGGAGCTCTCCCCCGGGAGCCACGGCAGCGGGGGTTCCCCGGGGTGGGGCGAGCCACCCAGTATTTTCCAAGTCCAATACCAAAAAGTAAGCCACATGCTAAGGATCCCGCGCGAGTAGACACGAAGCGACTTATGCGCTCCCCAGGATGTTTTCAGCAGCCTTTCTTCTGGTTGGAATTCAGAAATTGCTAACAGATTAACTTGCCTAAATGTTAGAGGCAGAGACGCGTCCGCGGCCTTAGCTGCTTTGAGCACAGGAAAACGATTTAAACGGTTCTTCGCGTCGGATGTGAAGGATCACTACCGTAGATTTTTTTTGGGGGGGGGGGGGGGTTGATGTTGTTTTTGTTTTTTTAACCAAGCCCAGATGGTAGGTTGCATGCAAATTTTCCTCCTATCCGCTCTTACTTGTGAAGCCCCAACTTGGGGAGACTCTCTTAACGCCTCTTAGGCTATAATAACATGCCGTACGGGAGCGACGTGGTGGTGATCTCCTTGTTGAGTGCGAGGGCTAGCGTGAGCACGTAATTACCGCCTAGTATGTTAATCGTTTTCTTGTGTCTGTGTTCATCTCAGGAGAGAAACCCTTTATCTGTGAAATCTGTGGCAAAAGCTTCACCAGCCGCCCCAACATGAAGAGGCACCGCAGAACGCACACAGGCGAGAAGCCCTATCCGTGTGATGTGTGTGGCCAGCGGTTTCGCTTCTCCAACATGCTTAAGGCCCACAAGGAGAAGTGCTTTCGGGTGACCAGCCCCGTGAACGTGCCGCCTGCTGTCCAGATCCCACTCACGACCTCCCCGGCCACCCCAGTTCCTTGCGTGGCGAACACACCCACAACGCCCACGCCCCCGATCAGTATGAGCCCCGCGAGCACTCTCCCCCCGCGGCCCATCCCGCACCCTTTCTCACACCTCCACATCCACCCACACCCTCACCACCCGCACCACCTTCCTATCCCTCCGGTCCCGCACCTCCCGCCGCCCCCAGCTCTCTTTAAGAGCGAGCCTTTAAATCACCGAGGCCAGGGTGAGGACAACTTTCTGCGGCACCTGGCAGAAAAGAACAGTTCAGCACAGCATCACTAACATCCATCTCCTTAAGTGTGTTCTCCACGAGCTGTGTGCCCGTGTGTGAGTTTGCAGAAAGGGAGCTGGTGGGCATTTCTGTAGCTGCCAGACTCTCCTCAGCCTCCACCAAGAGCTGTGTCATTGTCTTGGGGGATCGACACATCCAAGGGAATGAACGAGAAGACCGCCTTGCGCTCCCGGAGGGAACTGTCATCTAAACCAGGGGAACCACCGAACTAAAGCCCAATTCGCTTGCATTTTCTGGTGGACTTTTATAAATTTCGAATACTCAGACTTGTGGAATTTTATAATTTCATATCAGCTGATGAGGTATGCTTTTGCTTTTCTATCCCGGGCTTCTCCTCAAAGAGGGGACAGGCCCGGCTTCCTTTGTACTAATCGGGAAGGCTGTGAGATTAATCCAGAGCATTCATTGTATCACTGTGTATCGTAACCAGTTCTTTTCAGCTTTTGGCGCTGGCCTCCGAATCGAGCCGGCCGTGTTTCACAGTATATCAAGCATTATAGAGAAAGACAGAAATGTTCTTCTTTGTGTAGCTCTCCTAACGCACTCTATTTTACTACAGAAATTATTTTAGAGTTTTTGTATAGACTTCTTTAGTAGTCTGTTTCTAAAATGAAACGTATTTCAACAAGCGGTGTAATTTTTTCAGTGTAGCTGGGCCTGTGTTGTAAAATAGAAAAAAAATTTTTATAATCATCAAAATGTGATTCTTAAAGACGCATATAACTTCTATAGTTCAAAGTTATTCTTACGTCCGTACAACTCAAAGGTGCTTCAGAGACTAGATGCATCCGGGAGGGTCTCCAGACACCAGGTCACTGCAGAATGAGGTCTTGCTTTCAGAACTTGGCGTAAGCCCTTGGCAGTTCTTAAATCTCTGCTTCACACTCAAGCATCCGTCTGTCGGGCTCGTTGACACGCTCCTGTCCTCCGTGTTTCGTTTCGTTTGGTTACCGCATGAAGCGGGAGGATTCCATTTGGTCCCTGCGCTAAGTGGGGTGATTTGCAGGGAGCTGGACCCTTTCCAGGGACGTCCCCTCACGCTTGCATGTTCGAAAAATCGGAGTCAAGCTGTTCACCGTCAGGAGGAGGAAGTGATGGAGAATCATTCTCCCTCACGTCTGCGTCTCACTTTCCCCAGGGCTTGTTTGTGTCCAGCCGATGGCACAACCAAATGGAAGTCTCACGAGACGCTGCTCGTTTCGAGGCTGCTGTATTTTCCTAGAATTGTTAGGAAAATACGAAATAGTACACTAAAATCACAAGCATGAATGATGTTGCTGACAGTAGCTGAGAAGTTTGGATGAGGACAGATTTGACTGTGAGTTTTTAAAATGTCCGTTCAGCTGTGGATCCAGCCACAACTTTGAGCTGTTCTAACACAGTTTAAATGGTAGCGAGGGAAAGAAAACTGCCTATGTTTTGCTGCCCTGTTCTCTGCAGATAATTACGCGACAGACAGCGGTGTTCCCAGGTGGTGAGGGGAACATCTCTAACCACCTTTTAGATGGGTTACTTTTTCAAATTTGGGAAGTTTCGAAAGAGCACGATCATTCAGGAGCTTATATAGGAAAGTCTGAATAGAAGGGCTAACATACTGCTCATACTTAACTGATCAAATTTCTCCAGACTCTGTACAGCTAAAACTTTTATATATATATATATATATATATATATATATATATATATATATGTATGTATGTTTCAGAGAACTGAGTTCCAAAGCTAGGTCTGCTTTCTTTCTCTCTCTCCCTCTATTTTTTAATCTTGACATTTCTTCAGTTCCTCCCCCACCCCCCCCACTGCCTCGGGCTCTTAGATCATTGCCTAAATAAGAACCCTGGCTTTTATTTATTTTTTAACTTTTAATATTAAATGTGCAGATATACTTCAAGCACTTTTCTGGCTGATTAGCTCTGTGGTAGGAAAATTTGGAACTCTTGATGGAGGTCAAGTCCCTCTTTTTAAAATACCACATTCTCTGTTAGCTTTTTTGGTTTAAAATTTCCTCATTTTTTCCTTCTGATTATTGCCTTTTGCCTTCTGTAATGAGCATAGGAAGATTTTGGAACGGGGCAGAAAAGTATCTCAAGACCTACTTTTCTTCCTGTTTTTGGATGTAATTTCTAAAGAATGTTATTTTAAATATTGGCGTGCATTTTTCGGACACCCAGGTACCCAGACCAATAAGGAAAATTAATTTCTTGTTTGTGATTGTCATTTCTTTCGTGGCTGCGTCCCCTTACTTACTCCACAGTCTCCTTTACCTCCCATGACAAGTTTCTGGGTGGATCTACACCTTTATGTAGACATACCGTTATTTAATGGCCAAGCCTATGATATTAAGATGGTTTTTTAAAAGATGTAAATCGCAGCTTAATTGGTTCTGGTACCTTATTTTATTCTAAACAAATTTACGGTATTCGGTAGCAATTCTGAATTCTAGACTTGAGACCATTAAATCAACCATTTTATGAAGTGTACTATAATGATACACTGAAAAATTCAGGTCGTCATATTTGATTTTTCATTCAAGTGAATATAGCCATAAGAAAATACCTACTTACATAGGAAAACCAGTATGAAGCAAATAATCACCACCACCCTTAACAGAAGCAAAAAAGGATTTGTTTTTGTTTTGTCTTTTGAATCAGCATTGTCACACGACACCGTTCATAGTGAAATGTACTGTGGAACAATCTGGAAACTTCTAACTGTTTTTCCCCCTAGATGGGTATACCTTCCTTGACTCGGGGTTTGTAGTCTTCAGGAAAACTGCTCAGCACGTAACGATTCCTTATCAGTGTCATGTTACACATAAACAGTGAGATGCATTAAATAATATTCACGACGTTAATGCTTCTGAATATGAGAACTGCAGGATTAAGCCTTAAACATATATGTGCGTCAGGTTTAACATGCTTCAGACTCCAACTCAGGGTTGGAAATTTGATTGGGGTCCTTCACTAAGGGAAAAGTTGCATCCTGTGTGTTCCCTCCAGCCTACAGTACAGCACCCCGTGACTTCTTCAGAACTTCATGCCCGTTTGCTATCTGTTTACGAAGAAAAGAACCACGGAGGAGTTTGAGTCCTTAGCCCTCATCTGTCCTTAGTCTGCTAAGACAACAAAGGCCACCTTTCAGCGTCCTAGCGATACCCAATTGAGGCTGTTTCCCATTACTTAATTTCACTGGCTTCAAAGGCTTGTTTCTTTCTTTGGTAGGGTTAAAGGCTTACTGGAGGAAACTTCCCAAGGACTTTCTTGAGTTGACATTGCCTCCCGCCCCCCCATTTCTTATCTCATAGATTTATCATTCAGATATAAACTCTTCCTTAGCCTTAATGAAAGGCTGCTTGCTGCTTTCTCAAATGGAGTCAGGGAGACTCAGACTGAGTTAGACGTTTTAATTGGAGTGAAGAAAACAAGGGGAGCAGTTGAAAGGCACGTGGCTTCATTTCCACATCTATTTGTGATTTGATTCTTATTTGTAGCGAGCAGGGAGTCTCCACCTAAGACATTACTGTAGTTCAAAGAAATCTTCGCAAATCAGCCACGTGTCTTTTCACGGTCTATCACTTACATTCATTGTTCTAAATCAATGGCGGAGGACGGCATTACCATGGTTGTCTTTCTAAAAACTACATTTGCTGAGGGGCCCCTGGGTGGCTCAGTCGGTTGAGTGACCGACTTCGGCTCAGGTCGTGATCTCACGGTTTGTGAGTTCGAGCCTTGCATCGGGCTCTGTGCTGACAGCTCGGAGCCTGGAGCCTGCTTCCGATTCTGTGTCTCCCTCTCTCTCTGCCCCTTCCCCACTCATGCTCTGTCTCTCTCTGTCTCAGAAATAAGTAAACATTAAAAAAAGATTTTTTTTTAAATAAAAATTAAAAAAACTACATTTGCTGGAAGCACCTTTTCATTGTGGCCAGAATGCTCCCTGTACCTCGACTGCCCCTAGTGTACTGACCGAAGGCGAAACACGCTAAAGAGATGCTTGTCAACTTCGAATTTTCTACTTCTCGAAATTTTTTTTCAGTCCTTACGTTTGTTACGTGGATATGTGCGTTTCGTTTAATTTTTTATCTCCCTGGAAGTTTGAAATTTTGAGAAGGTTGAGCAGAAATAAAAATCTGTTGCCGATGATATTTATTTACCCTACCTTGCGGATTTCAGTCAATGAAGCAGAATGGTGGGTCGGATTTTACTGTACCAAAAAAAAAAAAAAAAAAAAAAGTTAGAGAAACTTCTGTGTGAGCTACTGCCTGGAAGAGACAATTCGTACTACATCGCCGATCCACACGATGCACATTTCCATGCTGTTCTAGACTGTGGGAAGTACTTAGTGGAAAAGGGGATACGTTCCATGTAAGAAGTGTATCAGCTGTTCTACCACGACAAAACCCAGCCCGCTTGGAATTCCTCAGACTATACGATTGAACAAGTAAATACCGGGTTTTAATCGCCCGTTGCCTAAGTCCGGATAGGAAATTCCCCCCAAAAGATCTTTTTTTTTCAGGAATGAAAGGTCATTAGCCACTGGAGTTAGTGGCATTCTTATGCAATAGGAACATTACCACCCTGCTTCGGTCATCCGTAGCATTTGTACTTAAATGATGATGGCCTTCCAGCCCTGGACGCTACCTCGATAAAGCAAACCAGAGATCCTCTCTCCACTTTCTATGGAAGCCATAAAAGTTGCCATCAGTATGTCCCCTTTCATAACGCTGTACTTTTATACTCTCCCGACTTTTTATAGACTTTGTGACCGGACCTTTTTGTCCTAGAGGATCGGTTTTGCAAGACGCAAAGGAAAAGCAGACTCCTCGGTCGTCCCAGCTTTGAAGCCTTAGCTTCAGGAAATTCGCTTAAAGAACCAGATCGCGTACCACTTACCGAATTCTTGATCTCGGTCAAAACTGTTCGGCCGAGAGGCAGCTCCAGAAAACAGACTTCTCTCTCTGACTCCCTGTGTCGAAGCTATCTTGTTGTAAGAAACTACTTAACAAAGTGGATCTCTACTACCTTGTTATTCTGTGGGTCACTCGATGGAATGTGTATTGTCACAGTGTTCCTGCGGTGGTTTTTATTTCCTTGTGACAGATCCGTGAGTGCACACCTCTCCCGAATCCCCCATTGTCTCTCTGAAGCTTCTTCACGCTCTCTCACTCCGTTCCCGAGTGCCTTCAAAAAAGCCAGCATCCTGGAACATTCTTCTCCTGGTCCGAATCCTACCTCTGAATATCTCCTTCTGCTGAGTGTTGGAAGCCACCCTTGCCCTAGTTGGTCTGGCCCTGCAAACTAGCTGAAACCTTGGATGTGAACTTTGAACCTCTCCCTGTTCTGTTTCCCTAGGTCGCTTTTAGATCCCACTTCACGCTTTCGCTTCTGTCTTGCGTCTTGACGCATTAACATCTCTAATGATGGAAGATTTTACCCTTACCCCTCATTGGCTTTTCCTCTCACCGGAAACTAGGTGTTCCTTTAGAAGTAAAGGTCACCGAGCACCTCTTTTGAACAGCTCCTTCTCATCATGGTCTTGCCAAACGGCACCCTCCCCCCCCCCCCCCGCTTTTCTGATTAAGGGACCCCGAGTGCTGCTGTTGCTGCGTCCTGCTCCTGCGTTGCCCTCTCTCTCTTCCAGGAACATTCCGGAAGATCGTACCCATCATTTTAGTGTAGTCAAATTACTTCAAACTTGCTCTCTGGGTTTATCAGCAGCCCTTCATTGATGCCTATCTCATCCGCCTGTCCCTCAGAAACGTCCAGTTCCTTTCTCTTCCGCTGGCTCTCATCTAATTAACTCTTAAAGTATGACTGATGCATAACATATGAAGGATGGAATCATAAGGGGGCTGCAGTACGTTCTCCGTGTGATCCGAGCACCTTATCGCTAAACCATTGTTAACAACGGGCCGATCTTTCCCAGCCAAAGCTGACGTGCGCGGTGTTGTGCGGGTCCCTTGCTCCCTGTTCGGTTCTCCTCCCACACCGAAAACAACTAGAACTCTTTACGACGAGGAAACTCGGTTGCGTTTTCCTTTCTCTTTTTGTAAGGGAACGAAGTCTGCTAAGTGGAGTATTTTGGTCTTAGTCAAAATTTTTTCCTTTCCGACCTAAGTTGCCATGTCCCTTTCCTTAAAGCTGATCATACTAATAACTCAGGTTTTCAAGACTAAGAGCCACACCAAGTGGGAGTCTGTGAAGGCAGCTGTTAATGAACTCCTCGCCCTTTTTTGTCTGGCGACCGTATGTCGTTGGTGAGACGGTGCAAACTTGTGAGGATTGGTTACGTTCGAAAATGAAGGGATTCAAGACCTCTGAAGGCCTCCCGGGCCGTTTGGAATTGGAAGGCCAGCTCACAGAATGCAAAAAGTAGATGTATATGGAATTAAGTATCAAAAGAGTTTCCTCGTTTCAAGGGCTTTTCGCTTAACGTTTTCCTCGATGGTCCCCACGATTGACCTAGAAGTTGGCCTCTTGTATTGTAACCGGCTCCCTAAAGTAACCACTTCGACATGCGTGGCTTCCCTTGGGAGTCACAGGCCACACATACCCCAGGTTGGGGAGAGCCACGGCGGGTTCCCACGCGGAGCAGCCACATCCCTGAGACGGACCGCCGGCTCGGTCATGTCTTCAGTGATGGGAGACGTTTGGCGCAAGTTAGCGAAGGGCCCTTGTCCCTGAGAAGCGTCCCCTCCACCTTCTGGTCGCAGGTTCCTTTCACGCTATTTGAGCTTCTCTGGTGAGATCAGGGATGTTACAAGTTACTTGAAAGCACCCTGGGGTACAAGTGGAGAGTGGGGACGTGGCAAGAAGGGGCAGGGGCGGTGAATTTCGCTTCACGTCAGAAGGAAATGGAGTACTTGCATTTGCTGGTTTTGACCAGCCAGGGAGCCTCTCTCTGACGGGGATGTGCCAAAGAATCAGGTGGTTTCTGAATGTCCAGCTCCGCTGAACGAACGCAGCTTCCTCCCTGCCTGTCTTTTCCAGGTGAAAAGGGACCGTGTGCTCAGAAAGGCAGAGACAGAGACGTCACATCACAGCCTGCGTAGGACTCGAGGCTGTGTGTAATTGCATTTGAAAGTCGGTGGGAAATAGCTGATCCTTTCAGAGTCTCTTAACAGTCTTAGAAATAGCCTTTCTGTCCTTGGTTAGCCAACTCACTAGGTCTTTCCAAAAGTGGGAAAGAAAGAGACTGTGTAGCATAATTTTGGTGTTTCCTTCTAATGTTGTATCCCAAAGGATAGGTCTGCAGCCTCTGAAAATCCGACGGATTCTTCTCAATCTTCCATAAGTTCAAATATGCATTGTATTCATGTCTCGGCAAGGGCTGTGTGATTCTACCCCATGAGCAGTACCGGCTCTGTCCACAAGGGAGCAACAAAGTACTTCGGCGTCCTTATTCTCCACCTTCGGAAGAAAGAGCGTGCTTTTAAGTCTCTTGCAGACTGTCCTCTCTTGGCTCAGTGCTTATTTATAGATCTTTGTTTTGAAGACATTTTCCCTTATTACAAAGTCCAGTAGTTACTCAGCCTTCAGGATGCAAACAAAGATTGAAGAGTGGGGTCAGGCAGCTTAATTAGCCGCTTCAAACAATGGTGCCCGGAGATTGAAAGCCAGGACCATCCCATGGGGGCCCGGTTGTGCAGAGCAGGAAGGCAGCCCTCCTTACTTCTTCCTTACAAATGCCACCACCAGCACAGGGCGATCACATCTCTGAGAGGCACAAGAGCAGCGGGGTGGGGGTAGGGGGAGACTCTGGAGGACGAACGAGGAAATGCTTCTCTGCTGGGCTCCAGTGGATGTCTGTTACACCAGCAAGCAAGTCCTCGGCCTCGGACCCTACATCCTGACCCCTGGGAGGTCCCTCTCCAGGTTAGGATTCAGTCTGTGTTCCCTCTGTCAGTGACTTGTCCTAGGGCTGCTGACCCCCTTCCGCTCTCTGACCAGGAGTTTCGTACTCATGGCGGCATCTGCCCCACCGTGGGCCGGTCAGTGACAGCCCAGGGCAAAGCCCCGCACGGCACTGTTTACCCCGTAGAGCTGGGGGCGCCTGCGCCTAGAGCCGCCTTGCCTTCCCTTCTGACCAGATCTCTGCCTGGCTCCTGCCCCGAACCCCGGCCCAGGCTGACCCACTCCTACACTTGACAAAAAGCGAAACGAGCTGTGATTGATTGGTTTAGGTAACAGGTGGCCAGAAGTAACTTGCTGGGTTTTATTTTTGTTACCCCTCCCCCCCGCCCCGCCCCGCCCCGCCAGTACTGAAATCACTTGCACTTTTCCTCATTTCTTAAAAGAAAATCCAGTTTGCTTGCCAGGAGTTGTTTAGCATTAGGTTTACAAAGTTGAATGTTGAACATTTGTCCAAAGGAGTTTGACAGAACAGAAGCTGCTTGGTCCCTGTTCCGCCCGCCAGCTCCCGAGGCTCAAGGCCACGCGGCTGGGGTACTTGTGTCAAGTTCAGAAGGGGGCAGTGGCCCTCTCCTACCTCTGCGAAGACGCAATTGAAGGTCAAGTTGGGACTCACGTAGGGCAGGTACCTCTCTTGCTGCAAAGAAGTTTAGAGAAGTCTTTCAGTCGGGGTGGTGACAGGTCGGCGGGACAGGATCCCTTCAGATGGGAAAGAGCCTGCAGAGAGGAGGGCTCTTGGCCCCGGGGTGCTGCAGCGAGGCGGAGCCCAACTCCCCCCTGAACCTCCAAGCTAGCCCAGCTTCCCTGAGTCGTCTCCTTTCCGGCATCCTGTCACATCCCTCAATGTACTGATTTCCCACCCCCCACCCCCCACCCCCGCCTTGTGTGAACTCTACCAATATTATTTTTTTAGCAATTGAAATGCACTTTTTAATTTCCACTCAATCATGATTTTAAGTATAAAAAATTTATAGACTGTTAAAACTACTTTTTGTGTGTGTATTTTTAACCACTCGATGTAGCATTGTCTATTTTATTCTTTGCGAGACTCTGGTATAAGGTGTGCCACTTCATGATATTTCCGACATGCTGGGCCTTTGGATGTGTACGGTAACAAACTTAATGCTAATGTTCAAAGTAAAAAAAAAAAAAAAAAAAAAAAAAAAAAAAAGTAGCCACATCCGTTGTGTGTCTTTCATTCCTTCCTCCTCCTCAGTCAACAACATCCTGAGGTCTCCTTGTCCAGTGAATTCTTTTTTTTTTTTTTTTCTGTGAAATGAACAGCCCTGACCTGCTGTCATCAGTGGTCAGTCCCGCCCAGCTCACAAACTGTACAACCCCCCCCCGCCCCCCGTATGAGGGATGATGCGTTTTCAAGGCCCATGGCCAGAGTTAAAGTGATTCATTCTCATCCTCGTCTGCCAGCCCCTCCCCCACCGCCCCGACTCCTTGCTGATCGGTTTCAGTAACACTTACTCTGTCCAGCTGAACAATAATCTGATCATATCCTCGAACGCAGTATTTGAGGAAAGAATCGTGGCCAAGATCTGAACCAGTCTGGGGAAAACCAAGCCCGGATGGAAACAGCTTACGAAGTAAGTACCTTCAGGGAAAAGCAAGGATTTAAAATATGGCGCTCGGGATGAGGGCCCTCTTCAGGCCCCTCCCATTCATTCATTCATTCATTCACCCATTTGTTTATTCCACAGATGTTTATTGAGTGCCTAGTCTGTGCTGGGCGCTAATGTAGCCACTGGGAATTCAAGCAGTGAGCAGGACAGGGTCCCTGCTCTCGTGGACCCTGTCCAAGTGGAGGACACTCAAGAGACCAGTGATTATCGAAGACCATGTCAGGCGGTGAGATGCTGGGTGAGGCTGGTCCTCAGGACTGTTTTCCACTGTCCACTGGAAGATCACCTGTTTTCTGTCACATTCTTTTCCAGCTCAGGGTCCACCCAGTTTGGTTCCTTTCAAGGACTGCAGCAAGGGAGCTAAGGAGGTAGAAAAGAAATCCCCTTGTTCTGGGGCGCCTGGGTGGCTCAGTCGGTTAAGCGTCCGACTTCAGCTCAGGTCATGATCTCACAGTTCGTGAGTTCCAGCCCCGCGTCGGGTTCTGTGCTGACAGCTCAGAGGCTGGAGCCTGCTTCGGATTCTGTGTCTCCCTCTCTCTCTGCTCCTCCCCTGCTCACACGCGCTCTCTCTCTCTCTCTCTCTCTCTCTCTCTCAAAAATAAGACTAGGGGGCGCCTGGGTGGCGCAGTCGGTTAAGCGTCCGACTTCAGCCAGGTCACGATCTTGCGGTCTGTGAGTTCGAGCCCCGCGTCAGGCTCTGGGCTGATGGCTCAGAGCCTGGAGCCTGTTTCTGATTCTGTGTCTCCCTCTCTCTCTGCCCCTCCCCCGTTCATGCTCTGTCTCTCTCTGTCCCAAAAATAAACATTGAAAAAAAAATTAAAAAAAAAAAAAAGACTAAAAAAAAAATTTTTAAAAAAATCTCCTTGTTCAAGTCCCCTCTATTTAATACTTCTCAGAATGGAACAAAACTGTCCAAATCATAGAATTACCATACTTGCTTTCTAGCATGTAACTCTGATGAGAGACTGAGGTTAACACACATTTTTTTCATGGATATAGAGTAGATACTCCCCTGCCTCAATATATACTAACTCAGCAGCTTTCACCCTTTGGGACCCTTAATAAAAAATGTATGTTCTCATTACCTAGCTAATCCAACAGAAGGAAATTAAAAATTCAAGAAAAATATCTTTGTATGTGCTGTACTTTGATGTTTTCTATTTTTTAAATGCCAGTCATAAACAGCTTAATTAATTTTAAGACCCATGAATAAGTCCTACCTGTAGTCCAAAGAATCTTGTTCTAAAGCACCGTATATGTATATTCTTTTATTCCAACTACAGCCTGAATTCACTTTCATGTAGAATCAGGTTGTGGTAGCTGAAAGTTCCAGCATTTTAAGTCTAACGTGTTTCTATTTCTGACTAGGTCCCAACTCTGATGCTCCCTACACAGATCACCCGTTCCAGTGCCCTGCGGTGGAGATAGTTCACATCACAGGCACATTGCGGTCCTTTCTCATGGGGCCTGTAACCCACTGCGAGGACCAGGGCAACTAGAGCTACAGATGACCCTCAAACAACATGGGGTTTATGGGTGCTGACCCCCTGTGCAGTCAAAACTCCAGGTGTAACTCTGGACTCCCCCCAAACTTAACTACTAACAGCCTTGTGTTTTACTGGAAGCCTTACCAATAACAGAAACAGCCGATCAACACATATTTTGCATGTTCTGTGTATTTTTTACTGTATTCTCACAATCAAGTAAGCTAGAGGAAAAAATTCATTAGGAAAATCATAAGGAAGAGGAAAATACGTGGGCAGTCCTGTGCTGTTTCCAAAACACCCCCGTTATGAGTGGACACCCGCAGTTCAAGCCCACATTCGAGGGTCAACTGTACCTCCCCGCAATTTAAACATAAACTCCCTTTCAAGACCTCCGTCGTCACTGGGAATGATAACGACCCCGGACGCGTCTCACGCCCGTGCGTCCCCCGACCTTCCTCCCAGTAAGCTCCCAGTAAGTGGCGTGGCCATTCCCACCACTCTCCAGTCTGGGCTTGTCACTGCTTGGACCAGTAGAATGGCAAAAAAGGTGTGCGAGTCCCGGAGCCTGTGCTTCAAGAAGTCTTGCGGCGTCTGCCTACATTTTCTTGGAACCCGACCACCCCCATGAGGAAGCTTGGGTTGTACCACCCAGTGGTGGCTGTGTGGAGACAGAGGTCCCAGCCCGCCCTGCCAAGGCTCCAGACCCGCGGGCGGGGACATGGCAGACCCTTCGACTCAGCTGCCCTTCTAGTGAAAGTGAAATGCACGCCTAGGAGCAGGGTAACTGCCCAGCCAACCCAAAGCATCGCTAGAAGTGAACTACTGTTACAATCAGCCACTGAGATTTGGGGTGGTTGGTTACAGAGCAGTCGATAACCCGGAACAGCCCTCAGATTTAGGTCAAGCAGTTACTAAGAGCTTGTTGCTTTGCCTAGTCCCTTATGCAAGAAGCTTAACCTTTTTTGGCCATGGCTGAATAATGGTTTTAGCTCATTTGTTTTTCGATTCCTGCTGTCTCTATTTCCAGTCCATACTTAGCAGCTACGAACCGGGAAGGAAGGAGGGTTTCCTCATGTCCACAGCTGATTTCACCGACATTTCAGAATTCCCCTCCGGCCGGTCTTCTGGCCTGCTGCTGGTCTGTGTTCCCAGCCTCATTCCTGAACTCCCCGAGTGAGGGAACGCTCGGCCTTAGAGCCCTGACCGGTACATCTCAGCCTCGGTCCCTGCAACAACTTGGATCCTTCTGGAGATGCTACTGAGGGAGACCTTGTAGTAAGTAAAAGGGCCACACAGGCTTGTTCACGGGAGACCCTGGGCTCAATCTTTTGTCGCCCACGCAGTGATCCGTGTGGCCGTGAGCAAGTTATTTAACCACTCTGAGCCCGGTTCCACGTCTGCGAATGAGGACATTCGTAACATCTCCCTTAAGGTGATGGTGAGATTCAACAAAGCAGCAGGTAGAAGGCTCAGCTCAGTGCTTGGCAGGTGGCGTTTGGGACAGGCAGCTCCGAGGTGGCCCCAGTGACCCCCACCTCCAGGTATTCACGCTCAGTGTAGTCCCCTCCCCTTTGGTTGGGCTGGATTTGGTGACTGACTTCTACGGAGTAGAAGATGAGCACAGGGATATGAGGTCACTTCCAAGATTAGTTACAAAAAGACTGGGCGTGGCCTCTCTCCAACCAGCTGCTACCTCGTCGTGAAAACACAGGCAGCCTATGGAGGACGTGGCCAGGAACGGGAAGCTTACTAGCAACCATGTGAGTGAACTTGGAAGTGGTCTTCTGGGGCCTGCCAACAGCCACACGAGTGAGCTTGGAAGTGGGCTCGCCAGCCACGGCAATCTCCAGGTGACCGTAGCCCAAGCCAGCAGCCTGATGACCTCATGACAGCCCCTGAGCCAGAGATCCTCATCTAAGCCGAGCTCCGTTTCGTGACCCACAGAGACTACGGGCTGACAAATTGCTGCTTTACGTTACGAAGTTTGGGAGTCGTTTATTATGCAGCAATAGACAATACAAAGCACACATATTAGCTATGAGGAGTTACAGAAGACAAGAACTGAAGTGGGTGCTGTGGTCTGCCACCCAGATGCTCCCCCCTTTCAGGGTTGAGGCTCGAGAGTGTTTGTGCCAACAGTTCTCATCTGAAGGTCTCCCCAGGAACTGTTCTCAACCGAAGAGAGCCACCTCCCCAAAAGTCATTCGTCCTCCCCTTCCCCAAGCACAGCCCACATCCAGGGACTGGTTGGTTCAGAGGTATGTTAAAGATCCAACCCGGGGCGCCTGGGTGGCTCAGTCGGTTAAGCATCTGACTCTTGATTTCATGGGTCATGACCTCATGATCTCGTGATCTCAGGTCATGGTCTCATGAGTTCGTGAGTTCCAGCCCCATGTCAGGCTCTGCACTGACAGTGTAGAGCCTGCTTGGGATTCTCCCTCTCTCTGCCCCTCCCCTGCTCGCCCTGTCTCTGTCTCTCTCGAAATAAACAACAAAAAATAAAATAAAACAGTGCCGCAATAAATATCTGTTCGTCATTTGTGCTTTTATAGGGGATGGTTTCAAGATCGGGGTGCCAGAGTCAAAGGGTAGGTCTCTCGAGTATAGCTACCACCGGTCCCCACGCAAGGCTCTCGGAATACCGTTCACGATGTTTCCTGGGCTGCACCCTGGAGCCTGGACTTGAAGACACTGCTGGTCAGGACTCGGAAGGAAGTGAGGGACACACGATTGGCACTGGAGGCAGGGCAGAAAAAAGTTCGGTGTATATCTCTGCAATGTTTTTGCTGAGACTTGAGAAAGATCCAGAGTCACAGGAGATCAAGGGTTGTACCAGCTGGCTAGGGTTTCCATCACAAAGTGTGGCAAACTGGATGGCTTATACGGTAAAAATGTACCATCTCGGCTACTAAACCGAGATCAAAGTGTCAGTGGGGTTGAAGCCAAGCATCTGTTCCGAGCCTCTCTTCTGGCTTCGGGTGGGTTGCCGGCAATCTTTGGCATTCCTTGGCTTGTAGAAGCATCACCCACCTCTGCGTCCATCACACGGCGCTCCCCTGTGTGGGTCTGGGTCCAGCTTTCCCGCTTTTGTGAGGACACCTGGCCTATTGGATTATGAGCCCACCCTACGCCAGGTTGACCTCATCTTAACTAATCACTTCTGCAGCAACCCTGTTTCCAAATAAAGTCACATTCTGGGGGGCCGGGAGGCAGGATTTCAACATGTGAATTTCAGGGGTGGGAGGACACAATTCAGTCTATATCAGGGGTATTCTTCATAGCCGCAGTCAAACCAGGGGAGCTCTAGGAAGCTTAGGTTGTGTACTGTTCCTTACCCATCCTGGCAGAAGGCAGATATAGAGAAGGGACTGTCCCCGAAAGACCCGTGGGAGAGCCTTTTGGCTAATGGAGTGGATCCCCGTGCATGCCGTGCAAAGCCCACAAGTTCTTGAAAAGTTTGTGTCTGGGGCGCCTGGGTGGCGCAGTCGGTTAAGCGTCCGACTTCAGCCAGGTCACGATCTCGCGGTCAGCGAGTTCGAGCCCCGCGTCGGGCTCTGGGCTGATGGCTCAGAGCCTGGAGCCTGTTTCCGATTCTGTGTCTCCCTCTCTCTCTGCCCCTCCCCCGTTCATGCTCTGTCTCTCTCTGTCTCAAAAATAAATAAATGTTAAAAAAAAAAATTAAAAAAAAAAAAAAAAAAAAAGAAAAGTTTGTGTCTGGAGAAACCTCACGAGGATAGATTGAAAGAGACGGTAGAAAATGAAAGAAGCCTTTGGGTTCCCCAAGTGTTACTGACAGGAAGCAGGTTGATAGCACTTCTCAGCTGCAAACTTGTGCCATCTTTCACGAGAAAGGCAGAGTGACTCAGAGGGGACATCCGAGAGCCCAGAGGCAGAGTCTAGAGCCTTGGAAGGGTTAATCCCATGGCCTTGAAACCTGTAAGAGTTTGCTCCATTGGACCGGCGACATTTCCTCGTTTCGAACCAGAACATAACGGTCGTTTTTTGCCTGTCTCGCCACGTATGTTGGGAGCGTTGGGGGCACGTAACCTAAATTCCTTAGGTTCACGGGTCCGTAGGCAGAGAGGAATGGCGCCCAGAAGCTGTCCTGAATGAGTTGTACTCGGGGAATCCATGTGTATTTCATTTCGATGATGCAAGTTTGGACTTTGGAGCCGATGATACTTACATGGCATTTTGGACTTTGAACTGATGCTACGATAGGACGAGACTCTTGGAAACCTGGAAGGGGGTGAATGTATTTTGCCTTTGGGAGAGCTGTGAATCTGCAGACCGTGGGTAGGCAGAATTCTAAAACAGCCCCCTCCCCCCGATTCTCCACCCTGATCCCTGAAACCGTTAGTATGAGGAATTTCTGCTCCCATGATCATGTTATGTTCCCTGGCACAGTTGACCCTGAGAAGACCCCAGTCCAGCCCTGTCCAGACTCCTAACCTACGGAAGCGAGTGTTAATAAATGGGTGGTGTTTTTTTTTTTTTTAATTTTTTTTTTCAACGTTTATTTATTTTTGGGACAGAGAGAGACAGAGCATGAACGGGGGAGGGGCAGAGAGAGAGGGAGACACAGAATCGGAAACAGGCTCCAGGCTCCGAGCCATCAGCCCAGAGCCTGACGCGGGGCTCGAACTCACGGACCGCGACCGCGAGATCGTGACCTGGCTGAAGTCGGACTCTTAACCGACTGCGCCACCCAGGCGCCCCAATGGGTGGTGTTTTAAGCAGCTGCTTGTGGTGTCAGCAGTCAGGCACGAACTGCCTTGGCAACAACATAAGGACCAACTCTCATCTCCTGCAGCCTGAAAGCAGAAAACCTGAAGATCAGGCCCAAGACTTAAGTATAAAAGCAGCAGAGCTCCAGGGCCACCTGGGTGGCTCAGTCGGTTAAGCGTCAGACTTTGGCTCGGGCCACGATCGCACAGTTTGTGAGTTCGAGCCCCGCGGTGGGCTCTGAGCTGACAGCTTGGGATTCTGTCTCGTTCTCCCTCTCTCTCTCTCTCTCTCTCTCTCTGCTCCTCCCCGCCTGTCTTAAAATAAATAATAAATAAACTTTAAGAAAAGGGCTCCAGATAAAGTTGAATTCTTATCCACTGAGACCATCATCAGGGGCCTGGTTGGGAAGGGGTGGGACCCCTGAGCTTTGTAATGGAGACATCGGGGTCCTATAAGTTCCAGATCCCCTTTAACCCTCTGGGACTGCAGAAGTGCCCCCTGCCTCCCAGTAAGAGGCCAGTGCTCCCCTCTTGCTTAAAGAAGATGCGGAGGCCTCTGCCTCACCCCTCTCTGGGTCTACCCCACCCCTTCTCCTGGCCACCAGGCCGGTCACAGCCTAGCTAGGGAAGTGCCGGCCTTGCTAACGGAAGAAAAGGACGATGCCCGTTGTCACCTTGTGACCTCTTAGCTCCAAATCTGCAGTTCATTCCCCGCTCTGTAAAAATGGATCCGAACCCTTTACACACAGCTCACCTTTGCCAGTTGGCGCAAGGTCAAGCTTTGTCACTAGAGGGCCGTGGAGAAACTTTGCAGGGGAAGACGGGTTCTCCTTCCCAGTTCTACGGTGGAACTTCTGGCAGGTTCCTGCAGCTTCTCCGGCTCTGGCTTCTGGGGCGTGGGCAGCTGGTCCATTGTCTGGTCCTAGGACCCTGCCGTCAGCAGCCCCCGGAGGCCAGCAGCCTTCCCCAGCACTCCCCCCCGAGGCACTTTTAGAGTGGACCACCTCCTGTGACATACCTCCTCATGCACAGATTTCCCAGGCACCCGAGAGGGGAGATTTTGGCGAGTTCCGCTGGACAAATTGCCAGTGAGACCCGTTGCCCAGCCCAACAACTTTCCTGCCATCCGATGAGCCATGACTGCGTCCTCTTAATGAGATCTAGGTCTCCGCCGCAGGGAAGCCTCTTGAGGGCCCTGTCTCAGCATTAGGGGTAGCGGCTGGTCCTTACATCTGCTAGTCCCATACACCTCCGAGTTCTCGTCGTGTTTTACCGGCCAACCCTTCGTTACTCCAGTTCCCTGTCATACGTCCTTATTTGCGTATTAAACGTGCCCTGTTCAAATCACTGTGTGGCTTCTGTCTCCTGATTGGACCCCGCCTGGTGTGGGCTCTGTATCCTGAAGTTGCATAGACACGGCCAACATGTACTGATAGGAGCCGGGACGGGGTGATGGGGCTTGGATCGAGGGATGTGGGGTCCCATGGGGTTGGAGGCGACTCCCGAACAGCGATGGGGATGACGGGATCCTTGCATAATAGAGGCCAGATGGTAGCAAACATCAGCAGCAAGTGAGTTCAATTATCATAGTGAGTGGCCGCGTCAGATTTGGGGCCGGAAGTGGGGGGAGTGATGGCAGAGCTGTGGAGGTGATTGATTAGCACAACATGCCAGGAGCGGTGATCTCCATCACAGCCTCGTTAAATTCCCCAGTCTGGCCCCTGCGAAAACCAGACAGAGCCTCGGAGACCCAACTGGACCACTATAAACTCAACAAGTCGTAGGTCCACTGAAAGTGCCATGCAGCTGTGGCATCCGGGCGGACACTGAATGACACGGCCACCGGTCTGGAGAATGCTTCCTTTTCCCTCCCTGCAAGGCGCATCAGGAAAAATCCACATCCGTTTAGATGGGTACAAGTATATACGTCGTGCTCTAATTCCCCCCACCCTCCTCCTGTGTCGCCTCCCCACCCCACCCTCCAAAGGGACGTTTGTGACATCCCGAAGAGTATCACCGTGCTCCACGACAATGGTGACATCCTGTTCGTCAGACGGCGTGGGTGACAAGTGGCAAGTATTTGGAGGCTTTGCTGAGACACATGTACTCAGGGGGGGGTGGGGTGGGAAATAACCGTTGAGAAGATTCAAGCACCTGCCACGACCCACCGTAAAATGCGTAGAGGTCCCATGATCCCGGGCAGGTAAGGGCCAGACAACGATGACATTAGCAGTTTCGATGAAGAAACCGTGTGGAGGTCATGGCAGGCCGCATCAGGAGAATGATGCAGACCGTGGCCCATGCTATCTGTGTAAGATCATCATAAACCACTTGCAAAACAGCTTCTGGAATGCTGGATCCTGGTAGGCACAGAACACCTGACCATGGCCATCAAGATTCACGCAGCCAGAACTTTCCCTCGTGAGCTCCGTGTGTCATGTCCCGTGGGCCTAAGCAGCACTCTGAGATGCAAAGAGTACACCCAGGAGTGCACTTGAGCAAAAGCAAGGGGGCACAAGTAAGACATACGAGGAAGCTGTCCAAACTCGTGGCCCGGCCCCCTCCCCGTGCGGTCCACCACTCTTACCCTGGTGCCTCTCCTCTGGCTTGCGTGTATGGTGGCCCCAAGGGAGCAAGGGTGGGGGGCGCTGGTGGAGGGTCCTTTACGATCATCTGAAGGCAGAGGGGAAAAAACGCAGAGCTTGGTTTGCAGATGGATCGTCTTGCTGGATGCCAGCTGGGAACAGACTTTGGCTGCACTACAGTCCTACTCTGGGGGGGGGGGGGTCCCGAAAAACAGCCGTGAGGGAAACCCCCGGTGGGCAGAGCTCTGGCAGTGTCCCTGGACATTCGCTACGTGTGGAAAGAAAAGTGGCCCAAGGTAAGAATATACCAGAGACATGGACCGCAGCAAATGGCTTGACTGGTTGGCCAGGGGGTTGAGAAATAAAGTTTGGAAGGTCAGGGACAAGGAGGCATGGTGAAGAGACACGGGGACGGGCCTGTGGGAATCGGCATAAGATGTGAGGTGAATTACACATTAATGCCCCCCCCCGAGGGCATCCGCCATGGAAGATGCCCTTAGGCAACGATGTAGACTGAATAACGGGGCCGCTTGACATTAACCAGCCTCTGCCATTGGTCAGCCCAGTGCTCGCTCAATGGATGCGCGAGTGGAGATCCATGGGAGTAACTCACGAAAGCTATTAACTGGGTCAAATAGCACGAGCATCCACTCACCAAGACTCATCTAGCGGCTACAAACCAGTCTGCCAGTAAGAGACCGGTGCCATGCCCCTAATACGGCACCACCTCAAAAAGATCAAGGTGATTAGATTGGATCCCTTCCACTCTGGACGAAGCAACAATTCATCCTGACTGGAATCAACACATATTCCGAGTTTGGGTTTGCCTTTCCTGCCACGGAGTCTGTGATGGTTACTCCTGTGTGCCAGCTCGGCTAGGCTATAGCACCCTTGTTCGGCCACATGCTAATCTAGGTGTCGCTGTGGTGTTATTTAGCATCTACAGTTAACTTTCGCTAAAGGAGATTATCCTGGTTAATTTGGTGGGCCCCGTCGAATCAGTTGAAAGGCCTGCAGATCAACACTGAGGTTTCCCTGCAGAAGAAGAAATTTTGCCATGGACTGTATGTAGCATTCGCTCCTGCCTTAGAGTGTCAGCCTGAGGGCCTGCCTGATGGATTTTGGATTTGTCTGGCTAGCCCCTATGGCAGTGCAAGCCAGTGTGTTGCAATAAATCCCCAGATAGATTGATGACTCAGATAGATACAGAGGGAAAGATACAGATAGAGTTTCTCCTCCTGGTGAGTTTCTCTGGTAGAGCCCTGAATGATACAGGGCCTGTGCCAACATCACTCTCTGAGGGTTTTTTTTTTTTTTAAGTCTTATTTTTACCTAATTTTTGAGACTGAGAGAGAGCAAACAGGGGAGGGACAGAGAGAGAGGGAGACAGAATCCCAAGCAGGTTCCAGGCCATCAGCGCAGAAGCTGATGTGGGGCTCGAACTCACAAACCGTGAGATCATGACCTGAGCTGAAATCGAGTCGGAGGCTTAACCGACTGAGCCGCCCAGGCGCCCCACTCCCTGAGGGTTTATTTAAAAAACAAACCAAAAAAAAGAAAAACGAGAAACAAAAAGGAGTCATGGAGTGGGCAGTAAGCCTCGTCCCAAATCACCAGTTTCCCAGGAACCCAACTTAAGAGCACAGCTAACCTGTCCCAAGCACCTGTTGTGCGCCGTCCGTTAACATGAACTTGACGTCGCAGCTGAGACCAGGCAAGAGGGAAATTATTCAGGGCCACAACTCCGCAGCCTAGCATTCTGTGCTGATGCGCAGGGTTAATCACCACAAATGAGGGTAAAGTCACATTTTGTAGTGTCGTCAGTGGATAACAGGAATGGTAACCACGGAGTGTGGCCGACCTGAGTGGGTGGGCACAGGTCAAGCCAAAGAAGACTTTTGCTGGGCAGTTCCCCCAGCCCCTGGGGAAACGGGCAGGTGTTGACGCTGGGGGTGGGAGGGGTCGGGGGTCCCCACGGGATGACTGCAGGAGAACAGTCCCCAGCAGCCCCTCGTGTGTGAAGTGACCACACCAAGGGGGTCAGAAGCAGAGGAGTGATAGACTGACCAGTCAGAGTCCCCGGGGTCAGGAATATTGAACCGAGAAATGGAAACAGTGGGTATTCAGCATGTGGAAATCACTTTTCTTGCTCTCCGGTTGTGGCTTTGTGAAAATCAGTTTAGGAAGGCACTGAGCGGCTTTGACCGGTGCGCTGATTTCACGGCTGGGTTTGTGCTTGGTCACCCGCCGGGCCCCGGGTGAGAGGGTATGCGTTGCTGGAGGCCAGCGCGGTGGTGGATGAAAGTCCAGTGAACTCATCGGGGAAAATGCCCGCCCGAGGCAAGCCCCGGGGCAGCAGAACTTTTATAAAGAACAGGCATGTAGGCCAGCTGAGGTGAATGATGGTGGCTTGGGTTAGCAAATAATATCCCAGACAATCTGAAACCACAAAATAATGCTCAGCCTGGAAAGCTACAAAATTAGAACGTCAAACATTAGCTAGTTACAAATTAAGACTCCTTTATATACCTCCCTCGCCGTGGGGAGCCCCATCTTGCTGCCCAGATCCCTACCACAAGGAGAATGAACGCCATTATGTATTTGGGGATGATGTGACATGTTTGGGTTGGCTCTATCGGGACTCACACCCACTGTCTTGAATGAAAGAACAGGACCCTTTTCAAAGGATTTGGGTTTTTCCACTTCTTTCTGATCCAGGATTTTAGACCCTAGGGACAGGTCAGGGAGGGAGCTGGGGACTGGGGCTCAGGAGACCGTGGATGGAGAATCTGAAACCCCCACGGACCTGGGGGAACCCACTCTGGCGAATCCCAAGATCACGGCCTCGCTGCGGCTCCTTCCCTCAGGAAGTCAGTCCCAGGACCTCCGTCTGGCACCCCTTTCTCGTCCCTTTGCTTGCATAGTAGTATGTCTCTTATTCCAGTCTTTAAAAATAATACAAAAATCCGAATTTCTGCATATTTTAAAGGAAGGGAAGCAATATACAGACGGACCCCAAAAAAGCAGTAAGTGCCAACCTCATTTTTGTTGGATAGTTATTCCTCAGTTGCATGTTTAACACAGCAAGTTGCCTTGTATTAAGGCATTTGCCTCCTCTGAGCACCCCATGCCGGATGGCAGGGACCGGGGAGTCTGGGCACCAATAATCAAGACCCCAATGCTCAGGTTCGCCAGGCTATATATACTTCCGGTGCCTACGAGGGGAGAAAGAAATGGAAACTGCCTTTCCTAACTCAGCCTCTATCCCAACCCACCTGCCTGGGCCAACCATTCATCCTTCAAAACCCAGCTCAAGTATCACCCCCTCTGCGTATGGGGGTCTTCCCCAAGCTCGTCCCTCCTACGCTCTGCCCACGACTGTCACACTTCTCACATTATTTATAATTAGCGTCTGACCTGTTGGTCTCCTAGTCCGACTGCAAGGCTGGGTGAAGAGAATACTCGCTAGCTGTAACCCATGGCAGGTATTCGATATGCAAAGTAATTATGATGAATTTGCTTCAGGATGAGAAGGATCCTGAAGGTGGCTTCCCCATCTAAGAGTCTGCGACGACCACAGTCTTACTCCCAAGACTGGGCCCTAGTGGCTGAGAGGCATTAGGTGAGAGACCCAGGATTCGTAAACCCTCAAGCCGGTCTCTGGGACGCAGAACTAGATTTACACATTATACACACAGGTATGACAAGGATTTGGGGGTTCGGACGTGCCTCCCTTCCTGCCGCGAGTATAGATCGGTCATCTGAAAGCATTTTTGAGGTCAGTCATCACACTGTGAGACGAGGTGGCGTTTCTCTAACAGGTGAGAAGACGGAGTGGTTCTCCAAGACCGTGGGGATGAAGGCAAAGAATGTCTTAGAAGGGTCGAGTGATTTCCTCAACCACATGCACGTTGAGGGTGATCTAGCTTTTTTTTTTTTTTTTAATGTTTATTTATTTCTGAGACAACGCGAGAGACAGAGTGCAAGCAGCGGAGGGGCAGAGGGAGACACAGAATCCGAAGCAGGCTCCAGGCTCCGAGCGGTCAGCCCAGAGCCCGACGCGGGGCTCGAACTCACCAACCGTGAGATCATGACCTGAGCCGAAGTCGGACGCTTAACCAAATGAGCCACTCAGGCGCCCCGAAGGTGATCTAGATTTTGAGCATTCGCAGTTACCCCTGTGGGGTTGACCCTTGATCCGGGTTGACCAAGGAAGTCTTGACAAGCTAAGGCTTGCAACTTACGCCACGGGCAGCTGTCCATTTCCTCACTGCACTGTCAGGGGGCAGGGCGGGGATCTGGGAGGCGCTAGTTTTGATGTGGGCCTTTTAAGTAGAGGGTCATCCTTGGTGTGGTTTGAAACTGTGCCTTCTGGCTGTGCTTGGACAATAGCTAAATTAGCCCTCTATGAAGACGGGGAAAGAAGGGAGGTCTAAATATAATCACGGGACGCAGTTTGAGACTCGCCGTGGGTAGAATGCAAGAGCCCTAAGCTGAGGTATAAGATAGCAGGAGATTCGAATCCATTTCCTATCCCCATTTTCCCAGCCCTGGCCAGTTTTTAAAGGTAGAGGAAAACAACACGGGCAACACCGGGCAAACCAGGTCACTGCGCATTTCTGACCCTTCCAGGTACCGGAGAAGAAAATGCCATTGTGTGTGTGTGGCGGGGGCGGGAGGGGGGGGGGGGGTGCCTGTTGCTGCCAGGCTGCAAATGTCAAACAAGGTTGTGCAGGTGATTTGTGGAACCAGAGGGTGAGCCCTTATAACACTCCTGCCCGGCCGGTGGAGACAGATTTTATTAGAAACCTTCCATTCTGTTTTCCTGGCATTTGACTAATTTAGCCAAACCACACTTTGGCAAAAAGTCTGGCTGTCCTTAGCCCAAGGGTGGATTTGATTTCATTTGAAGTAGGGTACGGGGTGTTGGAGAAAGGGCCCTGGGCTGGGCAACAAAAACGTGGGCTAGGCGCTGACTTACAGTGGGGGGCCTTGAACACGTCGGGGGGGGGGCCCACTCTGGGCCTGGGTTTTCGCATCCGTCAAACCACAGGGTTGACCGTACGTAGGCTCTGTCCCCACCTTCCTCTGCCATAGGATGTCATCCTATAGCTCTAGGGCTGGCTCTGGTCCTAGATCAGGGGCAGGGGCAGCGGAACCGAGTGCAGGAGCGGAGGAGGGGACCCAGCTCAGGCGGTTGGCGCCCCCTTCTTCCCCGTTGGCTTTGCTTTCGGGAGCCCGAGTTGCCAGCTCTCCGTTGACCAAGCGGCGGGGGCTGTAAAGGAGGCTCCGGGAGGCGCCCCCTCTCGCGGGGCGGGGCCGCTGCGGGCGCTGGGCTCCTCTCCCCCCACCCCGGCTCCCCGTCCGCCCTGGGACCGCACCCGCGCCGGGGACGTGGCGCCCGCAGAGGCGTGCCCGGGGCTGGGCGGGGGCCGCTGCCCGCCGGACGCCGGGTCCCCGCCGCGGCCCGGCTCGTCCTTCCTGGACGTGACACGCTCCGCGCTCCCGGCCACAAATAGGAAGCGGGGGGGGGGGGGGGGGGGGACGCCCGGGCCGACGTGGCGGCGGGTCGCGTGCATACGGAGCCCCGGGAGGAGGGGCGTCGTCCGCGGGTGTAGACCGCGGGGAGGAGGCGCGGTGACGCGCGGCCGGCTCCACTTCGCGCGGCTGGGCCGGGTCACCGCCCCCCGCCGCCGTCTCAGTTGCTGTTCTGTGTCGGCGGCGGCGGCGGCGGCGGCGGCGTCGGGGCTGCTGATTGTCTCGCGCCCAGACTGGCTGGCTCTGTGCAACTTCCAGACGCCTCTTTGGGGCAGGTCCGGGGGGAGCGGGGAGGAATCTGACTGCCAGCAGCCAGGCACACAACCTTGCCTCCGTGCTCCCCTCTTTTGATCCCCTTAGGGCATCCTGGCCCCGCAGGCTGTGGGGCAGGGACGGTGACCCCATTTTACGGATGGCAAAACTGAGGGGAGAAGCAACTCGGCCATAGGCACATCTCGAGATACAAGTAACGGAAACAAGAGAACTCCCATCCCTCACTGCCGTTTCCCCCCTCCCCCCGGGGTGATGCCCTGGGCTCAGAAATCTCCCTCTTTCTCTGTCTGCGACCTCTGGTAAGGAACTGGTCATCAGCAAGGATTTCCAAGCCCCGAGGGAGGGAAGACTGAGGGCTCCCATCCTGTGTTGGGCTCCCCGCCTTCCTTTTGTCGCTGACACCACCCTCCCCCTCCTATCTGTCTTCCAGGCTCCACCTCTTACCAGCTTCAGCCCATCAGGAGTGGAGGCTGAGAACCAACTCTCCTACTTTCTCATTCATAAATCCGATTAAAGACCACTCGAGTGTTCGAACCTGTGGAACTTGGGCAAGCCCCTACCCCATTTTGGGCCTCGGTTTTCCCATCTATATAAGAGAGGCTATGTTACCCCCTAAGAAGCCTTCCAGCCCTCATATTCCAGGATACTTGGATACTTTCGCTGCAGGCACCAGCCCGCCGTGAGGAATGAACCTTCCTTCCTTTTCTCTGTATCTTAATTACAGTTGCCTTCCCAGTGCCTGGGCGGGTGAGGGTGTTCCGCAAAGGCGATTGAATAAGTATAAAGGTCTGCCTTTGCCTGTCCCTGTCTCCCAACAAATGCCTTGACGATGAGCAAAGCAACGAGAGAAAATAGCTGTGCTTAACTGCCCTTCCGAGGAATCTCCGCATCCCCTCGTGGGACAAGGAGCAGACGCGGCCACCTCCCGAGGTCCTGTGGCAGCAACGGTGCCCCTGATTTCCCGGTGTGGGGCGACGGGGAGCTTTCTCAGCCACGCGCATCCAGGCGCGGGCCCAGGACGCACAGGATGAACGAGACGCGGTCTTTGCCTTGGAGGAACTGAGCTAGAGAACAGCCCAGGCCACCGATTTGCACGACACCTCAAGGCAGTTTTTATAAAGCAGACAGCCGTACGGCACGAGCACCGCCTCCCCGCCGGGTGTACTGGGTTTATTTTGGGGTGTGTGTGTGTGTGTGTGTGTTTCAAGTGCATTTATTTTGAGAGAGAGAGAGAGGGAGAGAGTCCCAAGCAGGCTCTAGGCCCAGCACTGAGCCCCACGCGGGGCTCGATCTCACAACCGTGAGATCGTGACCTGAGCCGAAATCAAGAGGCAGTCACGTCGGCTGGCTGAGCCACCCAAGCGCCCCTGTTCTGTTGTTTCAACACCCCTGCCATCATTAGCAGCTCCCTCAAGGGAAACGCGCACAGCTCAGGGCTTGCCACGCCTCGCTCACTTCAGGCGCCACACCCGAGGGAGAGCTTGGCTGGGTGACTCCCCCCGTCCCCCTTCTCTCAAGGTCTCTGGGTCGCTCTGTCACCCCAAAGGCCTCGGGAACAAGTCTGCTGGCTTTCCCTGCGGTTCAGCTTCAGTCCGCGGCGGGAACAAGGCAAGGGTTATATTTGGCGTGTTGCTTTTTTTTTTACCTCGTGCTTGAGCGGTGCTTTAAACGTTTACAATGTCTTTTTCAAATAAACCGACGTTTATTTATGCGGGTATGTGGTTCGGCTACCTACGCGCGCGCTACGAAATTCACAAGGTACAACCGAGAATACAGTGGTGGGTAAGTCTCCGTGCCTCCCCTGCCTTCAGGCCTCCCAGCTCTCCTCCCAGGAGGTAACCGCCCTTACTAGCTTCTTACATGTCCTTCCAGAAGGCATCCTCTCTTAGGAATTTTTCAGAAAGTCGTGTCTGTCAAGACGTGGTGGACGGACGACCTGCGTCACAATCGTCAGAGGGTCTGCTCCCCAGGTCCAAACATTAAAGTCAGAAAATAACTGCTCCGAGGACTGTGACGGCTACCGTCCTGTGGTTGGAGAGATCGTTCCATATGTTCCTCCTGTTTCTAGACAAGGAGGCTGAGGCCAGACCCGCTCCAATGACGCCGGATCTAGACCCAGGGTTTCTATCACTTTCCGCTCCATTGATGTTCTCAAGACGGCGTGTCTGTATGTGTGTCCTTAGAAGGAAATCCCCTTTTGAAACGAAACCATCCCTGGAAACATACGTGTAAAATAAATAAAAGCAAAGCCCCTCCCCCGCTGCAGCATGGGAGGGTGGGCAGAGGGAATTTACTGAACCCACCCCCCTGCCTTTTGGCAGCCCCAGTGGCTGCCTCCTTGGAACCCAGGGGTCGAAAGACCACAGTCTCAACTCATCTTCGGGGGGCGGTGGGGGGGACATCCTAGTGGCGACAGGAATTTAGCATCCCGATGGTCAAGTTCAAGGTGGGAGAAGGCGTTCCAGCTCAACTCTCCCAATGGGGGCCCCGGATACCCCCAGTGCTTGGTAAACTCCAGCCGCCCCGCCCCCATCCTTCAAGTCCATGGGAAGCCTGCTGTGCACAGAAGTCTGCTTGGAGCCCTTGTGTCCCCTTTGAACATCCGCATCCTGATCAGTTCGAGCGTATTTATGGAGACCTCTGAGGTGCCCGGCACAAGAAGCTCCAAGCAGTTTAACACTAGTCCCGCCCACCCGTGGGCGGGAGAGAAGAGACACAGAAGAAGGGGTAAGGACATAAGGCAGGCGTGTGCTGGGTGAGGGGTCAAGGCAGGTGGGCAGGCAGGTAGGTCATCCTCGGATGCCAGGGAGCGGGACAGGGCGGGGATGGAGAGACAGAAGGAAGAGCGGATCAGGGAAGGAATTCAGGAGGCACTGCCTTCCAAGGAGGCGCGGCCACGCTCCCTGGAGATTCGACATGAGGTCAGAGTCTTAGGAGCAGCAAATCAGGCCCCGAATGCCTAACCCAGCTTCATTAAACCCACTGGCTTGAGGGGCTTGAGTTAGAGTTTAGGAAAATCTTTACAGCACTAAACGTCCCTCCTTCAAACCTAGAGACCGCCCCCCTCCCTCCCCAGAGGGAGAATACCTTCTCCCTAGGGAATACCTCCTTCCACCTGCCTCACTCACCTCCAAGCCCACACTGGCTTCCCGCTACTGGAAGGTTCTTCTCCAGATATCCGCACAGCTGAATCCCTCACTGGGCCCCACACCTCATCAGTAAGGCTTCCAACTGCCCTTGATTAAGTATCACCCCTCCCTCCCGCTCAGTACCCTTAACACCTACCATCATCTGGCACGCAATATGTTTACTTGTTGGCTGCCTCTCCCATCAGATGTGAGCTACAACAGTCCCAGATACGCAGTAGGTAAGCAGCAAGCAAACGTTGAATGAATGAATGCATGAACGGTCTTGTCTTAGTGAATCTCCAGAGAATCCTCCCTAGGATAGAGCGGGTGCTCCTGTTGGCCAAGAGCTTGGGTTTCGCGGACGGCGGCGGGAGGCAGCTACAACCCGGTGGGATTTCACCGTGTCGGGAGCAGTGGTAACCAGCTCGATCACGCATCCCACCAGGAGGTACAGGTGCCACGTTGAACCAGCTCCTCACGTGGACGGTGAGGCTCCCTGGGGGGGAGGGGAAGACCGGCCCTGGAAAGGCTGGGGATGAGCGAGTGCAGGGCGTGGTTCCCTGCTCCCTGCACGCTGCCTGGTCACCCCAGACACACACACAGAGAGAGAGAGAGAGAGAGAGAGAGAGAGGAGGCAGTCAGGCAGGAGGGGAGTGATGGTGAGGCTGCCTGACGGGTGTCACCTCCTTTCCCGGGACTCAATGCCCTTAACCTGCCCTTGGCTCCCCTGATGAGTCAGCAAGTTCCGGTCTCTGAGGTTCATTGCAGCACTTTCCCCCCCCCCCACACCCCGGGGCGGGCCAGAGGATCTTGAACAACATTAAGTAACACACCTAGGAAGGCAGGAGGCTCAGAGAGCCAGCGGCGCAAGAGTCATCCTGTCCAAACCTATGTCTCTGTACCAAGACCCACCCCCCACCCCAGCCCAGGAAACAGCTGGTGTTGGGGACCTGGGGATGGGGCGGGGGGTGGTCCTCAGTTTCAGCTGAAAATCAGCACCTTAGGTACACAGCAGTTGAAGAAATACAGTTTCAAGGCCGCAAATCCTCACCAAAAAAAGAAAAAAAGAAAGAAAGAACGTAGATGCGTTTTGCTTTAACTTACAGGAAAACTGAATATCTACCAAGTATGATCAAAGGGATGCTTCCTCATTTTCTTTTCTTTTTTTAATTAAAAAAATTTTTTTTAATATTTATTTATTTTTGGAGAGACTGAGAGAGACAGAGCACGAGCAGGGGAGGGGCAGAGAAAGAGGGAGAGACAGAATCCAAAGCAGGCTGCAGGCTCCGAGCTGTCAGCCCAGAGCCCGACGCGGGGCTCGAACCCACGGACCGCGAGATCATGACCTGAGCCGAAGTCGGCCGCTCAACCGACCGAGCCACCCAGGCGCCCCTGAAATGTGGCACTTTCTAATTTACAATCTGCCTTCAAAGATATGAGTACTTTCATACATATATATTCCCATTAGCGTCTCAGAAGACCCTGTGGGTTACCTATGATGATCTCCATTTTACAGAGGAGGAAACAGAGGCCTACAGTGGGCACGGCACAGAGTCCGGCCAAGCCTCCCGCCTTGAAGCTCTTCCCAGCGTCCCACACTGTCCCCATGTGATCCCTACAGCTCTGGGAGGCTGATCCAGAGCAAGAGGCCGTGACGCACGTCATAGGTGAGAAAACCGACTCCGGGAGGCGAAGGTTTCGAACAGCTTCCCTGGCTCAGAAGCCTGGTCTTTGAAGTCAGACGAACCTGGGCTCACACACCTTAGTTTTTCACTCCCTAGCTCCACTTGGCACATACTGGGCCTCAGTGGGCCTCAGTGTCCTCATCTATGAAATGGGGCCAATGATACCTTACGTCACAGGGAGCCGGGAGGGGGAACTGACGTACGTTATTGCTTAGAGCGGTTCCTGGCCCATAGCGGCTATGAGGATGCCCGCCGTTCTCGTTAATTTCGCCGTATCTCACACTTGGGTGAAATATCCACGGAGGGATGTGACGGTGAGTCTCTTCCAGGGGCAGGCAAGCGGGCGCCTCCCCGCCTCCCCCCTCCCCCCTCCCCTCACCACCCTCACTATTCCAGAAGGTCACCCCAGGCTGGTTCTCTCCCAACCCCCAGGAGCCTCCGCGCCACCGCCTGGCTCCACCTCGCGGCCACCGGGCCCGTGGCCACCCCACCTCTGCCTGCGGCAGGGCCCGGAGCCTGGACATGGCTGGCAGGACGCCAGCTCCCTTGGTAGGATGCCCCACCACTCCCTCTGGGCCCCTCTATTCTGGGAGCTGTAATTTAGACGGCCTTCCCCGCCCCAATTGCTATATCTATGGCAGCAGTCACTGTGCCCGCGGGCCCTGCCCACCCCCTACGACGCTGCCTTTTCATAAACAGCTCCCAGGCTGCCCTGTTATCTTGGGTTCCTTGCCTCTGGGGAGGAGGCCCTGCCACCCTGAAGATACAAATAACCCCTCAATCCTGGGGGAAGCTGGCCTGATGTGGCCAGAGGCGGGATGGAAGCCTCACCCACGGGAGCCCAATATAGCAGATCTCAGAACCTGACCCTGAAGTCGGCCGAGGCGGGGTAGGGGGGACAGGAAAGAGAAGAGCCTGCCATGATCCTCCTGACACTCTGAGAACTGGGCTGGCCTGGGCTGTGGTCTCCCCAGAGGCCGCCCTGCTCAGCCACAGGGCCATGAAAAGAAGGAGGGACAGCCAGTAACAGCAACACAAGTGATCTTTCTAAAACACAGATGTGATTGTGTCAGCCCCTCGCTCCAAACCTGCAGCGGTTCCCCATGGCCCTTAGGGAGGAAGCTCACAAGACCCTCCGTCTTCTGCCCTTTCTACCACCTCTCGGACCTCAGGACCTTTGCACGAGCTCTCCCTCTTTAAAGTTTTCCTCTTTATCCAACTCCTATGCATCCTGCAGGTCTTGGCTTAGAAAGCACTTCTCATGGAATCTTCCCCTGACATCACCACACATATACACGCCTCTGGTCCTCCCCCTTGAACTGGGTTGGATGTCCCTCCCATGTTCACCAGAATCACTAGGCCCCTGCTGATGCGCCTTTGTCTGTCTCCCTAGCAGACTGTAAGCACTCCCAGGGCAGGAACTCTGTCTTGCTTATATTGTTCCTCCAGAACCAAGGCCAGTCCTGGTTCATGAAAAATTTGTTGAAAGAATACATGAGTAAGTAAATAAACAATTCCTCTGTCCCCTGGGATGAGTGGGTCTCTTGGAGAAAGACTTGTTACTTTGTGCCCTTGATTGTCCCAGGAAGCCCCGTCTTCAGGCTCTGTCCCTTCGCCCTCTGTGTGTAACTTCAGGCTTCCTGCACTGATCTGTCCATCCTGATCTGGAAAATACGGTGGCTATGGCCATGGGCCTGCTTGTGGGGAGCCCTGAGGGATTCTGAGGACGCAGAAAGGACATGGCAGGCATCCCTGGGTTGAGGAGGAGGAGGGCACAGAAAGAGGGAGTCCTCAGGCCATGGGTCACTTACAAGCAACATCTGTCACTGAGAAGGAGGGCGAGTGTGCATATCAAATGGGCGGTTTGGGGCACTTTCTGCTATGACACGGAGACGCTTTGTATTTTGCTTGTTTCAAAAAAGGAAAATGGCAAAGAATAACCTACAACTATGGCGGTAGGACTGGAGTTAGAGTTTTCTACCAGTCAGCCCCGTAAATTAGTGGAGGGCCGCTGAAATTTGAGTATCTGTGTGTCCAAATCGCATTTCCTCCGTCATTTCTCTTGTCTGCGGTCTCGCTTGGATTTGCCCCAGATCACCCGCCCTGCCTGGAGGCCGGGAAGATCTGCCTGTGCGGCCACTTCCACGTCCTGAGAACCTGAGACTTACTCCCAGGACCACAGCCATGGAGCCAAGGTCAAGGGAGAGAAGAAGAGAGCAGTGGGGGCTCAGCAGGCCACCTCCCCACTCCTGGAGGCCGCAGGATGAGATGGCCCAAGACAGGCCTGGTGAGGACAATCAATCCAGTGGCAACATATACGAAGTTTGTGCCCTGGGCGGGTCACGTGATCTAGACATGCTCCCACCCCAGGGCCTTTGCACGTGCTGTTCGTGCTGCCTGATTCTCTTTTCCCCTCAGATTTCCATAGCGCTCACTCTCTCGGGTCTTTGCTTAACTGACCCCTTCTCCGTCAGACTTTCCTTAGGCACCCTATTTAAATCGAAGCTCCCCCCCACCACCACCATTTCCCTGCTTTATTTTTTTCCATAGCACTTCCTGCTATCTGACATACTGGGTTCTTTCCCTCTCTCCCCCCGCCCTTCCTTCCTTCCTTCCACGGTCTGCCTCCTTTAATAGAACGTGAGAACCATAGCAATTGTGTTTACAGGTGTATTTCTGGTTCTCTATTGCTGAGTCACGGATCACCCCCAAAAGTCAGCAGCTGAAAACCAGCGCTTAGCTCTCCAAATGCCCGCGAGCCAAGAGCCCTGACGAGATGGCAGAGTCATCTCGAAGCCTGACTGGGGCTGGAAGGGCTGCGCCCAAACTCACTCATGTGGTTGTCGTCGGGTCTGCCCTGGCTGCTGGCCCGAGGCTGAATTGAGTTCCTCGCCTTGGGAGCCTCCCCCGTGGGGAAGCCTGGCGGCCGAGCGAGCGATCCAGAAAGAGGGCAGAGCAAGAGAGTGAGAGAGAGTGCCTAAGATGAAGCGTCGTCTGTCCTGACCCCGCACCGCCTGAGCCGGGCCTTGGCTTCTGCCCAGCGCCACTGGTCACTCAGACCGACTCTGGTACAGCGTGGGGGGCGCGGGCATGACGGTGTGGACACCAGGGTGTGGGCTCAGCCCCGAAGGATCATAAACACCTGCTGCTCTCCTCGGCGCCCGCACCCCCACCCCCACCTCTCCCCTGACGTGTGACCTTGGGCAAGTTCCTTGACGCGGAGGCCTGCCGTGGGGATGTAAAAAGATGAGGCGCTAGGCATCACAGTGTCTGACACACACACGCCCTCAGTATATGTCACCATCGTGGGCAGCTGTTGCTAATACGGGAGGGAAAAACCAAAGTATCTTCCTGGAGGCAGGAGCCGTTTTAGAGCTGGGGGTGGTGCGCGCGCGCGTGCGTGCGTGTGTGTGTGTGTGTATGTGTGTGTTTCTATACGGTTCTCTTCCCAGAGCACTGGCTGAGAGCAGCTGTCCCAGGTCAGCAGCGCCTTGGGTGAGTCATGCGGGCCAGACAGCGGGTTTATCACTTGGACCAGACGTGGTCATGTGTTGGGGCCTTCGTCACCCAAACAGGCGGGACGGGCTGACGAGCACAGGGGCTGCTGTCCTTTAATACCGACTTAGCCAGTGATTCTTAAACGTTTTGCGGAGCGGGGAGGGAAGGACGGCTGGAGTCGTGGAAGCTTTGTGAAGGTTTACGTGAAAAATGGACAGTTATACGTAAACACACAAAAATTACCTATGATAAGCTCAGGCCAATCACAGATGGACCCCAGATTCCCAAGGCCAGCACAGGACTGTGGCCTTCTCGAAGGCAGCGGTCGACTGGAGCACGTGTCTCCCGAACCGATGAATGAATGCACGCCTACGTGAACGAATAAAAAACCCCGGAAAGAGTCAAATAATGGCCCGAAGGCCAGAATCTTGGAATCTTTGCTGGCTGGCAACGCATCCTCTCCCCTTGTACACGTGGCCTCGGCAAAGCTGGCTGGGTTCAAAAGACCTGCATTCGGGTGTTGCCTTCGCCACCTTGGACTCACCTAACCTCTCCCGGACCCATTTCCCGCATCAGGGGAATAATGTGAATGGCGGAGAGTGTGTTGTAAGTTACAAAGCTTGCTGGTACAACAAGGGGCTCTCGTTTTGGCTGGACCTGATTCTGGACGGTGCCTCTTCTCCAGCACAGATCTGCCCTGAGGGTGGACAGATTCGTCCCTGGAGCCCTTAGCTGCTGGTCCTTCCTTTTGTGAGCACATCTCCCGCCCCTCCCAGTCAGACGACCCAGCGTTGGGTCATTCCCGGCCTGGATTGGGAATCCTGCAGTCATTCAGGCCACAAATACATTTTTTTGAGCAGCTACTCCAGATCAAGGCGTGCACGGGGCGCTCCCCAGCACCTAACCACCATGGGAGCAAACCCATTATGGTGCCTGTCCCCGTGGAGCTGACAGTCTGATGGAAGCAGATGTTAATCAACCAGCCAGGAGAGGCCCAGGGTGCTGGGGAGGTGTGTGATCAGAGGTCCTTATCTCCGGGGGAGAGGGAGGGTGTCTGGGGAGGACCGGTTTCCTTTCAGAAGTGACAGATGAGGGGCGCCTGGGTGGCTCAGTCGGTTAAGCGTCCGACTTCAGCTCAGGTCACGATCTCGCCATCCGTGAGTTCGAGCCCCGCGTCGGGCTCTGGGCTGATGGCTCGGAGCCTGGAGCCTGCTTCCGATTCTGTGTCTCCCTCTCTGCCCCTCCCCCGTTCATGCTCTGTCTCTCTCTGTCTCAAAAATAAATAAACGTTAGGGGCGCCTGGGTGGCGCAGTCGGTTAAGCGTCCGACTTCAACCAGGTCACGATCTCGCGGTCCGTGAGTTCGAGCCCCGCGTCGGGCTCTGGGCTGATGGCTCAGAGCCTGGAGCCTGTTTCCCATTCTGTGTCTCCCTCTCTCTCTGCTCCTCCCCCGTTCATGCTCTGTCTCTCTCTGTCCCAAAAATAAATAAATGTTGAAAAAAAAAAAATTTTTTTTTAAAAATAAAAAAAAAAAAAATAAATAAACGTTAAAAAAAAAATTAAAAACAACAAAAAAAGAAGTGACAGATGAGCTGAGCCCTGAACTCAGTGGGAGGCCATCGATGGGCTAGAAAGTCCTCTGGAAAGAGGCTACAGCAAGTGCAAAGGGCCTGCGGTAGCACGTTTGTAAGTCCAAAAGAAGGTTATTACACAGAGGGAGGGGGACAAGGATGCAAGAAGTAACCAAGGCCGTGAAGCAGGCAGAGGCGAAGTCACCTTGTTCACTTTAATGTGACATTTGCAAAAATGAAGGAATTGGAGTGGCGTATTTCAAGTCTCCGATAGCCGTTACCCCGAGGGAAGGTGTCTTAGAGGCCAAATGAGAGGAAGTGCCCTAGCAGGTGGGATTTGAGTCAGACTGCAAGGACTTCCTGGCCCAGAGGGGACCCTGGGGGGTTACTCTCTCACTCCACCTGCTGTGTGTGTGTCCCAGGTAGCAGAATGGGTGTCTGCACTTTCACTGTCTCCTGATGCCCTATCCTCGCTGCTTACTGAGCGGGGGACAGCGAACAGCCCTGTAGGGGTGAGTCTGTTGTGGGAGAGGGACTGCCTGGGGTGGGGAGAAGGTTGCTCTGGAGTGTCTCCAGGCTGCTTGGGGAGGGGGACGTGGGGAAAGACAGGAGGGGAAGCCAGCAGCCACAGCAAGGGCAGGAGTTGGGGTGGGACAGGGAAGGAGAGTGGTCAGAAGGGGGCACCCCTGGGGGAACTGAGCCCTGGATTATGAGTCTCCACCTTCTCCCAGAGGCACCTCAGGTCCCAGCTGCTTCAGCTGCTGAAGTCCGTGACAGAATCGCCCTGGTGGTCACAGGTAGAACAGATCTGTTCTCCGCCACTCTTTCGGGAAGGCCTGTTGGCTGGTCTCCGTCTCCTCTCTCGACTGTAAGCTCCTTGAGGGCAGGGTCCACGTCTCCTCAGTGTCTGATCTCCCAGTGCCTGGTACAGTTAATACTCGTGGGATGAATGCAAACACACACGGGGAGCGCCTGGGTGGCTCAGTCGGTTGAGCACTGGACTCGATTTCAGTTTAGGTCGTGATCTCACTGTTCATGAGACGGAGCCCCGTTCTCACTCTCTCTCTCTCTCTCTCTGCCCTGCCCTCCGCTCTCTAAACAAACAAACAAACAAATTAATTAACTAACTTTAAAAAAAAAAAAAAAAAAAAAGGAACCCTGCAGCTGACTGCCTGAGCTCAAATCCTGCTTTCGCCACTGCCTAGCTCTGTGACCTTCGACAAATTACATACCACTCTGTGCCTCATTTGTCTCCGTCTGTAAGATGGCCGGGCTAACAGGTCCTAGGTTGATGCGAACAGGAAGAGAGCTGAGGCTTCTAGAACACCGCTGAGCGCTCCATCAATGCTAGTGATTGCTGGCTAGGAAGAAGACAAGAGACCTGAAAGAGGATGTATTCGGCTCTGGTCCCTAAGCAACCGCACCCCCCCTCCCGCAGCACAACGCCTTAGACCCAAGGGACCCACAACAGAACTCGCAGAACTGCCTGAAGGGGGCGCTCCCGGGGGCCTCTTGCGCTAAGCCCACCTGCGTCCGGCGCCAGGTCACTGAACGCCCTCCGCCTTCTACGGAGACGTGCAGACCTGAACATCTGGGCTGACCGCCACTTGCCACACAGCGTCCTTGGGCAAGGCGCTTTCTTAACGTCCCCAAGCTTCTGCTTTTTCACTTGTATTACGGAGAATATTAAAAACCCATCTTGCCAGGGTTGTTGTGGGGATTGATTATGTGCCCAGCACAAAATCCTCCTTCCCGCAGGTGGAGTGTAGGATCGGCTCCTCCCTCTAGCCCTGGCCCCTCCCCCCACCAGGTCTATTGCGGAGCTGGAGTCCCTGGTCCTGGATTCCTGGCCTCTCTGGCTGTGACACCAAAACCTGAGGCCAGAGTCACGCCCTCTTCAGCTCCCTGGAAGAGATCTATTGCAAGTCAGACACGAGAGTTTGAAAGACACAAGAGTTTGAATTAAGGGGGGGGGGGGGGGGGGAAGAGTCACACCCTCTTTGTGAAGGCCACCTGGAAAGCCCCGTACCTGGCCACCTGAATCAGGGTTCACCAGAGGCCCCTGTCCCCACAAGCTCTCTCTGCCAGATTGACTGACCGGAGAGTTCTAAGGTGAATCCCACGGGAGGAGGCTTGTCCAATCGCCCAACTGTGTTCATTGGCACAACGAGGGGGGAGAGTTTAAGAGAGGCAGGATTGTGTCCGGAAAAGTTCCGTTTCTAGATTGTGAGTTTCGGTGCTCCCGTGGCTGGCAGGCAGAGGTGGGCAGCAAGAACTCGCTTAGGCAGCACCAGAAAAGTTACCCGCCCACCCCACCCCCAGCCCCAGCCCCAGCCCCAGCAGTGAATCTGGAAATAGCTGAGAGGGCTGTTAATTACATCAGGATCAGGGTTTGAATCCGGTACCTCCTTGGGGCATGTGACCCTGGGCAAGCCATTTGACCTCTCTGAGTGTCAATTTCCCCGTTGTGAAATGGGGATGCTACTGGAGTGACTTGGTAGCCAGGAGATTCAACAATGGAGCAGACACAAACGAGGCACTAGGTAGAGCCAATAATACAAATGTGGTCTCCGCCTTCCTGTTGCTTACAGGCCAGAAGGTGTGGGGTAATGGTTGAGACAACCAGGCTGGAAGACCACCTCCAGCGATCCCCGGCTGGGTCAGCTCCACTCTTCCTGCCTTGATCTCCCTACAGCGAAAGGAGCCGTTTCACAGAGTGGTGAGGATCACACGAACTGACACATGGAAACATACTGACGGCATTAACCACAAGTTCTGGAAGCACACAAGTCAGTTTCAGGAGGAGCTTCAGGGGGCGCCTGGGTGGCTCAGTCATTGGAGCGCCTGACATCGGCGCAGGTCATGATCTCATGGTTCGTGAGTTCGAGCCCCGCATCAGGCTGTCTGCTGTCCGCACAGAGCCTGCTTCCCGTCATTCTCTGTCTCCCTCTCTCTCTCTGCCCCCACCCCCCCGCCACGCTTTCTCTCACTCTCTCAAAAATAAACAAACATTAAAAAAAAAAAAAGAAAAGAAAACAAAAAGAAGGAGCTCCAGGAGAGGCTGGACTTGCCCAGCAAATGGGGCAGGAGCGTACTTGAGGACGGAGGTCCCCAGGAAAGATCAGGTGTGCCGGAGTGCTGGAAGAAAGGGTGGGCAGTGAGGACAGAGGCATGAGCAGCAAGCCAGGGACAGAGTTGGGACACTAGAAGTCACTGTCGAGGGTTTTAAGCAGCTGTAAAGCATTCGTTCTCCTTTGTGTATGTGGAAACATGGCACACATCTGTCCGTTTCTTTCATGTACCCCCAGCCCTCCCCCACACCCCGACACAGGGTAATTCCTTGCTGACCCGCATTCCCTCTCTGGTTTCCAGCGCCATCCATCGGATGCCACATCACACAGGGCCTTTGCATCTTCTGGCTCTCTTGGAGGAGTGGAGCAGGGGCAGGGTGGGGGTTGGGGGGGGCGGTTAGACCCAGGCAGCGCCTAATCTCTGCATCCACACATTTCCTTTGTGACCCCATGAGCCAGGTGTGCCTGGGTCTGAACCGGGGCAAATAATTTCCCCTGTTGTGAATATTCAACCGTAAGTGCAGCGACCTAGTACAGCGTCTGGTTCAGAGCACCTACTCAGTATATACAAGTTTCAGCTCTCTGCTCTCAAAACAGAATCTTCTCTTCAACCATCCGGCTGCAGGGCAGTCGGGGGTTAGGGGAGCAGGGGAGCGTGGCTAGGCACGGACTCTCGAAAGCGGGTTTTTTTTAATTTACAACATCACTTGCAAAGGGCAAACAGTTGGGTCCTTAAATCAGGGTTTATGGGGTAGGGGGAGTGGGAGAGTCTCTCTCCCGGCCATCCCCTGTAACCTGTAACGGGGGAAGGGTCCCAAGAGGCGAGGTGCTGGGACTCCGCGCGCGGAGGACAGAGCGACGCGCACGTGGGAGAGAAACTGCTTTCCCTGGGCTGGGTCAAGCCGTACCTACCGCCAGGCTTCGGAGAGAAGAAGGGAACGAGGGCTGGGCGTGGGGGTGCATTTCTGCAAAGCTCAGGGCTCAGCGCCCTGGAGGCACAGCCCTGACACTTCTGGGTGTACGGGCGGGGCTTCACGTAGAGCCCCGCAGCCGCTCCAGCGAGGGTGTCCCCCACCCACGCTCCTCGGGAGGGACGCGCTCCGGCCCGCCTCCCCTGCCCTCTCCCCTGCCCTCTCCCCGCCCTGCGCGCAATCCCACCTTCGCTCCAGCTCCGGGAGCCTCCAGGGCAGCCGGGAGGCGTGGCCCGCGGGCGGCCCGCCCCTTTGATGTGCACCGGCACCGCTGTGATTGGACAGTCGCTTGTGACGTGAGGGGACTGCGGTGGGCCCGGGTGCTGCGGCAGCCGCAGCGCCAGCCGCGGCTCGGGCTCCGGCTCCCGGGCATTTAAAGGGGACGCGGCGGCAGCCCGTGGTGGGGGGGGGGGGATGGGGGGCAGGTGGAGGGGACGGCCCAGACGCACATCATCCACGGCCCCTCGGGACTGGAGGGACTCGTGAGCCGGAGCCCAGAAATCCGGGGGTGGACAAGACACCGCGTCCCCTCCAATTCCCGTAAGCACCCCTTAGCCCATCCTGCGCCCAGATACCTCAGCTAGCCCCTCTCCCCGACTCTTTGCACTCCAAACTAAGCCGGGACAGACCTCTGCCGCCGCCGCTCCCCGCGTGAGTCCTGCGCTCCCGGAGGTACAGGGGAGGGCTGGGGTCCCAGTGCGGGGTGGGGGCTGTGTGGAGTTTGAGGGCGCTCCTTCACGCGTGTCAGTGGGGGCAGCCCCTGGAGCGGAGAAATGAGTCCTCCTTCTTTCTGCTACCCCGGGAACCTCGTGCCCGGGTAGCCCTCTGTCCCCTACTCGGGCAAAGCGAAGGAATCTGTGCCCCGCCTTGCTCCCCGCCACCCACGAGCCCCCCTGGGCTCCCCGAGCTGCGCACCCCCCCCCGCCCCGCATTGGAGCGAAGCACCCGCCAGCTGGGGGTGTGCCAGAGTGCCTGCTTTCCAGCCACCTCTAAAAATATCTCTCCCCCCACTCCACCGGCAGCTGCCACCTCCCTGTCCACTGAGGATCCCCTTCCAGCTTGTCCACCCAGGCAGGGTGAGCCCAGAGGAGGCTCCTGGTCTCAGCTTCTGCACCGACACTGGGGCTACAGGTCATCACGCCAGCTAGTCAGAACAGTAAGCTCACAGCTCAAGGGGCTCTCCAGGGAGATAGGGGACGCTCTCTGGCTGCCGCTGTCCCAAGAGCCACCAGGGACTCCTAAGTTCTAATCCTGAATCTGACGCTGTGCGACCTCCAGGATGTTAGCTTGACCTCTCGGGGCCTCGGGTTTTTTCCTATTTGCTGCCGGTGGTAGCGAGAAGGAAGAGACCATGGTGACGTTGGGAATACTGCCTGGGAAAGGGAGAAAACCTCAGCTTAGTTGTGACATCCAATTCCTAGTGATTGATACCAGAAGGTTCGGTCTTGGGCAGGGGGCTTGTCACTATGATATCTCCAGGGTCCTCACTCCCCACCCCCATCCCTCTCCGGCACGTTTCCTGGGGGGAAACTGTCCCCAAAGCCTGTCCTGTGAGCTCCACCCATTCATTAAGAGGGGACTTTCAAACTTAGGGCCCATGCCAAAGAGGGGTCTGTTTCCCTGCCCCATCTGCCACCCCATTCCCACAAATGTCATCTATAAGCATTTGTTGTAAAAGGCAGGAGGGAGCAAGGAGGAATCCGGTGATCTGATATGGAATCGGGTAGGCAGGCGCCACTTTTCGAGGGGACTAGAATATGGACCCCCTGCCACCCTTAACGAAACCCCCTCTCTCCTCTCTCTGCTCTAGCCATCTGGAGAAGCTCAGAGACCCCGTCTCCCTTTTCTCTGAGGGACTCTTTCTGGTGACCACAAAAGAATTTGGTCACTTAGGACAAAGCTGCCGGAGGTGAGTACGCTTTTTGAACGTCATGAGAATGAGGTCCCAGGGGGGCCTGGGTCCCTCTGCTTGCTGTGGGGGTAAGGGCGGGGGGGTGGCTGCCTGGCCCTGCTCAGCTTCTGGGGGAAGAAACCCAGGATGCCTGGCTTTCTGCTCTGGGGACGAAAAGAAACCAAGGCAGTTCACCAAACAGTAAATATTCAACTCATTTTCCCTGAATAGATGAAAAACATGTAACTGTATCGTTTGCTCTGATGCATAAGTTTTGTATACAACTGAAAATCGGTAGAATATTCTACCAAATTTTTTGGTTTTTGAAGAAAGTGAAACAAGGGGCAACCGACACCAGGAGACCCTTTTCTATGGGATGAAAGTCGCTCTCTGCTTGAGCAGCCTGTGTTCTCTTTGTATCTTTGTATTTCCCGCTCACTTGTCTCCCCGTGCCCGGCGCGGCACGCGTCCGTGTCTGACCCTGCTTGTTTCTACCACGGGAGGGGTATCCCTTGACCTTTCTCCTCCAATGCACTAGGCCTGGGGACAGACACAGGATATCAGGCAGGCTTCTGGAAGGTTGGAACTCCCTCCAGATAGGGCCTGGGGACAGCCCTCCCATCCTCCAAAACATGCCATTCCAACGTCCCCATGCCTCCCTCCCCTTCCCCCCCCCCCCATCTTCTTGATCCCTCCCCCCCAACCGCCTCCCTTTTTTGCCCCCTGCCCCATTCGGCTTCGGCTGCCTTTCCCAATTCCTAGGTTAAAAGTTCTTAAGGGAAAGGCTGAGACCCACATCCATCCCTGTCAAAAGGGCTCAGTGCACGTACAGTTCGGGAGTGGGGGGGGTGGGATTGGGGTGGCTCGAGGTGACACGGCCTGTCCCTCTGACCTGTGTCCTGTTGCTGGGATGTCCCAGTCTCTGTCTTGGGGGCAAGAGGTTCTCCCTGATGTTCTGGGATGATCTGGGGTGAGTGTCACCTTGACAAAGTCAGGGGTTTCCAGTGTCATCCGCTGTCACCACCAGAGGGCAGCAACCAGCCAGACACTTGTTCCTTTGCGCGGCTAGTCGTGGGTTCTCAATATTTTTCCAGATCTGGCCCAGCTTCTTCTAGTCGCTCATTGAACCCCAGGAGCAGAGCGGAGGGATGGGGCATGGGGAGGCAGTGGGAGTTGTAGGTGACATCCTCTGTAGCCGAGTTGGTGAAACCCCCACAAAGCTAAACCCTGTCCCCAGAGCCACACAGCAAAGCCCCGCAGAAATTCCAAACTGACTCCTGGCCGATTGCCAAGCTCTGAAGGCACCAGGGAGGCCAGTCGCTGATCACCTGTGATGCCCAGGGGTCCTGTTGCCCCCACCCCCGGCCACCTGTGGTACAATGAGCCTGGTCACCTGCCCCTCCCCCTTTAAGGGCAGAGAGCACGCAAGGCTGTGGCCAGCAGTTCGTGAACCAGGCTCCCCGTGGAAACAGCACAGCCTGGGGCACGTTCACCTCAGACGCCAAGTTCTGGTTTCGCGGTCTGTCTTTGCCACTTACAGTGAGTGACCTTTAAGTCGGTTCACCTCTCTCTGGGTCTCCGATAACGTCACCTTTAACCTCTCGAATGTTGCCGGGGGGTTGTGAAGACGATGCCTCGCAAGGGCTTGGCCGCCTGGGAGAACTGTGTCTATTTGAGGGGTTTTTACGGAGCCCCTGGGGGTGGTTCATCCTCAGCAGAGGAGACGGAAGCAGGCCGGCATTCGTGGTGGAAACAAAGCTAGCTGCGGGCACCCTCCAACAGACCTTGTGTGGTTGTCAGGAGCTCTGGACGACGGCTGGAGGCCCCACAGAGTCCCTGCAGGCGGTGCCCGGGGTGATGTACCAACGATGAGTGGGTGTTTTCCAGTTGCTGGCCTCCGATGCCTGTCTAGGGTAAGTGGGTCCCTCTGGGGATTTCTCAGGATGAGGCCTCAGCCCCCTTCCCCTGCTGCAGTGGTAGGAGCCCTATCCAGCCCCTTTTTTGGCCTATCCTCGTCTCTCCTGGGCCTCCACTAATCCCTGGAAATTTCCATCCCAGGTGTGGGGGCCTGAGGCTTTATTTACATCTTCAACTCCGGGGATCCTGGGCCCCTGAGACTCCCAGATGGATGTCAGTGAGACCAGAGGGTGACCCTAGGGACGAGTTCAAAGGGACAGTTCTATTAGGGAGGCAGAGAGCTAGGTTCACATCCCAGCTCCGAAACTGAGAGCTCGGACTTCTGTTTCACAAGGCGGGCCGGGCCAGAAGCATCACAGGAATATCAGAGAGCGAGTTAGGAAGAAACCAGAAGGAAGAGTGGGGCCGTCTGGACTAACTGGGGTGGGAGGCCAGGCGGGAGAAAGGCAGCGTGGCGGATATTCTGAAGCTGCACGCGATTTGCTCTCTGCCACCCGGTCGTGTACCGCGGCGGGCAGGCAAGGTGGCAGGGACAGGCCTCTGAGGGCTTCTGCAGTCTCCATCTGCTTGCCTTTCTTTGTGCCTCACACATGCCCTGTTGTCCCCTGTCCTCTCCCGTGTCTTCTGGAGGTGGGGGACGCTGGCCCGAGGCCCCCACTTCCCGGAGCCCCCCTCGCCACTCTGTCTCTCTGTCCCGTCCGCCTCTAGGCTCCCCTGGCACGACCTCCTCCTAGCCTTCTCCTTCCCTGCCAGGCGCCCGCCCCCTTCCCCCTCCCCTCTGCCTTTTCAGCCACGCTGCTCTCTTTCGTCTCCCTCACCTGTCTCCCAGGTATGTCGCAGCCTGGCTCGGGAAGCTCCTACCTCCCCAGGCCCCACTGCTTCTCTTGGTGCTCACTTCCTTCGGACTCTGGCAGAAACCCCACCCGCTGACGTGTTCCTCCCAGGGAACTGGCAAGTGATTAGTGACGATGAGCTGTCAGCACAGGGCCCTAGAAACTCCCTGGAGAAGCAGTGTCCCATCCTTGGACCCCCGCTAGCCACAGCGCCCAGAGAGCCGTCCTGGGTCACCTCGCCGGCCTGGTTATTCCAAGAGCTAAACTCCAGTTCTCTGGCAGCCCTTAGCTCCTATCGAGGCTCAAGGACTTGGCATTCGCAATCCACATGCCTTGGATGATACCAACAGCGTTCCCTGGCTCCTGACTCCTTATTGTCCACAGTCCCATCGAGGGGGCACGGCCCAAAAAGGGAAGGAGGAGGCTGCTTCAGTGGGATGAGTGCCCAGCCTCCCTTGCCTGTGTTTGTCAGGGAAGAAGGGTGCGGAGAGGACTCCACACCAACAACCGGGGTCCCTGGGAGCCTCCAGAACGGCCTCGTCCAGAAACCTCCCCAAAGGAGTGACCCGTTGGAAGCTGCTCTTCCCCTCTTTTAACCTGACCCCGTTAGGTCTCAGTGGCCCCAGATGAGAGTAGCAGAGACAGGTGCCAAGGACGCCCTCCTGGGGTCCGGAGGAGGATGGTCTTCTGAGGCCAGATGCCCCGCACAGTTCGCAGAGAGGTGCCGACGGGGTGGGCAGGGAAGGCTGGGGAGAGGGCGGCAGCGTTGGGGACTCCAACCAGCTTAACCAGCCTTGGGTCCTCCTCAGGTCTTGGATGTGCCAGCGCCTCTGGCCGTGGCCCGCTAACCAGCCTCTCCCCGGCCGGCTCGCGCCGCGCCCCCTCTCGCTTGCTCCCTCCTCCTCCTCCTCCTCCTGCTCCTCTCCCCCCTGCTCCCAGGACGGCGGGATGGCGGCGCAGGGCGCGCCGCGCTTCCTCCTGACCTTCGACTTCGACGAGACGATCGTGGACGAAAACAGCGACGACTCGATCGTGCGCGCCGCGCCGGGCCAGCGGCTGCCCGAGAGCCTGCGGGCCACCTACCGCGAGGGCTTCTACAACGAGTACATGCAGCGCGTCTTCCAGTACCTGGGCGAGCAGGGCGTGCGGCCGCGGGACCTGCGCGCCATCTACGAGGCCCTGCCCCTGTCGCCCGGCATGAGCGACCTGCTGCAGTTTGTGGCCAAGCAGGGCTCCTGCTTCGAGGTCATTCTCATCTCGGATGCCAACACCTTCGGCGTGGAGAGCGCGCTGCGCGCCGCCGGCCACCACGGCCTGTTCCGCCGCATCCTCAGCAACCCGTCGGGGCCCGACGCGCGGGGGCTGCTGGCGCTGCGGCCCTTCCACACGCACAGCTGCGCGCGCTGCCCCGCCAACATGTGCAAGCACAAGGTGCTCAGCGACTACCTGCGCGAGCGGGCCCACGACGGCGTGCACTTCGAGCGCCTCTTCTACGTGGGCGACGGCGCCAACGACTTCTGCCCCATGGGGCTGCTGGCGGGCGGCGACGTGGCCTTCCCGCGCCGCGGCTACCCCATGCACCGCCTGATCCAAGAGGCGCAGAAGGCCGAGCCCAGCGCCTTCCGCGCCGGCGTGGTGCCCTGGGAGACGGCCACCGACGTGCGCCTCCACCTCCAACAGGTGCTGAAGACGTGCTGAGGACCGCGGCCTGCAGGGGGCGCCCGGGCGGAGAAGGGGGCGGGGTGGGGGCGGGGAGATCGGGAAGTACAAAACCTAGTTTGCCTACTCCCTTTTCCCTTTCGCTTTGGTATGTCCCTCCGGGAATTTCGGGAACTCCGGGCTCGTCCACCTGGGGGCTGGGGGAGAGAGTTCGGAGCCGTCCCTATCTATGCAGTTAACCCGGCTCGGCCGCCCCCGCCCCGACCCAGTTCCACTGCGATGTTAAATTCTGGAGTCTGGCCCCCACCGGGGTGGTGCGCATGCCTGGAAGGCAGCAGTGTTTTCCAAAAAGACCTCGCCCTCCGAACGGAGAGGCAGGGGTTCCCTGGCGGGGTGGGGGAAAGGAACATCTCCCACTGCTTTCACTGCTGCCTTGGGCCGCGAAACCTTCCCTCTCCCCCAGTCTTCTGTCAAGGGGACCCCGGTCCCGAAATCCTCCCGGCCGCGCCGCAGTCCCGGCGGGGAGAGAGGAGGCCCTCTGCCGAGGGCCTCAGGCCTAGATCTCGCTTCACCTATTGCGTCCCCACACTACACCCTTTTTCCTTTTTGCCCCCCTTCCCGCGCCCGCCCTGGCCGCCTCCCCAAAGGGGGAAGAAAAAAAAAAAAAAAAAAGCCAGAGGGAACAGTCGCCTCCTGGTGGTGGAACGAGGTAGCGCACCGTCCGGCTCGGGGCCTTCCAGCCAGGGACCTCGCCGCGCGCGACGGTGTCTCCTCCTCTCACCCCAGCCTCGTCTATGCAGCAAAAGACCAGGGACTTTACCAAAGTCGCCCCGCGGGCTGAGCCCTCTGCGCCCCCCTCCTCCCGTATGGAACAGAAAGCCATGATGTTTTCAAGCAGAGCCAGCGAAAGCCAAGCCCTTCCTCCCTCTTTGGTGTTCTACCGCTATAAAGGAGGTGACGGGCAAAGAGCTGACTGAGGTCTCTCGCGCCGGTGTCCGGAGGGTGAGGGTGAGGCGACCCCTGCTCCCAGAGAGCCCCACGTCAGCGGGGGAATTGGTCCCCACTCTGGGAAGAGCGCCCGGCTCGGGCAGCCCAACCCGAACAGTAACACAGCGAGCAACGGGCCAAAAAAGGAGATTCAGTCAATGCAGAGGGGGCACCAGGGGGCTGGCGTAGGGGCCACCTCACGAGGACCGAAGAGACGGGGACAGACTGCTGCCAGCGGCAGCAGAGGGGGGGGGGGGCTCAATAATGAGCAGGAGCCTTTAACTCCCTCCTCTCTGGCCCCCCAGCCCTGCGGGGCAATCACCAGGAGGTCATCAGAGTTTTATTCAAAGTTGGCATTCAATGCTGCATGGAGGGGTGGGTCTTCTGTGGACAAGATCACCAAAGTCCTTGGCTTCCGGTTCTTTCCTGTCTGCGGCAGGCCTTCGGATACATCCCTTCTCTCCCCAGGACCCCTTCCCACCACCGAAAGGAGGGGGAAGGGGCGGGCACAGCTCACAGGTGGGCAGGCCGGGTCCCCGCCTTGACTCTGGAGCTGACTTTGCACTGGAGCTCAAGAGGCTCGCAGCGCAGTGCTCCGGGCAGGAGCTCAGACAGCCCCAGAGTGTCAGCAGCTGGGCTCCACGTAGTTCCCTGGGAAGAATCCAGTCCCCTCCGAGCTGACGCCCTCACACCAGCCATCGGAGTAGCGGCGTGTGATGCAGATGACGGTGCCCTTAGAGAAGGAGAGTTCGTTGTCCTTCTGGCGGGTGTATGGGTACAGCGTCACCACTGCAGGGCGGGAGGAGAGGGTGCCGTGAGACGCGCCTCTTGCCTTACCATGGGGGGTGCAGGGGCCCCTGGGCGGGATTCCAGGCAACGTCTAGGGGAGGCGGCTGCAGGGAGTGGGATGGGGGGGGGGAGTTCCTTCTCCAAAACTCTTGGGACCCCCTCCCCAGCCGGATTAATATTCAGTGCTGGGCCAGCTGCCTGTCTGTCCAGCTTGGTTCACCACTCCTGGGTGAACGTTCGGTCAGCTCATCAGAAAATAGGGTCTGTGTGTGTGTGTGTGTGTGTGTGTGTAGCAGGCTCACACCCTTGAAGATTCTAGAGTATTGGGGGGGGGGGATCCCTAGTCCCGGGAGTCAGGTACCTTTCTCCAGGTATGCAGCAGGGACCCAGCTAGGCTCCTCTGGCCCGAAGCCTGGTGGGGGCAGATGTGGCAGTCCCAGCTCATGGACGTCCAGGGGTGGAGGAGGGGGCAGGTCCAGGGGCAGCTCTGGTGCTGGGAGGGGAAAGCAGAGAGCCTGCAAATATGCACCGGGAACCCCCTCCACTGGCCCCAGAAAACCTCACTGTTCGGAAGCAAGGCTCCAGGATCTACCCATTTGAGGTCATCTTTCTCCAGCCTTCCACCACCACGGTCCCCCCACCTGGTCTCTAGAATGCAGTAGGCGCTCAGCAAACACACAAATACTGAGCAGTGTGCGGCCGTCAGGCTCTGCCACTGAGCTGGGTGACCCTGGGGCAAGCGACTTAACCTGTCAGCCCCGACTGCGTCTGTGAAGTCAGAGTGTGAACACCCTCGTAGGGCTGTTAAGGTCAAGCGAGAAAATGGAGGGGAAGCTTGAACACAGAGCCCGGTAGAAAGCAGGCGCTGAGTTGAGGCGAGCCAATTCCATGCAGGGGGATAGGGGTGGGCTGGGGTGTTAGGAGGTGAGAAGAGACCCCCCCCCCACCCCGCCCCCGACAGTGGAGCCAGGAGAGGGCGGGGCTCCTTACCCAGCAGGGGCAGGGACACTTCCTCCAGCGGAGGGGGCGGCAGGAAGACTTCGGTGGTGGCCGGTGGAGGAGGTGGAGCCACGGGGTTCGGGAGAGGTGGGGGTGGGGGTGCTGCCTGCCCCTTGGTCGCGGACACCCCACCCACACCTTCGGCGCTGCTGAAGTCCAGAGAAAGCGGGGCTCGGCTAGGTTGGGGGACACCTCCCCTAACAGCATCCCCCAGCTGGCCCCGCCTCTCCAGTCGTTAGCCGGGGGGGCCTGTGATGAGAGTCCTCTGGACCCTAGTAGTCCCCCTGACAACCGGTAGGGGGGCCCCTCAACCCCCTCACTTGGACTTGTGGGGCTCACCCTGCAGAGGCCAGGGAAGAGGCAGACGAGGCGGTGGAGAGCTTGCCGTCGGGGGGCACCACCGGGAGCTGCACCGGCTCCGGGATCCGTGGTGGCCTCCTGGCGGCGGAGGGGAGGGGTGCCGTCAGGGGAGCCGGGAAGGCTTCCGGGGCGAGCGGGGGTCGGGTGCGGGGAGGAGGAGGGGGCAGCTGGCGGAGGAGGAAGTTTGAGGATGGCGGAGGCCTCACCCCAGGGTGGCGGAGGCGGGCGTCGCAGGCGCCTTGATGCTCTTTCGAGAGAGGGTCCCTGTCCGCGACAGCTGCGTGCTCAGATCCTACGCGGGGGGGGGGGGGGAGGAAGCAGGGGACAGGGCTGACGTCTATGGGAACCCCTCCCCAGTACCCTCCCTGGTCCCAGAAAGGAAATGAGGGAGAGGCACCGAGAACTGGGAGGGAGAGCGCCTTCACAGCAAGTTCCCACTTCCACTTCCCAGCCCCCTCTCCCACCCCCCCACCCCCGCCCCCCACGCCCCGCTCGCTGTTGCCTGGGCCCCAGGCCTCTAGTCGGGGCCGCAGGCCCGACGGAAGCCTGAGCAGACGCGGTCTGACGGCCACTTCCTCCAACCAGCTTAGCATCCGCACCTCGCACCTCGCTCCCCAAAGCATCTCAGTGGCCAGCTTGGTGGTCTCTAATTCTGATAGATCCTAACCCGGCGCGCGCGGGGCTCAGGAGGTGGGGTGGGGGCGGAGGGGACCATCACACTTAGCAATGTCCCACCCGTCATTTGGATGGGCCTGCAGAGCTGGCTTCGGGCGGCTCAGGACAGAGAGGGGGGCAGGGCGTTTAAAGTGCACACAGGGCAAGGGCGAGCCCACACGTTACTGGTGGGGTGTCGCCAAGTCCGCGGACCTGGGGAACGCTGCCCTCTGCTGTACTCCTCGAGGCACGAGACAAAAAGGACCCGAGCTGAGGCGCAAAGAAAGAATCGAAGCTGGACAATGAGGAGAACTCACTGGTGGGGAGGCCTGGTGGCTGGAGGAGGGAGTGCCGTCTCCCCTTTTGGGGAAGACGGGCCGTTAAGGGTGTTAAGAGGTCCTTTAGATCCAGGGGAGCCTTAAGCTAGCCTGGCATGTTGACGAAATGGACCGTGTGTGTTCTCCCCCCTCTCAGGAGATGAGCGAGCGGAAAATGTCAGTGGCCCTGCTCCCCTGGCTTCACAGGTCCCCTCTGAGTGGCCGCATGCATCCCCGCCCCTTCCCACCCCCACAGCAGCCCCCTGGGTGAGTGCTCGGCGGTGACCTCAAACCTCCAGACAGAGGAAGTTGCTGTTCTCTGTGTGTGGCTGGGGAACGATTCTCATGCACGCCCCTGACATCCTCCCTTCCCCTCTTCCCCTTCACACCCACCCAGCCCCCACGGAAGGGGGTTGCTCAGACCCCACCCTCAGCAGACCATCTGGGGACAGGGTTAAAGGCCGGCCATGGAGGGAGGGGCCGGGAAGGAGCGGGGGGGAGCTCGGAGAGTAGGGGTCCAGCTAAGGTAATGGCTTCAGAGAGTGAGGGGGAAAAAGGGTTGCTGGTTGGGACAAGAACATGGTCGTGGAAGAGAACTGGGGGCCTGGGGAGAAGGGAGACACAGAACAGGAGAGGGTGGGTTGTGGGGAAGAGGAGGGGCCCTCTCTCTACCTTGATCCCATGGCCAATGTCATCCAGGCAGCCAAAGTTGAGAGGTCTCCGGTAGTAGGGCGTGAGGGGAGGGAGGCTGTCGGGGGCGATGACTTTCTGGCCAGGGGGCAGCCGCTGGACGGTGGCTAACGTGCCGATCTCCCTTCGGGCCACCTTCTCCATATGCATACTCACCATCTGCCGCGACAGGGGTTGAGGTGACAGAGGGGGGAGGTGGCCTCTGCCCCAGTGCCCTTCCTCTTAAGGGAGGAGGAGGATAGAGACTTGGGGTGGGGTGGGGGTGGGGACCATGGGAGGCCGAGAGATCCAGAGAAAGAGTACATTTTCTCCCCCCACCCCGGGCCACGCAGCATTTGGGAAAAGAGTTGCCAGGGGAGGAAGGAGCCACTTTGGAGAGACTTCCTGCTGGAAGAGCGAGCATGAGGGTTATTATTAGCTGGAGCAGGATCCAGCGGAAAAGAGAACACCCGGCATCCCTGCAGGTGCTGGGAAGAGACCGGAGCCCCGGGTTGGCTCAGTAGCAGAGGTGGACGGTGTGGACCGCGTGGAGGGGGCGGAGAATCGAGGCTGTATCAGCTGACTCTCTTGGGGGGACGGATAAGTGAATTCGCTTCCTCTTGGAATGTTCTGTGGGGCAACTCACAGCATCCAGAGGGTGGGAACTCCGGTCCGCGGGGGGGGGGGGGGGGGAAGAGGAAAAGACACACCCCGCCGTGAACACGTGGGTGATGGGCAACCCAGGCTGATGTTCCAGCGGGTCTGAGCGTGTTGTTGATGGGGCAGTTCCTCCGCCAGGGATCCAGGAAGGAAAGAGGAGGGTGAGTGTGCTAGATGGGCGGGGGGCCACTGTCTCGTGGTGGCATTGTCTTCAGGGGCTGAAGACGGCCTTGCCCAGCAAACACTTCGGGTCTAGGACAACTTAGCCCGTTACCACCCCCGGGGATGAGATGCAAACAAGGCCCCTCTTCCTCTTTCTTGTCCTGTACGGCCAACCGGGGCTGGTCAGGCCTGCTGCCTACGGCGCCGGCGAGAGTTCAGAGCAGGAGAAAGCTCTGCCTTCAAGGAGTTCCTAGTCTGGGAGGGCAGCAAGGCCCAGCACGGAGACATAACCAGAGAGGAGGAGGCTCAAAATGCTTGGGAAGCGCCAGGCTTCTGGGGTGGAGGAAGGCATTTGGAGGAAGGCGAGAAAGAGCATTCGCCGGAGGAAGTGGCCGAGCAGGGGGCGCTGCAGAATGGGGGGCCGGTGCAAGAGGCCCTCCCACACGCCCTTTACCTGGCCCAGCGTGTTCACACGGGCTTCGACCTGCCGCAGGGAGGCCGCCTGTAGGTCCAGCATCCGTAGAGTGTGTCCGGCCAGGTTGCCTACTTGATAGGCCACACTGGCCAGAGCCTGGGTGGTGAAGGCCATGGTCTCCTCCAGCGCCCTCCGCTTGTCTGTGGCCTGAAACACACACGGCCCTGGTCTGAAGCCAGCCCAAGGATTCTGCTGGAGCCTTGGCTGGGCGGGTAGGGTGGGAGAGGGTGGAGGGAATGGGGGGGCTGAACTTTCTTTCTTTTTGAAAGAGAGAGACAGACAGAATGTGAGAGACGGGGAGGGGCAGAGAGAGAGGGAGACACAGAATCCGAAGCAGGCTCCAGGCTCCGAGCTGTCAGCCCAGACCCCGACGCGGGGCTCGAACCCACAAACCGTAGGATCATGACCTGAGCCGAAGTGGGAAGCTTAACCGACTGAGCCACCCGGGCGCCCCAATCCCAGCCCTTCTAACCAGAAGCCCTGGAAATGCGGTCAATGAGTCTGTGCCTTTAAAAGCTCCCCAGGTGACTCTCGGGTTTCTTGATTTTCTCCAGTCCACGGAGTGGTGTTTGGAAGCCAATGACCTAGTCCATTTTATAGACAAGGAAACTGAGGCCCAGAGACGAGTGACTTCATTCATTCATTCCCTCAGCGTATTGGGAACAATACCCTGATAATCCGGTAAATCCAGACTTCCAACCATGGCCTATATAGGGCCCCACAGGGTGGGCTCTGCTTTTCTGTCCCCCCTCATCCCTTGCCACCCCCTCTCACGCACCCCCTCCTCCATGCACATTGGCCATTAGGTTCCTGTTCCTCATCAAGCTAAGATTGTTTCTACCTCAGGGCCTTTGCACTTACTGTACTTGTTGCCAGGACCCTTATTGTTAAGTCTCAGCTCTTTAGAGACATATTTTGTCACCACCTTAAGATTCTCCCAGCCTATTTCTGTATTGGCTCTCTTCAGTGTTTCTCCTGGAGCCTGGTCCTCATAGCACCTAGCACTGTCAGAAATGATTGATCTATTTATTACCTAGCTCCCCCTCCCATCCGCCCTCCCATATACTAACACGTAAGCACGGTGAAGGCAGAGAGCCTGTCTGTTTTATTCTGTACCCTGCCCCGGAACAGTGCCCAACACACAGACGAGATTTAATAAATACGCGTCTGTGAGTTAAGTAATGAATTGACTGTGACCCCCAAACACTTTCTGGGCATCTCCTTAGTGCACGGCAGGCGCTGTGCCAGGTGCTGGCCGGAGTCCCACTGCCAGTCAGCCGTGGAACGGTGGGCAGGGAATGGCCGAAGACAGAAGAGGGTTTTGCTTGCTTGTTTGTTTGTTTTGTCTTGCTTGTTTTGTTTTGTTTTCAGTGCCCCGTCAGACCACGGGCGCTGGAGCAAAACTTCTCTGTTATTTGGTTCCCCACGCAGCTTCCTCATCTCAGGTCAGATCATGACACTGCTGTGATTTAGCCTGTCCCCCTCTCTAGGGGGTAGGGGTGAGTCCAGGGCAAGTCTGGGCCAGGCCCGAGCACTGACGGACAAGGCCGCACCATGCTGCCCCCTTGCTAAAAGCCCTTGCGTGCTCCTCAGGGCCCGTCGGCGGAGAGAAGGCGTAGAACCCATTAAAGCAGGACGCCTCCAGGGTGGCCTGAGCCAGGCTGGAGTCAAAGGGCAGGCCCAGATCCTTGTGGGCGGCCCTTCCCTGCCTTTCTGTTCCAGCAGCTACTCATTTGCCCGGAGTTTACACCTCATCAGCGTATGTAACCAAGAGCCTTGAAAAGGCGAAGAAATCAACCTGAAATCAACCTGGGGTGTTTAAACCAGAACGGATAGCAGGTCTAGGTTCTAGTTCAAGACCTTTCTTTAACAGGTGAGGACACAAAGGCCCAGAATGGGGCAATGATGACTCCTCCTTGGTCCCCACCCAGATTCCTCCCCCCAGGTCCCCTGCTAGGACCGATGTGTGGAACGGTTAGCCCAGATAGCACAGTGCCTGCTTGGGCCCAGCTCTGGGAGGCTGGGGCCTGGATACCTGCTGACCCCTGGTTTGGGCTTGGCCCACAGTCGGGCCTGGAGGTACGAGGGTGTGAGATCCCCCTTCATGGCCCGCTGCTCATTCATGATGCAAATTACCCTGTCTGTAAACTCAGTGGACTCTGACCGAGAACTCTGCAGTTGACCCCAGCCTGCCCTCCCCCATTCCCCACGGGTTTCCTGACACCTGGTTGGGGCCTTGGGGCTGAGGGAGGGGGAGGGGGGGAGGCCCGAGGGCATGGGAACCAGGCCTGGTTTAAGAGCAGTTCTGAGGGGCGCCTGGGTGGCTCAGTCGGTTGAGCGTCCGACTTCAGCTCAGGTCACGATCTCACCGTCCGTGAGTTCGAGCCCCGCGTCAGGCTCTGGGCTGATGGCTCAGAGCCTGGAGCCTGCTTCCCATTCTGTGTCTCCCTCTCTCTCTGCCCCTCCCCCGTTCATGCTCTGTCTCTCTCTGTCTCAAAAATAAATAAATGTTAAAAAAAAAAAAAACAGCTCTGAGAAGTTGCCCAAGCCCCTCATAGGCATTTGCTCCCCAGACTGATATGCTCAAAGAGGCCGGGTAAGGTAACCGAGGTCAATTAGTTAGTGTTCTGCGTGAAGGAAGCAGGGGTCCGGGGACTCTGACCTGGGTCAGGGCTCTCGATGCCCTCGGTATTTTTACAAGGGCCGCTTCACCTGGCTCGAATTGACTTTCATTATCTGCCTGTGCCTTTCATCGTTCCGATGAATGATGATGGCGGTGGTGATGACAGCAATGGTAATGGTTTCCATTTATCCCCCGCTCCGTCCCCACTAAGGGCCAGGTGCCGGGCTACCTGCTTTGACCATGATCACAACTGAACCCGTGTGACCTTCCCGAAGAAAGATGTGACAATCAGAGGGTATCTTGCCACGGGTCTCGCCGCTGGTAGGCAGCGGAGTTAGAAATCGGACTCAGGTCGGGGCGCCTGGGTGGCTCAGGGGGTTAAGCGCCCAACTTCAGCTCAGGGCATGATCTCACGGTTTGTGAGTTCAAGCCCCGCGTCGGGCTCTGTGCTGACGGCTCAGGGCCTGGAGCCTGCTTCGGATTCTGTGTCTCCCTCGCTCTCTGCCCCTCCCCCCACTCATGCTCTGTGTCTCTCTGTCTCTCAAAAATAAATAAACACTAAACAAAAAAAAGAAAAGAAAAGAAAAAAAATCGGACTCGGGTCTCGGTGACCCTTAAATCCCCTGTGCGCGTGGTGAATAGAAGCGAGAACCCATCTGAAAGGGCCTGGGGGTGCACAGAGGCTACTGAAGGAACGGACAGAACTCCTCCTGCCCTCGTCCAGAAGAGGATGCCCTCCAGCACCACGAGAACCCGGCTGCCTTCCGAGCCACACGGTCCGTGTCCTCCACAAACGGGTCACTCAACTTCTCCGCAAACCGATTATTTCTCAGGGCTGCCCATTCACCTAGAGGTTTGGGGATGGGCTCTGGAGTCAGAGTTCTGGGTTCGCATCCGGATTCGGCCACCGGCTTGGAGACCTCAGGAAAGCGAGCTCGGCTTTCTGAGGCTCAGCCTCCTGGCTGTAAAGTGAGAGCCCCTCTCCCCTCTCAGGACGGGGTCGGGGTGGGGGGTGTTGAGGACCCACAGAGGCCATGCGGGCCACGTGCCTGCGCAAAGGAAGGGTGCAGAGCGCTTTAGCTGCTATTATCATCGACCATCTTTAATCTGCCATTTTCCCATAAGCACTTGCTACTTTCATTATTATTTTTTTTTTTCCAACACTTCGACTGCGCCGGGAGGTCCCCGGGCCTTCCAGTGCAAATGAGCTGGCTTTGCCTCATAGGGCATGTCAGGGAAGGGGAAAGGGGGAAAGGAGAGAGCCCGGTTTCCGAAGTCGGGAGGCCGAGGCCGAGCTCTGTCACATCCGAGCTGGGTGACCCTGGACAAATCACCTTGCCTCCCTGAGCTGCTGGCTCTTCACCTACGAAAGAGGAATAACGCTACTTGTCTCATAAGGTGCTTACGAGCATTAACGAAAACACAGAGGTGCTCGGTCATTGCCAAGCTTCCCTCGCCCCTCTTGCCTCGATCCACGAATCTACGTTGAGGGTCTCGGAACAACTATACAATGTAGGGAACTGTTCTAAAACGCCACGATGGTCGTCTTTTGCCGGGAGACGGCTCCCAGCCATCACGTCGTCCTCCCCCTGCCTCTGCGTCAGACCCCGTCTCTTTAACCCAGCCTGGTCTTGGAGGTCTGTCTCCTCTCACTCAGATATCAGGGAGAGGCGTCTCTCCCCGCTCTCTCTCAAGTTCACTGTTTGGAGAGTTCTGAGGTCTCACCTGGAGACAGCCTGCGAACGATGACAGCATTTGCATGTGGACGAGGCTTTGGGCCTGTGGGTGCGAGCGGGACCCAGGAAGGAGACGAGTGGCCTGTCCCGGGGCGTCTCTGAGGCTCCCGGAGAGAGGAGGAACCTGGGGGGGGGGGTGGGGGTGGGCGCGGGCTGGGTAGCACAGCACCAGGGCTGAAGTTTCGGGGGCCTGGAAAGAAGCCAGGGCCTGGGGTGGAGTATTTCCCAGCCGGGCCCCAGGACGCGCCAGCACCTGTCAGAATGGCTCCCGTGGTCCTGCCTTGGAGGTGGGCTCCGGGCCCCTCGGGGCCTGTGCCCCGTCTGCCTACCTGCACGTAGTTGTCCACGCAGTAATCGGCGACACGCAGCAGGGCGCTGTGGTTGCCCCGCAGGGCCTCCCGGCCCGTGGGGATCTCAAGTTCCCGCAGTTGCTGTAGCTCGGCCATGGCCCCCCAGCCTCTGGCTGGCTCCCCTGGGAGCCGGCCGGTTTTGCGCCTCACCCTGTCCTTGATTGGTCGCTCTCCCTTCCCCCCCCCCCCCCCCCACCGCTTTTGGTTTCCTCTGCGTGAGAGACCCAAACCTGCTTGCAAAGGGCAGGCGGGCTCATTCCGGGACAAGAGGAAGTGAGTCCCTGTTCCCTGGGCCTGAGACTCTCTGCCCCCTGCCCAGAGGAAGGGGGAAGCCAGGGGCCCCTCTGGGAGCCCAGCCCCCCAATCCCTCCCAGCAGAGGAAGCCAAGGTCGGGGCGCTGTGATTGCTCCCTGGGCCTGGAGAGGAAACTGCTAGGCGGGTGGGGGGTGGGGGTGGGGTGGGAGACGGAGGAGGAAGGGGGCTGGCCTGCTCTGGGGGGATTGGGGAGTGGAGGTGGATTTTCCACTCATGGAAGGGGAGGAAAGGGCAGAGGGTGGGGGTTTCCTTGGGAAGCTCAGGGATGAGTCACCAAGGGCCTGGGGAGTGGAGGGTGGTGAGGCTATGGAGACCAGTCGTGCTGGGGGCCGTAGGGTGTTGAGCAACAGTGGAACACAGCCAGCACGAGAGGAGTCGGCTCAGACACCGGGAAGACACAGCCAGAGGCCCCCTGAGAAGCGTTCCCAAGCCTCTGAAGGCTTATGTGGGAGGGAGACCTGGGGCCCATGCCCCGTGCCTGACGGAGGTGAGACGAGATGAGGACTCCGATTAGACAACAGGAAGGAGTTGGCTTTGAGAAGCACCAGGTGTAAGGTCCAGATTAGCCGGTGGATTTCAGGAAGCATCGGCGGACAGAGCAGCGAGCTGGTCTCAAGAGGTGCGTGCTTTCCATCCTGCGTGAACAGGGCGGTTGGACTGGAGGCCTGCAGGGCCCTGGCCTGCCCTTAAATTCTTAGCGCTCGCAGCTGGGGGTGGGGCTCGGCGTCTGGAGCCGGGGTGGGGGGGGGGAGTCAGGGTGGACCCCAGCCTCCTCCCAGCCCCTTCCAGCGCCCCTTGTGTCAACCCAGAGGGAGGGGAAGAAGAGGATGCCTTACTGGCCATATTGGTGTCTCCAGCATCTGCTTCTCGACAGGGTCCCTTTGTCGTGGGACAGGTGTCAGCCTGAGCCGGAGCTCAGGATCTACGAGACAGCTTAGCCCTTGGGGGTTCTGGAAGGAGGCCGAGAGAAATATCAGGATGTGGGCCCCGTGCTCAGCGATTGGAGAGGGAGACCCGCAGTCAGGGCTCAGAGGGACACGTGAAGGCCAAGAAGCACGGACCCGGGCGTTAGAGGTGGCCGTGGCCCCAAGTGCTGGCAGGCACAGCCTCCTAAGTGAGGAGTCTGTTGTTTTCAGTAAGCAAAGGAAGGACTGGACGAGCTGGAAGGAAATTGTGAGGTGTCATCGCAGGGCTCCAGGGGGAGACACCACCGTTTCTTGGGTGAGGGACGTTAGGAGCTGGTCTAGGACTTGCTTCACCGAGAGGAAAAGGCTCAGAGGAGGCTCAGAGGGAGGGGAGGGGAGGGCTTGGGAGAGAAGGCACGGGGAGGGGAGTGTGTCCGGCCGGAGGGTGAGGACTGGCTGTAAGCCAGGAGGGTCACTAAGGGAGCAGGGCAGGTGCACGGGGCAGGGTATCTGCTCCAGGGGCAGTGAGGGCTTGGAGGCTCAGGCCAGTGGATGGGCTTAGAACCCTGAGCCCCTGATCAGCTTAGGCATCAGAGGTTTTGGCTTCCAGACCATCTGCTTTATCTGAAGACTTCCAGCCGATAAGCGGGGGAAGCTCAAACACCGTCTTGTCTGAGTCGGGGACTTGAAGTGCACATTCTTTCCGGGCAGGTGAGAGGGGCTGAGGTTGCACTGGGCTGGGCTTTAGTCTCTCTCTTTTTTTTTTTTTTAATTTTTTTTTTAACGTTTATTTATTTTTGAGACAGAGAGAGACAGAGCATGAACGGGGGAGGGGCAGAGAGAGAGAGGGAGACACAGAATCTGAAACAGGCTCCAGGCTCCCAGCGGTCAGCCCAGAGCCCGACGCGGGGCTCGAACTCACGGACCGCGAGATCGTGACCTGAGCTGAAGTCGGATGCTTAGCCGACTGAGCCACCCAGGCGCCCCTGGGCTTTAGTCTTAGAATTATTCAAGGGAGGCGCCTGGCAGGCCTTCCCAATGACCCTGTCGTGATGGTGCTGATTGCAGCCAACTCTCGTCATCATAATAAATGCGTTTATGATTCATTATGCGCCAGCCAGAGCGTTAAAAATATTTGAGATGCGTTTATTTTCCTAGGACTCGCAAAAATCATACAAGGAGGGAGGGTACCATCATTATACCCATTTTGCAGATGGGGAGGGAGTCTAGGCTGTGAATACGCAGGGCCTGAGGTGAGGGGCAGGGCAGGGCAGGGAAGAGGGCTCACGGGGACTGAGATCCCAGCTGCGAAATCCTTTCCGGGACCCAGGTGTCCCGGGGGGCAGGATGGCCCAGGAGCTCAGCGAGAAGGACCTGTTGAAGATGAACGTTGAACAGCTCAAGAAGGAAGTGAAGAACACAAGAGTTCCGGTAAGCCTCGTCTTCCCTCCCCTGCCCCTCTTCTCTTCTCCACCACAGCTTGGTCCTTCCGGAGCCGGGACCCCAGGAAGAAGGGACAGACGGTGGGGTGGATGGTGCAGGAGAGATAGCACGCAGAGGGAGGCTGGGGGTCAGCCCCATGGAGGTGGCCAGGAGCGAGGCCCGCGGCCTGGCGGGCCTCCCCAGCTCCGGCCAGCGCCCCTCGGAGGCAAGAACTCACCCCCCCAGCCCCTGCCTGTCCCTTTGGTCTTTTTCCTCTGCAGCCTCTGTCCCCACCCTGCCCAGGACCTGTTTTCTTGGACCGAGCGAATCATGGATCCCGACAGACAAACAAGGGCTCTAGGGCCACACTTTGTTTCCTCACAGATTTCCAAGACGGGAAAGGAAATCAAGGATTTTGTGGAGGCTGAAGCAGGAAATGACCCTCTTCTCAAAGGCGTCCCCGAGGACAAGAATCCCTTCAAGGAGAAAGGCGGTTGTGTGATAAGCTGACGGCCCTGGGGCCCCCTTGCCCTGAACGTCCGTCCCTCCTCAGCCCCACTCTCCACCAGGACGCGAGTGTCCCCGGACGCCCAGGGAGCCAGGCAGTTTTCACATGAGTAAAGACACCTGGCCGTGCACTTGGGGGTCCGTTCCCCAACCCCTTCGACTCTCCCCTCCTCCACCTGCTGGGTCACTGCTGGTCCCGCCTGGAGACCCTCTGAGGAGAGCCTCCTTGGCTCAGCAGCTGGCACCTTGTGCGGTGGGGGTCTGAAGAGCGTGCGACACCCTGAGACCCGAGACGGGAATCCTTAGAGACATCTGGGCCACCACAGGGCCGTCCTGTCTTCCCCCCCACTGTCTTCCGCAAACCGGCATTCCTATTCAGAGTAGTTTGGGTTGAGGGCCGGAATGATGGGTGGGAGGGGGGGATCCTTCTTCTCCATCGTGTGTCCGATCCCTTGGTCCTCCCCCTAGTCACTTTAGATCACCCCAGAGGGGCCTGAGGACAAAAAGAGCTTGGCAACTCATGATGTCATGATTTCTTTCATATTCCTTTTTTTATGTTTATTTATTTATTTATTTTGGAGAGAGAGAGAGAACAAGCAAGGGAGGGGCAGAGAGACAGAGACAGAGACCCAGAAGCCTGAAGCAGGCTCCAGGCCCCGAGCTGTCAGCCCAGAGCCCGATGCGGGGCTCGAACTCACGAACCTGTGAGATCACGGCCGGAGCGCAAAGCCGAACGCTTAACCGACTGAGCCACCCAGGCGCCCCTGTGGTTGAGATTCTTTTTTTTTTTTTTTTAATTTTTTTTAACGTTTATTTATTTTTGAGTCAGAGAGAGAGAGAGCATGAACGGGGGAGGGACAGAGAGAGAGGGAGACACAGAATCGGAAACAGGCTCCAGGCTCCGAGCCATCAGCCCAGAGCCCGACGCGGGGCTCGAACTCACGGACCGAGAGATCGTGCCCTGAGCTGAAGTCGGACGCTTAACCGACTGAGCCACCCAGGCGCCCCTGTAGTTGAGATTCTTGAGTGTCTCTTCCGTGCTGGGCACGAGGGGGGAAGAATGACGATGCTCACGTGGCTCCTATTTTCATGGCGTTTAGCGGAGAAGGTGTGCAACTGAGCGGGAGGGGACGTCAAGGGCGGTGTAGGGAGGAGCACAGCGCAGACACTCAGGCCTGTGGGCAAGGTCAGCGTGAACTGTTGCGGGCCGGTGGGCAGCGGGGCGGAACCGGGCAGACAGAGGCCCAAGAGGGAGAAGGGGGTCAAGCCTTCAAGAACCTTCTGCGCGCGCAGTCAAGAACTTGGTTCTTCACTCTCATTGCAGCAGAAGGCCTACGAAGGCATTAAGCAGCCAAGGGACAGGAACTGACTCGCAGAAGGGAGGCTGGACCCCACGAAGGAGGATGCTGATTCCTGGGCCTTGTTAGCAAGGAGATTACGGTCTTAGGGAGCCACAGGCGGACTCACGTGATACAGGGCGCTCAGTGCAATGTGTGGGGGCAGCGGGGGGGGGGGATGGATGAGGGGACCCAGAGGAGGACAGCTTAATCCAGCTGAATGAGTGAGTTGCATCCTGGGAGGGAAAACAGGGAAAGGCTTCTAGAAGGAGGTGATAGCCTCATGATGTCATGATTTATCTCATATTCTTTTTTTTTTTTATGTCTATTTATTTATTTTGGAGAGAGAGAACAAGCAAGGGAGGGGCAGAGAGAGAGAGACACACACAGAGACAGAGACATAGAATCCGAAGCAGGGTCCAGGGGGGAACAAGAGAGGGGCCTAGAGCTTTGGAGTTCACGGCTAGAGATGTGGGCTTGGAGGTGAGCAGAGGGGTCTTGGTGTAACCCACCTTCGTCAGCCGGGAGCGGGTTGGCGGGTGTTTGCAGTTAGAAGAAAACGTGTTTGGCAAGATTGAAGGCGGGAAAGCACAGAGACAGAGAGACAATGAAGGGAATGACCACTGGATCCGGGGCGTTGGCCGTCGTAGGTCTAGAGCAGGGAGATGGGGGTGAGGAGTTCTTTGGGTAAAATAAAGTTTTCAGGTCCTGACACCTCGCTGAGTGGTGGCCGAGGGAGAGGGAGCGGTCGAGGAGGACGAGTTCCTGGCTTGGGAGACGACCGGATATGACCGAACGGTCATCCACGGGAAAACAAAACCCAGCGTAACACAGTGATCCCGCTGGGGCTGCCCGCTCTCTTAGCACCCAGGGCCTGCTGGTGAGGTCATGGCCGCTGGTCATGAATCCAGGACCTCCTGGGAAGGGTCCACTGCTTTCCCCAGGCCATCCTGAGAATTCCCTCCCGACCCCACCTCACCATTCTGTGATTCAGCCTCGAATAAATTCAGCCACTCGCAACATACCCGGCCTGGGAGAAGGAAGGGAGGGACGAGAAAGGGCAAAGACGTAAATACGAGAATTCTTGTGGTTTTTTTTTTTTTTAATTTTTTAAAAATGTTTACTTGTTTTGAGAGGGAGAGAGAAAGCCCGAGCACGACGGGGGGGGGGGGGGGGGGGAGAGAGGCCGGGGAGGGGGGTGGGTAGAGAACCCCAAACAGACTCTGCACCGTCAGCTCAGCGCCCGATGTGGGGCCTGAACCCACGCACCTTGAACCCAACCAACTGTGAGAGCACGACTTGAGCCGAAACAAGAGTCAGACGCTTAACCGGCTGAGCCACCCAGGAGCCCCAAGAACTCTTCTTTTTTTAAGGCGGGGGGTGGGGGAGGGTGAACATTCCAGAAGGTTCTAGCGGTAGGAAAGGAAAAGCAAGTGGGGGCTACGGCGATAGGGCCACAGGCCCCTTGGCTGTGGCTTCCTTCTTCCACCCGCTCGGTCCTTGCTCTGCTACCTCCAGGCGGAATCTCACTGATTGGAGCCTTCGGTCGAGGGGTGACTCTAACCGTTATTTCTGGGGCGTTTGAACCCTGGACGGGGCTCCGCACAAAGTAGCAGCTTCTTCTGCGCACCTACTGTCAGGGCACACTGCCCAGGTGCCCCGGGTGTGCTCTTGGCTCCTCCCACACCCGTCCCGTCCACCCCGAGGTGTGGGAGCAACCAGAAGATCCCTAAGCCATCCGCTCCGAGCCCCCCTTCCGTCTGTTTTCCGGATGCCAGGAAGGGCCTCAAAGGGCCGAGGAGTTATCAGCGTCAAAGGAATTATTAGTTGGTGCCCCGGTGGCCGCATTCCTTCCCCGCATGCCCAAACCTTCACGAGGTCAGCGATGAGCATGATGATGAGCTGGGGGGGGGGGCCTGGGTGTCATCTAAGCCCCCCCGTCCCCGCCTCATTCCTGTAGATCCGGGGGTTTCACACCCATGAGAGAAAAGCCCCGTGCGTCGTGACTGGTTCACTTCAGAGCGCAGGCAGCCGTCTTGTGACGGCACCTCGTCTTTGCCAGGTGTCTCCCAGCTGGCACCAAGCCCGGGCTTCGCCGGACCCCTCCTTCGCTTTATAAAGCCGGCAGGGTCCCCAGAGGACGGACAGACGGACACACGGTGAGATCAGCAAATCCTGAGAGCATTCGCTCCTTGCCTGAGATTTACAGAACACTTGCACGGATGGTACAGAAGGTTCCCGTGTCCCCCTCCCCCAGCTTCGCCTGATGTTAGCATCTTCCAGAGCCACGGCACGTGCAACGCAGCCTCTATTCCTGCCTCGCTGGCTGCTTTGTTTCATGAGCCCCCGTCGGCCCAGGGGTCCCCCCGTCTGTGGGGTTACAAAGAGCCTCTTCTGCAGGGGCGGCCTTCTGGTAAATCTACTTATGCCACTTGAACTCAGCCTAAGTGGACCAACCACACGGCCCTCCCCAGATACCGTTGTCTTCAGTCCCTCCATTGGGCTCTAAGACCTTGATCATCGGACCAGAACCTTGATTGCTCCCCAGGAATCAGAGAGGAAGGAGTTGCCTTTCCCTGCTGATTTTCGGGCCACTCTGAGAAGGGCGGTTCCCAGAGAAAGGGGAACCACGGGGATCCCGGTGCGCAGACCGGCTCAGGACCTGAACTGGGGGATCGGAGTAAGAACGGAGAGGAGGTGATGAGTTGGAATGATACTCGGGAGGTAACGTTTTCAGGGCTTGGAGGTCGCTCGACTCCCAGCGGGACGGCAAGGTGACTTTCACGGATGACCTCAAGTTTCTTTCTGGGATGACTGAGCGAGCGAATGGTGGTGTCACCAGTGGGAACGCCCTTCTCCCCAAATGATTCTAGGTGATTCCCCTTGGCTTCTCCTCCCTCCCCTCGTACCCTGTTGAGAACCACTGGGAGGTGGCGGCTGATTCTATGGAAAGAGGAGGTGAGTCCGTGCGGGATGGCTGCGTGGGGCAGGATGGGAAGAGGCCAACGATGGAGCTTGGAGAACATCAGCGACTCAGGAGGAGGAAGGGCCATGAAAAGGACCAAGAAGGGAAGGCCAAGGTGCAAGGGGGCCAAGCACAGAGCGGGCCGCTGAAGTTCTGATGACCCTGAGCAGTAAAATGACACCGAGTCAGGAAAAGGGAGGCAGAGAGGGGCTCGGACTCCCGATTTCCTGGTCAACGAAATGTCAAGCTGAAGAATTCTTAAATTCTCTGTCTTCTTCCTTCCACAGTCCACGTTCACCAGAGACTCCCAGGGTGGGATCCCCAGGCCTTAGAAGCGGGGGGGGGGGGTGGGGAGCAGAGTTTAACATAGGGTTCAAAACAGCACCCTCACCGTCCTCCTCCCTGTCCTCCTCCTCCTCCACCATCTCTGAGGTTAGAAGCTGGGGGAGGGGAGGCGACTCTGAAGTCGTTTCTCCACACCCCCTGGGCCCCTCTGGCTTTCCTATTCCCTGGTTGATTTCACTGACCTTTGTGTCCACATTTACTCCCCGGCCTGTTCCTTTTCATGTCACGCTCTCCTCCTCAGTGTCTCCGCTCAGCTTTCAAGCACCCTGAGGGCAGAAGTCAAGTCTTTGCCTTTTGTATTCCCAGCACCCTGAACCTCGTAGGCACACAACAATGGGTGTTAAATGACCGCGTGTGTCCCGGCATTTATAGACTTTCTAGGGGCCAGGCATTGTGAGAAGTGTTGGAGACACATCATGCCACGTGCAAACCAGTAGCCAAAGACGGTAATAAACCGATCGCCCTGGGAATCCAGCACAAGGGGGAGGCCAGGCTAGGCACAGGCCTGGCTTCCCTGGTGGCCCTGGTCTCTGCCCGCTCCTGGTCCCTCTGGTCAAGGACAACATACTACAGTCACTACCTTCTGAAAAACGCTGCCTCTGGGGGCCCTTCGTGGGAATAAAATCCTTGCAGAGGGCTCCTCAGACTGTCGGAGGAGAGAGAGGCTCCGAGAAGGAAATGGGGAGAGGCTCTCAGAAAATCTGGAAGGACAGAGGGGGCTGGGGCGGGGCTGGGGAGCTGGTGTTTTACTAAGCGTAGGTTAAGAGCCATTAGTGAGTTGTGAAATCAACTTAGCAGGTGGAGACCCACTTTTAGAAACCTTCCCACACCTCCAGGTGACAAAGACCTTCGAACGCGCCCGGGAGACTACCACGCATGAGAAGCTCAGAATTTCTCAAGCCTGTTCCGTGGATGAACAGCTCAAATTGTTAGAAACTTCTTCCTCTTGTCCCTCTAACTTCCACCCACACGTTCTCGTTCTCCGCCTCTATTTGCTACCCTCCAAGTCTTGTTTTCTTCCCCATATAAGCCTGTGTTCTTTGCTCAAGGATCTGAGCTTCCGGAATCCTCACTATTCTGACAGTCTTTCTAGCAGTTACTATTATAGAGCCTGTCTTGGCTCAGAAGCAGAGGAAAGGGCTTTTGCTTACTATTTTACTAGTTCTTGCCACACTGCTATGCAAAAGGCACCGTTGTCCCTTTTCCTTTACAAGTGAGGCTCTGAATCTTTTTTTCCCAGATAACTGACATGTAATCGACATCTATGATTGTATACGTTTAAGGTGTACGACATCATGATTTGTTATCATTATGGATTGTGAGATGGCTACCTCAGTAAGCTTCATTAACACATCCATCACCTCACAGAGTTACAACTTCAGAGGATTTGAAATGCTTACGCAAATGCACTCAGCCAATTAGTGGCAGGGGGAAATTCATCAATGTCTTCATGCAATGCCTAGAATTGAACCTGATCCTCCGAATGCCCTCGGGCTGGCTCAGTGGGGAGGATCGCTCTCCTGACTCCCCAAGCTCCCAGTCTGTGGATAGACTTTGGTATTTTATTTATTTTTATTTTTTTAACGTTTATTTATTATTGAGAGACAGAGAGACAGAGCATGAGCATGGGGTGGGGGGTGGGGGCAGAGAGAGGAGGAGATGGAATCGGAAGCAGGCTCCAGGCTCTGAGCTGTCAGCCAGCCCAGAGCCCGATGCGGGGCTCGAATCCACAAACCGAGAGATCATGACCCAAGCCGAAGTCCGACACTTAACCGACTGAGCCACCCAGGCGCCCCTGTGGGCAAACTCTTGATCTCAGATTCCTCATCTGTGACCAGGGCAGAAACACGTCTCTAGATAAGTACTTTTTTGACTTTTTTTTTTTTTAAGTTCGTTTATTTAGTGTGTGTGAGAGTGAAAGTTAGCAGGGGAGGGGCAGCGAGAGAGGGAGAGAATCCCAAGCAGGCGCCATGCTGTGAGCCCAGATCCCCACTCGAGATTTGAGCTCACGAACCATGAACTCATAACCTGAGCCGAAATCAAGAGTCAGACACTTTAACCTACTGAGCCACCCAGGTACCCCCTTTTTTTTTTTTTTACTTTTTAAATGTCAAAATACAATACACATTCAGAACAATGAATAACTTAATGTGCATTTTAACAGATTTTTGTAGCGAACAGGCCGTGTAACCTCCGCCCGGGACAAGAAATAGAATAATAGCAGTACCAGGGCACCTGGCTGACTCAGCTGGTAGAGCGTGTGACTCTTAATCTTGGGATCATAAGTTCAAGCCCCACACCGGGCATAGAGATTACTTAAAATAATAAAATAATAATAATAATACCAGTAGCCCCAGAAGACTGTTGCTGGCCCCTTTCCAATCATGGCCCTCTCTCTTCCCCAGGGGTATCCTCACTTACGGGGGAATTTTTGCTTTGCTTAATCGTTTTCCCATCTAAGTTTGCAACTCTAAACAATATATGGTAGTTATGTTTTACCTGTTTAGCACCTTTTTTAATGGAGTCCCACATGACTTATTCTTTTAGACCGGCCTTCTTTCGCTCCATACTTTTTTTTTTTAAAGACTCATCCATTTTGGGGGCACCTGGGTGGCTCAGTCGGTTGAGCTTCCAACTTCAGCTCAGGTCATGATCTCACGGTCCGTGGGTTCGAGCCCCGCGTCCGGCTCTGGGCTGACAGCTCAGAGCCTGGAGCCTGTTTCAGATTCTGTGTCTCCCTCTTTCTCTGACCCTCCCCTGTTCATGCTCTCTCTGTCTCAAAAATAAATAAATGTTAAAATAAAAAAAAAAAAGACTCATCCATTTTGTTGCTGGATAATATTCCATTGTACGGCCTGTCAATTACTTACCCATTCTACTGCCGGACATTTGCGTTCTTTCCAATTTTTCGCTATCATGTTGCCCAAACGCTCTTATACACGTTTCCAAGTACACAAATGCGCCCATTTCGGTGGAGGTATGTCCAAGACTGAAATTGCTCGATCACAGGATATTGGAGTATCTTCAGTGTCAGTAGCTAATGCCAAGTTAGTTTCTACCGGTTTACATTTCTCTGAGGGTTCACATTCCCTATCCTTATTAATATTCAGCATTGTCATTCGGGTGAGTGCGTAATGGTATCTCGTGGAGCTTTTAATCTGCATTTTCCTGATGATTAATGATGCTTTGCAGCTTTTCATATATATATATATATATATATATTAGTATTTTGTTATTTTTTTCATATATTTTTCATATATATCAGTGAAATTTTTTTGGAAATTTTATATGAAAATTTTTTCATATATATTAGTGAAATTTTTTTTCATATATTTTTCATATATATATTAGTATTTTGTTACTTTTTTTAAGATTTTATTTTAAGTAATCTCTACACCCAACTTGGGGCTCCAGCTCACAACCCCAAGGTCAAGAGTTACATGCTTTACCGACTGAGCCAGCCAGGAGCCCCTATAACAGTTATTTTGGCTTTCCTTTTTTTTTAAGTTTTTATTTATTTTTGAAGGAGAGAGAGAGAGAGAGAGAGAGCGCGAGCGAGCATGAGCGGGGGAGGAGCAGAGAGAGAGAGAGACACAGAATCCGAAGCAGGCTCCAGGCTCTGAGCTGTCAGCACAGAGCCCGATGCGGGGCTCGAACCCACGAACCGCGAGACCACGATCGGAGCCGAAGGCGGACGCTTTACCGACTGAGCCACCCAGGTGCCCCTGGCTTTCCTTTTTTTGTGATGTGCCAGTTCAAGTATTTTGCTATTTTTCTATTAGGTTGTTTGTGTTTCTTCTTACCGATTTTTTTTCATTTTAATTTTATGTCCTTATTATGACAAGTTCTTTAAATAATTTAGATACAATTTCCTTGCCAGTGATGCATCACAAAGAGTCATACATGAGGGGGCCCTACAAGATCTTTTCTTATCCTGTGCTTTACCTTTTCAATTTCTTATTGGGGTCTTTTGATAGGGAGAACATAGAGCATCATATTAATATGGTGACATATATTACGCTTTTAGAAATATTTGTGTCTTATTTAAGAGGACTTTCCCTACCCTAAGGTTATGAAGATAGTCTATGTTCTCTTCCAAAAGCTTTACTGCTTGTCCTCTCCCGTTAAGGTCTATGAGTCACCTGGAATGTATTGATGTGTTTAGTGTAAGTTGGGAGGAATTTGATTTCATTATTTTTCCATGTGGACGCCCGGAATCATTTATCGAAACGTAGATTCTTTTCCCTGCTGCTCTGTTGTCCTACCTCTGTCTTGAATCACTTGTCCAAGTACGTGTGGGGCTGTATCTGGGCCCTTTCTTCTGTTCCACTGGGATGCTGGTCTCTCCTGCACCTGTACCACGCTATCTTAATTCCTACAGTTTATAGTTGATGATAATAAGTTTTAATATCTGGTAGAGTAAGCCCTCCCACCTCTCATACCTAGATATTTTTGAGGCCGGGATCGCTCATACACACAAATCCATTCAAACGTTTACGGAGCGTGCGGGAGGGGTGGGGAGGAGAGGTGCTCAGGGCAGCGAGCAGGGCAAGGATCCTCTGTTTCCATGGCACCCTCCCAAGGGGCGGCCACGTACAGCCACAGTGCCAATCACCCTGTTAGGGAGATCACAAATGCGTCATTGGGCCCCGTCGTCTCTCATCCCAGAGGGCCCCGCAGCTCTCAAAACCCAGATACAATTCGAAGCAGACAACACTCCAGGCGCGTCTCTTCCCTTCCATCCCGGAGGCACACCCTTTCCTGCAAATCCCGCGCGTCTGGCCGGCGCCCCAAACACCGATCCTGGACAGATGCGCCAATAGACGTGCTCAGTCCTGTTGGTTGAGGTTCTGACCATCTGAGGAAGAAACACCCCATCCATATGGGGAGAAACCGCCGGCGGAGATCCTCTGACCCGCTGGCACGGCCTGATGAACAAACACGGACAACTTCACTGCCTGAGTGACAGACAACCAATCAGACCCGCTTCACTCTGTGACCGACTCCCAGGCGGACTGGCCCCAAACACACACCCTACTTCCCAGCCCGTTACTGCTTCCCGCGTCCCTTGCCCCCGCCCGGCATTTCATTCCAGGTTTACAAAGCAGTGATTGAGCGCACACTGCACATTAGCCGATAGGAAGAAGGATTCCCAGCAGCTTTGGCTGGGGGGGGTGGGGGTGGGGTGTCCCCCTAGACCCACAGGCTGCCGCCCGAAGCAGGCTCCCAGGGTCCCTCGGGTTTCCCCGCCGTCCCCTCCAGGGTAAAGGCACATTGGGTCACCACCACTTTTCCGCCCGGACTCTCACGCATGCGCACTGCGACCCTCAGGCCGGCAGTGAAACGAGAGGGGGAGGGACCCTAAACCGCGATCCCCTAGGTCACGGGGGTAGCGACCCCGCCCGAGGTGGCCGCCGCCGCCAGCAGTCCTCAAAACAGAAATTGCAAAACCAAAAGGTTTGGTGAGGTCCCACCGAGATTTGAACTCGGATCGCTGGATTCAAAGTCCAGAGTGCTAACCATTACACCATGGGACCTGCTGGCTGCTTTAGGCGGCCGGGAGGCTTCTCAAGCCACATGGCGCGCGGAGCTGCCTGCCGAGAGGGACGGCGGACGCCCGCTTCTCCCGGCCTGGGCCCTGGGCTCCGGGCCCGAGACCGCTCGGGCGGGCGGAAGCGGACCAGCAAGGGCTTCCGCGGCCCCCGACGTTGCGAGTCCCGCGGTGTCATCTCTTGCCGCCGCTCTTCCTGCTCTTCTGCTCTCCTCCGGGGGTCCTGACGCGCGCCCCCGGGAAGCCGGAAGAACGGCGGGCTGGGAGGCGGAGAAGGCGGAGCGGGGCGGCCTCGGCCCTTGCCCCGAGCGGAAAGCCTGGCGCACGCTGCCTGGGCTCCGGGCTTGTTTATTTATTTATTTCCACGGGGCGCCCTCTGCCCGGGTCACGGTGGCCAAGCGGGGAGGGAAGCGGCCCGGCACGGGGCGGGACGGCGGTTCAAAGCCCGGGCGCGCACGCGAGCCCCGGGTTCCTACCGGAACTCGGGGGCGACGGCGGAACCCGGGATCAGGCGCTTCCGCGTCCTGCTCGGCGGGACCCCCGTGGGGGGGCGGCGGCGGCGGTGTTTCCTTTCAACCTGTGGATCTGGGGTCCGCGGGAGGCAGACTCGCGCCTGGGCTTTTTCGCGTCAACTTTTTAATAGCCTTTTAGAACCTTCGGCTCAGCGGTTTCACTTCTGTTAACTTTATCCTTAAAGGACTACTTTAAGACCGGTGCGGCGGAGTGTTCGGGGGTGTTCTTGGCTGTGATGTTCATCGTGGGAAAGAGCAGAAAAGAAATGTCCGTCAGTTGAAAATCGGTTTAGTAGATATTGACAGTTTCTGTACGATGACTGCTGTGCAGGTATTGGGGGGATGCGTTTTTATTGCATTGACATCGTTTTGGTTTGTTGCATTATTTTGATTTCTTGTATTGACATGAAAAGAGCGACAGGCCTCAACAAGCCCAACCAAAACAAAAATCTATTTGCTAATTCGTGTGTAGAATGCCCACTTACATAGAAACAGAAAAGCTGTGTCCGTGTGTGTGTGACAGACATTTGCCGTTGATTGATTTGCCCTGTGTCATCTGACTGCCTGTCTTGAGGGATCCAGCCTTGTGTGGGTCTGGGTGATAGCACGGCTTTGCTCCAAGACAGATACACTCGCTCTCCAGAGTGACAGTGAGTGTGTACTTAGCTTGCTCTGCTGGACTTAGAATCCAAAGGGACGGATGCCCAGAAACGGGGACGTTTTAGAACTTGGCCTGCAGCTGGCAGTTGCTGTGACACCCAGTGCCTCGGGGTCAGTGGTAGCCTCCATGCCCACTGGCCCCAGAAGTGCACCGAGACAGACAGCCCAGGGTCCTGACCTTGGGGCCGTTCCTGGTTGCCTAGTCCCCCTTGGTTCTTGTCCATTTTCCTGAGTTTGCTTCTCTGATGCCAGGAGCTATCTGACTTCCTTCCAGCAGAGTACCTTTCCTGTGTAAGTTACCCAGAATCCTTTTCTGTTGCATTGGGTCAAAAATCTGCTGAGCCCAGATCCGAAAAGGTCTGCTGGTGACAGAGAGCCCTGGGGAATAAATTGATGAGGCTCTTTTCTCCTAGTTTACGATTTTCTGTATTCCTTGAACAAATATAACTCTTGTATATTGTCAGAAGAAACATTAAAGATCTTCCATTTTGAGGAACCAACCAAACTCCCGTTGAGTTTCTATGGTGAGATAAGGGTGTCTCTTTATTAGGCTGGAGTGACATCTCTTTATTAGGCTGGAGCGACAATATCGAATTGAGTAAATATCAAAGGACTTTGGCATCTCTGGTTTCCCATCTATTTCCTCCTGTACCGGTGAACGTGTATTGAAATTAATTTTTCAAAAGCTACTATCGAAACCCTAAAGAGTTGCGATTATACCCTTTGGAAGTGGACAGGAGATGGTTCCTTCTGTCCGGCGGGAAGGACTTCACCCTCCTCCTATTCCCTACTTCTTTTCCGCTTCCCTCCACCTCCTCAGCTTGAAAAATTTTACCAGCCAGACACCCTCGCCGAAATCCCCACTCGTGAATTCGTCAAGTGGCAGGAAAGCATCATCTCCCTTACAGCTTGTGTCATTACTTGCTGGAATGATAGGTACTTGTGTTCTGTGGCTCCGTCTCTCCCATGTTCCCTCCCCCCCCCTTCCCCTGGGTTGGACTGTGAACTCTTTGGGGGGCAGGGTCCAGGACTTGCTGGTTTTTAAATGTGGCTAGTGCCATACCAAACACGTTCACAGAACCCCCTCGGGAGGCCCCAGGAGAACTGGGGAGGAAGAAGCTACATTTCCTTTAACATCACATTTGTTCTTTTTGAGACACCAGAGAAAACAGAGATGATATGTAATCTCCCTGCCCCAGCATAACTAGTTTCTTTTAACGTAAATGCATCATGCGTGACCCCCCAAACACGGCATCTCGTGAAGGCTTGGAGAATAGACTCTCGCCTTCCACAAGGTGGCTCCTGGAGCTTGGGGAAGTCTGGGGTTCTGTGAGAGGTGGGGATAGCAAGGCTTCGGCTGGACTGAGGCAGAAGGGACCCCCTGAAAGTTTAATGAGGTCAGAGGTTAAGAAAAGACAGCTAAAGTCCGGGATTAGAGACTTTTCAGATATTCTTCCAAGTTTCTCGTGAGCCTATCAATGGCTAGAGAAGGTACAATAGCGTTTTGAGTAAGCGGAAAGCATTCATGCTCATTGTCAAGTCTACGTCTGGTCAGTTTCCTTTATCCATGTTGACGCTGCTCCAGGTTAGCTGGGCTAGAGCCAGCCTTGCTGTGTGTCCTTGCGCCCAGGATAGGTGACATCTGCCACGAATCCCCTACTTTGCCCCGGGAGCCCCAGCTATGTCAGACAAGCCGTTTAAGTGCCACCTCGTGCAAGGTGACCCGTGATGCCCTGCGTCTCTGAGCCTCCTGCCCAGCCCCCTGCTCTGGGCCTCGCGTTCCTGAGGCTCTGATGGGGCAATCTGGCTGCTTACTTTCTGTGAACAAAGCAGCATCCACATTTTATCCTTTTCTCGAATGTTTTCACTTTCTCTTTTTAAAATAATTACCTTATCATTTCAGATTATAAAGGTAAAGCATTTCTATGGGGCGCCTGGGTGGCTCCGTCGCTTAAGCGTCTGACTCTTGGTTTTGGCTCAGGTCATGATCTCATGCTTTCGTGGGTTCGACCCCCATGTTGGACTCTGGGCTGACAGTGCAGAGCCTGCTTGGGATTTTCCCTCTCTCCTTCTCTCTCTGCCTCTCCCCACTCACGCAGTCTCTGTGTCTGTCAAAATAAAGAAAGAAACTTAAAAAAGAAAAGGTAGGAGCACCCGGGTGGCTCAGTTAAGTGTCCGACTTTGGCTCAGGTCATCGTCACATGGCTTGTGGGTTCGAGTCCCGTGTCGGGCTCTGTGCCGACATCTTGGAGCCTGGAGCCTGCTTCGGATCTGTGTCTCCCTCTCTCACGTTCTCTCTCTCTCTCTCTCTCTCTCTCTCTCTCTCTCAAAAATAAACATTTAAAAACAATTCTTTTAATTTTAAAAAAGGTAAAGCATTTCTAATGGAAACTGTAGAAAAGGCAGTTAAAGTGGAAAGATTTTAAAATGTTTATGTATTTATTTTGAGAGAGAGAAGGCACACGGGTGCGAGCGGGGTAGGGGCAGAGAGGGAGAGAGAGAATCCCAAGCAAGATCCGTGCTGTCAGCGCAGAACCCAGCGCGGGGCTGGATCTCAAGAACTGTGAAATCCTGACCTGAGGCAGAATCGAAAGTTCGATGCTTAACCACCCGAGCCACCCAGGCGCCCCGAGTAGAAAGATTTGTATTTATTTATGTATTTATGTACTTACTTATTTAAATTTAAATCCAAGTTAGTTAACATCCAGAGTAATAACGATTTCAGTATACTCTAGTTCCATCCACATTGTCGCAAATGGCAAGATTTCATTCTTTTTATGGCCCAATAATATTCCATTGTATATATACACCACATTTTCTTTTTCTTTTTTTTTTTTTTTTTTTACATCTTCTTTATCCATTCATCCATCAGTGAACATTTGGGCTCTTTCCATACTTTGGCCATTGTCGATAGCGCTGCTATAAACATGGGGGTGCATGTGTCCCTTCGAATCAGCACTCCTGTATCCTTTGGATAAATACCTCGCAGTGCGATTGCTGAGTCATAGGGTAGTTCTGTTGTTAACTTTTTGAGGAGCCTCCATACTGTTTTCCAGAGCGGCTGCCCCAGCTTGCATTCCCACCAACAATGCAAAAGAGATCCTCTTTCTCCGCATCCTCGCCAACATCTGTCATTGCCTGAGTTGTTAATGTGAACCATTCTGACAGGTGCGAGGTGATATCTCATTGTGGTTTCGATTGGTATTTTCCCTGGTGATGAGTGATGTTGAACATCTTTTCATGTGTCTGTTAGTCATCTGGATGTCTTTAGGAAAGTGTCTATTCATGTCTTTTGCCCATCTCTCCACTGGATTATTTGCTTTTTGAGTGTTGAGTTTGATAAATTCTTTATAGATCTTGGATACTAACCCTTGATCTGGTATGTCAATTGCAAATATCTTCTCCCATTCTGCCTTTAGTTGCCTTTTAGTTTTGCTGATTGTTTCCTTCGCCGTGCAGAAGCTTTTTATCTTGATGAGGTCCCAATAGTACATTTTTGCTTTTATTTTCCTTGCCTCTGGAGACATGCCAAGTAAGAAGTTGCTGCGGCCACGGTCAAAGAGGTTGTTGCCTGTTTTCTCCTCAAGGATGTTGATGGCTTCCTGCCTCCCACGTAGGTCTTTCAACCATTTTGAGTTTATTTTTGTGTGTGTTACAAGAAAGTGGTCCAGCTTCGTTCTTCTGCATGTCGCTGTCCAGTTTCCCCAACACCATTTGTTTTTTTGTTTTTTTGTTTTTTAATTTTTTTTTTTCAACGTTTATTTATTTTTGGGACAGAGAGAGACAGAGCATGAACGGGGGAGGGGCAGAGAGAGAGGGAGACACAGAATCGGAAACAGGCTCCAGGCTCTGAGCCATCAGCCCAGAGCCCGACGCGGGGCTCGAACTCGCCGACCACGAGATCGTGACCTGGCTGAAGTCGGATGCTTAACCGACTGCGCCACCCAGGCGCCCCCCAACACCATTTGTTGAAGAGACTGTCTTTTCTTCAGTGGATATTCTTTCCCACTTTGTCAAAGGTTAGTTGACCATACATTTGTGAGTCCATTTCTGGGTTCTCTATTCTTGTTCCATTGATCTGAGTATCTGTTTTTGTGTCGGTACCATACTGTCTTAATGATTACAGCTTTATAATATAGCTTGAAGTCTGGAATTGTGATGCCTCCTGCTTTGGTTTTCTTTTTCAAGATTGCTTTGGCTATTCGGGGTCTTTTCTGGTTTCATACACATTTTAGGATTGTTTGTTCTAGACTCTGTGAAGATTGCGGGTGTTATTTTGATAAGGACGGCGAAGGATTTGAAAATAATTACAATTCCAACAAGCACTTTTATTTATTTGTTTGTTTGTTTTTTATTTATTTTCTTTAGTAATCTCTCCATCCAATGTGGGGCTCAAACCCATAACCCCGGGATCAAGAGCCCCACACTCTTCCAGCTGAGCCAACAAGCACCTTTGACATTGGATTTTTTTTTTCATTTCCTTTTTAAAAATGCATTTCTAGGGGCGCCTGGGTGGTGCAGTCGGTTAAGCGTCCGACTTCAGCCAGGTCACGATCTCGCAGTCCGTGAGTTCGAGCCCCGCATCGGGCTCTGAGCTGATGGCTCAGAGCCTGGAGCCTGTTTCCGATTCTGTGTCTCCCTCTCTCTCTGCCCCTCCCCCGTTCATGCTCTGTCTCTCTCTGTCTCAAAAATAAATAAAAGTTTAAAAAAATGCATTTCTACATAATCGTCACTGTACAATTTCATGTTCCGCTTTTGCACTTAACATAATAATGACAGGTTACCTAAAAACCTTGTTTCTTCTTTCCTTAAAAAGTTTAAAATATTTACATGGGCAATACACGAGCACAATATAAAATTCAAAAGTAAATGCACAGATAAAACTTCTTCACTATAATTTTCTGCTCTCAGAGGCAACTTCTGATACTCTTCTGGAGATAGTTTATTTATTTATTTATTTTTACTTTTATTTATTTTTGAGAGACAGAGCACAAGTGGGGAGGGGGCAGAGAGAGAGAGGGAGACACAGAATCCGAAGCAGGCTCCAGGCTCTGAGCTGTCAGCACAGAGCCCAGCACAGGGCTTGAACTCACAAACCATGAGATCATGACCTGAGCCAAAGTCTGACGCTTAACCGACTGAGCCACCCGGCTGCCCCTAGAGATATTTTATTCTTACACAAATATACGTGAATATGCATACTTCTTTCCTTTTATTTTTTTAAAGTAAGTTCTGTGTCCAACGTGGGGCATGAACTCCTGTCTCTGAGATCGAGTCATAAACTCTACTGACTGAGCCAGCCAGACACCCCATACTCCTTTTCTTTTCTTTTTAAATCTTTAATGTTTATTTTTGAGAGAGAGAGACAGAGTGTGAGCGGGGGAGGGGCAGAGAGAGAGAGAAAGCCACAGAATCTGAAGAGCCTCCAGGCTCTGAGCCATCAGCACAGAGCCCGACGCGGGGCTCGAACTCCCAAGCTGTGAGATCATGACCTGAGCCGAAGTCGGACGCTCAACCGACTGAGCCACCCAGGCGCCCCTCCTTTTCTTTTAAGAAGTGGAAACGCTGTTCTGTACTCTGTTTTACTCATTTCACACCACATCTTGAAGATTGTTCCATAATAGTATATATGTCTAATGTTTTTAATGATATTTTATTGAGATCCTATTTACATAAAGTAGAAGGCACAAACCTTAACTGAAGAGCGGAAGAGAAGGGGTAGAGACGGTGACCTCTGGAAGACTGGTGTCCCTGAAACTTGCTGGTGTCCGCAGCACAGACTATGTGCCTATCAAGAGTGTTGAGAATGGGAACTGGCAGGAAAAATCAGGATGTCGGCATCCGTTAGTGACTTCATGCGGTAGCTTTTAGGATGGCCCTGTAAAGGGAAGACAAGTTTCGGGCTGAAGGCGCCCTGTTTTCAAGCAGGTGTAACATGTTTCTTTTAGGGGTGGCATACCATCCAAGCTTACTGGCAATCCTATAATTTGGAGCCTTGCAGGGCGGGGGAAAGCTAAATTCTCGACCCCGAGAGAAAGCACCAACAGAGACCAGAGACTTCGCAGGAGACCCGTTTGCGCCAAAGACCAGCCTAGCTGTGCTGACAGCTCAGAGCCTGGAGCCTGTTTCGGATTCTGTGTCTCCCTCTCTCTCTGACCCTCCCCCGTTCATGCTGTCTCTCCCTGTCTCAAAAATAAAATAAACGTTAAAAAAAATTAAAAAATAAAAAAAATTTCTGCTCACAAAGAGGAAACAGCTGGGGGCAAAGAGCAGATTATAGTCTCTCTGTGCAGATTATAGTCTCTCTGTACCTTAGAAGATTTTGAATAGCCTCAAGGCAGAAGCCATTTAACTGAGGGCCAGAGGATAAACGAAGCATAGAGGCCTGTGGTTACCAGAACGAGTTTCCCCGTCTCAAAGACTACATCTAGACAAGATGTCTGGAATCGACTAGAAATAGGGGCGCCTGGGTGGCGCAGTCGGTTAAGTGTCCAACTTCAGCCAGGTCACGATCTCGTGGTCCGTGAGTTCGAGCCCCGCGTCGGGCTCTGGGCTGATGGCTCGGAGCCTGGAGCCTGTTTCTGATTCTGTGTCTCCCTCTCTCTCTGCCCCTCCCCCGTTCATGCTCTGTCTCTCTCTGTCCCAAAAATAAATAAAAAACGTTGAAAAAAAAATTTAAAAAGAAATGACAGAAAACCTCTTACGTTTTACGGAGTAGCTAACAAGGTTTCACTGGCAATTCCCGTTTCCTTCAACATCTGACTGATAACTGCCAATGAGTTTTACCTCCTAGGGCCAGTCCCAGGCAGGTGCACACCTGCCTAACAGGGCGTGGGCAGTTAAAGCTTTGACAGGCCACAGAAGCGTCACCCTGCCCAAGGACCTCAGACGGGGATATGGAAGATAATGGAAAAGGGGACTCCTACGAGAGGGAAGAACTTGGAGTTGCCAGATGGTCTGAACAGCCAGGGTTCAGACTCCCTGATCTCCCTCCCGATCATAGGACACCGGTGGTCTGCCCCATCTCTAGGCTTCAAGCTGTATATGAGACCGTTCAAGACAAGTTTCAACTTGGGTCAAGTTTCTGGTGCATTCTAATAGATAATCCTTTTTTTTTTTTTTTTTTTAAGTAGGATCCACTCCTAGCATGGGGCCCAACAAGAGGCCTGAATGGGGCCCAACACGGGGCTTGAACTCTCAACCCTGAGAACAAGACGTGAGCTGAGATCAAGAGTCAGATACCTAACCAACTGAGCCACCCAGGTGGCCCTCTTAGATGACCTTTTCGTAGTGGCTTATATATGGTTTTGGTCCATTAAAAATCAAAATCTGTTGGGGAGGGACCTTCCTAAGGGTGGAGGAGAGAGCTCCCAGCCCCATGTCGTTTACCCACGTGAAATGGACACACCCTCACAAACAAGCAACTACCACGGTAGCCAACAAATTCCTCTTTTCTGAAAGTCATTACTGTAGCAATTTTCCTGAGCAAGGCGCTGGGAATCAGTGGATAGAGGGGAGACGGAGAGAGCAGACTCGAGCTCCCTCTGCAGGCCAACACAATTATTTGCACCAGCTTGCCCTGACATTTGGTGTCTCGCAGAAGTATCCGGAAGGATTCCTTCACTACCTTTGCCCTCCTTCACCACTGTAAAGGATACTTCACTTTCACTGCCCTGGAAGGAAACTTGTGTCATTGCTTTGGTCCGGGCTGCTTGCTCGTGTCTGAAATTCAAGGCTCGAGGGAGGCCTGTGTGCCTGTTACTGTCTGTGACCCGATTTCTGCTTCCAAACCACCCAAGGAGAAGACTTTTCGTGTATGCTTTTCTGGTTTGAGAACAGGCGGACACACAGAATGGTTGTATGATTCAGGACACTGTGGTTATAAGTAACAGGAGCCAACTCAAATTAGGTTAAGCAAAAAGGAAGAATTATAAGGGTATAGCGTTTCACAAAATCCCAGGGCAGGACTGTAGCCAGACCTCGGGAAAGAACCAGAAGGCTGGCAGGCGTCTCTCATTTCAGCTTCTCCTTGAGCACACGTTGCATTTTTTTTTCTAGCTGCAGGCCGGCCTTCTCAGCCCCTCAGTCCACGCGGCGGAAGGGGCATGCCCGCAGCTCCTGCGTGCGTGACATCTGACGTCCGGCCACCCGGAGAGCCTGGCTTTGCGGGACCGATTCAAATTCCAGGAGACACAGCCTGACTGGCCGTGGGTGCAGGAGCCTGACGCTCTTGGTCTGATACATTTTGACCAGGCTGTGGAGTCACACACTCTCCGGGTAGTTGATCCGCCTGGAAAGTTGGCTCGCAGTTTAGGCAAACACCCTACAAGCGCTCCGTTTGAACTACTCTTCCCTGCTGGACTAAACGGTTCCAGATCTTGGGACGGGGGCGGAAAAAATGTGCCTGGCTGGAACATACCCACGACAAGGACAGCATGTCAGAATCGTCCCCGCTGAAGGACGTTGCAGGACGCTCTCGTTTCTGTGAAAGCACACAACTGTGTTTTCCTATAGCATGAATGCAATATTTACTTAGGAAGGCAGACATTTTTCTGGAAGCAGGCCTGGGACAAATTAAATAGCTGTCTCAATATTTAAATATTGTAGGGGCACCCGGGTGGCTCAGTCGGTTAAGCATCCGACCCTTAGTTTCGGCTCAGGTCATGCGCTCACGGGTGGTGGGGCTGAGCCCCACGTCAGACTCTGAGCTGACAGCCTGGAGCCCGCTTGGGGTTCTCTCTCTCCCTCTCTTTGCCCGTCCCCCGCTCACGCGTCCGTTCTCTCTCTTGCTCTCTCACAATAAATGAACATTTAAAAAATATATTTAAATATTTTATTCATATCTTAACTATTTAAAAGAATTTCAATGTTTAAACGCTAATAATAACTGAAACTAGCAAACTGTTAAGATACACGTTCTAGGGGCGCCTGGGTGGCGCAGTCGGTTAAGCGTCCGACTTCAGCCAGGTCACGATCTCGCGGTCCGTGAGTTCGAGCCCCGCGTCGGGCTCTGGGCTGATGGCTCGGAGCCTGGAGCCTGTTTCCCATTCTGTGTCTCCCTCTCTCTCTGCCCCTCCCCGTTCATGCTCTGTCTCTCTCTGTCCCAAAAATAAATAAACGTTGAAAAAAAAAATTTAAAAAAAAGATACACGTTCTAGCCTCTTAACCTTGACAAATCTATCTTTATAATGGCAAAATCACGGGGCACCTGGGTGGCTCAGTCGGGTAAGCGTCTGACTCCGGCTCAGATCGCGTCCTCACGGTTCGTGGCTCGAGCCCCACGTCGGGCTCTGTGCTGAAAGCTCGGAGCCTGGAGCCTGCCTCCGATTCTGTGTCTTCCTCTCTCTCTGGCCATCCCCTGCTCATGCTCTGTCTCACTCTCTGTCTCAAAAATAAATAAACATTAAAAAAAAATTTCATAATGGCAAAATCGCAAATATTGTCAAGCTGTGGCTTCCACAGGACTGAAAGTTGGCAAGATACCGAAGCAACGGAATTTAACAATCATTGAGTATGTCTGGTTGTTTAGTTCATGCACTAGTGACACATGGATAAGAAAAAATATGTACTCAAAAATAAATAAACATACTCAAAAAATAAATAAGCATAAAAAAAAGTAGATAATGAATATAATTCATAATTTATCATATATTTATGCCATATGATGTAACTTTCTTGCTTTTGTTTCCACAAATTATTGGAATTTGTGGAAATTCACTAATTATGTTTTTATAATTGACATTTTTCACGTAATTTGTAGCCAATGGCAGTTTGGGCTTTTTGTTTGTTTTTTAAATTTTTTTAATGTTTATGTTCGAGAGAGACAGAGCACGAGCAGGGGAGGGGCAGAGAGAGAGGGAGACACAGAATCGGAAGCAGGCTCCAGGCTCTGAGCTGTCAGCACAGAGCCTGATGCAGGGCTCGAACCCACGAACTGCGAGATCATGACCTGAGCCAAAGCTGGACACGTAACTGACCGAGCCACCCAGGCACCTCGGTTTTTTGTCTTGGTTTGTTTTTTTTTGCCAATGACAGTGCTAAACTGTCAACAAACTATATCCAATGGACCGAAGACAGCCTATATGGTTTAGTTTTGGCCCCACAAGCTCAGAATTGTTTTTACATTTTAAAGGGTTATGGGGGAAAAAAAAAAAAGAATATGTGATAGAGACCTTAAGTGGCTCACAAAATCTAAAATAATTACCATCTTGTCCTTTGCAAAAATTTTGTCAAGCCTTAATCCAAAGTATGTCCTGAGGTCTGGTCTGCGAGCTCTTGGCTACCTCTCTGCCTTGAGATAAGGAGGTTGCATCAGAACTAAACCATCTAGATCCTTCAGCCCGTTGTTTTAGTTGAGCTGATGCTTTTCGTGGCAAGATTTTCTCAATGAAGGACGCAGTGTGTTGACTACCTTTTGACACATGCTCTTTAGGAATCTGTAGACCTGCCCTCTGAGTCGCAATAATCCAAGGAATTAAAAAAATAAAAGATGGGGCGCCTGGGTGGTGCAGTCGGTTAAGCATCTGACTTCAGCCAGGTCACGATCTCGCGGTCCGTGAGTTCAAGCCCCGCATCAGGCTCTGGGCTGATGGCTCAGAGCCTGGAGCCTGTTTCAGATTCTGTGTCTCCCTCTCTCTCTGCCCCTCCCCCGTTCATGCTCTGTCTCTCTCTGTCCCAAAAATAAATAAACGTCCTTTTGAAAATAAATAAATAAATAAATAAAAGATTATTGTGTTCAAACTGCGAGAAATGTGCCCTAAGGGTAAACTGAAGCCAATGTTAACAATTTTTTAACTAAAATTATTTTTCATGTTTTGAAAGTGATTTTTCTTCTAAAATACTCAAAATTGGAGCACCTGGCTTGCTCAGTTGCTGGAGCATGTTGACTCGATCTCAGGGTTGTGGGTTTGGGCGCTGGGTGTGGAGACGGCTTTAAAAAAAAAAAAAAAGATCTTAAAAAAAATTGTAAATACTCAAAATGATCTATTAAGATTAAAAGGCAAAATCAAAATGATAATGGACAAAAGCTCATTTAAAAACCCAATTTAGGGGCACCTGGGTGGCTCAGTCGGTTAAGCGGCCGACTTCGGCTCAGGTCATGATCTCACGGTCCGTGAGTTCGAGCCCCGCGTCGGGCTCTGGGCTGACGGCTCAGAGCCTGGAGCCTGCTTCCGATTCTGTGTCTCCCTCTCTCTCTGCTCCTCCCCTGCTCGCGCGCTGTCTCTCTCTCTCTCAAAATAAACACTGAAAAATTTTTAAAAAAAAACTAAAGAGTACAAATGGTTTACTCTTTTTAAATGTCCCAGAAGACACTATGTGCAGTTGTTGTGAAAACTACGCTGATTTTTTTTAGCGCTTTTAGAACCACGACTCTCCTGCTCTGTGTGGGATCTGAGAGGAAGAATTTAACAAATGAAAACATTCGTCTTTTTCTCTCTTACCTAAGCATTTTGCAGCTCAAGTCTTACCTGCATCCAAAGAACGGCCTCAGGCTTTCACTGCGCCCCCTGATGCAGCCGTCTTTTGAAGACATAAGGTGTGGAGAAGCATTTCCCCCCGGGCCTGAATGCTGTTAGTCCCAGGAGTGAATATCGAGAGTAACAGAGCACTGAATCCGAGTGACGGAGACGTCCAGATGTTCGTCAGCAAGCACATGTGATATACAGGGTTCTCTAAAGGTTCCAGACAGGGGCTTTTCTTGCCTGGTTCTAAAGGCAGGACTGGATGGGACAATCCAACATGGTCTTCCTATATAGCTATGTTATTGGAGGTCAAGTGCACGGACCAGCACCGAATGACTGTCCCTGTTAGTTAAAGCTGCCGCAGCTTTTGCAGTAGAATCTTTATGACCTACACAACGGGACGAGGTATGCGTTCAATTCTGGGTTTGGGAGAATTAAAAAAAAAAAAAAAAAAAAAAGACTGCCAGCGTATATCCATACCCAGGCAAGCCCGAATTAAACAAAATCAACCTGACTTTCTTTATTGCAGGACTTCTCAGAGCCTATGCTAACGTGAATTAGCGAACTGACATGCTAATTCACATGTGCTAATGTGCATCGCAACTTTCCAAGAGGGAGCTACGTCTTGCGGTATTTTCCAAAATCATCGGACCACCAAAACATTTTTCATGACGTTTTATTCCCAGCCCACCGCCCCGTTTTCAGAAATCCTGAACTCCCCTCGACGATCTTCCGCAGGAAAGAGTGGAAACCCTAACGGCAGGGCTAATACAGCACTTGGGGAATCTGCTGACTCCTGAGATAACAGAAAAAGCCTTCCTCAACAACATGTGATGGCTCCTCTCTGCAGACGACCAGGGACTCGAGTGGTCAGCAGTTGGTGTCCAGTTCCCGGAAATGCCATCGCACTTACTCTGTTGACCACGGCACCTTGCTTAGCACGGGGTCGGAGTTCAATCCCTGGCGTTCTGGAAATGTGTCCTTGCGGTGATGAGTCTGATGCCAGGGAAACCTTCGTTCTGGCGGACGGTGGAGTCCAGCGCTGTCCCCCCCCCGCTGCCTGAATCCCCTCGGCTTCCAGCCTCCCGACAAGCTCACTTCACAGAACCTTCCTCAGCTGCCCGGGCACTGGTCACCCTTCCTCCTCCGCTTCTCCGAGCCTGGCTGCACGATTCTGCTTAGCGGACTCGACTGGACCAGGCTGCAGCCTCCTGAAGGCAAGGACCCTGCGTCATTCACATTATCGGAGCGCCCAGGGTGACAACAAATAAACATTTGCGGATGCCGGAAGCGGTGCCACTGACCATGATATCACTTCTACCGAATAACCCTCAAAACCCCAGCAGCCACTCTTTCGACCAAGGATACAACCCACCATGGACTCTTTTGCGTGAGGTCAAATGAGACGATGCGAGATGCTGTGTGTCCCTAACTGGTAACGGGTCCTACAGACAAATAATGACTGTTGTTGATACGCCTCTGTTGCCCCTATCGGGGGTTGGTCCCTTTCTAACGACCCTTAGGCTCTGACGGGCATTTCTCGTCCCTGAACCTGACCCATCTGCCCCACCCGCTGGCTTATTCTTTCCAACATCTGTCTTCTCAGGAGTCTATACTTGGGTATCCCCAGCACCAGTCCCGCTGTTCTGGGTCCCACGACGGGTACGTCTAGAGCATTCCTGATGCCCGGGCACCTTTATGTGGAGCACTGGAGATGGTTCTTGAAGTAATGGAGAGCCAGCTTGAACTGGATCTGGTCGCGGGTGTTGGTCCGGAACGTGCTGTACATCTTCTCCAGGTCCGTCGCTGGAGAACGGGCCTGGTGACCTATGATCACTTCTGGGCACGACCCCACAAGCAAGCTCCCGAGCCCATCAATAAAGAACTCTGTGAAGAGAGGGAGAACATCAGCTAGAGAGACCCCAGGGCCATATCCCAGGGTCCGGGCAGAGGGGCGGGGAAGGGGGGGTGGCAGGGGGCAGGGCACAGTTTATACCCCTCGGGAGGTGGAGCCCATGCAAAGCCACCTGCCAGGCTGATGAGCGCGAAGGAATTCATAAGCACGTTTCTCAGGGATGTGGCCAGAGACACAGAGAGACACAGATCAGCTTTCCGGCTGGACAGAACTATGAACTCCCGAACTGAGGGAGCAAGAGGGGAACGAGGGAGGGGACCGACCTGTAGGGGGAGGGCGTCTCACATGGGAGCAGCCGTTGGGGGATAAGAGGCAAAACGAGAGGGGAGAAGGGAGGCAAGAGAGACCTTGAACTCCCTAGTCTGGGGGAAAAGGGAGAGAGGCCCAGCGTGGCAGGCAAGGACCACGATCGGTGGCGCGTGTCCCTTGGAAAGAACAGACTCCTGAGGTCGGTCCGGAGGCCAGAACCTTCCTCACCCTTCCAGCTCTTCCCCACCTGAGTGAGCCACTCGCCGCAGGCGGGGGTCGAAGCCAACTCTCTGCAGTCGCTCTGTGTGGGCCAGGAAGAAGTTGACCACGCCGCTGGTCACCACACAGCGGGGGAAGCCATCCAGGGGTCCGAAAGAGCCTGGCCCCCGGTGAAGACAGTCCCCATTCTGACTCCGCTCCAGCAACAGCTTAAACTGGAACACGTTCCCGAGCACACTGCCACCTACCTGACCCGTGGGCAGAGAGACGCGCGTCAGAGAACGCAGACTTGATATTCAGGTTGCCTCTGCCAGGAAGCCTTCCTGGACTGAACCTCAGTCACTTGATGAGGGAGCAAAAGGCAGGCTGAGGGCAAAGCAGAAGCTGACACCCCCCACCCCACCCCCACCCCCCACCCCCCACCCCCACAGCCACAGTGGGATGTGCCCGAGGTTCCTCAGGCACTCCTGCCCGAGAACAAAGGAGAGGCGAAAACAAATGGTTAGCTGATAGAGATCACAGTCCCGTGGGACCTGAGTCCCCCTCAGTTTGCAACTCTGTTGATTTACCAGGGAGTCGATTTCCTGGGACCTTCATGCCACCCTCCTCTCCAGAGGACAGAAACTCTCATATAATCAGTCGCTTCTCACACACTTATAACGCCTAAGGGTCCCCTCCTTGTGCTATAATAAAAACACATTTTTGCACCGAAGGTGTCTCAAGAATTCTTTCTTGGCCCATCGGCTCCAAACCCCAACACTGCAAACCACATCAGTTACCAGAATCACGCCTGGGGCGCCTGGCTTAAACATCTGACTTCCGCTCAGGTCATGATCTCACCGTTACCGCGTTCGAGCCCCGCGTCGGGGTCTGAGCTGACGGCGCCGAGCCTGGAGCCTGTTTCAGATCCCGTGTCTCCCCGTCTCTCTGCCCCTCCCCTGCTTGCGCTCTGTCTCTCTCTCTCTCTCTCTCTCTCAAAAATAAATAAACATTTTTAGAAATGTAAAAAGATAACAATAGAAACAAGAATCACACCTGTTCCGTATCTACCCTTCATACTATCCCTGGGATTCACTCTTTTTGCTGTCCCAACGTGCCTTTCCACCCACCAGCAAGGTCCGTTGATCTTTTCATTCCTTCTTTTTTAAAAAATGTTTATTTATTTTGGGGAGAGAGAGAGAGTGAGCAGGGGAGGAGGAGAGAGAGAGGGGGGGGGGGGAGACGGAGGATCCGAAGCAGGCTCCGGGCTGACAGCAGATGAGCCTGACGCGGGGCTCGAACTCACAAAGCAGGAGATCACGACCTGAGCTGAAGTCGGACGCTTAGCCAAGCGAGCCACCCAGGCGCCCCTGACCTTTTCACTCCTGCTCACCCCAGATCTCGCTGGTGGGAGCAGAAAGCACCATGTCCAAAGGGCAGACAACTCTGCTCCAGCAAGCTCGCTCTTTCCAGAAGGTAAGTCATTCCCTCCCACGAGGCGGAGCAGTGCTCGGGGGCAGGCCCGCAGCAGCCTGCGGGCACAAGGGTCCCTTTGTGGAATCACCACTGCCGGCCCTCTTGCAAGGGGCCTTGTGTCTCGAGCTGCCTCCCTCCCCCTGCTCTGCTCCTGCCCCGCCCCCCCCAGCCCACTCCCACCCTGAGAGGAGAGAAGAATCACCACTTCTTTCCTTCTTCGTTCAGCAAATAGACCCTCTGAGTTTTAAGTGGACTAAATTATGATACAGCCAGAGAGAGCAGGGGAGAGAGAAAGAGAGAATCCCAAGCAGACTCCACGCTCAGAGCAGCGCCTGATGCATGGCTCGATCTCACAACCCTGGGATCGCGACCTAAGCCGAAATCAAGAGTCGGATGCTTAACTGACTTAAGCCACCCAGGCGTCCCTTCTTTCTCCTTCTTCTTCCTCTTTTTTTTGTAACCTCAATGAGGCTACGTACGCTTTTAAAAACGTTGTACCCTTCACATTTTTTTTTAATGATGTGTGACAGAAGGGCGCCTGGGGGGGCTCAGTCGGTGAAGCGTCCGACTTCGGCTCAGGTCGTGATCTCACGACCGTGAGATCTGTAAGATCCGTGAGATCACGGATCTCAGGTCCGTGAGTTCGAGCCCCGCGTCGGGCTCTGTGCGCACAGCTCGGAGCCCGGAGCCTGCTTCCGAGTCTGTGTCTCCCCTTCTCTCTGCCCCTCCTCGGCTCACGCTCGGACCCTCTCAAAAATAAATAAACAATAAGAAGTGTTTCCAAATAATAATAATAATAATACAATAAAACAAATCAATGGCGTGTGACAGCAACAGAGAGCACTGCTCTGTTTCCCCTCACACCGGTCTGGGGAGGAAGTTAGAAGTGATCCCATAAACACACCGTTTTAAAGATAGAACAAGGGTTAGGAGCGGAGCAGGGGGGGGGGCGGGGGGGGTCATTAACTCAGAGAAAAGTAAATATGGAGGCAGAGACGGAGGCCGCACACCTCCTGATCCCCGGTGTGGCGCTCTCAACCCGAGCTGTGCTGGCTTACCATCTCCTGCATGAGCCCCTCGCCCTCCCGGGAACCCTCCCTCCCCTGCCCCTACCTCTCTTCCCTCCCCTTCCCCTTCTCTCTCTTGGCTGTCTCTACAGATTGCAGCGGGGGGGGGGGGGGGGGGGGGTAAAAAGCGGCAGCTCAGCCTTACCACGTCCAGTTCCGTTTTCTCTAGGACATCCACCAGCACCTCAATCTTGGTCTTGTCGTTGAAGAGAAAATCATCATCCACCCAGAGAACGTATTTGGTGGTGACCTGAGAGATGGCCAGGTTCCTACCGGCGAACCAGCCCTGCGGGTGGCATGAGGGGAGATCAGAGGTTGCCGGCCCCGGGCGCGTGTTAGAATCCCCCCGGGAGCTTGCTAAGTTCCCAACAGCCAGGCTGCACCCCAAACAGGAGGAAGGACAGGGACTCCCTGAATCAGAGGTTGACATGAAGAAAAGGCCAGGAGGGGCGCCTGGGCGGCTCAGTCGGTGGAGCGTCCGACTTCCGCTCAGGGCGTGACCTTGCGGTCCACGGGTTCGAGCCCCGCGTTGGGCTCTGGGCTGGCAGCTCGGAGCCTGGAGCCTGCTTCCGATTCTGTGTCTCCCTCTCTCTCTCTCTCTGACCCTCCCCCCTTCATGCTCTGTCTCTCTCTGTCTCAAAAAATAAATAAACGTTAAAAAAAAAAAAAAGAAAGAAAAAAAAAAGGCCAGGAAGCCCTTCGTTGATCCCAGGGCCAATGTGGGGTGACCGGAGTCCTTTCTCGCCTGACTCTCTGACTCTCTTTCCACTTCCCCTCCTGGTGCCTGGAAAGTGTTGGAGGGTGGGACGCTATAGTATATATCATCCCCTCTTCTTTCTGTGTGTCCTTGTAGGAAAGGGTATGTGAAGGAGAGAGAAAGGGAGAGAGGGAGAGTGCCTCTAGCTTGGCTGGAATCATAGGGATCACGAGGTTCTCTGCTCTTGAATCTGCAGGTCAGGAATCCTTAGGACGTCCGACACCTCAAGTCACTTAGAAAGACTAATGTCCACACCAAGCGTGAGGAAAGACGGACTGATCGCCTCGTTAGTGCAAAAAAGAGTGACCCGATTTCTCTGTGAAGGTGGAGTCAGCAACGGGGCTCAGAGAAGAGCCCCCCCCACCCCAGAATCGGGCTTCCTTGGGAAGGCCACTCAGGCAGCCCCATCCAGGGAAGAACTGACTCTGGGTCCCAGGACCCAGATGCCTCCCCATCTGCCGGGGACACACCTTCCCAAAGGGCATGGTGTAATACTCCACATGGTCGTCGTTAATCTTCAGGGGCTCCTTGCTGTCATCGGCCACGATCACGGTCAAGTCTGGGTAGAACTCCCGAACGCTCCGGAGCATGGTCATGAGCTTGTGGGGACGGAGGAAAGTTTTGGTGGCGATGGTCACCAGGTCTCTGAGCTTCCTCTCTGGCCAAGAAAGGGTGGATGTCATGAACAGACACTTCTCCCCAGAAGACATCCAGATGGCCAACCGACACATGAAAAAATGCTCAACTTCACTCATCATCAGGGAAACAAATATCAAAACCACAATGAGATATCACCTGACACCTGTCAGAACGGCTCACGTGAACAACTCGGGCAACAACAGATGGTGGCGAGGATGCGGAGAGAGGGGATCCTCTCGCACCGCTGGTGGGAATGCAAACTGGTGCGGCCACTCTGGAAAACAGTATGGAGGCTCCTCAAGAAGTTAAAAATAGAGCCGCCCTACGACCCAGCAATTGCACTACTAGGCATTTATCCAAGGGATACAGGTGCTGTTTCGAAGGGACACGTGCCCCCCCCCCATGCTTATAGCAGCACTATCGACAATAGCCAAAGTATGGCAAGAGCCCAAATGTCCCTGGATGGATGAATGGATAAGGAAGATGTGGGATATCTATACAACGGAGTATTATCCAGCAACCAAAAAGAATGACATCTTGCCATTTGCAGCCACGTGGATGGAACCGGAGGGTATCACGCTAAGCGAAATTAGTCAGAGAAAGACAAACATCGTATGACTTCGCTCATTTGAGGAATTTAAGATTAAAAAAAAAAAAAACCCAGATGAACATAAGGGAAGGGAAGCAAAAATATTATATAAAAACATGCTTTGGGGCGCCTGGGTGGCGCAGTCGGTTAAGCGTCCGACTTCAGCCAGGTCACGATCTCGCGGTCTGTGAGTTCGAGCCCCGCGTCAGGCTCTGGGCTGATGGCTCAGAGCCTGGAGCCTGTTTCCGATTCTGTGTCTCCCTCTCTCTCTGCCCCTCCCCGTTCATGCTCTGTCTCTCTCTGTCCCAAAAATAAATAAACGTTGAAAAAAAAAATTAAAAAAAAAAAACATGCTGAAAGCCATCACCCCATCCATGGCTTGTGGGCGACGGCTCCAGATCCCTACGGCAGCGCTCCTTCTCAGAATGACAGACGTCATCATTCCAGAAACCCCTTTCGTAAATACCTGTTGCACCATTACGTCAGCTCCCCTCGGGTCTGAGGGAGTGACAGAAAAGCGATCGGTGGAAAGGGTCAAGTAAATGGCATTCAAGGGCCTGTCAAATGAATCATTTCCTCCCTTTCCTTGGGCCACAAGACGCCTCGGGTTCTTTTGTTCTGCGGGAAAGAGAGAACCCGGGGCATGAATTACTATAGGATGTGGTCAAGGTCGGGGACTCCTGACTAAGTTGGTGGCGTAGCTTTCTGTTCGAGATTCCTTAGTTTTCCCGATATAGAGCAATCATAAAGATACAAAGATATCGCCATGCTCCAAAGCACACAGTAGTTCCCAAGGAACAGAAATAAAAAGCCGTTGAGCGGGGCTGGAGCTGGGGCCTGCTGCATTCTGGAACCAGAAGCATCGGCGGAGGCTGATTCTGAGGGGTGAGCGAATTAAGGTGTCTCATGGGACGTGCGGGTCCAGAGCCAGGCTTGTTGCTAGAAGCCACAGAATGGAGCTAAGTTGCACACCCTCCATCCCTCGCCACCTACTCCCTGCCAGGCAAGGAACCCCAGGACGGCTATCAGCCCTGCACACACGTCTGGGCCCAAACAGAAATGACGCCACCCCCTCCCCCAGCCATGACCTGTGCCACACCACCGTCGGACCCAGAAACTGGCTCTTCCATAACCCCGATATCACCATGAGGCAGAGTCCGGAGAGGGAAGGGAGAGAGAAAACAAAACAAGCAAGCAAAATCTCCTACTCAGGATGAGCTCACCCACAAAAATTACAAAACACCCAAAGAAAAATTAGGATGAACAACAGCCAATGAGTCCACCACGGATTGACCACAGAGATGAACCCATTCCAGATAGACTGGCAATAACAGAGAAATCCAAAAACGATTTAAAATGAGAATGCTTGGGGCGCCTGGGTGGCGCAGTCGGTTAAGCGTCCGACTTCAGCCAGGTCACGATCTCGCGGTCCGTGAGTTCGAGCCCCGCGTCGGGCTCTGGGCTGATGGCTCGAGCCTGGAGCCTGTTTCCGATGCTGTGTCTCCCTCTCTCTCTGCCCCTCCCCCGTTCACGCTCTGTGTCTCTCTGTCCCAAAAATAAATTTTAAAAGTTGAAAAAAAAATTTTAAAAAATAATAATAATAAACTAAAATGAGAATGCTTAAAATTTTGAAGCAATATGGGGCACCTGGGTAGCTCAGTCAGTTAAGCGTCCAACTTTGGCTCAGGTCATGATCTCGCGGTTCATGGGTTCGAGCCCCAAATCGGGCCCTGTGCTGACAGCTCAGAGCCTGGAGTCTGTTTCATAGTCTGTGTCCCCGTCTCAATCTGCCCCTCCCCCATTCATGCTCGCTCGCTCTCTCTCTCTCAAAAATGAACGTTAAAATTTTTTTTAATCTTTAATATTTTGTTCTTTTTTTTAATGTTTATTTATTTTTGAGACAGGGAGAGACAGAGCATGAGTGGGGGAGGGGCAGAGAGAGAGGGAGACAAAATCTGAAGCAGGCTCCAGGCCCCGAGCTATCAGCACAGAGTCCGACGCGGGGCTCGAACTCATGGACCGTGAGATCATGACCTGAGCCGAAGTCGGACGCTTAACCGACTGAGCCACCCAGGTGCCCCATTTTTTTTTTTAATCTTTGAAGCAAGAAATAACAGAATCACATGTATGAAAAAGAAAATGAAATAAATCAGGCATAAGTGAAATGAAAATATTTGGATATGAAAACAACTTAAAATTATAGAAAATAACTGGTAAGAACCAAAAGAGGGACGTGACTTCACATGTACTAGAATGTTTTTAAAAGCAAAAGAGAATGCTATGAACAACTTTTATGACCCCAAATTGGTGATTTTATATCAAGTGGATAATGCTATAGAAACCCTTAAAAACGGACTCAATGTACATACAGATCAATAAGCACTAAAGACACAGAGAGTTGATATTTTAAAATTTCCCCTTTTTCTCTCGCTTCTTCCCACTCACATTCCTTCCCTTAACCCCCAAACACCTCCCCCGCAAACTTAAACCAAAGACAAAAAAAAAAAGAAAGAAAGAAACGAAAAAAGACACAAGGACCAGAGAAGTTAAAAGAAAAAAAACTTCGGGGCGCCTGGGTGGCACAATTGGTTAAGCGTCCGACTTCAGCCAGGTCACGATCTCTCGGTCCGTGAGTTCGAGCCCCGCGTCAGGCTCTGGGCTGACGGCTCGGAGCCTGGAGCCTGTTTCCGATTCTGTGTCTCCTTCTCTCTCTGCCCCTCCCCCATTCGTGCTCTGTCTCTGTCTGTCCCAAAAAAATAAATAAACGTTGAAAAAAAAATTTTTTTTTAAAAAAGAAAAAAACTTCAAGGGACCTGTAATTCCTGTATTGTTACAATTCATTTCAGAAAATTAGTTTTAAAAAAAGGAGAGCTACTCAACTCATTTTATGAGACTGTATAATATAGATAACAAAACCGGGCAAGGACATTACCAGAAAAGATAGTCTCAGTTTTGAACACAGGCGCAAGAATCCTAAACAAAATAGTAGCAAATTTAATTCAGCATTTGGTCAAATGACACACTGCCACCCAAATGGGTTTGTTGCCGTGGATGGAACTGGAGGGTATTCGGCCGAGTGAAGTCAGAGAAAGACAGATATCACATGTTTGCACCCATATGTGGAATTTGAGAAACTTAACGGAAGACCGTGGGGGAAGGGAAAGGGAAAAAGTCGTTTCAAACAGAGAGGGAGGGAGGCAAACCATAAGAGACTCTTAAATACAGAGAACAAACTGAGGGTTGATGGGGGTGGGGGAGAGGGGAAAACGGGTGATGGGCACTGAGGAGGGCACTTGTTGGGATGAGCGCTGGCTGTTGTATGGAAGCGGTAAATCATGAGAATCTACTCCCAAAGCCAAGAGCACAGTGTATGTTAGCTAACTTGAAAATAAATTATATTAAAAAAAAAAAAAATGGGTTTGTTGCAGAGGCGCCTGGCTGGCTCAGTCTGTAGAGCATGTGATTCTTGGCCCGAGATCAAGAGTCCCACACCGGGCATCAAGGTTACTTGAAATAAATAGAATAAAGCAGTTAAAAAAAAATGGGTTTGTTCCAGACACGTGAGGATATTCCGCTGCAGGAAATTAATCAGGGACTCCTGGGTCGCTCAGTCAGTTACGGGTCCAACTCTTGATTTCAGCTCAGGTCATGATCTCACAACCGTGAGATCGAGCCCCACGTTGGACTCCATGCTGGGGGTGCAGCCTGGTTAATATTCTGTCTCTCCCTCTCCCGCTCCCCCTCTCCCCCACTCACGTGCTCTATCTCCCTCAGAGAAAGAAAGAAAGAAAGAAAGAAAGAAAGAAAGAAAGAAAGAGAAAGAGAGAGAAAGAGGAAGAAAGAAAGAAGAAAGAAAGAAAAGAAAAAAAGAAAATCACCCAATGTAAATCACTACATGAACCCAATTAAAGGAGAAAAATTATTTCAACGGATGCAGATAAATTATCTGATTAAAATCCAACACGCATCCATAATAAAAACTCTTAGTAAGAAAACAGAAAATAGAAGGTAGAAACAGAAAAAGCCTTGGCAATAGAAGCAGAAGGAAATAACTTTCTTAGCCTGATACATTTACCACTCCCACACAGCAAACATTACTAGTGTAGCACTAGAATGCTCAGGAACAAGTCAAATCGCCCTCTAGGACTCACTGCCACTATTCAACCCTATACCGGAAGTTTTTGCCAAATGGAGTCAGACAAGAAAAAAAAAAAAAGTATAAGAATTAAAAGCAAAGGAAGGGACAAAAAAAATCAGTACTTATCTAAGAGACTCTATGTTTGTGTTTAAACACATCGTCAATAAGAGGGTAACAAAGATGCTTTTTATGAGTCCAACGTTTGAAAGTCACTGATGTCCTGCGGCTCAGTCAGTTAAACGTCCAACACTTGATTTTGGCTCAGGTCATGATCTCACGGTCACAGGATCGAGCCCCACGTCACAGTCTCTGCTGAGCATGGGGCTTGCTTAAGGTTCTCTCTCTCCCTCCCTCTGCCCATCTTCCCTGCTTGCATGTTCTCTCGCTCTCTGTCTCTCAAAAAAAAAAAAAAAAAAACAAATCAGAGCCTGGAGCCTGCTTCGGATTCTGTGTCTCCCTCTCTCTCTGCTCCTCCCTCACTCATACTTTCTCTCTCAAAAATAAATAAACATTAAAAAAATTTTTTTAAAGAAGAAAAAGATTCAATTCACAGTAACAATAAAAAACATAGAGCACCTAAGACTAAATCCAACAAAATGTGTGCAATTTCTTTACGAATAAAATTACAAAATAAATTAATGATTGAAGAGCTTATGAAGAGACTATCGCAGAAACCATAAGATGGAAAGGTATACCAGATTCGTGACTGAGACTATTCAACTTTGCCAAGTTGCCAACTCATCTCTAATTCATCTATAAATTCTATGATATGCTAATCAAAATCTCAAGGGATTTTGGAGGAGCTTGATGAGAGGATCCTGAAATTCTAATGGAAAAGTCAAACACCAAGAAGAGTTAAGAAAATGTTGCAAACGAAGTACAGTCATCCTGAAGTATAGATTAAAAAAAAAATTATTTTTTTTTAATTTTTTTTAACTTTTATTTATTTTTGAGACAGAGAGAGACAGAGTATGAAGAGGGGAGGGGCAGAGAGAGAGAGAGACACAGAATCTGAAACGGGCTCCAGGCTCTGAGCTGTCAGCACAGAGCCCGACGCGGGGCTTGAACTCACGGACTGTGAGATCATGACCTGAGCCGAAGTCGGACGCTTAACCGACGAAGCCACCCAGGTGCCCCTAAAAAAAAAAATGTTTAATATTTATTTATTTTAGAGACAGAGAGAGACAGAGCGGGGGTGGGTCAGAGAGAGGGAGACACAGAATCCAAAGCAGGCTCCAGGCTCCGAGCTGTCAGTCAGAGCCGGACACGGGGCTCAAACTCACTGACTGTGAGATCACAACCTAAGCCGAAGTCGGATGCTTGACTGAGCCACCCAGGCGCCCCCGAAGTATAGATTTTATCAGCACCAGATGTAAAACTTATACAGCTTACTGAAGTCTTATGGGATTGGCCCAAGGAGAAACAGACCAATGCAACCCAACAAAGCCAAGATTCAGACCCCTGCATATATGAAACTTGGTATGTGACAGACTGGTCACACAAGCCATGGAGGAGGAGGATAGATAGGCTCATTAATATATGGTGTGGGGACAACATGCTATTCATATACAAAAAATCAGATCCCCAGCACATGCCACACATAAAAATAACTTGTGCGGGGATTAAATATCTACATGTGAAAAGCCAAACCTACAACTTTGAAAGAAAAATACAGGAGAATATCGTTATGGCTTCAAGGTAGGGAAGAATTTCTTGAGCAAAGCACAAAAAGCAAAAGCTAGGGAAAAAAAATCACTTGTACTACATTAAAGGATACAACTTTCACATAACAAATGACACCAGAAACAAAATCAAAAGACAAGCCGCAGATTGACAAAAAAAGGTCAGAATCTAGAACTTCACACCATAAGGTACGATAACTTTTATGAACAGCTCAAAACCACGCTCAATGCTCTATGCGCGTGCGCGCGCGCACACACATGCGGGTGGAAATAGAAATTTACGTATGAAATGTACAAAAACCAGGAAAAGAAAGATATATGTGATCATTTGTTAACAGAAGGGAGGGGGATAAGATTGTGGAAGTTTCTACCTAAAAATAACACCTTGTCTTTAAAAGCAAACCTGAAGCCAAAAAAGAAAACAAATTATGTGACTTTCTTGTACTTAATTCTCTTATTTTTGAGATAGTTGTGTTAGGCAAATACTTTAAATCCTTCTCCCTGGATATTTCATGCTATTACCCTTAAATAGTAATTCAATTTGTATTTTGAATAGACTCTATTTGGATAGAATAGACTTTGAATACATACGTAATATATTCAAAAAGTGCCAAGCGGTTCAAAATTCTGAATATCTCGAACGTTATACCATGGAACAATTTCTTCCCATCTCTGTCCCCCAATGAGGAAACCAGGAGGCAACCAATGTTACCAACTTCTTGTTCGTTTTTCCTTAATCCAGCAATGAATGTAGATGCATTTTTTTCCTCTCTTCCTTTTTACAGACATGGTAGCTTACCCTTCCCTCTCTTCTGTACCCGCCTATAACTTGGAAATCATTTTGTACCAGCATAAAAAAAAAAAAAAATCTCCTGTTTTCCCCCTTCCCTCCTTCAGAATGCCACTGCGTGGAATTTCATTATATGGATGGACCCCACTTGATCTAACCAATGCATCCCACTACTCAGGTTTTTGCTGCAATAAAGAACCTCAAACAAACGTCATTTCACACAGATACAAGCATAGTATGACAACTTCTAGAAGTGCCATTGCTGGCCCGAAGGGAATACACATCCCAAATGTTGATAGATATTGCCAAACTACCTCCAGAAAGGCTATGCCAATTTACACGTCCCACGGGGGTTCATAAGAATGCCTGCACCCTGGGGCACCTGGATGGCGCCGTCGTTTAAGTGTCTGACTTCGGCTCAGGTCTTCATCTCGCAGTTCGTGAGTTCGAGCCCCGCATCGGGCTCTGTGCTGACACCTCAGAGACTGGAGCCTGCTTCGGATTCTGTGTCTCCCTCTCTCTCTGTTCCACCCCCGCTGGAGCTCTGCTTCTCTCTGTCTCTCTCTCTCAAAAATAAAGATTTAAAAATTTTTTCAAAGAGTGCCTTCCCCCCACTCCTCCTCCAATCCTTTCTGATATGAATGTATTTCACAGTTGTGCTTTTTTTTAAGCATGGGACTGAGTACATATCTTAATGGCTAAAAGTATTGTTGGATTTAATCTGTAGCAAGCTGTGTATTTTTCCATCGGCTTAGTAGGCATTTTTTAATTTTTTTTATTTTTTTTTCTTTTTTAAAATTTACATCGAAATTTATATCCAAATAGCATATAGTGCAACAATAATATCAGGAGTAGATTCCTTAATGCCCCTTACCCATTTAGCCCATCCCCCCTCCCACACCCCCTCCAGGAACCCTCAGTTTGTTCTCCATATTTATGAGTCTCTTCTGTTTTGTCCCCCTCCCTGTTTTTATATGATTTTTGTTTCCCTTCCCTTATGTTCCTCTGTTTTGTCTCTTAAAGTCCTCATATGAGTGAAGTCCTATGATTTTTGTCTTTCTCTGACTAATTTAGCTTAGCATAATACCCTCCGGTTCCATCCACGTCGTTGCACATGGCAAGATTTCATTCTTTATGGTTGACAAGTAATACTCCATTGTGTATATATACCACATCTTCTTTGTCTATTCATCCATCGATGGACATTTGGACTCTCTCCATACTTTGGCTATTGTGGATGGTGCTGCTATAAACATGGGGGTTCATGTGTCCCTTCGAAACAGCACACCTGTATCCCTTGGGTAAATGCCTAGTAGTGCAATTGCTGGGTCGTAGGGTAGTTCTCTTTTTAGCTTTTTTGAGGAACCTCCATACTGTTTTCCAGAGTGGCTGCACCAGCTTGCATTCCCAAGTAGGTGTTTTTTTTCAAACGTTTATTTATTTAAGTAATCTCTGCACCCAGCCTGGGGCTCGAACTCCCAACCCCCAGAGTAAGAGACACACCCTCCACCGAGAGCCAGCCGGGTGCCCCGGCTTATTAGGTGTTTTTATTGATTCACAAGCGCTTGCAAATAAAAGCACACCTTTGACTTTAACGCGTGCTGAAGATTTTTTTTTTTTTTTCCCAATTTGTTCTTTGTCATTTGCCTTTGCCTTTGGTGGGTTTCTGCCATAAAAACATTGAACAATTTTGGGTATTTTACGTGGGTAGTCTTTCCTTCCTGGCCTTTGTGTTTTGTGACGTACTTAGAAAGGTCTTAGGGGCGCCTGGGTGGCGCAGTCGATTAAGCGTACGACTTCAGCCAGGTCACAATCTCCCGGTCCGGCAGTTCAAGCCCCGCGTCAGGCTCTGGGCTGATGGCTCAGAGCCTGGAGCCAGTTTCCGATTCTGTGTCTCCCTCTCTCTCTGACCCTCCCCCGTTCATGCTCTGTCTCTCTCTGTCCCAAAAATAAATAAACGTTGAGAAAGGTCTTATATTCTAGGATTGCTTTTTTTTTTTTCATTTTTTAATGCTTATTTATTTTTGAGACAGAGAGACAGAGCATGAACAGGGGAGGGGCAGAGAGAGAGGGAGACACAGAATCCAAAGCAGGCTCCAGGCTCTGAGCTGTCAGCACAGAGCCCGACATGGGGCTTGAACCCATGAACCGTGAGATCATGAGCTGAGCTGAAGTCAGACGCTTAACCAACTGAGCCACTCAGGCGCCCCTAGGATTGTTTGTTTTTTTTTCACTCCATGGATTTTTTTTTTGCTCTAGCACTTAAAAATATGCGATATTTGATCAATTTGGAATTTCTCTGGGTATGAGCCGTAAGACAGATTCAACTTTCTATCTTCCACGTAGCTCCACAGCTGTCCCATGGGATTTCTTGGCTAACCCATCTTTTTTGCCCTTTAATTTGAAAAGCTGCCTTCATTACATGGTAGAATTCTAACATGGTCGTTTGTGGATTTCCAGTTGGACTCCATTGATACATCTAGCCACATCCCAGTACCATTCTGTTCTTGTTACTATTACTTATTAAGACGTTGTCATTCGTTGTTTTTTTTTTTTTTTTTTGCAAAGTAAGCCCAACCATATAATAAGTTAAATATGATTAAGCGATATTAGGAGCGTGTGTCCTCGAATCCGCCCCCCACCCCACCCCCACCCCCACCAAGCAAAGCTTGTTTGTCAGGAATCCAATCAGAGCTGTTATTTTCATTGAATCTCCTCCTCCACCTCCCGGGGGGGGGGGGGGCGGAGGAGGGATGCCTTCCGAATGTCACCAAAACTCCACAGGATCCCACCCTGGAGCCCCGGGGGCAAGGGCCTCACCTGGTCCAGGGTCATACAACCTGGGCATGACAGGATGGCGGATGGTCACTGGAAATCTGGCGACTGAGGACTTGGACTCCAGACTCACTGGAGGGAGACAGAAAGGCAAGGTGGGCAGCACCGCGTCTGGGTCACTTTCCACGCTGCCCCAAGGAAGCTGATTTGAAGCCAGGTGAAGGCCCGGTAGAGAATGTCCCGCCTGGGATGAGACTGAGGACCCCATAACGTTGACAGCATTCTGGCACCTGACTTGCTCTGCGTCCCTGGGGCAACCTGCTGACTGCCCCCCCCCTTTTTTTTTCAATTAAGTTCTATGCCTCACACGGGGCTCGAACTCACGACCCACAAGGCCGAGAACAAGAGTGGCAAGCTTTATCGACTGAGCCACCCAGGCGCCCCCAAAGGGAAAACAGCAACTTGAATTCATCCGGAAAGAACCTGGGACTGCCATCAGGGCAGCAAGGATTGTTCTCCCAGGGAATCCCTGGGGTGGGGGGTGGGGGGTGGGACACAAAACCACTGCCCTTGGGACTGGGAGTTCCCCCACATCCCTCTTTCCTGTCAGTGCCCAGGACGAGATACGGATGCGCAGACTGCTTCCCTCCCCTCCCGCAGCTGAGAGCTACAGATAACGGGGAACAGGGCCCGATGGCTTCCAGGTACACAGCACGAATGATCCGTCCTCACAGAGAGGTACGTGTTCTTTCCTTCCAGTCAGGCTATGGGGTCAGTGGCAACATGGGGATAATATGGAATACAGTACTTGGGAAGGTGAGACATCCAGGGTTAGAAACAGGAGCAAGGCAAGCGTGCTAAACGCAGGCGGGCTTCCTGGAGGAGGAAGACTTTGAGAGGGGCCCGTGGCTGCCTTCCCGCTCCCTTCGCATTTTGCCCTCCAAGCACAGGCTCTCACCCACATCCACCCTGGGGTGCTGATACACTGTGCTGGTGTATGTCAGGTGCTGGAGGACGAAATTCAAAAGCTGCCGGTTACTGGTCGAAACGGTCAGCTGCTTCTGGCCTCTGCCCTGCACCACACTGTCCGGGACGTCAGCAAGGGTGTTCAGGGTCCCCAGAGACGCTGTCAGCGTGACCTAGGGTGGATGAGGTACAAGGACGCTGGGGCGCCTGGGTGGCACAGTCGGTTAAGCGTCCGACTTCAGCCAGGTCACGATCTCGCGGTCCGGGAGTTCGAGCCCCGCGTCGGGCTCTGGGCTGATGGCTCGGAGCCTGGAGCCTGTTTCCGATTCTGTGTCTCCCTCTCTCTCTGCCCCTCCCCCGTTCATGCTCTGTCTCTCTCTGTCCCCAAAATAAATAAACGTTGAAAAAAAAAATTTAAAAAAAAAAAAAAAAAGGACGCTGAATGTGAGGAAAGGCACATACCCGGGATGGCCAGCAGGGGGCAGGGCACAGGCGGGAAAGAGGAGGCGCTCCGGGGTGCTCCTGAAAGCTGGGGTCTGGCACCGCAGGCAGTTGTAGCTTTACTCTCAGCAAAGCAGAATCAAGTCCTGGGGCCTGGAGTGTTCCAGGGCCACTGCTCTCTCATCCCTTGGCTTACGGGATACCATTCTTCTAGATTTCTGCCTACTGCCGCGGGCTGCTTCCTTTGACTTTGGCTACCGTCTGACCTCCAAATGGAGTTTTTCAGGGTTCAGCTCTGTCCCCTTTTCTCTTCCTACTCAACACCTTCTAGAGGAGGCGGCTTTATGTATATATGTTTGAAAGTTTATTTATTCATTTTGAGAGAGAGAGAGAGAGAGAGCATGTGCCTGAGCGGGGGAGGGGCAAAGAGGGAGAGAGAGAATCCCCAGCAGGCTCCACACCGGTCAGCCACAGGGCTCGATCCCACAAACCCCGAGATCATGACCTGAACCAAAACCGAGAGTCATACGCTGAACCAGCTGAGCCACCCAGGCGCCCCTAGAGGAGGCATCTTTAAATATCATTCATAGGCTGTTGGCTTAAAAATGTATGTCTCCAGGGGCTCCTGGGTGGCTCAGTCAGTTGAGGGTCTGACTTCGGCCTAGGTCATGATCTCACAGTCTGTGGGTTCGAGCCCCGCGTCAGGCTCCGTGCTGACAGCTCAGAGCCTGGAGCCTGCTTCACATTCTCTCTCTCTCTCCTCTCTCTCTCTCTGCCCCTCCCCCACTCATGCTGTCTCTGTCTTTCAAAAATTAATAAAATGTTAAAAAAAATTTTTTGGGGGGGGCGCCTGGGTGGCTCAGTCGGTTAAGTGTCCGACTTCGGCTCAGGTCATGATCTCGCAGTTCATGAGTTCGAGCCTCACGCTGGACTCTGGCTGACAGCTCAGAGCCTGGAGCCTGCTTCGGATTCTGTGTCTCCCTCTCTCTCTGCCCCTCCCCTGCTCATGCTCTGTCTCTCTCTGTCGCAAAAATAAATTTAAAAAATTAAAAAAAAAATTTTAAAAAAATTTTTTTTTAATGGATGCCTCCAGCTCCCATCTCTCTGAGCCCTAACTGCCCGGCTGTTTGCTCTGCTAGGAAATTCCCCAGGCGACTAACTCAAAGTTAAGTCTTCGCGACCAAACTATTGATTTTTCTCTATCAACCTGTTTTCCACTCTCTGCCTGCTTCTCCCGGCCTCGTGAATGGAGCCTTCATCCATTCAACTGGTGACGTCCCTGATGGAGGTCACTGCTATTCTGAGGGAGTCCTGCCGGGTCTACCTTCAACACGTAGCTAGGACTGGTCCCCTTCTCTCCATCCCACTGCTACTCCTGAAAGCCCTTCTCCTCTCCTGCCTCCTCGTCCTCTGTGCATCCAGACGTCTTTTGTGAAAGGTACACTGGGTTATGTCACGTCTGCTGAGAACGCTTTGGTCAGCGGGCAGGTGTTTTCTGAGACCCAAACTAGAGGCACTGAGAGAAGAGCAGTGAATAAAACCAACTCCACACCTTCCAGAAGCTTCTATTCTGGTGGGGGAGGTCAGCCACCAGTCTATTATGATGCATATAAAATAACTCAGGTACAGCGGCGCCTGGGTGGCGCAGTCGGTTAAGCGTCCGACTTCAGCTCGGGTCACGATCTCGCGGTCCGTGAGTTCGAGCCCCGCGTCAGGCTCTGGGCTGACGGCTCAGAGCCTGGAGCCTGCTTCCCATTCTGTGTCTCCCTCTCTCTCTGCCCCTCCCCCGTTCATGCTCTGTCTCTCTCTGTCTCAAAAATAAATAAACATTAAAAAAATTTTTTTTAAATAAATAATAAAATAACTCAGGTACAGAAAGGCACCCTGAAAAGATATGAGAGTACTGGGAAAGTGGCGGGGCGGGGCGTGTGGGGGGGAGCGCTTTGCTGGGAGGGGGGAAGACCATCGGGCACTGAGTAGTTTTGCAGATTTGCTCACTCATCACCCATTCCAACCTGTGGCATGCAGAGTGGGAAAACTAAAGCTGCATTTCCCAGACTCCTTTTCAAATTAGGGCTCTGGATGTCTTGCCTCCAACCCATCAGCTCTACGCGCAGGAGAGCTGGATTTGGCGCCGTGTTAAGCGGGCCACGGAAGGCTAAGGGCACGGAGCATCGGTCTTGCCGGAGCTCACCCTGACAGAGGCAACATGCACAGAAGCCACGGCCGTGGCCGTGGCCGTGGCCGTGGCCGCGGCTGTGGTCGCAACTTCCTCTTGAGGCAGAAGCAGCAGCATCTGTGATGGCCCAGGTCTTTAGAAGTCCTCCTCGGAGCTCTGGCCGCTGGAGTTCATGAAAATCATGCCTTCTGGAGACACCCTTTCTCCTCTCCCCACCTGGGACTCATGTCAGATATTCAATCTGGATAAAGACTCTGTCAAAATCTGAGACCAGCCACCACTGGGGAAGCAGGGTGTGGACAGGAGGCCAAGCCCAAAAAGGGGCTGGGAAGGGGACTTGCCTTATAGAAGGGGGCGTCTTGTCCTTCAAACTGAAGGCCTGGAAGACACAGATGAAAGGAGAAAAAAAAACACCAGTTGAGAGGGTGTCAAAGGTTCCCTGACGCTCCTACCCTCCCGGTGGATGCTGTACATCCTTCCAGAATCCCTTCAGTGTCCCTCCTACCCAGGGCATCTGCCGAACACTCCTCTCTCCCTGGGGGTTGTGTTAGGGGGTGTCCCCTGTCCTCAAATTCCAGTGGTTCTAAAGCCTCTGATGCCCACCCTCAGCACTGGACGGGGACTGTGCATTAATCTAGCACTTTCCAGGCATCTCTGTTACTGAAGGGAAGGCCGCAACGGATCATACTGTATATGAGGTTTCTAGAACAGTCAAATTCACAGAGACAAGACATTCTACTGAATGGTGGCTGCCACGGGCAGTGGGGGGAAGGGACTTAATGTTAAATTGGGTACAGAGTTTCAGTGGGGGAAGATTAACAAGTTCCGGAGACGGATGACGGGGCCGGTTGCCAAACGATGAGAATGTAATGCCACAACCCCGTGTGCTTCAAAATGATGGATACGGTAAATTTTAGGATATGCACATTTTACAGTAAAAAAAAAGGAATCATCCGTGAAATTGGCAAAGTCACATCTACCTCACAGGGATGTGGTCCCGAACTAGAGACGTGTCTAGAAATCCCTCGTTGGAGGGGCGTTTTAACCACCATAAATATTCTTTTCAATATGCTGTCCCAGGAGGTGGGCTCATCTTGGCCTGTTCCCATGAGTGACGGGACGCCAAAAAGCCAACGATGTCCTAAGAGCCCTTGAGGCACACAGATTTCTGTCCTCTTCTGTGTCATCTCGGGTCCCCTGGGAGGTCACCACTACTAAGGGTGATTCCCAGGGGCGGAAACCGTGAGACCGACATTCAGCGAAATCACGCCAAATTCCTGGTTGCGCTGAGCACACAGCAGGCACTCAATACACGACTGTCCCCTTCCACTCCCCAATTTTGCTTCAGAAGGGTTATGAAAGTTGCCTGGCTCCTCTCCAGACGGAGACGTACCTACCTGGGAGGGGAACCGTGTGCAGGGGCATCACCTCTACCCCATGGACCGGGTACCCAAAGGGGAGGTTGGGCTGAGCCAGCAGCGGCGGTGAACGGGGCAACCCTTCTCTGCAGGGGACAGAACCGGAACCGTTAGCAGCCGCTCTGACGTGTCTCCCCGGTCGGTTCTTTTTTTTTTTTTTTTTTTAATTTTTTTTTAACATTTATTTATTTTTGAGACAGAGAGAGACAGAGCATGAGCGGGGGAGGGTCAGAGAGAGAGGGAGACACAGAATCGGAAACAGGCTCCAGGCTCTGAGCGATCAGCACAGAGCCCGACGCGGGGCTTGAACTCACGGACCGCCAGATCATGACTTGAGCCGAAGTCAGACGCTTAACCGATGGAGCCACCCAGGCACCCCCTCCCCCCCCCCTCCCCGTCGGTTCTTAAAGTGGTGCCTGTGTCCAGAGCTTTGTGCTGCCAGGGGGAAGGAAGTGAAAGCGATTGCCCTGTGCACCCCTCCATCCCCTCCCTCCTTTATTCCTGCCCTTCCCTCCAGCCTTGAATCCCACAAAGGAATCGAGGCAGTTTACAACAAGGCACATGCGAAATCCAAATCACAACCAGCGAAAAAGAAGAAACAAAATATTCGGAGCATATGGGCCAACCCAGCTGCGGGTAGCCCCATGCCAGGGTCACTTCCTGGTAGCCAGGGTCCAAACGGGTGGCCAGTCAGGACTCTGGTCTTATTATCAAAAAGACAAAAGCAAACAACTCCCGAGGTGAATACACTTCTTCCTGGCACTGAACTCACAAAGAAGATCTGTCGTAAGAAACGTGATTTGTTGCCTTGATGTTTTCAGAGCAAACACAGTGACAGTTTTCCTATGGTTTTGTTGTGGTAACAACCTCAGTCAAGGGCAAGCAGGGAAGAATCCAGTGAGACTGAGTCTTTGAGGCACTAAGGGAATATGGTTGAAACGCAGCCTTTTAGGGATCCAGTGTGGCCAAGGGTGTCATTTAGATCACCTGGAAGAAAGATCAGACGACTGTAGCGAATATTTATGACGATACAAAAGAGAGAAAATTTGAAAATGGAAAATGATATAAATAGGCAACTAGCAGAAGAGAAACTACAAATGGCGAATACATATATGAAACGTGCTCTGCTTCAAAATTAATCGGGGAAATGCAGCTTCTAAAACAATGAAATAGGGGCCCCTGGCTGGCTCACTCAGTAGAGTATGCAGCTCTTGATCTCAGGGTTGTGAGTTCGAGCCCCGCGGTGGGTGTACAGATTACTTAAAATAAAACAAAAAAAGCAGGGGTGCTGGGACGCCTGGGTGGCTCAGTCAGTTGAGCGTCCGACTTTGGCTCAGGTCATGATCTCGCGGTTCGTGGGTTCGAGCCCCGCATCAGGCTCTGTGCTGACAGCTCAGAGCCTGGAGCCTGCTTCTGAGTCTGTGTTTCCCTCTCTCTCTCTACCCCTCCCTCCCCTGTTCACACTCTGTGTGTGTCTCTCTCTCAAAAATAAACAGAAAAAAAATTTTTTTTTAAGCAGAGGTGCCCGGGTGGCTCAGTTGGTTAAGTGACAGACTCTGGATTTCAGCTCATGTCAGGATCTCACAGTTGGTGAGATCAAGCCCCCGGGTAGGGCTCCCGGCTGACAGCACAGAGCCTACTTGGGGATTCTCCCTCTCCCTCTCTCTCTGCCCCTCCCCTGCTCTCATGCGCCCTCTCTCTCAAAATAAATAAAATCATGATAATAGTTTCAAGGATACAGACAATTACGCGGCACAGACAGAGCACACAGAGATCTTGGGAATCCCGGGGGGCGGGGCGGGGATCCCCTGTCATGCCTTCCCACGTCAGACGTGCTCTCTGGCCGAGGATAATGTGATCTCCAAATGGGGCTTGGCTGAATTCCCTCACATGGCAGAAAGCATGTAAGGTATGAACCATCTCCATTCTATGACCCCCAGAGAGTTGCACAGCTTAGGTGACATGCACCAGGGGCCGAAGATTCTGGGTTATTTATTCTATGTGATCGCGTTGCCCCCCTGTGTTACAGAGGAGGCAAGGAGACGAGAAGGTCCCACTGCTGGAGGACTAAGGCACCCATAACCGGAATCCTAGGTCACCTGTTCAGTCACAGAAATGAGGCCAGCTCTGAAGGCGGCCTTCTGGAACCATCCCTTTTGGAATTCCCAGAATGGGAAGCCCTTCTCCCTCCTCAGGCTTCGCCCCCCTCCCCGGCCCTCCCTCTGACTGGTCCTGTAAACACTGAGCTTGGGACTGAACTTCTGAGCTCCGCCCGGGTCGCTGACCACCTTCCGTGGGCCACAGCCCGCCCACAGTCACCCCGCACCGGGCTGGGGCTCGGTGGTCCTTACAGCAGCGGCAGGGACGGTGAGGTGGACGCCGACTGTGTCCTCTCTGTTCCTCTGGGAGCGTCCCGGGAGCGGCATTCAGATCAGTCCTGTCTCGGTACCTAACTCGGCGCCTCGCCCAGAGCGGGCATCTCGCTGAGGCCACCTCAAGTCCCCGACTACAGGGACCTCACAGGCAGTGGCAAAGGGAGACCAGGAGAGCCAGTGGGAACCACAGTACTGGCAGAAGGCAAGCAGAGGCTGCCATTGGGCGCGGAGCCAGGCACAGGTCCCGCTTGGCGTGACAGCTTTATCACATCAAGTTATGGCTGTTTATACGCTTTTCTGACCTCTGCTGTCCTATCAGTTCATTGAGGCTACAACCTCACTACCGTTTTGAGCCCTTTCGTGGATCAGTTCATTACAGGTCCCAACAGCCCCAGGTACTGTTACTGTCTCCATTATACAGAAGAGGGTAAGCAGCTCGCCCAAGGTCATCCGGCTGGGACACGGAAGACGCACTGTTAACCGCGGAGCCCGAATGCTCCTCACGCAGCTAGGTGGGGCCAGGCTTCAAAGCCATGCCAGAATCATCTGTTGTGTTCCCCTGGCTCTTCGACTTGCAACGCTGCCTCCTGCCGCTGCCCCATCTCTTTTTCTGGAGTCTTCTATTTGTATGTAGTTTGGGGGGGGGGGGGCGGGTAGTGGTTGATTCCCACAAGCAAACCGGAGGGGCCCTACTCACCCTTCCCCTTCCTTGACTCATGACTCAGGCTCAGTCAACTGAGCCCCTGGGGACCGTTCATCCCAGAGACACCGCTGTCCCAGGAGTAGAAGGAACATGTACCTTCCAGCTGCCTCCCCAACAGGTCGCCCCGCCTTCCCTATACCTTCCCTACTACTTCGTGAGATCGAGCCCCGCGTGGGGCTCTGTGCTGACAGCCTGGAGCCTGCTTGGGATTCTTCCTCTCTTTCTCCCTCTCCTCTCTCTCTCTCTTTCTCTCAAAATAAATAAATGAACATTAAAAAAAAAAAAAAACCCTGTCTAATTCCTTGCATTACTCAGAAAGCAAAAGGCGCACCCTTCCTCCTGGCCTCCTGGCCTCTCTGAGTTCATGCACCACCAGCCCTCCCCTGACTTACTAGGTTCCAACAGCCGTCACCTGCTTTCTTGTCATTCAGCCATCACAAAATCCACCCCTCCCCCCCCCCCCCCACCACCTGCCCGGGCTTTGGGCCCTGCCTTAACTCTTCCTTCTGAGATGCTCCCTTACAGGAGACGCTGGGGACTCCTGCTTCATATACAAATCAGAGTCCAAGGTCACTTTGCTTCACCATCCCATTAAATCTCAGGCATTTAGTAGCATTCTACCACACGAATTTAACTGGCACTTAGAACGATCTAATATTTAGGTGACTTATGTATCTCTTCATGAATCATGTACCTCCTGTAAGAACCATAAGCAGAGTAAGATGGATAGTAAACCACAACAATAATAGTAGGTGATATTTTTGCAAGGCTTCGGTCCGTCAGACCCTTTACGAGATACTAGCTGTGTTCATCGCGAGCCTTCACAAACCTCCGAAAGAAGTACCTCTATCGCCATTTTTCATATAAAGATACTTAAGTACGGGGGGGGGGGGCAGGTAACTTGGCATCCAGCTTGTTCCAGCGTTCAAGTCCCTAAGCGTGGTTCTGTTCGTTTTATTTTTTATTATAGCATGCCTTCCACTATGATTCATAAATGATTGCTGGAAAAAAAGGGAAAGGAAGGGAGGAAGGAAAGAAGGGACGCCTCAGACTATCTTCACTCCTCTGCTCGATTCTTACGAGGAAATGCCCTAGACGTGCAAAGTTTGATACGTCTTCATGGACGGGCCATTTTCCATCTTCCTCGGTTCTCACTCCTTGCTTTATTCCTAACGGTTCCCCCACACCCCCAGGGGCCCCTGCAAGAGAGGAGATCCCCCCTGTTCTCTTGGGACCCCACACCCTCAGGACACGGGAGAGACCCAGGAGCCCCCCGCCCCCCCACCCCCCACCCCACCCCCCCCGCCCCGGTCTGCATTACCTCCTCTGGAAGTGTTCGAATTCAGCCCGCCTCCTCGCTTTCACCGCAGGGAGTTCACTCTGGCCATAGGCATCCTGGAAGTTATAGCCTCCCTGCCCTTTGGGGGCTTCACATTTGCACTGGTTTCTCGGGAACAGCCTAAAACCAGAAAAGGGCTGTGAACAGGGGCTGGGAGGGGGGAGAACCCGCCATCGAAAACCCGGCGTGCGGTTCACCGTCCACCCTGGGCATCTCCTTCCCACACCCGCCCAGGTCGTACTTGGGATCCCAGCAGCAACACCTCCCAGAGACGCAGGGAGGGGAGGGGACGGAGAAGGGGGAGAAGGTCCCCTCTCTGGAATCATCCCCTGCACCCACTTTCTTTAAACTCGAGTCACATGGATGCCAGGGGCATCTTGGCCCCACCAGAGGAGGAGGCCAGCGGGTGGAAAAGGCTGCCCCTTTCTCACACTGTTGGCCGGACAGGCCCTCCGCAGTTGTAAGGGACTTTGGTAGGTGCTGTGCACCTTGCAGACCGAACCCTTTCCTGGTGCCCCGGTTTGGTTCACTTTAGCGACGGGCGCAGGCTCGGGAAGGCGGGGAAGGGGCTATAAAATGGGCACCAGGAGGCACAGTAAACCGTAGGGGGGGCAAGGGAGACATCAGAACAACGTGGACTTGAACCTCACCAGATTCCATCGTAGGTAAAGAGGTTCTGGAAACGTTCCTCAGGTAGAAGCTTCGGCGGCTGGTCAGCCACAGCAGAAGGAGGGAGCTCTGGCGGGAGCCTACTTAGCCCCACGCTGACGCACAGAAACCCAATAGTGCCAAGGCCTAAGAGAAACGCCGAAATCTTGAGGAGCCATAGAAATTCACACCTGTAGGCACACGAGAGAACAAGTTGTGTCAGAATCTCTTTTCTTTTCTTTTTTTTTTTTTTATTTTTATTTTTGGGACAGAGAGAGAGCATGAACGGGGGAGGGGCAGAGAGAGAGGGAGACACAGAATCGGAAGCAGGCTCCAGGCTCTGAGCCATCAGCCCAGAGCCCGACGCGGCGCTCGAACTCACGGACCGCGAGATCGTGACCTGGCTGAAGTCGGACGCTTAACCGACTGCGCCACCCAGGCGCCCCCAGAATCTCTTTTCTTGAGGGGCGCCTGGGTGGCTCAGTCGGTTGAGCGTCCGACTTCGGCTCAGGTCATGATCTCCCAGTTCACAGGTTCAAGCCCCACGTCGGGCTCTGTGCTGACGGCTCATGAGCTTGGAACCTGCTTCCGATTCCGTGTCTCCCCCTCTCTCTGCCCTTCCACTGTTCACGCTCTGTCAATCTCTCTCCCTCCCTCTCTCAAAAATAAAATAAACATTAAAAAAAAACGGTTTTCTGTTTATTTATTTTGAGGCAGAGACAGAAGGTGCATGGGGGGAGGGGCAGAGAGAGGGTGAGAGAGAGAATCCCAAACAGACTCCACGCTGTCGGCACAGACCCCAACGTGGGACTTGATCTCAAGAACCACGAGACCGTGACCTGAGCCGAAATCAAGGGCGGGACGCTTAACTGACTGAGCCACCCAGGCGCCCCTGGCTTAGACTCTTGAAAAAGACAGTATTACCAAAAGGAAAAACAGTGGAGGGATGGGGAAAGCTTTCGATACTGAAGAAATCAAAGAAATCTGGCAACCAGACAGAACGTGTGGACTTTGATGGGATCGTTGTTCCAAAAATCAAATTTTAAATGACGTTTTCAGGACAATCATGAATATTTGAACATGGGCTGAAGGTTAGATTATCTTAGGGAATTGTTCATTTTTTTTTTTTTTAGGTGAGCTGGTACTCTTGTGATTATATAGAGGAATGTGGGGGGCGCCTGGGTGGCGCAGTCGGTTAAGCGTCCGACTTCAGCCAGGTCACGATCTCGCGGTCCGTGAGTTCGAGCCCCGCGTCGGGCTCTGGGCTGATGGCTCAGAGCCTGGAGCCTGTTTCCGATTCTGTGTCTCCCTCTCTCTCTGCCCCTCCCCCATTCATGCTCTGTCTCTCTCTGTCCCAAAAAAAAATAAATAAACGTTGAAAAAAAAAATTTATAGAGGAATGTGGTCATTCTGAGAAGCCTGATGAAATCTTTAGAGGTGACGTGTCCACGTGTCTCGAACGTCCTTTCAGATGGCCCAGCCATTTGAAAGACAAAAAGAGACATCAGGCAAATGTGGTAAAATATTAATAATTGTTATCTCCAGGTAGAAGGTGTATTCGTGGTATTCATGGTAACACTGTTCTAAGTTTTCTTCAATTTGACAGTTTTAAAAAAATAAACCTTTGAAGGGAAGGTGGCCCGTGTGATCCTGATCTCCTGGTCCTCTCTGGACACTTGGCGAGGACCCTTGGGGCGCCTGGGTGGCTCAGTCGGTTGGGTGACCGACTTCGGCTCAGGTCATGATCTCGCGGTTTGTGAGTTCGAGCCCTGCATCGGGCTCTGTGCTGACGGCTCAGAGCCTGGAGCCTGCTTCGGATTCTGTGTCTCCCCCTCTCTCTGCCCCTCTCCTGCTCACGCTCTGTGTCTCTCTCTCTCTCTCTCTTTCTCTCTCTCTCTCTCAGTAGTAAATGAACGTTAAAAAAATTTTTTTTTTTAAATCTATTCCCATCCCAGCAGCACCCGGGTGGCTCAGTCAGTTAAGCGTCTGGCTGTTGACTTCGGCGCAGGTCCCGGTCTCACGGTCTGTGAGTTCGAGCCCCGCCTTGGGCTCCGCGCCGACAGCACGGAGCCTGTTTGGGATCCTCTCTCCCCCCTTTTCCTCTGCTCCTCCCCTGCTTGAGCTCACTTGCACGCTGTCTCTCAAAAAAAAATAAATAAACTTAAAAAAAAAAATCCGTTCTCATCCCAAGATCTTATCAACAGCCAAGAAAATCTAGAGATGCGAAGTACCAAAATACCCAGCCCAATATGTGTATATTTTCAGTATCACATGGATGAAAGTCCCAGGCGCCATGAACACTCTCATTGGATGTGGTATATGCCTTCAGGAATTTCAAACATTGACAGTGGAAACTCGTATGGTGATTCGCTTGCTTACTCTATGTTCACTTCCGCCGAATTCGTACCAAAGTACATCGGGTTTCTACAATCGCTGATTTTTGCTGGATGTCAACCAAGTTCTTACCGTGATGATCTGTCTTTCTGTAAGTCTCACGTTGTGCTATAATAGAAAACCTCCACTTGGAAACTCTACATTGCACAGCAGCACACCCTGTAAAGTCTTCAGGCAAAAGCCTTACAGTTAATGAAATGTTTGCACTTGGTGTGCAACAACTTAACAGGGAAAGCCTGAAAATTAGTGAGAAAATTAGAGCCTGGGTGGCTCAGTCGGTTAAGCGTCCAACTCCCGATGTCAGCTCAGGTCACGATCTCACGGTTCAGGAACTTGAGTCGCTGTGACATCATGCTGTCAGCACAGAGCCTGCTCGGGATTGTCTCTCTCCTTCTCGGCCCTTCACTTGCACTCTCTCTCTCTCAAAAAAATAAATAAATAAATGAAAAATAAACTTCAAAAAAGAAGAAGAATGAGAAGACTGTTCCTATTTTATTAATTTTTTAAAGTTTATTTATTTGAGAGAGAGAGAGAGAGGCAGAGAGAGAATCCCAAGCAGGCTCCCCATCATCAGCACGGAGCCCGATGCAGGGCTCGAACTCATGAACTGTGAGATCAAACCTGAAATCTGGGCTGAAATCAAGAGTCGAGATGCTTAACTGAGCCATCCAGGCGCCCCAGGCTTTATTCCTACTTTTTTTTTTTTTAACATTTTATTTATTTTTGAGACAGGGAGAGACAGAGCATGAACGGGGGAGGGTCAGAGAGAGAGGGAGACACAGACCAAAACAGGCTCCAGGCTCTGAGCTGTCAGCACAGAGCCCGACGCAGGGCTTGAACTCACGGACCGTGAGATCATGACCTGAGCCGAAGTCGGACGCTCAACCGACTGAGCCACCCAGGCGCCCCTTTATTCCTACTTTTTTTTTTTTTTTAATTTTTTTTTCAACGTTTATTTATTTTTGGGACAGAGAGAGACAGAGCATGAACGGGGGAGGGGCAGAGAGAGAGGCAGACACAGAATCGGAAACAGGCTCCAGGCTCTGAGCCATCAGCCCAGAGCCTGACGCGGGGCTCGAACTCACGGACCGCGAGATCGTGACCTGGTTGAAGTCGGACGCTTAACCGACTGCGCCACCCAGGCGCCCCTATTCCTACTTTTAATAAAAGGTTGCCTTTTGTCTTGTGCAAAACATGTAGAATATATCCTTTAACTTAGTAACTATTTCTGAAAGGCCAGTGAGGCTTTGTTATTGAAACTAAAACGAAGTTTAGTCATAAGATTTCTGAACATCTCCTAACTTTTACAGACCTATCGGAAGTTGTTTACCACTACTATTTTTGTTTGAAGTGTGAATTTTTTCCCCTCTTCCCAGCCTCTCCTTTAAAAAGAAAAAAAAAAAAAAAAGGAAGTGAATTTCTGGCAGTGAACTGAGCCTCTATCTAATGTATTACAGGTTCCTCCCACCCTCTGAAAGGAAAACAATCCTACGAGACCGTTAAGTTACCATGAATTTCTATGGAAAATTCTTTAGTGTTCCCAGACCCCCAAACTAACTACATTTAGGCTTTTCTGATACCTTAGGGGCATCTTGCTAACGGATGCACAAAATGAACGGAGGTAAAGCAATTGCTCGCCGACACAGGGTTGCTTGATGTTGAGATGCTGAGTTCCCCGGGCAAGGTGCTTGGGGGCGACCCTGGGGCTGCTCAGGGTGCGAGCCGCCTCTGTACCCCGGGCTTGCAAAACAAACCCAGCAGCGCTATTTTTCCCTTTCGCCTTTTTCGGTTACAGCAAAAATCCTCTTTGCGCTTCCTTTGGTTAACAAAAGTTTAAGTACCAATATAGCTTCGTAAAAGCCAAGTGGTTATAATAGGAACTTTCAAAAGGGAGAGAATGTATGTGTATGTCTTTTGAGCTGTGTGACCTAATTTTTGGATACTTGATCATTGGTTTTATTACGCTGATTTTTTAGCACTTGATAATCCGTTTATAAATAATGATATACATTAATACTAGTTCCATTATATATTTATACTGTCTGGGAATGTGCGTTACGGTTCTTCGGGAGAAATAATTTGTCAAATGTCCAACAGCTTGTAAAGCCCTAGTGTGAGACTTTAAACAGCTGAACAAATACTGAAATGCCATTTATTTTGAAAAGCAAATCCCTGAGGGGCGGCTGGGTGGCTCGGTGGGTGAAGCGTCCGACGTCAGCTCAGGTCATGATCTCACAGTTCACGAGTTCGAGCCCCGCGTCGGGCTCTGGGCTGACAGCTCAGGGCCTGGGGCCTGCTTCCGGTTCTGTGTCTCCCTCTCTCGCTGCCCCTCCCTTGCTCGCGGTCTGCCTCTCTCTCTCTCTCAAAAATAAACATTAAAAAACATTTTTTTAGGGGCGCCTGGGTGGCGCAGTCGGTTAAGCGTCCGACTTCAGCCAGGTCACGATCTCGCGGTCCGGGAGTTCGAGCCCCGCGTCGGGCTCTGGGCTGATGGCTCGGAGCCTGGAGCCTGTTTCCGATTCTGTGTCTCCCTCTCTCTCTGCCCCTCCCCCGTTCATGCTCTGTCTCTCTCTGTCCCAAAAATAAATAAACGTTGAAAAAAAAAAATGAAAAAAAATTCTTTTAAAAAGCAGACGACTGAATAGACATAGTATAAATCCTTTAAAACACTAAGACCTTATTGGACTGAATACAAGACCACATGCATATTTAAAGCGTAGAGTCACAGAAAAAATATCTGAAATGACATACACCAAGTTATTAATTCTAGTCAATGCTAAGATTCAGATTACAGTGAGGAATTTTTCAGTCAACATATTCCTTTTAAAAATTTTTAAAAATATTATATCGTTTTTGAGAGCGAGAGAGAGACAGAGCACAAGCAGGAGAGGGGCAGAGAGAGAGAGAGAGACACAGAATCCGAAGCAGGCTCCAGGCTCCGAGCTGTCAGCACAGAGCCCGACGCGGGGCTCGAACCCACGGATTGGGAGATCATGACCTGAGCTGAAGTCGGACGCTTAACCGACGGAGCCACCCAGGCGCCCCAATTTCTTATTTTTAACTAGAATAACTCCACAGTTCAGAGCTGTAACTTCACTCTGTATCAACCTGTAAGTTCAGCATAATAACACGTCAACGAATCCACAACAGGATTTGTTTGTCAAAATGACTCTAACGGGAAGTAACACACGAGAATAGCAGGGAAAATATGAATAAGAGGGATGGCTGTACTACTAAAGCATAAAACTATTAGAAAGCTACAGCTATTAAAAGCATAATACTGATTCCAGAATAAGCAAATAGGTGAATGGAATAAACCAAAGCCCAGAAATACTTGAGTATATATAAAAGGTTCACGTGGACTTTCCACTCTGTTGTTATAGATTTCTGTAACATCTGCATCTTCTAAAAATGACATTCAGGGGCACCTGGCTGGTTCAGTCAGCTAAGTGTCTGACTTGGGCTCAGGGCATGATCTTGCAGTTTGCGAGTTCGAGCCCCGCAATGGGCTCTGTGCTGACCGCTCGGAGCCTGGAAGCCTGCTTCGGGTTCTGTGTCTCCCTCTCTCTCTCTGCCCCTCCTGTGCTCACGCTCTGTCTGTCTGTCTCTCTCTCTCTCTCAAAAATAATTTTAAAAATAACAATAAAAAGACATTCAGACAAGGACAGACATGTTTAAACTAATCACGTTCTAGAAACACCGGCAGAAAATACACCTTTACTTAACCCTTACTCAAGTTCGACCATGTGATCACCCCCGTCTCAGCTTTGGAGTTCTGATTTTACCAAACCTTGGTTCCAGCTAAGGACAGCATTTGCGACTCAGTCATGAAGCAGAACTGGCTGGTGAGAGATTACCAATCCAATATTAAGCAGCCAGATTTTTATCAGATAACTACACACGTCCTACGACGTTAAAATCGCACTCTTCACGTTCTTACGCGGGGACCGGTTCAAACTGTAATTGTACGAGGCTGCTATTCTGGTGGGACCATATTTGAGGAACAATGAGTCAGTCACCCGTGTCGGCTGATGGCAACCTGTCCCTTCAAGTCCCATAACGCTATTTACCCCTGCCAAGCAGTTCTCATATTCCAGGTACAGAACTTTGGGACCAGGAAGAAACTGGAGGAACTTCCTGGGTCCCGAGTCAGAAGACGGTGTCACTCCCCGCCCTCGGGGGCTCTTGTACCCTAGCAGGGGCTGGTCCAGATGGCCCCACGTCTCAGCAGACAACGGAAGCCGGTTAGTCAGGATCTGCCTACCGCGTGAGAAAGTAATCTCATAATTTCTGTTTGCTTTATCACACCAATCCCTCCCCTTCTCTCTGCCTCTCGTCTGCTTGTCCTCTCTCTCTCTCAAAATAAATAAATAAAAACTTTAAATATATATATTTGTTTCACCGGAGACGTAAAAAAAAAAATTGAAATTAATATAATAACTTTGGGCGTGCGTGGGTGGCTGAGTCAGTTGAGTGTCCCAACTCTTTTTTTTTTTTTTTCCATTTTTTTTTTTCAACGTTTATTTATTTTTGGGACAGAGAGAGACAGAGCATGAACGGGGGAGGGGCAGAGAGAGAGGGAGACACAGAATCGGAAGCAGGCTCCAGGCTCTGAGCCATCAGCCCAGAGCCTGACGCGGGGCTCGAACTCACGGACCGCGAGATCGTGACCTGGCTGAAGTCGGACGCTTAACCGACTGCGCCACCCAGGCGCCCCGAGTGTCCCAACTCTTGATCTCGGCTCAGGTCATGAGCCCAGAGTCGTGAGCTTGAACCCCAAATGGGACTCCATGCTGAGCATTGAGCCTGCTTGAGATCCTCTCTCTCTCTCTCTCTCTCTTTCCCCATGCCCCCCACTCCCCTCCCCTGCTCACCCTCACTCTTACCTGCTCTCTCTCTCTCCCCAACCAAAAAAGGAACACATTGCCTAACACGCATACATATAAAGTATGTGTCAAACCGTTTATGCTATCGGTAAGACTTCCAGTCAACAGTAAACTGTTAAGTTGGGGGGGGGGGGGGAGTCAAAAGTGACACATGGATTTTCGACTATGCAGGAGGGGAAAGGGGGAGGTCAGTGCCCGTAACCCCCATTTTTCTCCGAGGATCACCTGCCATTATATAATAATAACTATGAATCGCTTCACAATATTGAGCACCAGTAACACCTCCTTTATTTTCGTGAGCTCAATTAAAGTTCGCCACACCCCACGCTTAGCGTCGGCGCCCGCACCCGATGCATGCGGATTCCACCTGCTCTCCTGGTTCAGCCCACCGACGAGAACTAGAAAAACGGAAGGAAAACCAACACATCTGCGTGAAGGACTCGGGTGGCTACCAAGATAGTGAGTTGCTCTCTCCGTGTCTCTCAAAAATGAATAAACGTTAAAAAAAAAATTTTTTTTAGGGGCGCCTGGGTGGCTCCGTCGGTTAAGCGGCCGACTTCGGCTCAGGTCATGATCTCACGGGCCCGTGAGTTCGAGCCCCACGTCGGGCTCTGTGCTGATGGCTCAGAGCCTGGAGCCTGTTTCCGACTCTGTGTCTCCCTCTCTCTCTGCCCCTCCCCCGTTCATGCTCTGTCTCTCTCTGTCTCAAAAATAAATAAACGTTAAAAAAAAAATGAATAAACGTTAAAAAAAAAATTTTTTTTTAGGGGGGCCTGGGTGGCCCAGTCGGTTAAGCGTCCAACTTTGGCTCAGGTCATGATCTCATGGTTCGTGGGTTCGAGCCCCGCGTCGGGCTCTGTGCTGACAGCTCAGAGCCTGGAGCCTGGTCCCAATTCTGTGTCTCCCTCTCTCTGCCCCTCCCCTGCTCATGCTCTGTCTCTCAAAAATAAATAAAGGTTAAGAAATATATATCTTCTATACCAGAAAAAAATATTCAAGGATAAAGGCGCGACAAAGACATTTTCAGATGAACAAAGTTTGAGGGAATCTAGCATTATCCCACTAAAGGAGCTCCCGCAGGCACATTATCCCAGATGGAAGGGAAGGTCATAAGGAAAGAATGGAGAGAAATCAAAATGGCAGATAAGTGGGTAAATCTAGGTCACTACTGACTGCATAATGCAATAATACTGTTTTGTATATCATAGAAAAAAAAAGGAAAAGAAAGTAACTCAGGAAAGGCAGTAAGTGGACTAAAAGTGTGATAAGGTCTTTGCATTGCCCAAGAGGATTAAAAATACCGAGTAATTTTAGACTTTCATAGGTCAAAAGTATGCTATGATCTATAGCATAAATACTATGGATTCACTATAAATAGTGAATAAGTTTCAAGGTCAGGGTCAGGCAAATGGGATAATAAAAAAGAATGAATACCAAAAAGGGGCAAGAAAGGAAAGAACAGAGATCAGGTAAAACAAATACAAAGCGCTCCGTGAGATGCTGGATTTAAACCAACCACCCCAGTAATTACATAAATGCAAATCAATTAAATACTCCAGTTAAAATGCAAGGAATAGTCAGGCCACATGGAAAAAAGAAGCCCAGTCACATGCGGTTTTGCAAGAGAAACATCAAAAACACACACGGATATGGAAATGTTGAGAATAATAAGGAAGATAAATATACCAAGTAACCAAGATAAAGTTGATATCGCTAGATGAACATCAGAGGAAGCAGACTTTAAAGACAAAAAGCCAGGGGCGCCTGGGTGGCTCAGTCGGTTGAGCGTCCGACTTCAGCTCAAGTCACCATCTCTCCGACCGTTGAGTTCGAGCCCCGCGTCGGGCTCTGGGCTGATGGCTCAGAGCCTGGAGCCTGCTTACGATTCTGTGTCTCCCTCTCTCTCTGCCCCTCCCCCGTTCATGCTCTGTCTCTCTCTGTCCCAAAAATAAATAAACGTTAAAAAAAATTTAAAAAAAAATAAAGACAAAAAGCCAGATACCTCAAAGTTGTCAAATATTCAGTTCACAAGAAGAGGTAACAATTCCTTTTTCTCATAACACCTCAAAATACGAAACGCAAAAGAGTGAAAGCATGACAAGGAGAAACAGACAAATCTAGAACCATGGTGAGGGATTTTTAACTCACTTCCCTCCCTAGCCAACGAGCAAGCAAATAAAAAAATTAGCAAGCGTTCAGATTACTTGAACCAGGCAATCAGCAAACTTGATATAAAGAACATACAGAATATTACATGTAACAACCGCAGAATACACATTCCTTGAAACGTACACAGAACATTACATGGGGCGCTTGGGTGGCTCAGTTGGTGAAGCGTCCGACTTGGGCTCAGGTCATGATCTCGCGGTTCGTGGGCTCGGGCTCTGTGCCTGCAGCTCGGAGCCTGGAGCCTGCATGGGATTCTGTGTCTCCCTCTCTCTCTGACCCTCCCCTGCTCACATTCTGTCTCTCTCAAAAATAAATAAACATTAAAAAAAATAATAAACATACACAGAACATTACAAATGCTGGGTCAGAAAACAAGCGTCCAAAATTTCAAAGAACATACATAGCGCATATTTTCTGGCCTCCACGCCGTGCAGCTAGCAGCGAACGACAAAAACATAACTAGAAAAAATCCCTGATTTGGGAAATTCACAAATACGCTTCTAAGTAACCGCGGGCCCAAGAAGAAACCACAATGGAAACTGGACAATGGCAGTGACCTAAAAGACGAAAATAGCACTTAGCAGAGGCCCTGGGAGGCGGCTGGAGAGCAGTACTTAGAAGCGTACTATTACGCATTTTCCATAAAGTCCCCAATCACCTGCCGGCCGTAACCCTCTGTCTCGCCAACCAGTTCCTTAAAAACACATTGAGCCTTCATAAAACGGGCATTTCAGCGCGGCGTGATACCCTTCCTAAGCCCCTTTTTCGAAGTCCGGCCCCCACCACCTGCCATTGTGGGTCAGCACCGCCCCCCCAAGGCTAAGGTGAATGTCAGGAGGAGGCCAGGCATGTGAGTAACAGAGATCATCTCTGAAGGCAGAGCGTGAGCTGAAGAACAATACATCTACTAAAAGCTTCCACCTCCAATCTCTTCCTGCAGAGGATGAACTTGCCCGCAGGCCACAGCAGGTGCCGACCAGCCCGGGCGCTGCCGGAGGCAGCTGGGAAGACGGAAACAAACCAACTCTTGTCTCTTTCCTCCAGGAATCCATCACTTGATGGGGGCGGAGACTAGTCGTATAAACACAAGGGTTCTAGGTGAGAAAGAAGGGGAACAGAAGGAGGGAGAGAAGGGGAGAGGGAGAGACCGGAGGGAAATCCTTTCCCAAATGTAACAATGCCCAAATACAAAGGTCATCCTTCCTGATCACGGGTCAGAACGTTTCATCTCCGGACGGAGGAGCCTAGGATCGTGGGTACGCCTTGCTCGCGGCATATCACACCGGTCACCCACCGGGGATGAAGCATTGAAGCCTGACGAAGAGGTCGCAGAAGAAGAGGTTCCACATTGAGAGGGCCTGGCTACCGCACAGTTTTAAGCAATTGTTTTTAGAAGCTAATCATTTCTTTGCCTGTGTTTTCAACCAACCTGGGGGAGCGCCTCCTCTCCTCTTTGTCGAACTCGCAAATGGTTCAGTTTGATGGCGTAAGGGTTGAAGGCTGTTCAGTCATGCGGGCCTCTGCACCCATGACAAAAGGCTCCGGCGAGGGGCCCCTGGGTGGCTCAGTCAGTGAAGCGTCTGACTTGGGCTCAGGTCACGATCTCACGGTTGGTGGGATCGAGCCCCACGTGGGGCTCTGTGCGGACAGCTCAGAGCCTGAAGCCTGCTTCGGATTCTGTGTCTCCCCCTCTCTCTGGCCCTCCCCTGCTCATGCGCTCTCCCTCTCTCTCTCTCTCTCTCTCTCAAAGTAAATTTAAAAAAACTTTTTTCAGTTTATTGTTTCTAAAAAAGAATTTGGGGGCGCCTGGGTGGCGCAGTCGGTTAAGCGTCCGACTTCAGCCAGGTCACGATCTCGCGGTCTGTGAGTTCGAGCCCCGCGTCAGGCTCTGGGCTGATGGCTCGGAGCCTGGAGCCTGTTTCCGATTCTGTGTCTCCCTCTCTCTCTGTTCCTCCCCCGTTCATGCTCTGTCTCTCTCTGTCCCAAAAATAAAATAAACGTTGAAAAAAAAATTTAAAAAAAAAAAAAGAATTTGAGGGGTGCCTAGGTGGCTCCGTCAGTCAAGTGTCCGACTTCAGCTCAGGTCATGAGCTCACAGTTCACGGGTTCGAGCCCCACGTCAGGCTCTGTGCCGACAGCCCTCCCCTGCTTGTGCTCTCTCTCTGTCTCAAAAGAAATAAACTTGAAAAAATAAACAAAATATGTCTTAAAGAAAAACAAAGTAGGTTCCATAATAGCATATATGGTAGGATCCTATTTGTGTAAAAATAAAAGCAAATATATCAGATTGTTAGCACTGGACATCTCTGGGGAATGGGAAGGAAAAAAAGAGACATTTATGGGGCTTGAACACCTACATTAGGAAAGATGAAAATCTGAGTTGGGAAACCAAACGTCTATCTCAGAGTTTAGAAAAAAGAGTTAGCAGATTAGGATCAAATAAAATAGAAAGGAGGAAGTATTAACTGTGAGGGCATAAATTAATGAGATAGGAATATACACTACAAAGGATCATCAAAGCCAAAGTTGTTTTATTTTTAAAAGTCAATAAAATTAATAAACCCATTGGCGGGATCAAGAGAAAAACAAGAGTAGGCACAAATCGCCAATGGCAGGAACATTGAGGGCATCACTAGAATCTTACAGCCATTAAAGAAGCAATAAGAGAATATAAATTAACAATTTGTACCAATAAACTCGAAAGCACAGAGGAACGAGAAAAAATACAACTTAGAAAAGTGGACACGGGCAAAAAGAGAAAATTCTGAATAATCCAAATGGTATAATGATCATTTTAATGCCACATTTTCCTTTTTATTTCATTTTCTGTAAGAATAGAAAATTCTATTCTTTGGAAGACCAAAGAATAGGAAGAGAGGGAATACTCCCCAACTTATTTTGTGAAACAACGTAACCAGTTTATGAAAACCTGAGAAAGACACGATCAGAAAGAAAAATCACAGTCACTTCTGAGATTAGGTAGTAAATGCCACTGTGGTCTTCGCCTTGGTGACGCGTTTCCTCTTAAGTAATTAGCTCTAGGGAGGCTCGCTGTCGTGTTTGGAGTTGCCCATGAAGTGCCATGTAGAGAGACACAGCAAAACCTCCGGCCAATAATCCCATGAGTCACCTAGGAAGGGTGTCAGTCCCGGTCAAGCCTTCAAATGATTAATTTTTCATTAAAATGCATTATGCTAACATCTGGTAGGTTGATGATTGGGTTTTTTTTTTTTTAATTCTTTCATGTTTGTTTTCTTTTTGAGAGAGAGAGAGAGACAGAGCGTGAGTGGAGGAGGGGCAGAGAGAGAGGGAAACAGGATCCGAAGCAGGTTCCAGGCTCTGAGCTGTCAGCACAGAGCCCGATGCAGGGCTCGAACTCACAACCCATGAGATCATGACCTGAGCCAAAGTTGGATACTTTACCCACTGGGCCCCCCAGGCGTCCCATGTTTTTAACAACTTCACAAATACATCTTTTAAACTTTCTCAGTTTTAATGTCTCCTGTGGTAATGGGAATGATACAACTCGCATAAACAAAAGCTCCCTGGGCCGGGGGGGGGGGGGGGGTCCTCCATAATTTCTAAGAACGTAAAGGATCCTGAGACCAAAAAGATTGAGAACCGTTGGTCTAAGTTCCAAGCAACCGTTGCACTTACCTTGATGTTTTAATAATCCATTCGAGCTTCAAATTAGCGCCATTCATTCTTTATCCTTTATAAAAATTATATTCTTCGTGGAATTTGACGTGAACAACTCAGTTACACAGCCGGCTCCCAACACACACCTCGCTCAGCTGCATAGATTCCTTTCCCTTTTTTTTTTTTTTTAATGTTTATTTATTTTTGAGAAAGAGAGTAAGCAAGGGACAGGCAGAGAGAGGGGGAGAGAGGATCCAAAGAGGGCTCTGTGCTGAAAGCAGTGAGCCTGATGCGGGGCCCGAACTCCTGAACAGAGAGATCATGGCACAGACACAACCGATTGAGCCGTTCGGGGATCCCCCTAGGTTCCTTTCAAAGGTAAGCCTGGAACCAGAGTAAATGGAGAACGCTGGGAATTGTTCAGGCTGGCTCAGGGAGTGGCTTGGCTCTAACCCAGGTGGTATTACCTACTCCTCCTCCATTTAAGCAGTGGATGTGATATAAACACAAATAGCACACTTTTTTTTTTTAGTCCCCGAGAGGGTGCACCATTCCCGAAGTACTACAATACCGGGTCGACGCTTGGAGTGACCCGAGCAAGCTCCTATCTCCCCATCACCTATTTTAAAGATGAATAAACCGAACTTCAGTCACTTTAATTGTCTTTCCGTTGTGACTGCGGACCTTTTCATTAGCGCTTAAAATATTTCTTGCTTTCTTTGCTTTCTTTTCTTTCTTTCTTTCCTTTCCTCCCTTCCTTCCTTCCTTTTTCTCTTTCTTTCTTTCTTTCCTTCTTTAAGTAGGCTACACGCTCAGCACAGAGCCCAGCTTGGGACTTGAACCCAAAAGACTGTGAGATCAAGAGGGGAGGACGTTTAACCAGGAGCCCCATTAGTGCTTAAAATTTAAAACAGCAACACAGCACAAACTGCCAGGGGTGGTATTTTGTTTGGTGGGTGCGAATTTTAATTCATACGTAACATATTCTACCCAATTTTGGTATCTTTAGAAATGACAGTCTTCTTAACAATCTTAAAAGGAAAACCAAGGGAATAATTATTATTGATTATTACACGCTTTTTGCTGAAAATGATTCCGTCCTGCAGAGGAAGGGGGTGTTAAAAAAATGAGTAGCTGAGGGGCGCCTGGGTGGCTCAGCTGGTTAAGCGTCGGACTTCGACTCAGGCCATGATCTCACGTTTCCAAGTTCGAGCCCCACATGGGGCTCTGTACTGACAGCTCGGAGCCTGGAGCCTGCTTCCGATTCTGGGTCTCCTTCTCTCTCTGCCCCTCCCCCACTCGTGGTCTGTCTCTCTCTCTCAAAAATAAATACACATTTTTTAAAGATTTAAAAATGAGTAGCTGAGAACGACAAATACGCTAGGGTCACCGCTTCTCTGAGAGGTGAGGACAGTTGTGTGCCCAGTACCTACCACGATGCCTAGCACATAATAGATTATCAAACACTTGTCGAGTGAAATATTATGACCAAAATGCCCCATGCAATCAAAAAGCATCAGCTGTAGCCTCATATGGCGCTGAATCCCAACCTGCCTCTTCCAGTGTATTCCTTGGGCAACTTCTTTCCTCAGTCTCCACAACTGTAGAGTGGGCACAAGAGGAGGGTGCCGCTGTGAGCAGTCCTGGGTCAATCTCGAACAGGGTCTACACATAAATAAGCCTAGTGTATGAAATGACGTGAACTCACCAGTTTACGGAGCTTAGCGGCTGACACTATAATGATTATTTCCCGTGTTGGGGCGAACTACCCTGTCTTGGACAAAATCAGAAATACTCCTGTCAAAATCAGACTTTTTTTTTTTAATTGAAAAAAGGAAACTAGGGGTGCCTGGCTGGCTCAGTCAGGGGAGCATGTGACTCTTGATCTCTGGGTGGTGAGTTCCAGCCCCCAGTTGGGTGTAGCGATTACTTAATAAAAAAGAGAAGAAAATCTTCAAAAGAAAGAAGGAAGGAAGGAAGGAAGGAAAAGAAAAGAGAACAGAAAAAAAGAAAAGAAAGAAGAAAAGAAAAAAGAAAAAGGAGGAGACGAGAGGAAAGGAAAGGAAAGGAAGAAACTAAAAAGCAAATAAAAGATTAAAAGAATTAGTTTCTTGGGGCGCCTGGGTGGCTCAAGTCAGTTACGCGTCTGACTTCAGCTCAGGTCATGATCTCACAGCTCATGACTTCCAGCCCCGCGTCGTCGGGCTCTGTGCTGACAGCTGGGAGCCTGGAGCCTGCTTCGGATTCTGTGTCTCCCTCTCTCTCTGCCCCTAACCCACTCGCATTCTGTCTCTGTCTCTCTCAAAAATAAACATTTTAAAAAATCTTAAAAAAAATTTTTTTCAATGTTTATTTATTTTTGGGACAGAGAGAGACAGAGCATGAATGGGGGAGGGGCAGAGAGAGGGAGACACAGAATCAGAAACAGGCTCCAGGCTCTGAGCCATCAGCCCAGAGCCCGACGCGGGGCTCGAACTCCCGGACCGCGAGATCGTGACCTGGCTGAAGTCGGATGCTTAACCGACTGCGCCACCCAGGCGCCCCTAAAAAAATCTTTTAAAAAGAATTAGTTTCTTGAGCCCCTGGGTGATTCAGCAGGTTAAGCACCTAACTTCAGCTCAGGTCAGAATCTCACGGTTTCCGAGTCCCGCGCATTGGGCGAGCTGGTGCCGCCTCACTGGGTAAAAACAAACAAAAAACACAAGCCCTGCTTAAGTTGAGCCCCTCTTCTCTCTCTTTCTCTCTTAAAAAAAAAAAAAAAAGTTTCTTCTGAAAAAGAAACATTAGTTCCATCATGGTCACAAAGGCCAGCAGCCTTAAGGTCCCAGGGTTATAAAGAGAGCAAACACCACCCATTAAAACCCAAGACCTTTTCTGCATTCCAGCTGTCTTTGTGTGAAGGGAAAGTCACATTTGCCGAGGCCTTGCCAGCTTTAAATTCGTTGGCACCTAGCCTGATGCCAGGACTTCTGGGTCACACACTAAAGAATGGGGGGGGGGGGGCGGGACGCCGGGGAAGGAGCCCCAACGCCTGGAACGAAAGCCAAGCCGGAGCCAGAACATACCCCTCCCTCCGTCACATCCTCTGGATACCCCGTGCTTCGCGTTCATGCTTAGAAAACATCAATCATCTCACGGACGCGCTTTTGCAAGATTTTCGCAAGATGCCTTCCTTGTCAGTGTTAAGGATTGTTCTAGTATTGAAAACTTCGGAGAAAATAAACGTTGAGGGTAAAAGGGCACAGAATGTGTTTTGATTTTGATCCTTGGGGGCGGGGCGGGGGCTACAAAAATGAAATTAGACTTCCCAGTCCACTTCTCCGCATTATTGATTGCACCAGTTCTCAGGCTCCACTGCGCCCTGGCGACAGAACAGACGCTCCGAAAACCCGACTTTCTAAAATCCCCCCCGACAGCGCCGGTTGGCTTCTAAGCCGCGGAGGGGACGCGCGCGCGCGCGCGCGGCCTCGGCTTCCCGTCCGTGCAGAGCCCGCGGTTCCCCGGGGCAGAATCCCACGCTCGGGACATCTACGCGACACCTTCCCAGGGACCAAGACGCAACGTCCACGTCCCATTTTCCAGCTGGGGAAACCAGGGTTCCCCGGGGAAGGGGGCGCAGCGTTCCAGAAAGAGCAGGGGCTGGCCACAGCGTCGCGTCCCCGGGCGCCGTCCCCTTCCAGCTGCCCTCCTCACCTAGGCGGGGGCGGGTCGGGCCCCACCCGGAGACCGCGACTCCCTCCCTGGCGTCCCCGGCCGCCCCCGCACCTGCCGGCTCCCGGACGGCGCGCCCCACCGCCCGCAACACTCGCCTGCACCAAGGCATCTCGAATCCCGCCGCCTCGCAGGGACCCGGCGGCCGTCGAGCAGGACGGGGGCTCCCCTTCCCCCCTCCCCGCGCCGACTGCCAGAGGCAAATTTCTGGGAGCCGGGCAGTTGCACGAGGTTGGAGAGCTCTGGGCAGTCCCCGCCCACCTGCGGCTCTCCGCGTCCGCCCAAACATCTGTGCCGTCGTTTGGGGGCCACTGACCCTCTACCCAACAGACCCGCCGCGGGCCCACGCCCTGGAGAACTCGAGAAGGTGGTGATAAAGTCCACAGCCCCTGCTCGCGATACCTCCTAGGGACCGGCCGGGCGCTAAACGTTTTCTTTGCGCTTTGCCCCATTTTTTTAGGGCGGGGATACTGAGGCACCACGGGGCCATCGGCTAGTAGGTGGAGGAGCTGGGTGGGAACGGAGTCTGAGGGACTGGGAAGCCTCTCCGGCGAGTGGAGCATTTGGCGTCCCCAGCGCGCCAGTCTCCACCGCGTCGGTGGTAGAGGGGCCCTCCGTGCCCGGGAGCGCGTGGCTTCAGCGCGTGACGCAGACCTCCGAATGGCCAGGGGCTGCGAGAGGCTGGACGGGAGCGCGGGTGGTCACGGTGTCACCTGCGCTTGTCTCCTCCCCGGGGCTGCCGGAGCCGGTCGGTCCTCGCTGCGCGCTCGGAACCCGGAGCGCACCCTGCCCGGAGCTGCGGTCAGGCTCCCCACCCCCACCCCCACCCCCGCGTTCTCTCGCCCGTCTCCCAGCCTCTGTCTGGGACCTCTTTTCCTTGTCCTCGGATGGTAATAGGACATCTATGATCCCCTTAAAGAACAACAAAATCCGTGCGGTCACCTCTAGCCTCCCTGTCACCGCGGCCCCTCCATTTTCCTCCCCGTGAAAAACTGGGCGCACGATCCTGAGCCAGAGCACCAGCCTACAGCTCACGTATCCGCAAGGGCACGTTCTGCCTTGGCCCCGCCTCCACCCACCGCCTCGCCCGCTGGGTTCTGGCAAAAGACTCGGGGAGGGAAGCTGGAGTGGGTTGAATCCCTCCCTCTAAGAGACCTGTGGGCCCACCTCTGTGCCTGGAAGAATCTAGTGCATTTCAGATGAAAATATCGCAGGACCCTTTTCATAGGCCGGGCGCAGTGCTGGGCAGCCTTCTGTGGTTCAGCCCCAGTGTGACGGTCCTGTATTTCACCAGCACCTAACTTACATTGCAAAGGTAACATTTTTTTTTAAATTTTTTTTAACGTTTATTTATTTTTGAGACAGAGAGAGACAGAGCATGAGCAGGGGAGGGGCAGAGAGAGAGGGAGACACAGAATCCGAAGCAGGCTCCAGGGTCCGAGCGGTCAGCACAGAGCCCCAAGTGGGGCTCGAACTTGGAACCGTGAGATCATGACCTGAGTCGAAGTCCGACCCTCGCTCAACCGACTGAGCCACCCAGGCGCCCCTATAACATTTTTTTTTTTAAGTAAACAAAACAACACCATGCAGAACGCTTGCCAAATGACCAAGGTTTCTATTCTGATGCTGTATGTATGTACTTATATGCTGTTGGGTCCCCAAGAGGACTTAAGACAGATATGCATACCAGGCCGTGTGACTAAAAGAAAAATGCTAGGGGTGCCTGGGTGGCTCAGTCGGTTGAGCATCCGTCTTCCGCTCAGGTCACGATCTCGCGGTCCGTGAGTTCGAGCCCCGCGTCGGGCTCTGGGCTGATGGCTCAGAGCCTGGAGCCTGCTTCCGATTCTGTGTCTCCCTCTCTCTCTGCCCCTCCCCCGTTCATGCTCTGTCTCTCTCTGTCTCAAAAATAAATAAATGTTAAAAAAATAAAATAAATTAAAAAAATTAAAAAAAAGAAAAATGCTATAGTCCAATCACTCAAACCAAGTAAGTCCAAAAAGGGTAGAAAGAAATGCCCGGAGGGTTTACAATGACAGATGACGGCTTTCTGAAAACGGCTAGAAAAGGGGTCTTCTGCTTTCCCCGACAAATCACATTGGTAAAGCATTGTGCTTACCATGTGCCTGCAGTAAAAAGAAGTCACTGCTTACAAAAGGCTGTCACATCCATCACCCTTCTCAATTTAACCCCTGTGACGATGCTGGAAGGGAAGCGTTGGCCGGAAGGGAAGCGTTGGCTAAGCGACGACGTGTTTGCTGTTTTTCAGCTCGATCAGCCAGAAGCTCTAACACCAGCTCTGCCTGGCATTGCCGGGCTGTGGTCCCCGGGTGTCTAGACCCAGAGCCAAGCAGGATGTTCGTTGCTGCCCTGAGAGGCAGACAAGAAATGACCCTGGAGAGCTGATGGGTGGCCGGGCCTGTGCCCATCTCTCACTCCGGGTGCTGTCTGGGGTCCACCTGAAGGTAGGTCTCTTCTCCCCCTGTGGGTGGCTTTTTCACCGTGACTATTTATTTTTTTTATTTTTTTTCAACGTTTATTTATTTTTGGGACAGAGAGAGACAGAGCATGAACGGGGGAGGGGCAGAGAGAGAGGGAGACACAGAATCGGAAACAGGCTCCAGGCTCCGAGCCATCAGCCCAGAGCCCGACGCGGGGCTTGAACTCACGGGCCGCGAGATCGTGACCTGGCTGAAGTCGGACGCTTAACCGACTGCGCCACCCAGGCGCCCCTCACCGTGACTGTTTTTACCACCGGGACGTGCCCTCCACTTCTCCTTGGCTGTGGGCCCATTGGCAAGTTCTCAGGTAATCAAATCACCTCTGTGCTTGGTGACTCCAGCCACTCCCCGCACCTGCAGCGTCACCTTGGCCAGCAGGCAACTTGTCCCCCGTGGGAGGAGCTCCGAGTGGCCCACAGGGGACGCAAGTGCTTCTGGCGGATCCTGTTGTCATAGGTGAGCCTTCTGAAAGATGTTCTTTGGAAGACCGATCAAGCCAGCTTTGCATCCTGGTCCAATGACAACAGTGCCTTTGGCCAAGAGGCGGGGTGCTCTGCGAAGAAGGAAGTCAGAGGATTTCTGACACCCTACCTGAGTGCTGGTGCCTAACAGCCACTTATTAGCTCCAGAGGAAGGCGACTGCATGCTGGTCATTTCGCACAGGGCCGCTCAGAGTGGGTCCGATTCATTGACCGCCTGAGTGAATGGTCGCCTGGAGTGGCGGGAAGGTTCTGTCGCCCGCGGGCACTAACCGAGGGGTTGGCTCACAATTGATACTCAAAACCCTTCTGATGGAGAAAGGAATGAATGAGTGTCATTATGCCCTTCAAAGCTCAGAACAATGGCGGGCCTTCCGCGTTGGTCGGTCTCATTTTTACACGAGACAGGTGAACTTCAGGGCCGTGTGACAGACCCAGAGGGACTGGAGCCAGATTTGCTGGCTGCGTAGCCCTTCCTCTGCCCCGCTGCCCGGTGTCAGGGAGAGCCCAGGTTAGTGAGAATGAGAGAGACACAGAAGAGGCAGAAAGGAAGTCGGGAAGGACCAGACAGTGGAACAAGGACAGAAGTCAAGGATGGGGTCCCGTTGGCTTCAGCTTGACCGTGGTGCTGAGAAAGTGCTTCCCTGGCGTGGACCAGAGCAAAAGGCCCACAGACTCGGGAGGCCGTGGATTTCTTCTCAGTTGTTCTCTGAACCGTCTGGATGCCTTCAAGAAACAGCACAGCGTACTGGTTAAAAGATGAACTCCAGAGCCTGGCTCTGACTCCTGCTGTGTGACCTTGGACATGCTGCTTAACCTCTCTGTGCCTCAGTACCCTCACTTGTAAAACTGTAGATGACAGGGACGTCTGGGTGACTCAGTCCTTGGTTGAGCGTCTGACTCTTGATTTCGGCTCAGGTCACGAGCCCAGGGTTGGGGAATCGAGTCCCGCGTCGTGCTATGTGCTGAGCATGGAACCTGCTTAGCGTTCTCTCTCTGTGTTTTCTCCATCTGCTCCTGTCCTCTCCCCTTCTCGCTCCCTAAAAATTGTAGATGATAATGGCACCCGTCTCGTGAGGCTGATTTAAGAATTAAGGGAGTTGGCACATGTGAAGTCCTTCGAACAGTGCCCCAGAACGTCCTACTTCCAGAGTAAGTGTTAGGAATTATTATCGGAAGGGAAGCTTTTGTACTTTGAGAAGTCTTTCTGTGATTACTAGGTTTTACGTTAATATTCAGTTTAGCGAAGTCACAAGGGCAAGCTCTATATTCAATGGACAGATCTTTGTATTTGCCATGGAATGATGACTGGGTCCAAGACTTTACTTCCCTGGAATGAAGTTCTCCGTCACTTAGGCTCAGCCACAACATTTGCTTTAGTCAAATGGTTGTTAGCAAAGGCTGATAACGTGTTTGTGTGGATTGGCTTTATCTCCTGAGTTCCAGGGATCTGCGGTTAGAAGGACGTGAGTTATTGTCCCTTCAGCCTTGGCTCTGGAAGAAAACGCAGGAAGCAGAACCTGACCGAACCCGTGGCCTGGAGCCAACCCAGCTGGCCAGCAGTCGAGAGCAGAGTCCCCCAGCTGAGCCCAGCCTAGATTGCTGAACCACAGTTAATCTTTGAACCTCTGAGCCTGAGACTAAATGCTTGTGTAAGCTTTGTTGGGGTGGTCTGTTATATGACACTATTGTAGCAAAAGTCAACTGAGACATATTTCTATCAAGAAATCTAGTAAGGGGGCGCCTGGGTGGCCCAGTCGGTGAAGCGTCCGACTTCGGCTCAGGTCATGATCTCACAGTTCCGTGAGTTCGAGCCCCGCATCGGGCTCTGTGCTGACAGCTCAGAGCCTGGAGGCTGCTTCAGATTCTGTGTCTCCCTCTCTCTGCCCCTCCCCTTCTCATGCTCTGTCTCTCTCTGTCTCAAAAATTAATAAAAACATGAAAAAAAATTAAAAGAAGGAAATCCAGTAAGTTTTAGCCCTGAGTTTCAAGGGAAACGTTGATTAATACTTAAACTTCTTCTCACAAAGACAGATACCATATGTTTTCACTCTTATGTGGATCCTGAGAAACTTAACAGAAGACCATGGGGGAGAGGAAGGGGTGGGGGTGGGGGAAGAGGGAGGGAGCCAAACCATAAGAGACTCTTAAAAACTCAGAATAAACTGAGGGTTGATGGGGGTGGGAGGGAGGGGAACGTGGGTGATGGGCATTGAGGAGGGCACCTGTTGGGATGAGCACTGGGTGTTGTATGAAAACCAATTTGACAATCAATTTCATATTTAAAAACGATAAAATAAAATAAAATTAAATTAAATTAAATTAAATTAAAAAATAAAGAAAGAAAGGAATGTCCAAAGAAACTCATTTAACTGGACTCCAGGTCATAGAGTGTACTGCAAATATACAAAACTAGCTAACTTAAAAAATAATAATAATAATAATAATAATAATAAATAAATAAAAATAAACTTCCTTAAACAGGGGGTACCTGGGCGATTCAGTCGGTTAAGCATCCAACATCATTTCAGGTTGTGATCTCATGGTTCGTGGGATCGAGCCCTACGTCGGGCTCTGTGCTGGCAGTGTGGAGCCTGCTTGGGATTCTCTCTCTCTCTCTCTCTCTCTCTCTCTCTCTCTCTCTCCCTCCCTCTCTCTGCCCCTCCCCTGCTCATGCTCCCATGCGCTTTCTCTCAGAGTAAATAAAGAAACTTTAAAAAGTGCTCAGAACACTTACGTTAGCCCACAGTTGGGGAAAATCATCTAACACAAAGCCTATTTTATAACAAAGTGTGGAATATCTCCTGTAATTTATTGAATACCACGCTGAAGGTGAAGGACAGAATGGCTGTATGGGGACAGAATGGTTATAGGTTACTGGCTGTGTTTACCCTCGAGATCAGATGGCCGACTGGGATCCCCCGCTGCTGGGCATCGCAAGAGAGCGTTGTGCTGCAGATTTGCTGGCCTGGGCAAAGATCAAAACTCAAAATCTGAAGTACGATTTCTACTGAATGCATTTTGCTTTTGCACCACTGTAAAGGCAAACAACCGTAAGTCGAACCATTAAGTCAGGGACCATCTGTAGTTGTATTCTTTTTTTTTAATTTTTTTTTTTTTAATGTTTGTTTATTCTTGAGAAAGAGAGACAGAGTGTGAGCGGGGGAGGGGCAGAGAGAGAGGGAGACGCAGAATCCGAAGCAGGCTCCGGGCTCCGAGCTGTCAGCGCAGAGCCCGATGTGGGGCTCGAACCCACCAACCGCGAGATCATGACCTGAGCTCAGGTCGGACCTGAGTTTAACCGACTGAGACACCCAGGTGCCCCTGTAGTTGCATTTTTTTTTTTTAATTTTTTTTTAACGTTTATTTATTTTTGAGACAGAGAGAGACAGCGCATGAATGGGGGAGGGGCAGAGAGAGGAAGACACAGAATCTGAAACAGGCTCCAGGCTCTGAGCCATCAGCCCAGAGCCCGACGCGGGGCTCGAACTCACGGACCGCGAGATCGTGACCTGAGCTGAAGTCGGACGCTTAACCGACTGAGCCACCCAGGCGCCCCAATGTAGTTGCATTTTTAAAGGCACCATATTTATATTCATTTTTTTTCTCTTTTCATTACTTCATCTGTCTGCTCAGACAAGCCAAACTTCTCCAAGTAATTTAACTCCCCAGGAAAACCTCATCAATTAAACCGATAAAATAGAGTAAACCTCAAGTTCTCTTAAAACATCCCAACACTTTATAAACGCAGTTCAGTCTCCTACATTTCTCTTAAGCATCACAAGTCTGGAATCAATGATCCGATTGTTTACTAACACACAAATCATTCCTGAATATGAGCCCCCAAATACGGTACGAATACAATAGGTTTGATGTATTTTATTCTCCCTGTATTTAACTCAACTAGCCAGGCGTTAAAATAAACTTCATTACTAAGAAAACTAGTGCAGTCTACTCAGAAATAACTGGGGTGACCATGGCTCCGCAGGCTAAGTTGTTTACCAGCTGGAAATTTTTTACTGGAATACAAGACTTGCCCGCTCCCTGATTTAAATAAACACTCAGCCAGCTGGAATTTGCAAATCCGTATCCTATAATTAGGGAATTCTCACACGACCTATCCCTTTAGGTCCACGCTACACCATTATCTACTCCTTGCGTTAAATTTGCCGATACTGAAAAAAATTTAAAAATAAGCAAAAAAAAGAAAATAGGAAAAAAAAAAAAACCCGAGTATGCTGAAGTCTTCACTCTCACCAAGACTGCATCTAATTCTTTTCTTTTGTTTTTACTGAGGCCCCGCTGATACACAAGGTTGCATCAGTTTCGGTGCACAATGGAGTGAGTCGACAAGTCTACACTTCTGCTGCACCTGTCACCCCGCAACACTGTTACAATATCTCTGACTCTATGACCCGCTTTGTAGCTTTCACCCCCAAAGATTTCATCTAATTTCCTCCCTGCTTGGATGGAAGTTGCATGCGATTCATTGTATTGAGCAGCAAATTAAGGTAGTCAGGGGATAAGCTTCGGGAGCTGTTTTCTGAGAACATTCTCCCTCCCTCCAGGCGTAAATGTGCCTGAACGTACCTCCAGGGCTGTGTGCGGCATCACAGGACACACAAAAAAAAGCATGGCCTTGGGCGGAGATGAGACCCGTGGCTGAAGCAAGAGCGCACAAGAGCTCAGCGGCCCTGATCTCAAGAACATCATTCTAGACTTCCCTCTGATACTCCCTTCTAGAGTAAACAAGGAATGAGATCTTCCTGGGAAACAAAGAAAGACCCGGGCGGGGGGGGGGGGGGGGGGGGGGACGGATTCCACAATTCCCTCAACATCATTTTTTTCCTTGAGAGCAAGCACCCGGTTCTAACCCGGGCTCAGAATGCCCAGAATTGTTTGGAATCTGCACCAACTTACTTTTAGGTCTCAACGCGGGGAGGTGTCCAGACACAGACATGTGTGTCTGGGTGGGTAGGAGATCAACAGTTGAACCTGTAGGCTGAGGAGAGCAGATGTTGGCCTGTTGAAGGCTGAGTGACAGGGAATTGTCTTTGTCAGCAAGCTGGGCCATCAATCCTCTCCTGCCTTCGGACTCGGACTCAGACCGGAACTCCCGCCCTCTTCTACCCTGGTTCTCAGGCCTTCAGACTTGGACTGGAACTATCCCCTCGGCTCTCCTGGGTCTCCAGCTTGCCGGCTGCACAGATCTTACACTTCTCACCATTATTGTTCACATGAAAGGGGCGTCTGGATGGCTCACTCGGTTAAGCGTCCGACTGGTCTTTGCAGTCCGTGGGTTCGAGCCCCACGTCGGGCTCGGTGCTGACAGCTCAGAGCCTGGAGCCTGCTTCAGATTCTGGGTCTCCCTCTGTCTGCTCCTCCCCTGCTCGTGCTCTCTGCCTCTGTCTGTCTGTCTCTCAAAAATAAATAAACATTAAAAAAAATAATCACACGAGACAACTCCTTATAATAAGTCTATCTGCAGAGAGGGCACCTGGGTGGCTCAGTCGGTTAAGCATCCGACTTCAACTCAGGTCATGATCTCACTGTTCGTAGGTTTGAGCCCCATATCGGGCTCTCTGCTGTCAGCACAGAACCCGGCTTCGGATCCTCTGTGCCCCCATCTCCCTGCTCCTCCCTCTCTCTCCCTCTCTCTCTCAAAAATAAACATTAAAAACAATAAGTCTATCTACAGATATATATATATATATATATATATATATATAGCTAGCTTATTGGGGGTTTTTTTGTTTTGTTTTTTGTTTGTTTATTTCTGCTTTTCTGGTGAGCCCTTGACTATTACAGAGTCCTGGCTTGGAACATCCACTCTTAGGAAGCAGATTTAAAACACGGGTACTCAAGGGGCGCCTGGGTGGCGCAGTCGGTGAAGCGTCCGACTTCAGCCAGGTCACGATCTCGCGGTCCGGGAGTTCGAGCCCCGCGTCGGGCTCTGGGCTGATGGCTCAGAGCCTGGAGCCTGTTTCCGATTCTGTGTCTCCCTCTCTCTCTGCCCCTCCCCCGTTCATGCTCTGTCTCTCTCTGTCCCAAAAATAAGTAAACGTTGAAAAAAATAATAATAAAAAAATAAAAAATAAAACACGGGTACTCCTCTCCCCGCACCAGACTCTGCTCCACAGCTTGGCCTGGGACTGGGGTTGGGAAGGAGCTTGGAGGAAGTGACACCGGTAAATGACACAGGGAGGCAAGTGACACAGGTAGCACCTGCCCCTCTCTCCCCATTAGAGGAGCCACACTGCCTTAGTCTTTCTGCCGTGAAGAGAGCCGGTAGCAAGGACAGTGAAGGAGGAAAACAGCGTGAGTTCGGATCCTCAGTGACACTGGTGAGTCACTGAAACCTCCAAGGAGCAGGTGCCCCGGCTTCTGGTAAAGCTGTAACCTTTCCTCAAGCCTCGCTGCTTAAATTCTTTGAGCCGGGCGTTAATTGTGGCTGCAGAAACCCTTATATCTTCATCTTGCTACGACCCTGGAGTTTGCCCAACGCTTGGCTTCACGCTTCGAGGTGACACCCTAGACCCGGAGTAAAGGACAAAGAGGCACTTAGGAAAGTCCACAGTTGCCGGCTGGAGCTTTTGGCATCAGCGGAGCGGGGATGGCAGGCCCCTAAGCCAAGAAGCAAGGGACCCGCTCCTGAGTGAGGCCCCCGCTGTGTCCTTCTGTGTGTGTCCTTGAGAAGGTCACTTCGCCCCTTGGGTCTCAGCTTCTACTCCCTCCTCTTGCCTCATAACTTCCCGACAGCATGTTGAGACCCTGAGAGTCTCCACTGTCTCCTCCCACCAACGCCAAGATTAGGATAAAGAATGAATTTTCGGGGCGCCTGGGTGGCTCAGTCGGTTAAGCGTCCGACTTCAGCCAGGTCACGATCTCGCGGTCCGTGAGTTCGAGCCCCGCGTCGGGCTCTGGGCTGATGGCTCAGAGCCTGGAGCCTGTTTCCGATTCTGTGTCTCCCTCTCTCTCTGCCCCTCCCCCGTTCATGCTCTGTCTCTCTCTGTCCCAAAAATAAATAAACGTTGAAAAAAAAAATTAAAGAAAAAAAAAAGAATGAATTTTCGTTCACATACGTATGAACTTTTTGCAGGTGACTCAAAGGTAAAAAGTGGGGCCAACACCCGAGGTGTCAGAAACAAGACCGGAGGAAACCTGGCTCTATCTAGTAACGACTGAGCCCGTTCTGATGAGATCGGCAGGGGTAAGTGTCCAGAGGGTAAATGCGCTCGGATCCAAACCACTGATGCTCCGTTCAGGGGCTCAGAGCTTAACCACACCGGCTGTGAACAAGATGGGGGAGTTGGTATCATCTCTCCTGCAGCAGGAATCAAGGGTGAGACGTGGTGGGGTCCTTCCTCCCACCTTTGGGGAAAGTCTCCACTTGTTCCCTGCGTCCTTCCCTGCCCCCCTTCTCAGGACCTTGCCCTACCAATCCTCCTCCTCTACCCCTGTACCTTCACCTTCTCCCTCTCTACTGGACCCTTACAGGTAATATTTAAACACGTCCATGCTTCTCTCTTTAGGTATTTATCCAAGGGATACAGGTGTGCTGTTTCGAAGGGACACATGCCCCCCCATGTTGATAGCAGCGCTATTGACAATAGCCAAAGTATGGAAAGAGCCCAAATGTTCATCGATGGATGAATGGATAAAGAAGATGTATACAGGGGCGCCTGGGTGGCGCAGTCGATTAAGCGTCCGACTTCAGCCAGGTCACGATCTCGCGGTCCGGGAGTTCGAGCCCCGAGTCGGGCTCTGGGCTGATGGCTCGGAGCCTGGAGCCTGTTTCCGATTCTGTGTCTCCCTCTCTCTCTGCCCCTCCCCCATTCATGCTTTGTCTCTCTCTGTCCCAAAAATAAATTTAAAAAAATATATATGGAGACAAAAACCCCATTCGGGGCTCTTGAGAAAAAAAAAAAAAAAGAAGATGTATACACACACACACACACACAATGGAGTATTACTCAGCAATCAAGAAGAACGAAATCTTGCCATTTGCAACTACGTGGATGGAACCGGAGGGTATTATGCTAAGCGAAATTAGTCAGAGAAAGACAAAAATCATAGGACTTCACTCATATGAGGACTTTAAGAGACAAAACAGGGGCGCCTGGGTGGCGCAGTCGGTGAAGCGTCCGACTTCAGCCAGGTCACGATCTCGCGGTCCGGGAGTTCGAGCCCCATGTCAGGCTCTGGGCTGATGGCTCGGAGCCTGGAGCCTGTTTCCGATTCTGTGTCTCCCTCTCTCTCTGCCCCTCCCCCGTTCATGCTCTGTCTCTCTCTGTCCCCAAAATAAATAAACGTTGAAAAAAAAAATTTTTTTAATAAAAAAAAAAAAGAGACAAAACAGAGGAACATAAGGGAAGGGAAACAAAAATCATATAAAAACAGGGAGGGGGACAAAACAGAAGAGACTCATAAATATGGAGAACAAACTGAGGGTTGCTGGAGAGGTTGTGGGAGGGGAGATGGGCTAAATGGATAAGGGGCACTAAGGAATCTACTCCTGAAATCATCGTTGCACCAGACGCTAACTTGGAGGTAAAATAAAATATGAAATTAAAAAAAAAAAACATAAACAGGAAAACGAAATTCTCCCCAGTTTTTTCTTAAAAAAAAAAAAACCCATCTTCTCCTTCTTCCCTTTGCAGTCAGATTTCAGATTTCCCTAAAGAGTTGTCTGTACTGATTCCCCTGCCCCCAATCCCTCCACCTGCCACCCCTGCCTCAGTCTCTCCAGTGTGGATTCTACCCCATAGTGTCACAGAAATTGCTTCTGCTAAGATCCCCAGTGACCTTCACGTTGCTACACTGTAAGTCTTTGTCTTTCTCATGCTCTCAGCAGTGTCCTCGGTCTAGAAAGTGGGACTAGATATACCTCTAGAAGCCTAACTGGTGATGAACAGACCACGCATAGTAGATCACGTGATTCTTCTCAATTATTCACCCTTCCTTGTCTCGGTGCCCTTAGTGATGTGACTATAGCTCTTCTCACAAAGGTGGAGTATCTTCCCCACTCTGCTGTGTTGGGATTGGCCAGCGGGGTAGGGGCAAAAGTGACGCTGTGCATGATTGGCCAGCGGGGTAGGGGCAAAAGTGACGCTGTGCATGATTGGCCAACGGGGTATAGGGGCAAAAGTGACGCTGTGCATGAATGATCCCGGGACTTGAGACCCATTGTATGTTCCTACGCAGATTGTTGGGCTGCTACCATTGTGATGAGAAAAAGATGCCCTTGTTCCAGAAATATGAGAGCTACGTGAGCAGAGCTCCTCCAGCTGACCCGCTGACCTGTGAGCATGAGTGTGAAAATGAATGCTCACCGTGTTATGCCATTGAGTTTGGGCCTGTTTGTTACGCAGCACTGTTGTAGCAATAGCAGCCTGATACACTGTGTCCTCTCCACAAAACAGTCATAAGCCTCAAAATTTGTCAGTGTCGGGGCACCTGGGTGGCTCAGTTTGGTTAAGCTTCCGACTTCAGCTCAGGTCATATCCCACAGTTCATGGGTTCGAGCCCCACATCGGGCTCTGTGCTGACAGCTTGGAACCTGGAGCCTATAGATTTTGACCTAAGCCGTTTTTCTCCAAACAACCAATCTCGGGGCGCCTGGGTGGCTCAGTCGGTTAAGCGTCCGACTTCGGCTCAGGTCATGATCTCGTGGTCCGTGTGTCAGGCTCTGTGCCGACTGCTCAGAGCCTGGAGCCTGTTTCAGATTCTGTGTCTCCCTCTCTCTCTGACCCTCCCCCATTCATGCTCTGTCTCTCTCTGTCTCAAAAATAAATAAACGTTAAAAAAAATTTTTTTTAAAAAGAACCAATCTCATTTAGGACAAAATTACTTTCTTTACTTTCAATAAAAATGCATTTCCACTCTTTATATCTTCCTTATATATCTCCTGCTTTTCTACATACAGTTACTTTCCTTATTTCCATCAGTCTTAATTACATTTAGCAACATTTTAGTGTATTAGGAGAAACGGCGAGAGAGTGTTAGAGTCCCCTTCGTCAGGGATGGCCTGTGTTTTCTCCGGCAACCTAGGTTAGGTGTTGGAACACTTCTATACATATTGATCGGGGCTGTCTGAAAATTTGTTCAGGTCCTTTTTTTATTTGTTTAAGATCTTTCAAGGCAAAACGAAACCTTTATGGGGCCAAATGTACCATGAGGCATTTTAGTCAATGGACACATGGAATGTGACTTCCTTTTAGGGGAAAGGTTTTTAATCCCTGGCAATCTTGGATATGGAGGGCAGGAGGGTCTAACAGGTGGTTTTTCCTGAGAAGAGGCTTCAGGGGGCAAGTCTATAAGTGCTTGCCTTTTTTGGCCACTTTGAGGGGCCAGGAGGTGGGCATGTAACTTACAACTCTTACATAAGTCTGCCTGGTCCTGTAAAGCAAGGAACACCTGCCTATAAAGAACTTCTGACCATTTACTTTCTCTTTTAAAGCACAGATCTAACTGTGAGAGACTACTGTCATGGCACCTAGCTCAGGCAGGTCTGGAGCATGTGTATTTCATCCCCTTTTTTCCCCAAACTCGCTGCCTCTTTCTCAGCCTCCCGCTTGCGGCCACAGTCTGCCTCCCTGAAGGTCCCCTCTCTCTCCCTGCCTAATGGTAACCCTTCCCCCATTTATTTCTCCCTCTGGAACACGGCCCCCAACTGCCTTTAGGGAACAGGGCCGGTGACCGGTCTGGCTTCTTCAAGCTGATAAAGGGACGGGGTTGGGGGTACGGCAGTCAGAGTCCACCCAAGGGTCGGTTGAGTGGTTTAAGGTATAATTTTATGGGAAGGCTGGCAGGCAGGAAGCGGCATAAACATTAGTGGACGTAAAGAGAAAAACGCACACTAAAGGTGATATTGACCAACAAGATGGCATCTCTAAGATAATGTCCCCAGGTTCCAAACCAGTTCAGCAATCCAGGAGAGACACTAACTTTCTCCAAGGGTGCCCGAATGTCATCTATTCGTTGTGAGACTCTGCGAGAATTATTAGTCGTATTGAAACAACGTATGTGAGGGAATTTCTCATAACCCAGGGGATGGAGGAGCATAGAAGACGTGAGGTGCCCTCAAGAAGGCTGGTGATGGATAAAAGCCCAGAGGATAGAGAAAGGGGTCTCCCGGTCCTAAAGCCTGTTGGCTCGGATAGATGAGCACAGAATTTTTTTTTCTTTTTTCTTCTCTTCTTTTTTTTGTTTTTTTTTTTTTTCCAGTCCCTGCAACTGGTTTTAATCAGGTTTTTCTGGTTAAACGTGAATAGCAATATGGCATGCGTTCCGGGTGTGTAAATGAGCGATCTTTATTGGGCCAAGAGCATTTTTTTTTAAGCAGCGCCCTGCGCACTCCCAATCGGCCATTTCAAGGGACCCTTCAGCGGGGTACCAGGGGCATTGCTGATAAATTCTGCAAAGCAGTTGGGTTCAATCTGTGTCTGGGACCTTACAACCCGACGAGTGCAAAAGCACATGGAGTTGTTCCTTGCGTACATTCTGTTTGGATGGTGAAACTCCCGTGACAGGCGAACAGGAAAACACAAGTGAAAGAAACAAGAAGACGAGGGGTTCTGCACGCCTGACTGGAACAGGAAAGACTGGGGGTATTTTTCTCGTCTCGTCGTGGGCAGGACTGTCCTTTTCCCGTTTCTAGGCTTGAGAGCCGAGGTTCGCAGCCGGGACCCAGTCGATTCTGCAGGGTCCCTGTTCGGGCGCCGCTTGCAGCCGAAGGAAAAGTTCTCCGATGCTTGGACGGAGCGGACGTGCAGGGCTGTCTCGGCCAGCGAATCAGCCGCAGCAGCCAACTGCAGTCTTTCTTTCGTGTTCGCCGGGTGTAAACATCAAAGAGTGAGAAAGCATGGGAGGGAAACACTAAGAGCCTCCGGACGTAGACCAAGCACACATCTGATGTTTAGGGGGAAAGCACGCAGGGAAGATGTGCGGTTCCAAGGACTGCTGGGCTATCACAGTGGCACTGGTCCCCAACTGGCTCCAGGAAGCTCTCGGGGCTCTGGCCCTCCTAGGGCTATCGCGTTCGACGGCCGCGAGACCAGAACATCAATGACGTTTCAGCAATTACCCCTTCCCAGGCCTTACCATGCACTCTCTAGAAATAACTCCACGCAGAGCAAATAGGGGGAGAGTGGTATTGAGTGAACCAGCCACAATTACCATCAAAGCGGCATAGGAGGGTCTCGTCTGTGTTTAGAACCCTTCACCCAGTGCCCAGGGGACCCCCCCTTCTCCCCCGCACCCCGCCACCACCGGCTCCCAACTTCTGCTGTGCCAAGGCCCAGAATGACCTCCCCTCCAAAGGACACCCTAATGGCCTTGTCCGCCTGTAATCTGACTCCGCCGAGAATACTACCCAGTTGTGTTCGTCCAGTAGCTAATTCGAAGGCTCCGTGCAGACCCAGGTGGGCAGGTAATCCACGTCTAGAACTTGTTTGCAGCTCACTGTGAGCGTACTTTTGACCTTTATACTTTATAAAGGGGTTTCATTCAACCGGGTGACACTGTGTAAACCTCAGGGTACCTGATACAGTAGGGTTTAGTCGGGTGCTTGGTGGCACTGTTATAAGTCCCAGGTCTGGACGCAGCAAGACTAGAGGTGGTGAGCCTCAGTGGAGTTCTGCCTTGGCCTTCAGATTGAAGCATAGGTAAAGTTCTGGGAGCTTCTGACCACGCTCCTTCATCTAGCATAGATTCAGTAACAAGGGACCGAGCTGCCCCGTTATTCAGTGTTGTAGAGACACTTAGCTTATATACACATGATCTCAGGAGCCCAAGTTCCTTCCAGCGTTCGGGCACTTACAAGGAAGCTGCTGGAACCCCAGCCAATCTGTCCACCTACCAGATGACAGGGAGGAGATACACTGAGTATCCGTGAGGAATTGAAATCCTCCCCAAGAGGGGCGCCTGGGTGGCTCAGTCGGTTGAGCGTCCGACTTCAGCTCAGGTCGTGACCTCACGGTTTGCGGGTTCAAGCCCTGCCATGGGCTCTGTGCTGACAGCTCAGAGCCTGGAGCCTGCTTCCGCTTCTGCGTCTCTTTCTCTCTCTGCCCCTCTCCCACTCTCCATCTCTCTCGCGCAAAAAGAAATAAGCACTCAAAATATATTTAAAAAAATAAACATTTGGGGCGCCTGGGTGGCACAGTCGGTTAAGCGTCCGACTTCAGCCAGGTCACGATCTCGTGGTCTGTGAGTTTGAGCCCCGCGTCAGGCTCTGGGCTGGTGGCTCAGAGCCTGGAGCCTGCCTCCGATTCTGTGTCTCCCTCTCTCTCTGCCCCTCCCCCGTTCATGCTCTCTCTCTCTGTCCCAAAAATAAATAAAAGTTGAAAAAAAATTTTAAAAAAATAATAAACATTAAAAACAGTTTTAATAAAAATAAAGGCAAAAAAAAAATCTTCTCCAAGAAATAGAGACTCTCAAAAGTGTGGCGGGAACAGCTTAGAAATCGTATTTAGGGGCGCCTGGGTGGCTCGGTCGGTTAAGCATCCGACTTCGGCTCAGGTCATGATCTCACAGTCCGTGAGTTCGAACCCCGCGTCGGGCTCTGGGCTGACAGCTCGGAGCCTGGAACCTGTTTCAGATCCTGTGTCTCCCTCTCTCTCTGCCCCTCCCCTGTTCATGCTCTGTCTCTCTCTGTCTCAAAAATAAATAAACGTTAAAAAAAAAAAAAAAAAAGAAATCGTATTTAGCTTGTATAACAAGAAACCCAGAGGAAGGTCATCCAGAGCTGGGCTGGTGGCTTTACACCAGGGACCCAGGCTTGTCGATACCTCATTGGCCAGAATCAAGTCACATGACCGCCCCTACCTTAAGGTAGGCTGGGAAATGTGGTCCTCTGGCTGAACTCACTGACACCCTGAATATATCAAGAGCCTATGATGAAAAAACAAAAGGAAAACGACTATTGGAAGACACCCAGCAGTCCCTGCCATACCCAGAAATGACTTTGTCCCTTGGACTTGGGGTGCACACAACACGGAAGAGGTAGGAACCTACACTAATTTCCTCAATGGGAAATGCCTACTTGCTGCCCAAGGCAGGGCTTGAATTTTGACCTCACCCTTTTCCTATAAAGCCAAGTATATACATTTCCTTGATTAATAGACTAAGTTTGCAACGCATACCTGTCACAGCTCCTCACTGACTAATATACAAACGGTTTCAAAACAGGTAGTTCCTGAATAACTGTAAAAGAGGCAAGTATAAGAAGACTCCCTAGGGGCGCCTGGCTGGCTCAGTCAGAAGAGTATACAACTCTTGATCTCCGGGGTGTGATTCAAGCCCCACACTGAGTGTAGACATTGCTAAAAATAAATAAATAAACTTAAAAAAAATTTTTTTTTTATTTATTTGACAGAGAGAGAGGAGGGAGGGAGACACAGAATCCGAAGCAGGCTCCAGGCTCCGAGCTGTCAGCCCAGAGCCCGGCACGGGGCTCGAACCCACGAACCGTGAGATCATGACCTGAGCTGAAGTCAGACGCTTAACCGACTCAGCCACCCAGGGGCCCCCAAATACTATAAAGCATAAAAGGAAACCCAGCACCGTGAGGGACAGCAGATGCAACCAGTTGTGAACTAGAAAGAGGAAGACGATTTTTTAATTAAAAAAAAAATTTTTTTTAAAGTAGGTTCCACACCCAATGTGGGGCTCGAACTCAACAACCCTAAGATCAAGAGTCACATGCTCTACTGACTGAGCAAACCAGGCAGCGCTAGAAATAGGAAGACAATTTAGAACAGACTTTAAAATAAGTATATTTGAGGGCCGCCTGGGTGGCTCAGTCGGTTAAGCGTCCGACTTCAGCTCAGGTCACGATCTCGCGGTCCGTGGGTTCGAGCCCCGCGTCGGGCTCTGGGCTGATGGCTCAGGGCCTGGAGCCTGCTTCCGATTCTATGTCTCCCTCTCTCTCTGCCCCTCCCCCGTTCATGCTCTGTCTCTCTCTCTCAAAAAATAAATAAAAAACGTTAAAAATAATTAAAAATAAAATAAAATAAGTATATTTGCATTTTTCAAAGAAAAGAAAGAAGACATTGAATCCTTACAATAAAGCCAGAACATCATGGAAAAAACAGGCATAGAGAGTTAAAGAACTTGGAAGAAACTGCAAAGTAGGTTCAGCGGCATGAGGGTTAAGGAAGAAAATCCAGAAGGCAGCAAATGGGAATTCTATTAGAAAAGAATAGCAAAGGGGCGCCTGGGTGGCTCAGTCTGTTAAGCATCTAACTTCGGCTCAGGTCATGATCTCACGGTTTGTGAGTTCGAGCCCCGCCATCGGGCTCTGTGCTGACAGCTCGGAGCCTGGAGCCTGCTTCGGATTCTGTGTCTCCCTCTCTCTCTGCCCCTCCCCCATTCATGCTCTGTGTCTCTCTCAAAAACAAATTAAAGGGGGCGCCTGGGTGGCTCAGTTGGTTAAGCGTCCGACTTCGGCTCAGGTCATGATCTCGCGGTCCGTGAGTTCGAGCCCCGCGTGGGGCTCTGTGCTGACAGCTCAGAGCCTGGAGCCTGTTTCAGATTCTGTGTCTCCCTCTCTCTGACCCTCCCCTGTTCATGCTCTGTCTCTCCCTGTCTCAAAAATAAATAAAAAACGTTAAAAAAAAATTAAAAAAAAAAACCAAATTAAAAAATAAAATAAAATATGTACTTGAGTGAAGGAAAATATACCCAGAAGGAAGTTAGTGGAATGCAAAGAGATACAGTAAGATTAGAAACCAATAAAATAGGAGAACCTGGTTGGCTCGGTCGGTAGAGCCTGTGACCCTTGGTCTCAAGGATGTGAGTTCAAGCCCCATGTTGGGCATAGGGCCTACTTAAAATAAAAATCAATAAAACAAATTGGTGTGTCTAGAAAATAATGAATGATATGTAAATAAATATTTGTAAATTTAAATATCAGAAAGCAAGAGCATAAGATATAAAGAAGGAAAGTTTAGCATATAGTAAAAAAAAAAGATGCTAAGACACTTGTCTTGCTCAGAAGGAGAGACATTTTGATGAGTCAACATTAGATTTTGGTGGAAAAAGCTTCCAACACTTGATTTTGGTTCAGGTCATGATCTCACGGTTTGTGAGTTCGAGCCCCGCGTCGGGCTCTGTGCCGACAGCTCAGAGCCTGGAGCCTGCTTTGATTTACGCGTCTCCCTCTCTCTCTGCTGCCCCTCCCCCACTGGTGCCTTGTCTCTCTCTCTCAAAAATAAGTACACGTTTAAAAACAATTTTTTTTTAAAGAAAAAGAAGACAGATCAGCCTTGGTAACGGGAGCCCTTGCATAGCTGCATCCCTGCCATTATGTCTATTCTGCTCATGGGCCCACTGGTGAGCACTACAGTGGGGAGGGGGAGGATGGAAGGACAGAGGCTGCCTGACATCCACTGAATGACTTAGCGTACCCACCTGGCTGTTGAGCGCCTCTGGGGCGGATGCTCTCTGATGGTTATTGATGGAAAACACAAACCTAAGCACACTAATGCCTGCCCCCGTGGATCCATGCACACGTGACTTCTCCAGACCTCCTCTCTCCAGCCTTTCAACTCCGCTCCTTCCGAGCCCAGGACCATTCAGCTGAGAGAGCCAGTCTTCATTATTCAGAAGCTCACGTGTATCTTAACCTCTGACCACTTTTCCATCCATACTTATTTAATGACTATGTGAGGACTCAGAAAAAAACTAGGATGCTGCCATGAAGCTACAGCCTGTATCAGTTAGCTGTTGCTGCGTAACAACCAGCTCCAAATTGTAATGGCTTCAAACAGTAAGCATTTCTATTTCTCATGATATTGTGGGTTGATTGGGCAGCTCTTCTGGTCTGGACTGGGGCTGGATGATCTAAGAGAGCTAAGAGAGCTTCACCTGCATGCCTGATCACTGGCAGGCTGAGTGGTCTAAGGAATCCTTGGCTGCAACTGCTGCTCTCTGCTCCATCTGGTCTGTCACTTTCCAGCAGTTTTCTTCCCGTATGGCAGAAGGTTCCTAAGTTCAGCGAGAGCCGGCCAACCCTCCTCAAGTCTCTCCTTTCATCACTTTTGCTGATGTACCATTGCATAGAGAAAGGCACCTGAGCAGATGAGCAGATGAGAAGGGAGAGAAATAGACTCTATCTCTTGAAGGGAGGGTAGTCACAATGCAAAGGGGCGTGCCTACAGCCACTGATGGAATTTGTGGTCATTACTGCAATCGACCACAAGGCTTTAGCACAAAGACTAAACCAAGGGGATGGCTGTCACACCCTTTTTTCGGCTGCTGAAAGGATTAAGCTGGTGCCTGTAGACGCATTCAGCTAGACAAAAGAGTTCCTAGAATGATTAACCGTAAACCCACAGAAGCCTGATAGCTGCTCTTAAGTATCTGAAATTAAGTCTAGGGAGAAATGCAGGAAAGAATTGTGGGTGGGGCGCCTGGGTGGCTCAGGCAGGTTCAGCATTGGACTCAGGGTTTTGGCTGAGGTCCTGATCCACTCTTGGTTTGGTTTTGGCTCAGATCACACATGATCTTGCGGTTTTGGTTTGTGGGTTTGAGCCCAGCGTCCAGCTCTGCCTGCTGGCGGCACAGAGCCTGCTTGGGATTCTCTCTCTCTCTCCCTCCCCCCACCCCTCCCCGATTCGTGTTGTTTGGCTTTCTCAAAATAAATAAACTTAAAAAAATAAAAGATGGAGCACCTGGGTGGCCCAGTCGGTTAAGTGTCCGACTCTTGGTTTCGGCTCACGTCATGATCCCACAGTTGGTGGGTTTGAGCCCCGCATCAGGCTCTGTGCTGGCAGTGGGGAACCTGCTTGGGATTCTTTCTCTCCCTCTCTCTGCCCTTCCCCCCCTGCTCATGCTGTCTTTGTCTCTCTCAAAAGAAATAAATTAAAAAAAAAAAAGAAGAATTATGGGCATTGCTTTTGATCCATGAAGTTGTCTGAAATGAAAGACCTAGAAAATATCCAGTTTTGAAAGAACTACGTTGGCAGACTGTCCCCCACTCGGACTGAAAGGTTCTGGAGATACAAAAGGACCTCTGTGCCCCCAATTTTCTACAGACAGAAAGGCGGCTAAGAAAGCTTCTCCACCAACACAGAGGGCATATTTTCAACGCCCTCTTGCAATGTGACCAAGGAGGAAGGCGAGAAAGGAAGGACCTGGTGAGTATTGAGGGGGATCTAACAGGAAGGATGCTCGGGTAGTAAATGCTCCACTGAGGTTCTTGGCTACACGCCTTGTATTTGTCTTCTTAGGACCTTTTAACACCATTGACCGTTCCGTCTTTCCAGGAATCTAGTCCTCTTTGGGCTTGTACTGCGCCACATCCTTCAGATTCCCCTCCTACATCCCTGCCAGGTGCTTTCAAGTCTCTCCTTTCCTGGCTCTTCTCCTGCTCAAACACCTTCAAGGTCATTCCCGAGACTCCTCTCTCCAGCTATACAGGACCCAACACCATGGCATTGAAGACCATCTCTGGGCCGGCGACCATCAAATAAATCTCTATCTCGGCCACTTCCCTACACTCCAGACTCCCCAGTGTTCTGCAATCCGGTTCTGACGCTAACCCCCCGGAGTTAGCACACACATTCCACGGGTTTAAAAGCACAGTCGCCAAAACCTTCGCTTCACAAGCCAAATTCAGGGGTACCCCAGACCACCCACACTCTGACCAACTGGGTACACATTCAGGGGTTACCACTGCCCCCCTCTTTCAGATTTGATAATTTGCTAGAATGACTCACAAAATTCAGGAAACTCTATACTTCTTATCACAGTTTTGTTACAGAGGATGCAAACCAGAACCAGTCAAATGGAAAGACACACAGTGAGGGGCTTGGAAAGGTCTTAAGTGCGGAATTTCTTCGTCCTCTCCCCCACGGAATCAGGACACTACCCTCTCAGCATGTTAATGTGTTGACCAACCAGAAAGTTCAATGAGCCCTGGGTATGCAGAATTTTCACTGAGGTCTTATTACACAGGTAGGATGGATTGATACATTAATCATGTGGTTGAATTCATGATTTGGCCTCCCCTGCCTGGAGGTGAGGCTCAAAATTCCAACCCTCTAGTCCCATTTGCTCTTTCTAGCCAGCCCCCATCTGAGTCATCTTGATGTGAAATATTGGGGTCCAGGAGTGAACAGTTAAGAAAAAATTCTTTTGGGGCGCCTGGGTGGCTCAGTCGGTTGAGCGGCTGACTTCGGCTCAGGTCATGATCTCGCGGTCTGTGAGTTCGAGCCCCGTGTCGGGCTCTGTGCCGACAGCTCAGAGCCTGGAGCCTGCTTCGGATTCTGTGTCTCCCTCTCTCTCCGCCCCTCCCCCGCTTGTGCTCTCTGTCTATCAAAAATAAATAAAATGTAAAAAAAAAAAATTTTTTTTTAAATAAAAAAAATTTTTTTTGTTTATTTTTGAGAGAGACAGAGACAGAGCTTTCTGTCTATCAAAAATAAATAAAATGTAAAAAAAAAATTTTTTTTTAATAAAAAAATTTTTTTTTTTTTTGTTTATTTTTGAGAGAGACAGAGACAGAGCGCTGGCGGGGGAGGGGCGGAGAAAGAGGGAGACACAGAATCCGAAACAGGCTCCAGGCTCTGAGCTGTCGGCACAGAGCCGACGCGGGGCTCGAACTCACAAACCGCGAGATCATGACCTGAGCCAAGTCGACACTTAACGGACTGAGCCAGCCAGGCGCCCCTTCAAAGGGATTTTCATTTTTTTTTTTTAATGTTTATTTACTTTTGAAGGAGAGAGAGACACAGTGTGGGGGTGGTGGGGCAGAGAGAGAGGGAGACACAGAATCTGAAGCAGAATCTGAAGCAGGCTCCAGGCTCCGAGCTGTCAGCACAGAGCCCGACGCGGGGCTCGAACCCACAAACCGCGAGATCATGACCTGAGCCGAAGTCAGCCGCTCAGCTCCACCGACTGAGCCACCCAGGCGCCCCAAGGGATTTTCATATGTTAAAGAAGACTTACAGGTCCTGGAGGTGAGGCGAATGTCAGGTTGAGGTCGCCTTTTGCCTGGAGCAAAGCATTAACACCCAGGCAGCTGAGTTCCTGGGGGAAGGTCACCCTGCCTGTCTCCAGTACTTGTCAAGGGCTGCAAGTTTCATTTTTTTTCTGTATTTCTTATGCCTTTGTTTTCCAGTCAGTCTCACACTAACTCAGGAATGGCCCAGGACTCACAAAGAAAATCCCGGCACTTGGGAAATCCCAAGGATTTAGGGGATACCTCCCCGGAACCACAGCCAAAGACCAGCCAAATTCTTTACCCTACACCACTTGCACATCTGGCTATCTCCTTGACACAGCTAATTGCCTACCCGACATTCGAGAGTCTAGCAGGCATCGCAAGCTTCACACATTGAAAACAAATCTGAATTTTCCCCACACTGGATCGTCCCCCCCAGTCTTCCTGGATTCAGGAAATGACAGGCTCTTTCAACAAGGTTCTCGAGACAACAATCTGGGGATCGTCCTTTATTCTTTCCTCCCCCTACTCCCTGGTATCTGACCTAGCAGCAAGTGCCAAGCCACATGACAGACCTGTTCACATCGCCTCATTGTCACAGGTGCTACTCTGGCCCACAACACCATCGCTTGTTTCCGGTCTGGTTTACGCAAGCGTCCCAGCCGGTCTCTTTTGCGTCTTCTCCTGCTTTCCAGGCCATTCTTCACATCGCAGGTGAAGAATCAGGTGATGAGACTCCCCTGCTTAAAAACCGTCCAGTATCGGGGCGCCTGGGTGGCTGAGTCCGTTAAGCGTCTGACTTCAGCTCAGGTCACGATCTCGCGGTCCGTGAGTTCGAGCCCCGCGTCAGGCTCTGGGCTGATGGCTCGGAGCCTGGAACCTGTTTCCGATTCTGTGTCTCCCTCTCTCTCTGCCCCTCCCCCGTTCATGCTCTGTCTCTCTCTGTCTCAAAAGTAAATAAACGTTAAAAAAAAAAAAAAAAAGTCCAGTATCTCTCACTGACTCGGAATAAGGCTTCCTACCATGGCCTGGGTGATCTGACCTCTGGCTGTTTCTCAGACTTCAGCTTCTACTTTCCCACCACCCTTACTCCACTCCAGCCCCACAGGCCTTATCTCATTTTTTCAAGCACATCGAGTTCCTTCCCCCCTGCAGCCTTTATACCAGCTGTTCCCCGGCCTGGAATATTCTTCTTCCAGGTCACACGGCTGCCCCTTTCTGGTCACTCGGGCCTCAATTTAATGCCACCTCCCAGGACATGCGGGTACTCTTGATATTAATGTGGTTCCCTAATCATACCCTGTTTATTTTTGGATAGCACTTATCACTCCTGGATAGTTATTTCTTCTTCTTCTTTTTAATGTTTTTATATATTTTTGAGAAGAGAGAGACAAAGCATGAGCAGGGGAGGGGAAAGAGAAAGAGGGAGACACAGAATCCGAATCCGAAGCAGGCTCCAGGCTCTGAGCTGTCAGCCCAGAGCCCGATGCGGGGCTCAAACTCACGGACTGTGAGATCATGACCTGAGCTGAAGTCAGACACTCAACCGAGGGAGCCACCCAGGTGCCCCCCGGATATTTACGTCTTAATCACTTTCTTTGTTTATTACTTCCTCGCCTCCTGCAGAATGGGAGCGTCAGGAGAGTGGAGATCTCATTTATTTTGCACTATCCTATGTCCTCCGTACCAATACAAAGGCTGGAACAACATAAGCATTCGATAAATGAGCGAAATTAGGTGAGTTATCCTCACCCAACTTGAGGCGGGGCTAGTTTGCCCGGACTAAGGGACGTTTTTGCTCTGGAACAACATATATTAATGTATTAATCGGCTGAGGCCATTATAACAAAATGCCATAAACCGGGTCCTAAAGAAAGTTCTTTTCTCACAGTTTTGGAGCCTGGAAGTGTGAGATCAGGATACGAGGATAGTCAGGTTCCTGTGAGAGCTTTCGGCCTGGCTAGCAGACTGCTACTCTCTCACCGAGTGATCCCATCACATCTCATTAGGGCACTAATCCCATCTTAAGGTCCCCTGTCTCATGCCATCATCTAAACCTAATTACTTCCCCCCAAAGCCCCGGCTCCAAATACCATCACATTGGAGGTTAGGGCTTCCTCTTAGAGAGGACACAATTCGGTCCACAACTTTGCTTTTTTCTGTCCTCTTGTTTTCCTGCAAGACCTATGTATCTCACCGACATCTTGGTGGTTTGTGATCCCCCCCAAAAGAATGTTTTGGGCAACTGAGAAAGGACCTGGGTGTCTTGAACTTCTTTGATATTTACTTGGGCTTTCGTTCTCCAGCTGTATTGTATCCTTTGCCATTATTCCACCCTATGTGAGCATGCTTTGCGGAGTCCTTCCGATCTGACCTTGGGAAGTGCTGCTTCTCCTTCCTGCCCAGCCACCTGTTTGGCCCCTTCCGCTTCTGTGAACTCCTTCCCGAAGGTCAGATGCGTCTAAGGGGACAGAGGGAGCGCGAGATGAGGCGGTGGGATTGTTCAGGCAGCGCTGCCGCGGGGCCCCCGTGGCCGCTGGAAGGAAGGGGCCAGGAATGGCTCTGGCAGCTGGAGGCCTCTGTGAGGCCAGAACGCCCTTCCACATCCGGGTCCACATCCGGGTCCAAACCGAGGGCACACCCCAGAAGCCTCGGCTGCCTCGACGGCTCCCGCACATCATTCTGTCGCCCTCGGCGAGGAGATCTGAAGCAGACAACCACCCGTGGGCATCAGAAGGCACCTACTCAAGTGCCCACCTCCCAAGGGGAGGAGGCTGCGGGTTCTAGGACCCCCGTCCTCCGACTAGGGCCCATCCTTTGATGGCCTGTTGGAAGCCCCCAGAGAGGCCAGATGGAAAACTGAGCCCCTGAGAGTGAAGGAGGCAGCCGGTTCTCAGGGATTCAAGGGCGTGATGCTCTCCGCTTATGGATTAACCATCCCCGTCTTTCGCACGGAAGCCCCACCTCCAAACAGGAAGAAAATGAGAGAGAAACTTTCCAAATCATGATTTTGCGAATCATAGTATTCCCTATGTGTGAGTGGTTCTTAGTGAAGAATTTAAAAGAAAGAGAAGGTAGGCAAATCTATTGCTTAGGATGAGCATTTAAATTTCTGATTATCCAAGGCCTCCCCTAACAACAATGCATAACTGAGACTTGGCTAAAATAAACATTCCTGATGATTGTGCAAACAGTCCTAGATGGATAGACGATTCTTAATGCCTAGCTTATAGCAACTTACAGACCAATCGAATTTTTTTTATATTTTTTTAATGTTTATTTACTTGTGAGAGAGAGACAGAGACAGACAGCGTGTGAGCAGGGAAGGGGCAGAGAGAGAGGGAGCCATAGAACATGAAGCAGGCTCCAGGCTCTGAGCTGTCAGCACAGAGCCCGACGCGGGGCTCGAACTCACAAATGGTGAGATCATGACCCGAACCAAACTCAGACTTAACCGACTGAGCCACCCAGGCACCCCTGACCAATCTAATTTTTTATTAAAGGGGAAGATAGCATTTGTTTTTCTTTTCTTTTTTTTTTTTTTTAATTTTTTTTTCAACATTTATTTATTTTTGGGACAGAGAGAGACAGAGCATGAACGGGGGAGGGGCAGAGAGAAAGGGAGACACAGAATCGGAAGCAGGCTCCAGGCTCCGAGCCATCAGCCCAGAGCCTGACGCGGGGCTCGAACTCGCGGACCGCGAGATCGTGACCTGGCTGAAGTCGGACGCTTAACCGACTGCGCCACCCAGGCGCCCCAGCATTTGTTTTTCTATCAAATTCCATTCGTTTCATTTCTTCCTTCCATTCTCCTAACTTCCGCTTTTTAAAATTTAATCTCTTCACAACTTCCACCAAAGACTAAATCTTGGCCCCTCTTCTAGAATCTTTGACACCTTTAACCCCCCAAACTACACCTGTTCTGTTCTATCTGCTCAGTTTCTAGACTTTTGTTCAAAGTGTGAGGAAGAAAATCCCATCCTGAGAAATGAAAAGCGAGGCATATTTAAAAAAAAAAAAAAATTCTCTCTAGAAGGGCCAGCTGAGGGGCAGCAAATTTCCCATAAAATCTAAAGTGATTTTATATTTTATTTTATTTTATTTTATTTTCATACATATGGATTTTTGTGGTCAGCCTGGATTGTGCCCTGTACAGAAGGAAGAGAGCTTGGCAAATAGTCTGAACTCTTCTAGCGGTAAAGCTACATACACTCTAGGGATAAAACTGAAATAGACCCATTGTAACAAAGCCTGAAACCATGCCTCAGCAAGACAGGGTTATGTATCAGTAACTTAACTGCCTGCCAGAACAAAGCGTAATATTCTTTATGGGAAGATAAAGTAATTTCAGAACCTCTACAATGTAGTAGCACAATGTCCAACATACAATAAAAAATTACTGCACATGAAAAGAAGGAAAATGCAACCAATGATCTGCAGACAAAAGAGCCCATAGAAGAAACTTCTTCCTTTTGTTTGTAGCTACTTCAGACAATTTCTAACTCCATGATAACCTAGAGCTCTCTTTTTATACTCTGAGTGAACTCCTTAACAACTTTATACCTGGTTCACACGGTATTTTTAAATTATTATTGAGGTATATTTGATAGACAATATTATATTTGTTTCAGGTATACAATAGGATGATATCTATCTATCTTTATAGTATATAGTGAAATAATCACCATGGTAAGTCTAGTTAACATCTCTCACCATATATAGTTACACAATTTTCTTTATCTTTTCTTTTCTTTTTTTTTTTCAATATATGAAGTTTATTGTCTTTTTTTTTTAATTTTTTTTTTAACGTTTATTTATTTTTGAGACAGAGAGAGAGAGAGCATGAATGGGGGAGGGTCAGAGAGAGGGAGACACAGAATCTGAAACAGGCTCCAGGCTCTAGGCTCTGAGCGGTCAGCACAGAGCCTGACGCGGGGCTCGAACTCACAGACCGCGAGATCATGACCTGAGCCGAAGTCGGCCGCTTAACCGACTGAGCCACCCAGGCGCCCCTGAAGTTTATTGTCAAAATGGTTTCCATTTTTTCTTTATCTTTTCAACCACTGGTGGACACTTAGGTCATTTCCACCTTTGGCTGTTGTCAATAATGCTGCCTGGGTAGCTCAGTCGGTTAAGAGTCTGACTTCAGCTCGGGTCATGATCTCACAGTTCATGGTTTGGGCCCCGCATCATGCTCTGCACTGGTGGTGTGGAGCCTACTTGGGATTCTCTCTCTCATTCTCTCTCTCTCTATATATATATGTGTGTGTATACACACACACACACACACACATATATATCTGCCCTTCCCCACTGTGCTCTCGAAATAAATAAATAAATAAATAGGGGCGCCTGGGTGGCTCAGTTGGTTAAGCGTCCACCTTCAGCTCAGGTCATGATCTCACAGTTTGTGAGTTCGAGCCCCACATCAGGCTCTGTGCTGACAACTCAGAGCCTGGAACTTGCTTCGGGTCTATGTCTCCCTCTCTCTCTCTGCCCTCCCCTGTTTTCACTCTGTCTCTCTCTCTCTCTCTTTCTCAAAAATACATAAACATTAAAAATTTTTACAAAAAGAAGCAAAATAAATAAGCTTAGAAAATAAATTTAAAAAAAATTTTTTTAATGTTTATTTATTTTTGAGAGAGACAGAGACAGAATGCGAGTGGGTTAGGGGCAGAGAGAGAGGGAGACACAGAATCCGAAGCAGGCTCCAGGCTCCCAGCTGTCAGCACAGAGCCCGACGCGGGGCTTGAACCCACGAAAGGTGAGATCATGACCTGAGCCGAAGTCGGACGCTCAACCGACTGAGCCACCCAGGCACCCCAAGCTTAGAAAAAATTTTAAGAGACAGACTGATGCTTGCCACAAGTGGGGGGTGGGCAAAACGGGTGAAGGGGATCAAAACATACAAACTTCCATTTTTTAAATAATTTCCAATTATAAAATTAATAAGTCATGAGGATGTAATGTACAGCATGGTGATTACAGTTAACAATAGTGTGTTGCATATTTTGAAGTTGCTAAGAAAGTAAATCTTAAAGTGCTCATTACAAGAAAAAAATTTTCTAAGTAATAGGAAGCAATGACATGATGCTTAACATCATCGGCCATCAAAGAAATGCAAATCAAAATCACAGTGAGCTATGACACCCACTAGCATGGCTATTATCAAAAAGACAGACAATAGGGGCGCCTGGGTGGCTGAGTCCGTTAAGCGACCGACTTCGGCTCAGGTCATGAGTTCGAGCCCCGTGTCAGGCTCTGTGCTGACAGCTCAGAGCCCGCAGCCTGTTTCAGATTCTGTGTCTCCCTCTCTCTCCGCCCCTCCCCTGCTCACGCTCTGTCTCTGTCCCAAAAATAAATAAACATTAAGAAAAAAAAATTTTTTTTTAAATTTATGAATGCATAAACAAAATGCACTGTATGGCACATTCATACAATGAAATATTATTTGGGAATAAAAACAGTGATGTATTCAAAAGATAGAGAAATATCGAATCATTAGGCTGTAAACTGGAAACTAACATAACGTTATATGTCAATTACATCTCAAAAAAAAAAAAAAAAAAAGAAGCACAGGCATACCTCGGAGATATTGTGGCTTTGGTTCCAGACCCACCACAATAAAACGAATATTGCAATAAAATGAGTCAGATGAATTTTTTGGTCTCCTCGTGCATATAAAATGAGGTGTACGGCTTACTACAGTCTAGCAAGTGTGCAATAGCATTACGTCTAAAAAAAAAAGGACACATCTTAATTTTAAAATGCTTTATTGCAAAAAAAATGCTATCATTAAGCTTTCAGCGAGTTGTGATCTTTTGCTGGTGGAGGGTCTTTTGCTTTGAGACGGACAGCTGGTGACGGATGAGGGTGGCAGCTGCTGAGGGCTGGGGTGGCTGTGGCGATTTCTTAAAATAAGACAGCAAGGAAGCGGGCTGTGTCAACCGACGCTTCCTTTCACAGGGGACTTCTCTGCAGCGTGCCGTGCTGCGTGAGAGCACCATCCCCAACGGAACTTTCGAAATTGTGGAGTCATGGCTTTCAAGCCCTGTTTTATCAATGAAGTTCGTGTGATATCCCAAATCTGGTGTTTGTCTTTTTGCCACTCTTCCCGCCATCTTCGCCGGGAGCCGGGTCCCTCTCAGAAGCACCCCCCCCCCCATCTGTTCAACTTAGTCACGAGATGGCAGCAATGTACTCCCATCTTCTGGTTCCACTCCTGCTCCTAGTTCTCTTGCTTTTCCACCACGTCTGCAGGGACTTCTTCCACTCAAGTCCTGAGCCCCTCAAAGCCATCCACAAGGGTTGGAATCAAGTTCCTCCAACTCCTGTGAACGCTGATATTTTGACCTCTTCCCGCAAACCACAAATGTTCTTCGTGGCATCTAAACGGTGAATCCTGGGACACCCGGGGGGCTCAGTCGGTTGAGCGTCCGAGTCTTGATTTGGGGCTCAGGTCATGATCTCAAGGTTGTGGGATCAAGCCCTATGTCAGGCTTTTTGCTGAGCATGAGTGTGCTTAAGATTCTCTCTCTCTCTCTCTCTCTCTCTCTCTGCCTCTGTTCCTCTCCCCAACTTGTGCTCTCTCTCTCTTAAAAAAAAAAAAAAAAAAAAATTAAATGGTGAAACCTTTCCAGAAGGTTTGCAATTTACTTTGCTTCAGATCCATCAAAGGAATCACTATCTAGGAGAGCTGAAACCTCACAAAACGTATTTCTTAAACAACAAGACTTGAAAGTCAAAATGACTCTTTTATCCAAGGGCTGCACAATGGATGTGGTGTTAGCAGACATGAAAAAAACATTAATCTCGTACATCTCCACCAGAGCTCTTGGGTGACCAGGGTGCATTGTCAGTGGGCAGTAATCTTTTGGAAAGGAACCTTTTTCCTTTCCAACGCGGCAGTTCTCAACAGTGGGCTTAAAATATCCAGGAAACCATGATGTAAACAGATGTGCTCTCATCCAGGCTTTGTTCCATTTCTACAGCACAGGCTAAAAAGAGTTAACTACTCGGTGAGGAAGAGGAACCTGAAGTTCAGGATAATTCGATTACACCTGAGGACAAAAGTCCCCTCGTCGTTGGGGCGCCTGGGTGGCTCAGTCGGTTGAGTGTCCGACTTCAGCTCAGGTCATGATCTCGTGGCCCGTGAGTTCGAGCCCCGCATCGGGCTCTGTGCTGACGGCTCAGAGCCCGGAGCCTGTTTCAGATTCTGTGTCTCCCTCTCTCTGACCCTCCCCTGTTCATGCTCTGTCTCTGTCTCAAATATAAATAAACATTAAAAAAAAAATTTTTTTTCATTCTGGTTTTTTCTGTTTTGTTTTGTTTTACAGAGAGAGCACACACGAGCAGAGGGAGAGAGAGAGAGAGAGAGAGAGAGAGAGAGAGAATATCCCATGCAAGTCCATGGTCAGCACAGAGCCTGACTCGGGGCTCGATCCCACTACCCTGAGATCATGACCTGAGCCGAAATCAAGAGTTGGGAGGCTCAACCGACTGAGCCGCCCAGGCGTCCCTTAACATAACTCCTCAGGGCCCGAGGGTTTTCAGAATGCTAAGGGAGCACTGGCTTCAACTGAAAGTCACCAGCTGCGTTAGTCCCTCACAAGAGAGTGACCCTATCTTCTGAAGCTTTGAAGCCTGTTATTGACTTCTCCTCTCTAGCTATGAAAGTCCTCTTCCTCCAAAGAAGGCTGGTGTGCCTCCCATGAAAATCTGGTATCAATAATTATCCTAGCTAGATCTCCAGGATCACGTGCTACAACTTGTACATCAACGCGTGCTGCTTCACCTTGGACTTTTATGGTATGGAGAGGACTTCTTTCCCACGAGCCAACCTCTGCTCGCCTCGTATTTTCCTTCCGCAGCTCCCTCACCTCTCTCACCCTGCACAGAACTGAAGAACTTTGGGGCCCTTGCCCTGCATGAGGTCGTGGCTTACGGGAATGTTGTGGCCGGTTTGATCTTCTCTCCAGACCGCTGACACTTTCTCCATTATCGGCCATAAGGCTGTTCCACTTCCTAACTCCTGTGTTCCCCGCGGCTGCCACTGCTCATTTCCTCCCAGAGCTTTTCCTCGGCATCCACGACTTGGCTAACTGTTCGGCACGAGAGGCCTGGCTTTCAGCCTATCTCGGCTCTCGGCATGCCTTTCTCGCCGCGCTTAATCATTGCCAGCTTTTGATTTAAAGGGAGGGATGTGAAACTCTCCCTTTCCCGTGAACACTTAGAGGCCACTGTCGGGTTTCTAACGGGCCTGACTTCCGTATTGCCAGGTCTCGGGGAATAGGGATGCCTGGGGATTAAGTTCACTGTCTTACATGGGTGCTGTTGGTGGTGCCCTGAAACAGGCACAGTAAGTGACATCAAAGATCACTGGGCAGGCGTCATCGTAACAAACATATGTAACCGACAAAAGTCTGACGCGTGGCAAGAATTACAAAAAGGGGACACGGAAACACAAAGCGAGCGAGTGCCGTTGGAAGAAATGGCGCCGTCGGCTTGCTCACTCCAGGGCTGCCACAAGCTTTCACGGCAAAAAACGTGGCAGCGGGGCGCCTCGGTGGCTCAGTTGGTGAAGCGGCCGACTTCGGCTCAGGTCACGATCTCGCGGTCCGTGAGTTCGAGCCCTGCGTCGGGCTCTGGGCTGACCGCTGGGAGCCTGGAGCCTGTTTCAGATTCTGTGTCTCCCTCTCTCTCTCTGCCCCTCCCCCGTTCATGCTCTGTCTGTCTCTGTCTCAAAAACAAATAAACGTAAAAACAAAAAACAACAACAGCAAAAAAAAAAACCGTGGCGTCTACAAAGTGCAATAAAACGAGGTATGCCTGTATTGGTTTCGTCTACAACCTGAACAAACCTCGAAAACACTGGCTAAGTGAAAGAAGCCAGTCACCAAAGGCCACAGCTCGTTCGGTTCTATGTCTATGAAATGTCCACACAGGCAAATCTAGGGAGACAGATTGGTTGCCGGGGGCTGGAGGAAGGGGGCAATGGGGAACGACCATGAACGGGGTTTCTTTGCGGGGGAGGGGTGAAAATGCCCTAAAACGGGGCTGCGGGGATAGATGCTGAACTCTGACTGTGCAAAACCCAAGGGATTACACACTTCAAGTGGGTGAATTTTATGGTACGGGATGATATGGCTGAGTAGAATTGTATTTCTTTTTAAAAAAAAAAAAAAATTTTTTAACGTTTATTTATTTTGGAGACAGAGAGAGACAGAGCATGAACGGGGGAGGGGCAGAGAGAGAGGGAGACACAGAATCGGAAGCAGGCTCCAGGCTCCGAGCCGTCAGCCCAGAGCCCGACGCGGGGCTCGAACTCACCGGACCGCGAGATCGTGACCTCAGCTGAAGTCGGACGCTCCACCGACTGAGCCACCCAGGCGCCCCCTTGAATAACTGACTTCAGTGGGAGGTACCTTCCAGGGAATTGCCACATGCAGAGACCGGACCGTCTGAAATGTGTTCTGCGGGGAGGTGACCCTCATCTGGCCGGTTAGTTATCATTTCTGGGTTTTCCCCTTTCAGGCAGGAGTCCATCCATCTTTCGGGGCCACCTGCTGCCTGGGGATGATGCCAGCTTGAAAGGTCCAGCGAATGTCCCAGGTGCTGCCCACTGCTGGGTACTTTTTGCTACCAAGGGCTGTGCTCAGGAAGCCCCAGAACGTGACGCAGCCCATCTAAGAGTCCCTGAGTGATAGGACACCCATTTCCCGTGCAACTGACCTGCAGCCTGCACCTTCGATTTGTTTTCTCCCCTGCAGCCCGAAGGGGGATTTACCTCAACCCGTGTCTGGGCCGCCATTTGGAGGGGAGTTAGTTGCCCAGTGGCTGAAGTTTTCTGGATTTAATTGTCCCTGACAGTTGGTGCCAATCGAACAAACCGGTCAGTCCGACCCCCGAGTGGCTACCTCATCATCTGGGTGCTTACGTTTTCCATTATAAATCCAGGCTGAGGTCACAGTGACTCGGAGGGAAGTTACAGCTTTCCCTTCCTGTCGCCCACGGGGACCTCTCAGAAAGCTTCTCTCGGGCAGGCCAGTGCTTCCTCGTTGAGGTAAAGACCCACTGAGATTGGTGCCCTTGTAGGAGACCCAAGAGAGCTCCGTCATCCCCCTACCATGGGAGGACAGCCGGAAGACGGCTGTCTACACCGGGAAGCTGCTTCTCGCCAGACACCCAAGCTGCCTATGACTTGACCTTGGGCTTCCCAGGCTCCCGGGGAACCAGGACTGTGCACAATAAATTTCCGTGGTTTATAAGCCACACCGTCTGTGGTATTGTTACAGCAGCCCAGGCTGACCAAGACATTCAGTTTTGGGGGCGCCAGGGTGGTTCAGTCGGTTGAGCGTCCGACTCTGGAGTTCGGCTCGGGTCATGATCCCAGGGTCGTGGGATCAAGCCGTGCCTCAGGCTCTGTGCTGAGCGTGGAACCTGCTTAAGATTCTTTCTCTCTCTCCCTCTGCCCGCCCCCATCCCGCTTTCATGCTCTCTCTCGCTCTCTCTCTCTCTCTCAAAAAAAAGATAATCTAGCTTTTGCCCCAAACCATCTCCAATGTTCCTCCCTTCCCACTCACTCAAGAGCAGACCCTAGTACAACTCTGCATAAATGACTGCCCTTGACCACCAGGGAGTATTTGACCTACAGTCACAGCCACAGGTTGGAGGGTAGGAGTCCTTCTCTCCTGTGCAAGAAGGGGAACAATTATAAGCCCCTCCCCTTCATCTGTAACTCTAGCCAACCCAAAACATTGGGGTCTTGGGGCCACAGTAAACTACCACCTGTCCCCCTTGTCACCAAATGCTTCAGCAACCACAGTCACCACCATCCAAACATCCTAACCCATAGCTGGTGAGTTGGGCTACAGGGTCTCACCTATGTCTTTCCAAAAGGACACTGCGATCTCCTCAACTTCCAGAAGAAGAGGTGTTAAAAATCCAATATAAGCAACTTGTCAGGGGCAGGTGGGCCAAGCCCCATGAAGTATGGCCTCTGTATGGGTTCAATGGCATCCTCCTAAATGATATGCCCACCCTGGACCTTAGAATGTGACCTTGTCTGGGGGCACCTGGCTCAGTTGGTTAAGCGTCCGACTTCGACTCAGGTCATGATCTCGTATTTGTGGGTTCGAGCCCCGCGTCGGGCTCTGTGCTGACAGCTCAGAGCCTGGAGCCTGCTTTGGATTCTGTGTCTCCCTCTCTCTCTGCCTCTCCCCTGCTTAGGCTCCCTCTCTCTCAAAAGTAAACATAAAAATTTTTTTTAAAAGGGGAGCCTGGGTGGCTCAGTCAGTTAGGTGCCCGAGTTCAGCTCAGGTCATGATCTCACTGCTTGTGAGTTCGAGCCCCGCACCGGGCTCTATGCTGACAGCTCAGAGCCTGGACCTTGCTTCGGATTCTGTGTCTCCGTCTCTCTCTGCCTCTCCCCCACTCATTCTCTCTCTCTCTCTCTCTCAAAAACAAACAAACATTAAAAGAAAGTTAAAACAACAACAACAAAAGAATGTGACCTTATCTGAAATAAGGGTTTTTGCAGATGTCTGTAAGTATCCCAAGATTACATCATCCTGGATGAGAGTGGGCCGTAAGTCCAATAACGACTGTCTTCATAGGAGACAGACAGAGACAGAGCCACAGAGAAGACCATGTGAAGACGAAGGCTGAGACTGGAGTGATTTGTCTACAGGCCAAGGAGGGTCAAGGACCGCTGTCAAGCACCGGAAGCTGGAAGAGAGGCGTAGGTCTAAGGGTCTCCAGAACTGACCTACTGACACCTTGATTTCAGACCTCCGGCCTCCGGAACCGTTTTAAGCCACCAGCTTCGAGGGAATTGTAACAGCCTCCCTAGGAAACTAATAAAGCCTCGTTTGTTTTTTTTTTTAATTTTTTTTAACATTTATTGATTTTTGAGACAGAGAGAGACAGAGCATGAACGGGGGAGGGTCAGAGAGAGAGAGGGAGACACAGAATCTGAAACAGGCTCCAGGCTCCCAGCTGTCAGCCCAGAGCCCGACGCAGGGCTTGAACTCACGGACAGCGTGATCATGATCTGGGCCGAAGTCGGACGCTTCACCGACTGAGCCACCCAGGCGCCCCTAATAGAGCCTCTTTACAGCAAGACACATAGGCCAACTTTGACCAACTTCTGCCAAGAGTTACAAATGTTGAATTAGGAACATGGGATTTTTTACCTTGTAAAAAAACAGCCGCTTTCCCTGGACTGTCAGGGAAACTCACTGTTTCAAGACGCTCTCCCTGGCCGGCAGGCCTCGAGAGTTGCTGGGATTATTGGTTGTGGTTGCTCCCCCTGGCAGGCAGCCAAGGCCATGAAGAATGGGATCTTGAACTTGCCAAACAACAAGACATCATTATAAAGACAAGAAATAACAAGAGTTGATGAGGACGTGGGGGGGAAAGGGAGCCCTCGGATGCTGCTGGTGGGAATGTGAATTGGTGCAGCCGCCTAAGGAAAACAATACGGAGGTTCCTCGAAAAATTACAAGTACATCGATCATACGATCCAGCAATTCTAAGTCCGCTTCTGGGTACTTACCCGAAGAAAGGGAAGATGCTAACTCGAAAAGATGCACGCATCCTTATGTTCATTGCAACATGATTTACAACAGCCGAGATATGGAAGCAACCTAAGTGTCCATTGGTGGATGAACGGATGAGGATGTGATCCGTATCGGCAACGGAATACCACTCAGCCATAGAGAAGAATGTGGTCGCCATTGGTGACAACATGGATGCACCATGAGGACATTAAGCTAAGTGAAATACGTCAAAGATAAATAACATAGGATTTCACTTCTGTGTGGAATCTAAAAAGCGATCTGAACAAACAGAACTCAGAGACGCAGAAGATAGATACAGTGGTGTTTATCAGAGGGAAAGGAGGGAGGGGGTGGGTGAAAAGGGTTGGGGGGGGTCAACCGTATGGTAAGGAATGGCAACTAGACTTACTGTGGCGATCACTTTGCAGGGAGTATACACGTGTCACTCTGCTGTGCCATACGCCTGAAACTAACATAACGTTATATACCAATTTGACCCCAATACAAAATAAAGGGGCACCTGGGTGGCTCAGTTCGGTTAAGCGTCCAACTCTTGATTTCGGCTCGGGTCACGATCTCACGATTCGGGGGTTCGAGCCCCGTGTCTGGCCGTGCACTGACAGCGCTGAGCGTGCTTGGGATTCTCTCTCTCCCTCGCTCTCTGCCCCTCCCCCACTATGGGCAAGCAAGCGCGTACTCTCTCTCCCTCTCTCAAGAATGAATGAATTAGGGGCGCCTGGGTGGCTCAGTCGGTTGAGCATCCGACTTCAGCTCAGGTCACGATCTCTCGGTTCGTGAGTTGGAGCCCTGCGCCGGGCTCTGTGCCGACAGCTGGGAGCCTGGAGCCTGCTTCCGATTCTGTGTCTCCCTCGCTTTCTGCCCCTCCCCTGCTCATGCTCTGTCTCCCTGTCAAAAATAAACATAAAAAAGAATGAATAAATAAGTAAATAAATATTATATAACTATACATGTTTATTATAGACAAATAGAGCAATATAATGTACAATGGAAAAAATAAAAACCTTCCTATGCAGAGATTAAAAAAGAAAAAAGATATCATCATAGACTGAAAATTTTGGACACCAGAAGAATTTTCTAGCACTTTGTGTACATTCACAGTACAGCCTGTGACGCATTTCAGTCCCGGTTATGACCGTTCATACAGTAAATGGTCTGGACCCTTCACTTGCAAAGTTCCTTTATCTTTACCTCCAGCAACCCCCCCCCACCCCCCACCGCTTTCCTGCAAGTTTTTTGCCCAAATCCATTAGGTGTTTAAAAAAAAAAAAAAACAGAAACACAAACCAGGGAGTTTTAACACAGACACTGTGGGAATTACGCAGCCACTTGCACAACTTCGCGTTGGGTTTTGTTAATGTTTATTTACATTTGAGAGAGAGAGAGCACCCATGAGCACTGGAGCGGGGGTGGGGGTAGGGGAAGAGAGAGAGACAGAGACAGAGTTTGAAGCAGGCTCCAGGCCCCGGGCCATCAGTGCAGAATCCGACTCAGGGCTTGAACTCATGAGCTGTGAGATCATGACCTGATCTGAGGTCGGATGCTTGCTCGACTGAGCCATCCAGGCGCCCCGCACTTCCTTTCGGTTTTAAGTGGCCATCAACTCAGCCTCAAACTCACCTTTTAACACCTGAAAGCACCGATCCTCCCTCTCGCCGCCGCTTGACCTCCAAACGTCTATCAACAGGTGGTGTTAACCATGAGGTTCCAGAAAGTCCTATACGCCAACCTGACCCACGCAGCTCCCGAATAGGTAGGACACCTGCCCTCTCGCCCACGACTTAGGTGAGGGCTAAGCTACCAGACCCTGGGCCACGTGTAGTACCCCCTACCCTGGCCCATGCAGCCTCCAGTCTTTTTTTTTTTTTAATGTTTTTATTTTTGAGACAGAGAGAGACAGAGCATGAACGGGGGAGGGACAGAGAGAGAGGGAGACACAGAATCGGAAGCAGGCTCCGAGCCATCAGCCCGGAGCCCGATGCGGGGCTCGAACTCACGGACCGCGAGATCGTGACCTGGCTGAAGTCGGACGCTTAACCGACTGAGCCACCCAGGCGCCCCAGCCTCCAGTCTTTTAAGGGCACCGTACCTTCATGGGCCCCCACACTGGGCACCAAAGTTGTCAGGCTCGTGCACACATGGGAAGGCAAGGCCAAAGCCAGTTCTGACCGATTCGACCAGGAACGATACAAAAAGCCGCTTTTGTGAATTTACCACTGATTACTCACACAGATGGTGAAAAGAAGGGTGTTCTCGCAAACCGTCAGCAGAAGTAGCTTCCATGTTTCGCCTACACCAGCGAAGGTTCCTCTTGCAGAGCTGGTGGCTAGCTGTACTGGCAAAGGTCTGGGTTCTAGAATCAAACGCTTTGTGGCTTTAGTAACATAACCTGTCTGATTTTCGGTTCTGGGTATAAAAGGGGAGTAACACTCATTTCAGGATTGTTGGGAGAGTTCAACATGCCGTCACGTAAGGCCCCGAATGCCTTAAATGGGTGTGAGCACACTGTTGATCCCAACACACGTTGGCCATTATCAGCAAAGTGTCCACAGGGCTTCATCCCCGTGTTTCAGCCACCTTAAATGATGTCGGAAACAGGGCAGGGAACAAATAAATATTCACCTCCTGCGTGAAGTTCCCAGCAAGACTGGAAAATCATGTCCCGACATTGATCTCCTTATGTGGGAGCGCACAAATAACCGCCAACACGAAACCCAGCCTAATGACTTTTATCCAGATCCACCTTAATTAAACCTTTTGTAAACATGATTGGATTTGGGGAGCCAGGGTGGCTCAGTCGGTCGCGCATCCCACTCTTGGTTTCGGCTCAGGTCATGATCTTGCGGGGTTCGTGAGTTCGAGCTCCACGCTGACAGCATGGAGCCTGCTTGCGTCCCCACCCCCCCCCCCCCCCCCGCCTTGCTCTCTGCCCCTCCCCCACTCACTCTCACTCTCACTCTCACCTAAAAAAAAAAAAAAAAAAAAGATTGGGTTACGTAGGGAAAAAAAGAAAAGATGTGGAGAGGATTAGGAGGAGAAAAGACAGGTATAACCATTCTTCGCAAATGTTCCCCACCGTCCCGGAAGTGGGGGGAATCGAAATCTTCACAGATCTGCCCAATACCCAGGGCGGACATAAGGAGGAGGGACAGATCATTCCATTCTTAGCTGTCCCCTTGACATCAGATTTCACAACACCGTAACTGGCGCTAGACCCATCTATTCAGGGTCCAAACAGCCCTAGGTCTGAACAGATGGCCTAGAACGTTTCTTTAAGCATGGTATCGTCCTGTACCATCAGGTCATCTCTGAAAGATGTCAGGGCAGAAAGGGCTGGACCAAGAATCCGGGGAGCCACGCTTGGGAGTCTAGGTTGTGTCCCTCCACCTTGCGGACATTCAGAAAGGAAACTAGGCGAGGGCAGGGTCACGGTAGCTGGCGACGGAAACCCGGAAGGAAGAAGCCATTTGCATAGTTTTTCTTGGGGCAGGGGTCAGGAAGGGCAATACCTCTTCCTGACCTCCGGAGACTGCTCTGCACTGATTCCCCAACATGCACCGATTCTGCAATACGGCGGAGGCCGTATTCCAACATGCAAAGGACGTTAACAGCAAGGCACCGTCTAAAGGCCACTCCTTGTTGGCTGTCGGTGAATTTAAGAAAAAGGCCTCGTCTGCATTTGAGTGACTCTGGTCCCTGGGAACCAGGACTCTCAACACTGAAGTCGGCTGCTGGAGGTCTGAGTATCTCCCGCTACCAGACCCCAAAGACCACCAACCCCCCTCCCACCCGAGACGAGACGAGACAGACACGCACGCGCGCGCGCAGCTTTCGATAGAAGTTTCCTTTTTATTTTTGAAATTGAAAACAGCAGAATGAAGTGGTCTGTAGCTTAAACAACCTTCATGGGAAAAGCTGGAGCGCCCATCCAGCAAAAGAACAAATTCGCAAAGTCTGAGTCAGCTGCCCCACCTCCCCCGACAAAGCAAAGTACAGATTAAAGGGTGGGAAAAAGGGTACAATCGAAATACCGTGGCGATGGCTGGCAGACTTCCAGCCAGGTACAATTTTCAAAGTGGCCGCGAATTACAGAATGGGATAGCTCGGTCACATGCAGGAGCCCCTTCCAGCCGCCGCCAGGATCCGCGTTCCAGAAAAACACACTTTCCACTCTCCTGAGTTAAGAGGGGTCTCAGGACTGGATGCGAATTCACTTTGCATTGGGGAGGGGGCTCCTCTGACTTATTCTGGTTTCCGGGACCAGGAGGAGGAAGATGCTGGAGAAAAGGGGAGCATCCAAGTGGCGACAGAGGATGTTTATTCATTAGGCTAACTCATCATCTGCTGAAATTCATTTTGAACACCTTTGCATCGCAGTGGGTTACATAAAATGTACACGGAAGTGTTACAAGTGGCCTCCCAACCCCCACAGGGGGAAAAGGGTGAGTCAAGACTTAAGCACCCCAACACACACACAGTCTTTATTCTTGCTGGGGGGACGGAAGTCACCTGGCCGGGTGGGTGTCAGGGGGAGGAGCGCAGGTTAAGACTCACTGGTGGGAACAGGGTGTAGGGGTGGGACAAGCCAGGGGGGGTAGACTGTGATCGCCGTCCCAATTAGGACAGCACATTATCTTAAACAAGTGGAGAAACTCGCCAAAGAGTGAAACTTATTTACGGGGGAAAAAAAGAGAAAAGTCTGGGGAATTAAAACAATCCAGTGGTCACTGGAAAATGTCTCCCTCTTTCTTTTTTTTTTTTTTTTTTTTTGGTTTTTTAAATTTTTTGGAAAGTATTTTTAAGGTAATATTTTTTTTTTCCTTTGGAAAAAGAAATCTTTTTCCCCCCCTAACCTAAGCAAGTGGAGTTGCCACTACCTAATTTCTCTCTATTGTCTTGCTAAGAGGTAGATAAAACAAAAGTGAAATGGGGCTTCTATGAGGAGGTCCATTAGAGGGTGGGGAGGGGCTGGGATCGCCCAGTGGACTCCCCGACTACAAAGATGCCTGAGCGACCAGAGGACCGGGGGCCTTGGACTCTCTCAGGACAAAGGATCGCGCACCACCTCTTCTAGAGCCAACTGTCCTCCCCCCCCCCCCGCCCCCCCTGTGAAGACTGAGGACACAGCGGAGGCGGAGCATCTCAAAGAAACCCTGTTGAAGAGGTCTTAGCTCTGGCTTCCCCAGGCTTCCTGACGCTAGGGCTGAGTGATGGGTTCCAGGCCAAAGCCCCGGATTTCACCTCCAGCCAGCCTCTCTGGTCCAACGAGATAGGCTAGGGCAAGTGAGCGGAGGTCAAGCCGGAGGGAAAGGGGTGACACGCTGGACCCCCGGGCAAGGAAGGCGGAAGGGGGGGGGGGGGACCTAATTGCCGGACCGCCCAGCCCCCTGGACAGGGGTGGGGGGAGTCCTGGCAGGCCTGCCTGTTCCTCAAGAACAAACCTTTTTTGTGGCACAAGCCTCAACTCACTTCTCCTGGCTAGGATTCATACCCTTATGCACGAGTCCCTGCCCTCGGTTCCAATCTTATTGTAAGGATTGAGGTAGTTAATCCATTTCTACTCGTAGTATCCATCACCTGTGGTAACTCGAAAACACACGCTCCCGAGGAGCTTCCTGCTGTTTTAAGAGAACAAAAACTTCTTCCATGTCTCGTCAGTCCGGATTCAACCACGCTAAGACACCATGCAAATGGTGCCCGCATCAGGCTGTGCCCCAAGGGGGTGCACGGGCCCAAGGGTCAAGGTTGGGATCTGGCCCTCGCCCTCTACCTTCACCTTCGGTCACGAGGCCTCCTCCCTGCCCTGTACCCCGACAGAGAAGCCTTACGTATCCAAAGAAACCGAAGCTTTCAGCTGGCGTTACTCGAAGTCTGGGTACCAGAGAGACGTTTCTGCGTCTCCGCCATCGAGCGTTTGGAAGGGAAATGGCTTTATGTCCCCTGGCATGGAGGTCTCCCATCTTCCTGCAATTACTGTGGTCAGGCTGTGCTGTCTTCCACCAGTTTGCCACAAACAGGCAAAAAAAAACAGTGGCGCGGTTTGAATGTCAAAGCCACTAGGATCTCCCCGTAAAACACTTCAGGAGAACGAAAGCAGATGGGCCCCCCCTCCCCGCCCCCACCCGGGTGGGAGGTGGGAGGAAAGGGGGGAGTAGAGGTGCCGGCTTCGGCTTCGGAGTGAACTGGAAGCCTGGGGGGGGGGGTCCCCTCTGGGGCTCTGTGAGGTAGTTACATAGCACTGCTGGTTCCCAGTTTGGCAGAGGGTTATGTCTGGGGTGGGAGGAGGGGAAGGCACCCTTGAGAGCTAACTGAGGCCCCTCCTCGCTGCCAGTCTGCCAGGCCTGAAGGGAACTCGCCCTGCTATCTCTGCAGTGGGGGCAGGGGACAGAGAGCAGTCCCACGTGGAGGAGCCCCAAACTTCCCCTCCTTCCCCAAAGTGCAACCGGGAGCCAATGGACCCCTTTCTCAGCTCCCTACCCCTTGGCAAGTTAAGCACCGCCCCCACGTCCCCCAGGAGCCTCAGAAGGGAAGGGACGCGTCTTTAGCTCACACTGTTTCCAGGAGCCCCTCTCAGAGGGCCCAAGTATACGTCGAAAGATGGCTACTGCTCGGATTCAGAAACGGCCTCTCTCAGCCCCTGTCTGTCTGTCTGTCTTTGGCACAGAGGAAAACGGACACAGAGCCACCTGGAGTGTTCCCCGCAGTGCTCTCTGGGTTTTACATGGGGTCTTTCCTGCCAATAGTGAGGCATACCTAAGAATAGCTCCCAACCACCCCCCGCCCCCCCGGAGGTGGAGAGCTCACGGGAAAGGAATAAGGACTTGACAAGGACCCAGGGGAGGGCAGGAAAGGGCAGCAGGGGATAAAACTCTGTCCCTACGTATGGCTCTCTCCTACCCAGACCCTTCTGGGGAGCCGAGTCCACAACCCAAACTGCAAAAGGCAACCAGACCCTAGAGGGGATTAAAGCCATCCGGGTGTAACTGTCAGATGCAGCTTTGAAGTTAAGTGAATCAAACCATTTTGGTTTTTTTGTGTGTTCCACAGAATAAAAAATATATCCTAAAGAGATGGTCCTTTCTTAAAAATATATATGTAGCGCACACACACACACACATATATATATCTCTCTCTCTCTCTCTTCAGTATAGAAGTGGTTTTCTAAAAGTCACTTTTCTCTGATCATCCAAATCTCCCAAGTGCTTTCCACGTTGACTTATCTCGCCAAGGACGGGGAAATGGAGGTGATGTGCAGCAGGGCAAGGCACTGCCCCAAGACCTAGCCTAAGGGTCAAAGGCGGGCCCACCGAGACAGGTCCCTTTATCCCGCTAAACTTTAACCACCAAACCATATTCCTTCTGCTTCTGATAGGGTAACTTTCACAACTTTTCCTGCTGGGCAAATGTCAGCGATGGGTGGAAGCTGTGCCTAATTCAACTAACGTCTGACAGTCCCTTGCCACACTTCCTGGTCTCTTCCGGGAGCTGAACCAGCCAAAGGTAAAGGACGTGGGCTTAAGGTGTGACGGGAGCAGGATCCCAAGGAAACTGAACACTGCAACAATCACATTTCAGGTACTGTGGGTGGTTTTTTTTTGCTGGTTGGTTTTTGTTTTTTGTTTTTCTGCTGGTAGTTTGAACCGGATATTAAAGCATGCTTGCTGCTGGAAATTCGCCTTAAATCACCAAATGGCCGATGTCTGAACGTTATCTGCTTCATTTTGGGCTAAAGCATACAGAGCCAGAGATGGAAGTTGGGAGACCCTTTTTTTGTGGTTAGGGCAGGTGGGAAGCTCAATTACATAGGCCTGATATCACCCCTAAATGCTCTCCTGCTTCTTCCTCTCTTTGGGGTAGACAGTTCTGGAGGTTGTAAAGGAATGCCATGGGGACGCAAGGATAAGACACGAGCGAGGCAGGAACCTGTCCCCAGTCACATTCCCATACCCCCCTACTGCCTCTTGCACCCACCACCCTAAATCAAGAATTCCTTTAGGTTTGGGTCCACTGTTAGAACGAATCAGATCAATCTAAAGACGACAGGAGACGAGGGGGCAATCATCTGAGCGTCTGTCTGCTCCTTGGGTCTGTTGACGCAGACCCAAAGGAACAGCAAGATGGGACTGAAATGAAAACAACACCAAAAAAAGAAAAGACTGCGATGACAAACCAGGTGGACCTCTCTGGGGGTAAGAGAGCAGCTGTGTCTCTTCCACCAACGGAATCTTGGCTCCCATACTTCGAGAAAGAGAAATAGAGGGTTTTTTGTTTTTGTTTTTTGTTTTTAAGTGGGTATACTTTTTAGATATTATTTCACTCCTCGATAAAACGGAGGCAATTATTTAAAAATATCTCAACAGCACCACTGGCGGGGAGAACTGGCTGGGATGCCCTTTAACCAAAAAGGGAGAGAGGAGACGCCACGAGCAGGTGGCTGGGGACGGCCGTTTGGCCACTGGAGGCCCACGGCTCTGCTAGGTCTCTGAATCCCCAGCAGGCGGGATTTCCCAGGAGAGGCCGGTGGCTTAGGAATCTGGGGGGTCAGAGATCAGGGCCTCACCCCGGGCTCTCTCCGCCTTGGGCCGCTGAGCCCCAGCCTCCTCCCAAAGAGCCAGCCCCTGCTGCCCTTCCCAGAGGGCCTGTTCTCCATAGAGAGATCCTAAAGGCTTACACTGGCTCATGTTGTAAGAAATTATGAAACATAACTTTCTCGTTTTTTTTTTCTTTTCATTAAAAAAATAAAATATTCAAGACTATCAGCTTCTCTTTTGCTTTGCTTTTCTTTTTTTATAGAAAATATCAGCAAGCCGCAAAGAAAAAAAAAAAAAGGTTAAAAAAAGGTGGGGGGAACAAAAAGGAAAGTAATTGCTGAGGTAACTTCATACCTTGAGGTAGTTTACTTCGCGCACAGCATTACCTGACTGACTCCGCCCACGTGTCATGGTTGTCTCGTTGTTACTACTGTTGTTGTTGCAGTGTCGGAAGGAGGGGACTCCACGCATGGGCTTTTCCACATGCAGAGAGGCCTTCCTCCCTTCCCAGCACACTTGATAGCATTGTCCAAGGTAGCTAACTAAAGTGCACCACCTGGCTGATATGCGTTGACAATCAGTATATCAGGAGGGGAGGCCCAACCTCATTCAACTGATGGCTGCTGTCTTCCACAAGGGCTGAACTTCCAACGGGATCTTACTGAGCCTGGGAAATTAATAAATTAAGCTTTATTTACCCCTTTGTGCGTAAGGTTGCTGGTATTTTGAACTTTGTTTTTTAGGCACAACTTTCGTCATGCCGATGGTTCACGGAGGCAGAAGCCATCGGTTAAATATGCCTCTGGGATAACGACAGAAGCAAACACTCTCCCATTTACTGAATATTCATAACGTACGCCAGATGGTGGACTTCAGCTTTACCGGGAGCTCGGGGTTGGGTTCCACATCCCACCTCCACCAAGGGAACAGTGCCGTGGCGGGGGAGTGCCCCGCAACCCCTGCCTCTGGGAACCAGCCCTTATAGGAGCACACGGGCTGGAGTGAGGGCACAGTGGCAGCCTTTGGGGCCACTCAAGTCCTCCATGGAACTGAGACTTTATCAAGGGGAGTTACGTCCCCTTCCCAGTGCTCATATCCAATCATTAAAATAGACTTTAAAAAAATATAAAATCTGCCTGAGAATGGTGGGAATCAGGGACAGTACAGTGGTCAGCCCCTACCCTGCCGAGCATTCACTACCGCCCACGTGCACCTAGATGGGGAGAAGGACGTGAATGGGGCAGGGAATCTCGGTGGGGAAGTCCCGACAGAGCGGAGAACATTTTCATCGCGCCAATTTTTCAAGATGGCGACCTGGACTAGATCGGCCATAAGGGCACTCCTTTTAAACGTGGATTACTATATAGTTTAATCACATCTCTCCCCCGTTCTTTATTCCTTGCTGTTCCTACTGGTCGGTTAGGGAAGGAGTGGACTTAAACTATAGGATGCTGGTGTGTCTTCTCCTCTGGGTCAATAACGTAAGCAAAACAATGCACTGGCTCCCACCTTTTCTGGTAGCAGTACAGATAAAACAATTAGCGTGACTTCAGGAAGAGGCTATCTAGGAAGAGGTTATGTCAGGGCACGAGAGTAGAGGTATTTTAATCAACGAACCAAGTAGGAGAAGGCTGGAAGGATTTTCGGGTTGAGAAGCAAACCATCCTTTGAGGCTGATTAAAACACCCCTCTGCATGATTTAAAAACCTGAAGGAAATTTTATTTCTCTTCCCACTGGGGCCTGACCCACTCTCTTGGTGGGACCTGGAGAACTTACTTCAACAATCCACGTTTAAAAGCACCCTGAGCTAGAATTTCCATGGTGACACCCTGAGGGGCGGGCAGTGTCGGGCCAATTGGTTGGGCGTGTGGGGCCGAGGGATCAGGGTTCCTCACTGGAACGTCTTTCCTCAAGCCAAGCGGGCAAACCTGGTCTACATCCCGGCCCAAGGGTCCCTGATTCCCACTCATTCTCAGGCCTGCTGGGGAGAACGCGCTCTCGACTTCAGCCCGTTGTCCTTGAGTCGCCGCGAAGGGAAGGGGCCGGTCACTTCCTCCGTGCCTGGGCCTGGTTACTCTGTCCCTTTTGGTGCAGCTGTTTCACTTGGGCCAGGATGTCTCGTATCTTCCGCTGGGCCATCTGTAAGGAAAAAACAGACGAGCGGCAGGAGTGAGGGCCTCCGGTTAACAAAGTTGCCACACATACCGCGGAACCCCGAATCAACCTCCTGGAGTCGCCAGGAGCATGTGCTCCCTCGGAGGGTCATCCACTTCGGAGACCTCCTCCCCACTGACCACAGCCCCACCACACACGTCGACGTTCCCAGGAGAGAGAACGAAACGTCCAGAGACGGATTTAGAAACCAGCAGTGACACCGAAGCCCCACCGTACAAAATGGATCGGTGCCTCTCCCCTCCCCTTCTCAAAGGCGCCTTCCCCAAGAACACGGTTCCACGAGGGAAATCAACAGCACAATGCGACGCCCGGAACCGGTCGCCAGAATCGCGTCCTCCCACCCACGGCGTGCTTGGTTTCTTGGTTAAACGGAAAGGCGGTCTAGGTTGAGGCAAGACGGTGGACTCCCTTTTTTTGGATCACTTCCTACTCGGTCAGCCCCGAGCGGACGGCTTACGTAGCTCTTCTCTCTACTCCTCATCCTAACAGATGAAAACCATCCCCGCTTCGGTACGGAAAACCTCCTGGCCCTGTGCATCCTTGCGTACGCCCTTTACCCTCTTAAGCTCACACCCCCATCCATAAAATGAGGCTATCGTGGGGCTTACACGAGTTAATATATGTAAACCACACAGAATGGTGCTTGGTGCAGCAGACTCGGCCACAGACGCTACTGTTAATACTTCTCAAAAGACGGTCCCAGAAAAGTTAGCCAAAGCCATACGGCGCAGAAGACCACGCAAGGGGGGGTTTGAGTTCCAAGGCCTCTGCCTCCAGAACCCACGTTCCTGCTGCTGCACGGCCCCACCACACTGGGAACCAAGAGCCCGGATTCCCGGCTCCTGTACTGCCTTAGACAGTGTCGGTCGGGCCACAAGCCTGCTGTGAAACGTCTGTCCTCTAAGAGGAAGGGGTTGCGTCCAAAGGCCTCCGTACCCCTTCCAGTTCCGACACTGGAGGATATTAGGAAAACCTCACTCCCTTCCGGTCATCCTTTGCCTGACTTTTCGAAGTACAGGGCATTTGACCCCGACATCCACTCTCCTTTGCAGGCTCTGGGGTCAGTCCCAATGCTGGGCAGTGCCGACCGGCTCCCTGGAGGTGGGGGTGGGGAGTTCTGCAATGGGACGGGGGAAGAACTGGAAGCAGGGATGGAAAAGTCATTGTGAGAAAGGCTAAGGGACTGTACTGGGGAAGGGCCATCCAGAATGTTGTTATTGGCATTACTATTTCACAAACAAGACTTGGCGGGGGAAGGGGGTGATACCAATTTCCTTTCTCATCCTGTGCACAAGGCGTTAGCGAAGCACTAACGTTAGACAACAGGAAAGACCCTTAGTTGATGACCAAGAATATAGAATACATACTGGTTATTATTATATAGGATATATATCATATACAAAATCCTCAGACCGCTCTCCCTCCAGCCTCAAGAGGAAATAAGACATCTACACGTCACACTCCTACACCTAGAAAAGAATGACCCAGGGCCGCCTGGGTGGCTCGGTCGGTTAAGTGTCCGACTCTCGATTTCGGCTCAGGTCACGGTCTCACAGCCTGTGCGTTCGAGCCCCACCTCAGGCTTACTCGACAGCGCAGAGATAGCTTGGGATTCTCTCTCCCCTCTCTCTGCCCCTCTTCTTGCTCTCTCAAAACAAATTAGAAGAAAACTGAGCCAGCCCGGAGGCAGGCAGAGTCCACCGGATTCATCCAGGCCATGGAGGTCAACATCTGGAGTCTTCCCTCTCTGATCCCCGCGCTCCTGACGCTCTCCCGCAAACGGGGGCGGGGTGGGGGGTGCCACATGTACCTGGCTGGCATAGAAATGCCCGATGATCTTGACGATGACCTGGTCGTTCTCATCTGGGGTCTGGTCTCTGGGCACCACCACCTCGGCTGCTGTCAAATTCTGCAACTCGTTCACCTGCGTGGCCAGGGGTGAAGAGCAGCTCAGGGCGCCATCAAGAAAGGGAGGGGGTGGAGGGAAGGACAAGAGGCAAATCGCTAGCAGGTAACTAGAGGACTCCAGAGCTGGGCTGTGGAGGAGAATTAGGTCAAGGGGCACGTCGGGAGTCCTCAGGTTGTGCGGGGTAGGGGAGAGGGAAGCCAGAGCAGAGCTGTCGGGTTTGAGGACAAAGATCCAGAACTTTCCGCCTGGCCCTCAAGGCTCACCGTTTTGCCACCTTTGCCAATAACCCTGCCGGCAGCTGACGCTGGCACCCGGATATGGGTCTCCAGCTTTACTTCCTCCTTGGGACCAAAGAAGTTCTCCTCCTTGAGTTTTCCATAAATTCTTCCCTGAGCCTGAGAGGAGGAGGTCCTTGTTAATCAGCAGGCCATAACACGCGACGAAAAGGGAAGCGAGGTAAACAGAGACGTCCGGTCCCCAAGCTCCAGCCCCTCCCCTGCTGCCCCCCAGGCCCCACCCAGGGGTAGATCAACCATCTACCCAGGCGACCGAAAATGCCATTGTCGTGGCATTGGCCTGTTCCTTCTGATTGCTTGTAACACTGGAGAGCCGGGGCAGAGTAACTGAACCCATACCTCCCAGAACAATTCATAAGCTACAAATCCCTATAGGGTCTGGGATGACCCCATGGACTTGAATGAGGCCGCCGAGAACAGGCTGTGTTCTCCATCCCTGCCTCGGTCAGGATGTGCTCACTGTCGGCTCTTGGGCTATGTGACCAGAAGTGCAGGCACTTAGCGATGGGTACAAAGGAGAGAAGGAAATTTGGCATCAAAGGTCTTCCTTTGATGTAACTAAGGCAAAGCCCAAGGAAGAAGCCAAGCCCTAGGGTTTCCTTCTGTCCCGAATTCCTGTTCACCTTCCGACGTAAAAAAGGAAACAGAAGTCAACAGAAATTAAGTGTGATGCCCAACTGGGAGCAGCACTGCAATGCTTTATCCTGCAGGGGCGCCTGGCTGCCTCAGTCGGTAGAGCGGGAGACTCTTGACCTCGGGGTCGTGAGTTCGAGCCCCGCGCCGGGTATAAAGATTACGTAAAAGAAATCGGGGCGCCTGGGTGGCTCAGTCGGTTAAGTGTTCGACTTCATCTCACCGTTATCGAGTTCGAGCCCCACGTCGGGCTCGGAGCCTGGAGCCTGCTTCAGATTCTGTGTCTCCCTCTCTCTCTCTCCTCCCCTCCCCCCCTCACGCTGTCTCTCTCTCTCTCTCTCCCCTAAATAAATAAAAACGTTTTGAAAAATAATGTTTAAAAAAAGATTACTCCAAGAAATGGATAAAAACCGTTTTTAAAAAGCGTCGTGCGGATCTGCACTCCCACCCAGCCTCAGCTCCCGGGTCTAGCTTGGAAAAACAAAGATGAGAACCTTGAATTGGGCCTCCGGGGGTCCAGTGATGATGACCATACGAACTTTGGAGTCAGGAGTTTCGGGAGGAGCAATCTACAAAGCAAACAGAGGTGGTCAAAGAGGCACCCCCTACCGCCCACACTTCACCAGAGACGGATCATTGCGTCTCACCAGCTCCTCTAAGACCACAGATGGATTCAGGCTTGTGAAACTTAACCGCTTAGTTTCACTAGGAAAGATTCTTCCTGCTCTCTGCCCTGGACCCTGGCCGACCAAGGTGTAGAGCCAGCCTGACACTTAGCAAAGCATGCACTGTGCGCCAGGCGCCCTGAGCCCGGGGCCTCGGCTTCCGCAGTCGTGAGCAAACCGGAGGCTGAGGTCCTTGGCTTAGGGGCAGGCGGGGGCTTGAACCCACGTCAGTCCGTGCCAGAACCCAAGTTCGCTTTCTACGCTGCAACACCCGCCCCCTCCCTCGTCTGAGAGCCCGGAAGCAAGGAAGACCCAGGCACGGTGAAAAGCAAAGGGGGCTGCGATCCCTCAGAGGAAGAGCCCCCGCCCCAGGGCGGGCCACCCGGGGCGTCGGGAAACAGAGGTCTGAGCCCGCGGCAGCCAGCGAGCGCTCCCCTCCTCGAGGGACCCGGAGGCAGGCAGAGCAGGTCACCTTGATGGAGGCGCTGGCGAAGCGGGAGAGCTGTTTGATGTGCTGTCCCTTCTTCCCGATGATGGCGCCCACGGCCTGCGCGGGAATGAACACCTGCACCATTTCCTGCTCCGGAGCCTGCTGCCAAGACAGGGGGTGCCGTTAGCACGGGCGAGGGGTGCAGCCCTCCCGCACCCGGGGCGCGCGTCCTCGAGGCAGAAGGGCGCAGGCAGCGGGCGGCCAACAGGGGCTGCGCCCTCCACACAGCGGGGCACCAGCGGCCGGGAGTGCGCATGAGGAGGCATCCGAGACCTTCCTCCTTCCCTCTCCCTGCAGATGCATCCCCAAGCATCGGGCGGGTTGGGCCCGAAGGGAGGCCACGGAAGGGCCCGGGGTCCCCTGGGGTGAGATCTCGCACCTACCATAAAGGAGCTGTATGGAGCCGCTCCAGTGACGCTGCTAGGCGGTGGCGGGACCGCACTGGACGAGGCTGGAAAAAGACCCACAGCCGCCAAGTTCAGGCCGGGGATGAGGTGTGACTGCAGCTGGGGAAGGAAGGTGAGGAGGAAGAGGTCAGCTCACCCTGCAGGGGTCTGGCTGAGCCCAGAGGCGGGGAAGGGGGGAGGGGGGCGGCCAACACAGGAGCGCTGGGTGCTGTACCTGCACAAAACCGGCGTGTCCTTGTGGTTCTCACACACGCTCGCGTACACATAGAGCGTGGACTTGTGAGCCGTGGCACATTATCCCTGGACTAAGAACCAGCCACCCCCCACCCCCCCAGAAGGGTCCAACAGAGCCTCAGATGTCGTCCCCCCCATCTCTGGTGGTTTACCCCACTGAACCCTGCACTGGAACATTCCTATGAGAAGGCGCAGCGAGGACAGATGTCCATTAACTTCCAGGACTCCCCTTTCTTCCCGTACCCACCATCCTCCCTCCCCTTTAAAAATCAGATGGGGGGGGGGGAGGGCGGGGAGCCTGGGTGGCTCAGTCCGTTAAGTGTCCGACTTCGGCTCAGGTCAAGATCTCACAGTTTGTGGTTTCAAGCCCAGAGCCTGGAGCCTACTTCAGATGCTGTGTCTCCCTCTCTCTGTGCCCCTCCCCCACTGGTGCTCTGTCCCTCTCTGTCTCTCAAAGATAAATAAACGTTAAAACAAAATTTACAGGGGCGCCTGGGTGGCTCAGTCGATTGGACGTCCTACTTTGGCTCAGGTCATGATCTCACGGTCCTTTGAGTTCGAGCCCCGCGTCGGGCTCTGTGCTGACAGCTCAGAGCCTGGAGCCTGTTTCAGATTCTGTGTCTCCCTCTCTCTGACCCTCCCCCGTTCATGCTCTGTCTCTCTCTGTCTCCAAAATAAATAAACGTTAAAAAAAAAAAAATTTACAGCCTGTTCATCATAAATAAAATAAAATTTAAAAATACGATAAAAATCAGACGATGGGCTCTGCGCTAACAGCACGGAGCCTATTTGGGATTCTCTGTCTCCTTCTCTATCCCTCTCCCACTCACACGGTCTCTGTCTCTCTCAAAATAAATAAATAAACTTAAGAAAAAAATGTAGGGGCACCTGGGTGGCTCAGTCGGTTGAGCATCCGACTTCGGCTCAGGTCATCATCTCGTAGTCCGTGGGTTCGAGCCCCACACTGGGCTGTGCCGACAGCTCGGAGCCTGGAGCCTGCTTCGGATTCTGTGACTCCCTCTCTCTCGCTGCCCCTCCCCCCCCCTCTCGCGCTCTGTTCCCCTCTCTCTCTCAAAAATAAATACTAGAAAAATTTTTTTTGATCAGATTAAAATAACAGACCCTTCTCCTCACCGAACTACACGCCGACACCAATCGTACAGGAAGATCACGGACCTTGAAGCCCAAGAGGAGACCCGCCCCAGGAATCCGATAAAGAATCTCAATTAATTACACTTAAAAGACTCTGAGGAATGGAGGTCCAAAAGCACGTGGCCTCCCCACCCCACATGGAGACCCCCTTCTGCCGTGGCGCACGCTCGGAGAGCGGTCAGCAGGGGCACGAGGCACTCACACTCATGGCAGCCACGTCGTTCTCGTAGGCCTCCCGAACTTTCTTCATGATCTCCTGCTCGGCCCTGCAGCAGTTCTCAATGGCCCCCTTCACGGTGATGGTCCTCTCGGGGTTGTAGAGGGTGAGGTCCTGCAGCCTGGTGGGAGAGCAGAGCTGAGTCACCCTTCCACACTGACCGGCCGGGGCCAGGAGCGGACCCCGGCTCGTAACTAGCCACAGAAACCGTGTCTGCAGGCTGTTCCACTTATGGCAAGTAGCTCCTTGTCTCCAGCGTTCGGTCTGGAACCCAGGCCGGGGGCACAGTGCCAGGGAGAGGAAAACACCCCTCCATTTGCAAGGAGTCCACTCAGACAGGTTTTCACCACCGGTAAAACCAGGAAAGGAAGATGCTCAGGACCGGAACGTTCCCCCGTGGTCCAAGGCAATCCACTTCCTGTGCTTCCGGAGCAGAGCAAGTCCACAAGGCACTGCGCTCACCAAAGACCCACCTAATCGAGCTGCTTGGCCTGGTTTCTTGCCGGAGAGGCAAGGCCGCTGCACAGGGAGAGCACGCGCTCCGTCCCCGTTCAGAATAGGACCTAGGTCGGGCCCCTTCTCAGCCTGGCAGGTAGGTCTGAAACCCCGAGGCCCTGGCTCCTGGCCGCAGGCTCTCTGAGACGCAGGCCGGAGGGCTGAAGGGAGGCACTCCCACACCACCAGCCCTCACGGAGAGAAATGCTCTCTGCCACTTCGCTGACTACCCTTCAATAGGCAGAAACCGCATCCAACTTGAGGGGCCAAGTACTGAGGCTCAATAATGAAATACTGCTGACCCTGAGCCCCTGGGGCATCCCACTCATAAAGAGGCGCCTGGGAAGCTCGGTCAGTTGATCGTCCGACTCTGTGACTGGGGCTCAGCCCCACATCCGGCCACATAAGATTCTCCCTCAGGGCGCCTGCGTCGCTCAGTCGGTTTAAGTGTCCGACTCTTGATCTCGGCTCAGGCCTTGATCTCACGGTTCGTGAGTTCAAGCCCTCTGTGCTGACAGCACAGAGCCCACTTGGGATTCTCTCTCTCTCTCTCTCTCTCTCTCTCTCTCTCTCTCTCCCCCTCACCTGCTCGGTCTCTCTTTCAAAAACAGATAAACATTATAAAAAATACTCTCGGGGCGCCTGAGTGACTCAGTCAGGTAAGCGTCCGGCTTTGGCTCAGGTCACGAACTCGCGGTTCGTGGATTCGAGCCCCGCGTCGGGCTCTGTGCTGATGCCTCAGAGCCCAGAGCCTGCTTTGGATTCTGTGTCTCCCTCTCTCTCTGTCTCTCTCTGCCCCTCCCCCGCCCATGCTCTGTCTTTCTCAAAGGAAAAAAAAAAAAAACATTAAACAATTTCAAACAAAAATCTCTGCCCCCTCCCCTGCTCGTGCTCAAAAAGTCTTTTGATAAATAAAGAGGCAAACGAGAGCCTTACGAAGAGATGGTGATTTTCGTCTCGGTGTCCTGCTCCACTTTCTTCAGGTTGCGCCCTTCCTTGCCAATAAGCCGCCCCACAAAGTTATTATGGGCCAGGATCTTCAGGGGAACCTCGTCGGCCCTTGGGAAGAAGTGAGGGGTAAGAGTTCCTTAAATGGCAGGCCACGCTCAGACTCGAGCATCCTGCCCCCACAGACGTGGGGTTTCCAGGCCAAAGCACGTGACAGAGTTACATTTTTAAAAGAGGCCGTTGGGGCGCCTGGGTGGCGCAGTCGACTTCAGCCGGGTCACGATCTCGCGGTCCGCGAGTTCGAGCCCCGCGTCGGGCTCTGGGCTGACGGCTCGGAGCCTGGAGCCTGTTTCCGATTCTGTGTCTCCCTCTCTCTCTCTCTGCCCCTCCCCCGTTCATGCTCTGTCTCTCTCTGTCCCAAAAATAAACAAACATTGGGGAAAAAAAATTTTTTTAATAAATAAATAAATAAATAAATAAATAAATAAATAAAAGATGCCGAGAACCAGCACAGCGGTGGCTGCTGAAGGCTACGGAAATGTGGGAGCGGGGCTGGGCTGCCAAGGGGAAGAAGCGATGGCTATGCTCGTTACAGAAGTGGGGTGATGGCTTCGCAGGCGTATGCCTGTTAAACTCATCCAACCGTATACCGGGGTCATCGCGGACTACCGAATTCCAGGCAATTAAAAAAGAAAAAAAAAAAAAAAAAAGAATGAGGTGGGTCTAGGATTACTGATCCACGTTAAGTGCAACAGCCAACCGTAGAACGCGTTCATCAGGACCCCATTTGTGCTACAACGTACGTGTGCACACATACACCTGTGCACAGCACGTCGATGTACAAACACCCGTGAGTTCACGGGATCGCCAAGAGGATACGTACAGGGTGTTCCTTGTGGGAAAGAGAACCTCGTTTCCCAGTTTACGTCTCATTTATCGCCATTCTTGCTAACAGTTCGTAGTTGGGGTGGGGGAAGTGGCAATCCTCCCGTTACAAGACACGACGGGCGAAAGCCTTACGTTTTGGTGTCCTTCGCTTCCTTATGCATAATCTCCAAGATCATCTTACACGCAGAGGAGCAGCCCTCGGGGGTGGAGTGGACACTGATGGCCTTCTCCGCAGCGCCTGCGTTCTCCTTCCTGTGCACGTCGATCCTGAGGACCACAAGGTCAAAGACGGTTAGGCGTCCCTGGTGAAAGCCAGGGTCGTCTTCCCACTCCCGGCCACCTTTCCTCAACCGAAGGTACAGAAGGGGCCCTTGGAACACGTCCAAGTGAAGAATGGGAGGGGCAGAGAAAGGGCCAGGGAAACCCGGCCAGCCTGCCGCTCCGGATTGTGTCTCAACCAAGAGGTGGGGAGGGACAACGGTGGCGTCTGGGGTGGGAACACGGGGTTGGCGGACGTCAGCCCACGGCTCGAAAGCTGCACTTCTCCCTTAAATTCTGGATCCCGCCCCGCGTACAACTATAAAGGGAAGGCGAGCTGTCCCAAATTAAAAGTAAATACTAAAGGATGCCTTCACGGTAAGGACACGACGTGACCCGTTCTTTTCCAGAGTACGCTGATCAGCCATAAAGATTAGAGAAGAGGGGTCAACTATACGCGACTGGAAAAAAAAAATTTAAAAAAGGGGATTAGAGGAGCAGCCTCGGTGGATGGGCGATGGGGCAGGATCATGACCTGTTACTGAGGGCCGACTTTGGCCAGGCTGCCCAGCCCTCCGGCCACCAACAGGCAGTACTGAAACCACAGAACACCAAGGAGGGGCTGACTCACAAAGACTAGGTTTGCCCGATGAGACTTTCCTACAAGAAATCACAGAACCCCTCTAAGGTCTGTGCGGCCCAGCCGCTGCCACCAAATGGCCCGCCCCAGGCCTTTTCAACACCCCCCCCCCCACCCCTACCGGCCCCTGCCTTCCTAAGAGGCCGTGACTGGAAGCAGGGACCCCCGAACGAACACAGAGAAAAGGGAACGCGTTCCAGGCAACATTTCCTAAGAGGTCAATACTGAGGCTCCTCGGTGTGCTTCCCGGAGGCACCCGACCTCCATCTCCCAGCAGCCAAGACTCACTTGGACTGGGTCTGTTTCGTGATGTTTCGGATGGTGGCCCCCTCCTTGCCAATGATGGCACCCACATACTGGGTGGGCACCAGGAGCCGCAGGGGTATGTCCACTTGCTGCTGCTTGGCCGGGGCCCCCGCCGCCACAGGGGAGCCCTGGCGGGGCTGACCCCGAGAGCCAAAGCCTCCTCGGCGCCCGTTCTCAGGACCCTGTGCTATCTGCTCGTCGGGAATGTAGGAGACCTTTAAGGCGTGGTTCTCCAGCTGGTGGCCATTCAGCTTCATGATGGCTCTGGGGACAGAGGGAGAATCTACCGGTCACACCAATCCATGCCAGTCACAGCAAATGCCCTCCGCGTGTAAAGCACGCTGGGTTCCAAACTGGAACCCGCTAAAAGCCAGGGAGATGACCACGTGCCCCCCCTCCCCCTTCCAACCTCCACCTCAGAGAACTTTCCAGTCTAGATGGCTGATGACATCGAAGGGAAACCTACGTCGGTGGTTTCCATCGGGCTCATGAATTTCAGCCACATAATAATTTCAATCATAAGACTCACGTGAGAATCGCAGGTCGTGATGGTGAATAAATGTTAACAGATAAAAAGAGGATGACACAAGAGGCTTGTTTTTGCACCTGCTGAGTCTGGCACCTCCCATGTTTGATGAAACCGTACGAAAAAAAAAAGAGAGAGCCACAGCGCCCTGCTTACCACTTGGAAGCAGGAGTTTAAGTGTATCTGGAAATGTCTGCCAACCTGGGGTGTTCTTCACCCCTGTGCAGGACGACGTGCTCCATCCAGTCCCACACTGGCTGATGCAGGTTAGAAATATCAACAAGGCAACAACAGCCAGAGGAGAGTGTTGCCGTGACGTTCAAAGCCAGGCTAAGGACCATACACTGGCCACAAGGGGCAGTAGGGACTTCCAGAAAATTCTGAGCCGTCTGAGCCCATGAGCCAGCCAAAAGGAAAATGGGGGCAGGACGCCTGTCTGGCTCAGTCGCCAGAGTATGCTAACGCTTGATCTCGAGGTCGTGAGTTCAAGCCCCTCGCTGGGAGGAGAGATTACTTTGAAAAATATTTAGGAGCGCCTGGCTGGCTCAGCTGGAAAAGAATGCGACTCTTGATCTCAGGGTCGTGAATGCAAGCCCCGCGTTGGGTGTAGAGATTACATAAAAATAAATACACTTTTATAAAAAATAAATAAAGAAGAAAAGACAGTGGTTATTTGAGGAAGTAGTGGGACTTTACGACGTTAACACTAGGTTGCAGGGCACCGAAAAGATAAAGGTGGCCTGCCGCAGGAACAAGAAAGCCACCAAAAGCAAACGGGTCGGATATAAATGAGTACACGCACAAAATGTACAAACTCTGTCAGCACCAGTGGGTGAGAAGTGTAACTGCTCAGCCCAAGGGCTTAAGGAGCTAGAAATCGTGGGTGTGACGGGACAAAAAGGATCCTGCAAAAGGCATAAACTGGGCTCACGGCATCGCCGCAATAAAATGTCTGCCCCCGCCACATCAGAAGATGAACAAATCCCTTTTGTAGAGCTCGCAGTTCCTCCCGACTACCACTAGATGGAGCCATCAACACAGCAAAGGCCCTCTGCACTTCCAGGGTATACCTTTCCTGGGAGGTCTTTGGGTCCGTTCCCTTCCATGTGTTTGCTATCGATCCCTGAGTTTCTGGGTTTCTGTACCTCTGAGATCCCTGAACCAACAGACAAGAGTCTGGGATTGGCTATCACCATAACCGAACCGAAGGAGTAACTCCCGCCGGCCAGGCCCCCAAGCCTGTGGAAGCAGGGATACCTGGCTCCCAATACCCCACAAAAGACCCTCCCTGCCCCACTTTCCGGCCCACTCACTGCCTGGTCTGTTCCCGGTTGGAATAGGTGACATTCACCACTGCCGTCTCACTCTCGGTGTTCACTGGGGGAGCAAAACAGAGGCCAAGGTTAGAGCCGTGAGATCTGGAGATGCCACCGATGAACCCCAAGTGTTAAAAGCTCATCTTTCCAGGTTATGAGAAGTTACATGCGTTATGAGAAGGAAAGAGCTGAATGACAAGGCAAAATACTTCCCCTAATTTAGGCCCCTCTCACCAGAACTGGAAAACTGAAATTAACCTGTTTTGCATTTTCCTTTCTGTGTCTTCCTTTGATTGTCCCTACCCAGCCCCTCAGAATCTGGGCAATAAAAGGGTGTGATCAACACATCAGCAGTTAGGCGGCAGGAACACACACACACACACACACACACACACACACACACACACACACACCTGGCTTGGGATACAAATTTATTCTCGGGAAGTTAAACTAGTTAAAACTCCACACACACAGAGATTGGCAAGCCAATGTCCTGACGGGTCATTCCAAAGATCTTGACAGGGGAAACGCACATGCACTCTATCATGACTTCATGGCACATGCCATTAATCCCATCAACGTCCTAGGCTCTCATCATGAAACCCCTTGGTCTTCATTTGATTACCATATACTCTTTCCTACGGGAGACTGGGCTGGACGTTAGAATTCCAGGCGATCTGGGGACATACTTCTCATTTTAAATGAATAAAATTAACCTGTCTCGTGCACCACTGTCTTTTGATTTGGGTCTCCTGGGCCTGCTCAGCCCTGGGGTGGAGGACACTTGACAAAAACCACGCCTCTCTCCCAACCATGCTGAGGGTGAGTCAGTGGGCCACAAATCCTTAGGGCAGACCACTCTTTAACCCCTCTGGCCTTCCTCCACAGAGCTCTCCCACCACAGTGGTGAGGGAGATTCTCCAAGAATCATCATCTTTCCAGTTAAACTGACACACAGTCATGAACGAAACCAACGAAAGTTCTGCCTTCCCAGAGCTTACGTTCCGGCTGGCACAGACATCAGTAAGCACAATAAGCAAATTCTACGGGAGCATCACAGATCGATCAAGGCCACGGAGAAACGTAAACCAGGGTAAAGGAAGCGGTGGTGAGGAGTAACGATCTTAAATGCGGTGGGCAGAAAGGAAAATTGACACTCGAAGACTCTGCTGTCCAGCAAAACCAAACATTTCCCACTCTCTTCTCTCCTCCAGGTAGCAGGCGTCCCCTCCTGATACAGTTCCTCGTGCCATCGCTCCCTGGTGAGCCCCACACAGATTTAAACTCATGTGGGCTCCTGCCGGGCTGCCCGGTGAGGCTCCCGATGTGCTCCCAAGCCAGGGCTCCGTCTTGCCGTTTGTCCAGGAATAACTCCGTCATTAGTCTAACGCATGAGCAGTACCGGGCAATGGTTATCAGTGTGCCCGGTCGTGTCTTGGCAAATATTTATGATGAAAGGGCAAGCTACAGGATCAGAGCAGAAGATCCTGTTTGATGGGCCCTGACCTTGGTACAGGCACATATTTCCATCTAGAGTGATTTCTAGCTCGTACCTTTCCATGGAGACTTGAGAGGCAATTTTAAATCTTCACGAGCTGATGATGCACATTCCTTGAAGAACTACAAACTCAAATAGTACAAGCTTTTCTACTGGCCAAGCTCTACCATCGTATGCCCAACCAAAATCACTCCACATTTTAGCTCCTTTCTTCTGAAACTTATTTATAATCTTAAACAATGGAGAATCCTCAGAAATCGTAGCCAAATGTGCTCTGACCTAGACCGCTTTCTTATTATTTCTGCTGTGGGCCCACTCTTGAAAGACTATGCCTCCCCATCACTATGTGCCAAGGAATAAATCTTCGGCTTTTTTTTTTTTTGTAATTATTATTATTGACCCAAGATGTGCACCTGACAATCAGAGCTTCTAAAAAGAGACCACCAGTTGACGGACGAGTCCAGCCAAACAAAGAATCACGAAGCTTTTAAAGTAAAAAAAAGGCTGCAGACATACTCAGGCCGAGCACCCAATTTCCATTCTTAAACTACGGCTTTTAGGGGCGCCTGGGTGGCGCAGTCGGTTAAGCGTCCGACTTCAGCCAGGTCACGATCTCGCGGTCTGTGAGTTCGAGCCCCGCGTCAGGCTCTGGGCTGATGGCTCAGAGCCTGGAGCCTGTTTCCGATTCTGTGTCTCCCTCTCTCTCTGCCCCTCCCCTGTTCATGCTCTGTCTCTCTCTGTCTCAAAAATAAATACATGTTAAAAAAAATAAAAATAAATAAATAAAACAGCGGGACCCCATTCTACTGTGCTTGATCCCTATGGGGCCTAGGGACACCATGCTGGAAATGAGCCACCTTGCTCACTCACAGGAGAAACCCGTCCCAGAGATAAACGGCCCAGTCAAACTAGGAGAACATGCCCACAGCCCCCGTGTGGTGTATCTCCCTCCAAGCCATAGTCTGCCTGTCTTCTTTCGGTACACCAGGTAGATGTGGTCACGGAAAAGGAAGCAAAGAAGATCCCCCCCCCCCCCCAACTCCTACCCTCCTTCCCCGCCACCCACCCCCTCTGCACTCTTACCTTGCTCGCAATTCTCCACTGTACCATATTGGGCCAGCAGGCTATCCAGCACCTAGGAGCACAGAGAAGGGAGGAAGGCTACTCTGGGCATCCCAGGAACTGAGACAAAGCCAGCCCCAGACACCCCTCACCCCAAAGCACAGTGGCACAGGCCGAGCCTTAGATGGGGACTGAATACTACGGGTTCGGCTTACCCTTTCTGGGGCGTCGACACTAGCAGTGACCTTTCGGGGTATCTTTACAGAAATGTGCTTGAGCACAAAAAAGCATTTAAGGGCCGTTCTGGAAGTGGACTTGGGCCGCCAGGGTCCCTGAGTCAATTTCTGCCATCATTAAGTTTGGGGCCCGAGGAACATCCTACCCACCTCCGTAACGCCTCTCACCACAGGGCCAAGCCCAAAGGGCTAACACTGGTAGTCCTAGGCTGAGGATGAGATCCAAGCAACCTTCCTCAGCACTAGCAGCCCTGGCCTACCCCCAGGCCACCAGGGAACCTCCCCAGTCGTCTCTACCAACTCAGACTGACCGGGACTTCCCTTCCGGTCTCCGCTACCCCACCCACTGAGTCTCCCCCAATCACTTACTTCCCAACGAAGCTGGGGTGGGATATTTCGAATCTGGATTTTCCGACTCCTGAAATTAGAAGGAACAGGATTAGTGACGGCTCCGGATGCTTCAGGAGCCTCTGACCTCGAGGTGTTTAATCCCTGCCTCAGTCTTTAGCTCCCTCCCTTCTGTTCAACACCGAAGTCTGAGAATCCCTGAACGATAACCTTTGGGGATACAGAATTGGTGCAGGGGTGCCTCACTCCAGAGAGTAAATTATCAGTGCTACCACAGATGGGAAACCTGAAACCAGATGCCCTAAGCACCAGGGCCGCGGAATTCCCTAAAACTCGCGTCTGCTGTGTCTATCCCTCTACTGAGGTGTTACTGATCCTTTTCTCCAGTAAGCGTCTTTTACCTCCCACTACGTTTCAGGCACTTGGAATACAAAGCTGCTACAGAAAACATCAGTCACTGATCTGCTACCTATTTAATTGCTGCCTACCTCGCGCTGGACTTTGCTCTAGATGCTGGGGACCCGGCGATAAACAAAACAAAGTCCCTGGCCTCAAGGTGCTCACCATTTATTAGGGGAGACATACGTGCAGCCAAATTACAGCAGGATAATAGTGCGGTCGTCAAGTGGTTTTTATACAGGTCTGGATTTCAATCTGTATTCCACTTTTAACAGCACTGTTCTTAAAATTTGACCTCTTTGAGGCTCACTTTCCTTTCTTTGTAAAAGGGGAATCATCCCTACTCACAGGGTTTAAGGTGCTGTTAGGTAATATTAGAGCTTAGCAAAGAGCTTCAAGTACTCAGAAGTGTTGTAACAGAGGCATCTTGGAATGCTCCGGCCAGAATGGCTAACACACAACACATCATCACGACCACTCCTCCTCCCAAATGACTACACCCTCTCCTTCCCAGCTTTCAAATACCTCTTAAAAATGTGGTCTCCCCACCACCCCCACCCCCACCCCCCGGCCCCCGGCCCCCGGCACCTGCAGGAAGGCTTTGAGGTTCAACGTTGACTCCCAAGGCAATTAACTGCTCACCACCCAAATCAATGCCCTAATCCCTGGGCTTACAACATTTCAATTGACTTGATCTTCATCGGTCAACTGTCATTTGGTCTTTGCATGTATCCTGGATCACAAACTTAGTTCAGGGACAAGGTCCAAGGAAATTCTGACGGCATGAGGGAAAACTGGCCTGGGAAGCAAGAAAATCCAGTTCTAGCCCTTAAATTACCCTGACTGGGTCTTCAACTGACTAAGCCAAGTAAGTTTCAGGCCTCAGTGTTCCTAACAAGGCCCACGTCGGCTCTTGCCAGGCTGGGGGGGGGGGGGGGGCGGGCGGGAGTGTAAACACATGGGAACAAGAGAAAGGATGCTGAGCTCTAACTGAAATGGTTCCCTCTTGGCTCTGTCCTGAGCCAGCTCACTCACGATGCCATCCCTGTGACCTCAAGTGTCTTCAGCTGCAAAATGGAAACCAAAGGGTCTCTAAGATCCCTTCTAGCTATGCAGCTCTGAGCACATAAAGTCTTTGTTGATGAAATACACTACTAAGGAAACCTCTCCCCGGGACGAAACAACTTCAGGGCAAAGGAGGATAGGTGTTGAGAAGCTGTGTGTGGCTTTCTCGGTTGATTTGGTTCGTGAACCCGACCTAAAGTCAGACAACTGTGCAGGACAAAAAGAGTAACCAGAAGAAGTCAGTCCAGTTCTGTGGGTCCTCTGTGGATCGCATACCGGACCACCTTCTTCGATTTCGTTCACAGGCAAAAGAGGGAGCCCCACGGTCTCTGCCCCTGCGAGGGACGTCCCATACAGCACTCATTTTGTGCCCAAATGGGCAGAGAAAACTCAAGAACCCTCACAGTGCAAGTCCAACTCTTGGAGGGTTGAGGTTACACCATTCAAAGACTGAGGACACTGATCTAGCCTGATGCCAATGACCGGAGTCACTCAAGCTGAGGGAGGAGGCCCTAACAAACTCTTCTGGATGGAAGAGGTGGGGGCGGCCTGCCTGGGAGTTCAAACCTGCAAGGGCTTAAAGCAACCCCTGTACAGGAGCTCAGTTTGAAGATGGCTCTTTCGAGAGGGTCCCTTAGTGTAATCTCAGGTCAAAAGTCAAAAGTACCCTCCCCCTCCTCCTTCAAACTCCCAGTTTTAGGGGCTTTCTTTTCAGGGTAGGGAAGAGTTGGGGAGGGGATGAGGTGAGGAAATCAAATCTCAGTTTGGGATTTTAATCCATATCCTGAAAGCAATGGCAGTCTGGAATGTCTGGAATGTTCCAGGAGAAGGAGGGGGAGGAGGGCAGGGCCACACAACCAATGAAAGAAAAGACCTCCTGGCAGCCCCCTCCCACCCCCAATAGGCAGGGACTCACCCACCCCTCCAGGACACACACACACCCAATCCTGGGAAACCATGCCAGGCTCCTTCAGGCCTCCAAACCTCCTTTCAGCAAAGCCCCCAACCCTGATAAAAGCACAACAGAAGCCACGAAGGCCCTTTGTCTTTTAAGCCCTTGGCCTGGTTTCTATTACTTATGGTGCTACCTAATTTCTTTCAGGCCCAGAGCACATGGGGCAATGTCGGGAACTACACCCAGTACCCCCTTCCCGGGACCCCCGCGTAACTCCCAAACTATGTAGGCCTGATGCACGCTGGGCCGGGGCAGTGCGCCGAGGGCTTGGGAGTCCACGGAAGAAGCTAAGAGCATTTGATAGGGTACTTCCTTGCTCTGTACCTTGGTTTCTTCCTGTGGAAACCGATAAAGCTTTTGTGAGGGCTTAAAAGAGACAAGGCATGTGAATTGGGGCACCTGACTCGGAGGGAGTGCTCCATCCCTATCCAGGTCCCTCAGGAGCCTACAGGGGTCCAGACAAGGATGGGAGGAGACCGCCAGGTAGGGCCGACAATGAGCACTCAACGTGATGGTAACCGTTGTAAGTATTCAGGTTGCCGTGCTGAGGAAATCGTGGGAAATACCACTGCCCATAGTCCCACTCCCCCGCCTCCCTTGACAACCAAAGGGTTCTAGTTCGGCCCAGGGACCCACTCCACATTCTAGAGCATCAGCTCCCACTACGGTCGCGCGGCACCTTTACTCTACAGGCAGCAGGGCTCTAGAGTCTGAGCGGAGCCTGGAGGGCCTGAACCCCAACATCGCTTGTTCAGAAAAGGCCAGAGAATGCCTAGAGGTACAAGAACAACCACCCGTCCGTCCACGAAGGAGCTGACAAACCTGTTGAGTGATAGCTCTTGGCAGCGAAGGCAATGGTTTCGCCAACCTAATTGCTTCCCTGGGTGCCAACACCCTGTGGCTTCTGACCTCTTTGCCTGCCCGGATCTGAAGGCATTGCTTGCCCTGACCGTGCCCTGGGGCAGCTCCCAGTACAGAGCAACCACAGGGGATTGATTTCTCTAATGGCGGTGGGGGAGAGGGGAAGGCCACAGAGCCGAGTGACCATTTCTTCTTTCTAGCCCTGGGAAGATTCCAGGAGAGAACGGAGGGAGAGAGCACCCATTCAACGGCAGCAGGAGCTAAGCAGCAAACCAAGAATTTCAGGAAGGACAGGAGTTGGGTATCAGGAAAGGGATGTGGTTGGGAGTTCTCCCTGGGAAGGAAGCTCTCATCCTTTTCACCTTTTCAGAGAAGTATACACGGGGAAGGAAAACAGGTCAATTAGGGAAGGGCCTAACACTTGAGGAATACTTGAAAGATTCCAAGCTGAGATTCTGCACTTGCTTAGAAGACTCCCATGACCCATGATGCTGGGGGTCCATGGCTCCCTTTTAGAGACCAGGGCCCCAAGAATGGGAGATTCTCAACCCAAGATTGAGTATCTTGGCCAAGTCACACAGAGTCAGGCTTTGAACTCAAAACCTGTCTGATTCCAGGCTCGGTGCACTGTCCCCTGAGCTGCTGTTTTGAAGGAAGAAAAGGAACAAAAAAAGCCTTTGCCAAAATACAGTCAAAGTTAGGCCGCGGGACAAATTAAAAATATTCGGAGTTCATACAACACGGTGAACAATGGGCCCGGCTAAAGTGGGTACTGTTCTCCAATAAATCAGAACATTCCACCCGTAATTTCTCGAGCTTAGTAACTTTCCCTAGCTGCGTAGTTCCGTGAGTGGGTGAAGCGATTCTATGGCGTAATTGAACACTGACTAGATATCTGATTACACTATTAAGAACTAATGATTCCTCAAGTTCTCATATTTTAAAAAAAACCATTACAGATAAAATAAGGTGTCTAGAATTTGCTCCAAAATAATCAGGGGGTGAAGAAAACACTGATCAGATAGGAGTTGGTAATTTTTTGTTTATTTATTTACTTAGAGACAGGAAGAGAGAAAATCAGAAGCAGGCTCTCTGTTGCAAGCGCACGGCCTGATGCGGGGCTCAATCTCACGAACCAGGAGATCATGACCTGAGCTGAAATTGAAGAGGCGGACGCTTAACCGACTGAGCCCCCCAGGCGCCCCATGGGTTGGTAATTTTTAAAGCAAGGTGATGGGTACACGGGAGATTACGTTATCCTTTCTACTTTTTTGTATTTGTTTCCCATCATTAAAATTGTTTTTTAAATTACTCTAGCTCACCCAGCTTTTTTTTTTAATGTTTATTTTTGAGACAGAGAGAGAGAGCACGAACGGGGCAGGAGTAGAGAGAGGGGGAGACACAGAATCTGAAGCAGGCTCCAGGCTCCAAGCTGTCAGCACAGAGCCCGACGCGGGACTCAAACTCATGAGCCGTGAGGTCATGACCTGAGCCAAAGCCGGATACTTAACCGACTGAGCCACCCAGGCGCCCTATAGCTCACCCCGTTTTAAAGTCACAGCAGGTTCTAAATGAATGCATCTAACAAATGAGGTTTTCCAGTTGGTGTTGTATTAGCAAGAATGCGAGCCTCTGGGGGCGCCTGGGTGGCGCAGTCGGTTAAGCGTCCGACTTCAGCCAGGTCACGATCTCGCGGTCCGTGAGTTTGAGCCCCGCGTCGGGCTCTGGGCTGATGGCTCGGAGCCTGGAGCCTGTTTCCGATTCTGTGTCTCCCTCTCTCTCTGCCCCTCCCCCGTTCATGCTCTGTCTCTCTCTGTCCCAAAAATAAATAAACGTTAAAAAAAAAAAATTAAAAAAAAAAAAAAAAAAGAATGCGAGCCTCTGCTGTGAGCCTGCAGAGGACAGAATGGGGGCTCCCTGCAGGGCAGAATGCACCCTAGGTATAAGGAAGAACTCCAAGTCTCCTGGAGCAAAGCTGAAAACTGCCCCAGGGAGTGTTGGATTCTTCTTTCCGCCCCCATAGCCACAGGGGAAGGTGCCATCTTCAGTCAAGCAGATGACCTCACCCCTCTCTAGGAGGGGTTCCTTTAAACCAGGGTGGGGTCAACCAGTGGAAGGTGGGGGGAGGGAAGCAGCAACAGGTTTTGGAAATCTTGTCAAGCTCTGGGCCCCTTATCAAAAGTCAAACCTGGACTTTCATCTCTGCAGAGAACCAGGATTAAACTGGGATTTCCAGATTAGATCCTGCACCTCTACGCCTCCCCCTGGCTGTGATTTTCTGACTAACAGGCTATGTGGCCTCGGGCAAGTCAAACCTTCAACTCCCCGGACCTCAGTTTCTCACATCTGGGAAACAAGGATTAGGATTAGCCTTTTACCGAGTCTTGCGTTCCCCAGACAGGGATCAAGTCGGTCCACCTGTAGGAAAAGGCTTTTTTTTTTTTTTTTAATTTTTTTTTTCAACATTTATTTATTTTTGGGACAGAGAGAGACAGAGCATGAACGGGGGAGGGGCAGAGAGAGAGGGAGACACAGAATCAGAAACAGGCTCCAGGCTCTGAGCCATCAGCCCAGAGCCTGACGCGGGGCTCGAACTCACGGGCCTCGAGATCGTGACCTGGCTGAAGTCGGACGCTTAACCGACTGCGCCACCCAGGTGCCCCGAAAAGGCTTTCTTAATCAGAGGAATTTTCTGGGCCCTGATGGTCTTAGGTTAAGTGGTTCTGAAGACGCCCCCCTGCCTTTTTTGAGACTTGGGTTTCCATTAGCAGTGTGAGAAAAGGTAAGAACACTCTACGCCAGAAAAACTCCAACAGTTTGCACACAATTTCAAGATTTCAGGAGCTAATGAAAACTTCGGAATCCATCCGTTATGTCCCAAATTAAGACATCCTCCCACACATCTACGCATTTAACTCTTCCCAATGACGTCCAAGTCTTCATTCGAGCCTACAGGTATCTTCTCAAAAAGCTGGGAAGAAACTAACCCAAGGCAATTAGAAAATAAGCTTGGCCGGGGATGGGGCTCGAGTTATCACGTGCACGTTGGAAAAGAGCAAAGATGTTACACACCGGCAGACGCATCATGCTTGCTCAATCCTAAGAAGCAGTCAAGAAACTCGCTACCGTGACTTGCCTCAAGGTTTCTGTAGACCAGCTGCCGTAGTCATTCATTCCATAGATTTTCCTGGCACCTACTAAGCACTGGGCCCATGCTGTCTACACCACAGTAGCCGCTCGTCACATGTGGCTTGGGAGCAACTGCAATGTGGCTACCGCAACCGGGATCATAATTTTCTTGTCTTCTGTGTTTATACAACTTTAACTTTTCCTCCGTAAAAGTTGTGAAGTCTAAATACAGATCAAACGTTTCCGATGAAAACTTACTAGCAACTGAATCAGGACAGGCCCTAAGCGTAAAAAAACATGCACCAGATTCTTTACCACTTTGTACCCCACCCCCCAAGATAGAGACTTCATTATTACATTGATGGCATGCTGCATGAATAATACTTTGAATTTTCCAGGGGCACCCGGGCGGTTCAGGCGGTTAAGCATCCCAACTCTTGATTTCGGCTCAGGTCATCATCTCATGGTTCGTAAGATCAAGGCCCGAGTCGGGCTCTGTGCTGGCAGTGCAGAGCCAGCTTGGGATTCTCTCTCAACAAATAAATAAACGTTAACGATAACAATACTTTGAACTTTTCAATTAATGTTAGGATTAATCCTTTTCATTATTTTCACTCTTTTCTGACATGGGTCTTAGAAAATTCCAAAAATCAAAAACAATCTAAGCAAAATGGAAAGAAAGAGAGAAAGAAAGAAAGAAAGAAAGAAAGAAAGAAAGAAAGAAAGAGAGAAAGAAAGAAAGAAAGAAAGAAAGAAAGAAAGAAAGAAAGAAAGAAAAAGAAAATTTACTTACGTATGTGGCTCTCACTGCATTTCTACTGCAGGAGGCTGAGAGGTGCTACAGTGCAGAGCTAACATGATGGAAGACAGGCATGCCTTCTGCTCTCATGGAGAAGACAGTCCAGGAGGAGACCCCATTTTGTTGGGGATGGGAGGAGGGAACAGACAGGTTAACTGGAGAGGAGAGGGCGGCTGTCCACTGGATCCCTTCAGAAGTGGGTGATGCTGTGGACTTCTCTCAACAAGAGAGTCCCCTGTGACTAGTGCTGGAGTAGAAGCACCCTCCCGAAGCTGGCTCTCCTCCCAGTGTCTTCCAGCTGGAAGTCACACATAAAAGATGTCCCAAAGTGCCAACCTCTGCCTTTTCCATAAGATCACCACTGACCCCATCCTTCCTCCCCACCCTGCCCCCGCACCCCTGTAGGGTGGAGAGGTGAAGAAAATAATGGTCCAGGAAAGCCTCTGAAGGAGGCGGACCTGGCACGCTCCAGGCATGGCAGTAGCTGAGAAAGGGGGCGGGGTTGGGGGGGGGGAGGAGGAGCTGGCACCGTGCCCAGGGCTCCATGCCAGGCTGATCCAGAGGCAGGGCAGCCAGACAGGCAGGCTGTCGGGTGGGCTGATGGGCAGGGTAGGGGCTGGAAAGGAAAATATTAACCTACTGAAAGGTACAAGACCAGGCAGAGCAGATGCACCACCCAGGTGAATGCCAGGGTGTAGGTGGGGGTACGGGAAGGCAGGGACACCACTGGGTGTATCTGTGGTCCTGTGAACATGGTCTTTTTTTTTTTTTTTTAATGTTTGTTTATTTATTTTGAGAGAGAGAGAGAGAGAGAGAGCGAGCGAGCAGGGCAGGGTCGCAGAGCAAGAGAGGGAGACAGAATCCCAAGCAAGCTCTGCATGGTCAGCGCGGAGCCTGATGCGGGGCTCGAACTCACAAACCCTGCGATCATGACCTGAGCCGAAACCCAGAGACGGACGCCTAACCGACTGAGCCACCCAGGCGCCCCAGTGTGAACATGTTGTTTTAAATGTATGTAGCACACACGTACTGTCCCACATGTGCTGATTCCTGTGCTAATAATGCCGGAGACAAGCAGAAGGGAAAAAGCAAATCTCCAGAAGAGACTCTGAAATGAACCACACAGCCTTCTCCTTCGAAGGCTCTGTACTATGTTTAACGTGCTCCTGGCCTACCTGGAGGCAGAGAAGAAGGATGATGGGGTGAGGGATCGCTAGGCTTCTTATGGGACCAAGGACACACACATGCATGCATGCGCGCGCGCGCACGCACACACACACACACACACACACACACAGCCCGTAAGCCAGCACTGGGAAGTTCCCGTTAAAGGAGATCAGATTCATAGACTGAGCAGGAGAGGAGGAGTAAGCCCCTCGAGGCTGAGAGGGTCCTCAACCAGTCACCTCCATTTGACAGTTGGAGAAACGGGGGCTCAGAAAAAAGGAAAAGCTTGCCTTGGCAGCTGTAAGGCAGAACTAGAACTCAGCTCTCCTTCCAGGCTGGCGTGTGCTCATCTCACCAAACCTTGCTGCTTTCTCTCTGACAAGAAGTGTTAACACAGCAGAAGCCTGTATAGCCCCCATGTCAGCAGCAGGAAAAATGCCCATATTCTGTATGGCTAAGCGCGTGCCAACTGGCTTTTACTGCATGCGGCTCTAATTTGGGCACAGGGTTTAACTCGCAGAAAAGCTAACTATACTATAATACGGCTGGATGACTGTCAGAGAAACGTTAGCAGCGTAAGAGGGTAGTCACCAAAAACTCTTGCGAATTTTCGTGTACGTCTAGGGACAGGCGAGGAAGCAAAGGTGAGACACGGAGCAGGGGAGGCGTTCACTGGTGTTAGCAAGCAAACCTCAAAGACGAATACTTTGCTCAATTCACTCATCTTGGAAATACATGGTTTGACAAGACAGCCCACGTTTTTTTCTTGCCCATCTGGGCAGCACCAGAGGAAGCCAAAACAGAAGCTCTGAGACAGTGGAGCTCTTTCCAGACAAATTTCAAGTCCGCCCGGGGCCAACTGCCTCTCCCTCCCTCCACCTTGCTCTCTGCCTAGAACTGTTGTCTTTCACCTGAGTGGTTCCTAGAGCGGAGGGGGGGGGGCCGCGTGAGCTCTATCTAGGCCAGTAAGTGTGAGGAAGGGGAATCTGGGGATGGGGAGGTGGGCAGAAGCAGCCTTCGGAATAAACCTACTGTGCAGGGACAAACGATAACGAGGTGACCCCCGGTGAGCAGCGCAGCCTTCCTAGCGGAGGTAGCGATGGTGTGGGATGACAAATGAACTGTCGCGGGGGCGCCTGGGTGGCTCAGTCGGTGGAGCGTCCGACTTCCGCTCAGGTCACGGTCTCGTGGTTCGTGGGTTCGAGCCCCGCGTCGGGCTCTGTGCTGACAGCTCAGAGCCTGGAAGCTGCTTCGGATTCTGTGTCTGTCTCTCTCTCTCTCTCTCTGCCCCTCCCCAACTCGCGCTTTGTCTCTCGGGGTCTCTCAAAAATGAATGGATGTTAAAAAAAATTTTTTTTTTTTTTTAAAGAAAAGAAATGAACTGTTGCGGACATTGTTCACCACCTTCTTCAGGCTAGCAGTGAGACCTTTCCAGCATCTTCCAGCATATTACCAGTGGGGTAGGCTAATATACTCTTAGAGGGAGGGCTAGAAAGACTATTTCCTGCCCTGACCGCACAAGGGGTGCAGGCTGAACTCTCACCCTCCGGTGGGGGATCTCAGCATTTCTCCAGAAAGCTTAAGAGCCAGAAGATCTGGCACTCTGGGACCCAAAGGAGACCTGGCTGAGGACGGAGCTGGGGCTCGGTGGAAAGCATCATGGGGCATGCCTTGGGAATGGAGAGAGGCTGAGCCTCTCCTCAGCAGGGAACGGCAAACCTGGAGAGCCCAGTTCAAGACAAGATTTTGCAAGGCGGGGGGGGGGGGGGCTCTCAGAAGCAAGGAAGAGGAAACTAGACCAGCCTCAAGAGAAATCAGTCTGCAGTAACTCCATTCCACCCGGAAGGGAAGAAAAGACCCTATGGGACTTAGCATTAATTCTCGGAATCTCGAGTGCTCCCTATGAAAGGATGTAAATGCCTCCCAGTACACATTTTTACAAATGAACATTGATCATCCTGTCAGTGGGCAAGGGGCGCTGGCTGTGTCCCTCCTGCAGGAGGGTAACCACCTCAAGGGATTCACTCCTGTCTCCCCTCCGGCTGCCGGCCAAGACCTGTTGTTGGTAGTCGCAAACTTCAGGAAGCTGGTGTTTGTTTCTTCCTCGTGGGGTGAGTAGTTCATCGGAACAACTCTCCTCGGACACGGACACCCATCCTGCCTCTCTACCCTTCCCCAGCCCAGGGCAGAAGGACCGCGGCCGGGGTGGGGCTGCACCGGCGCGTCCCAAGATGGTGCAGCAGGCAAGGAAGGTCGCAGGCCTGCCAGGAGCCCCAGGGTGGCGAGCGGGGCCTTCCGGCGAGGAGGGCCGAGGAGGGCCGCGGAAAGCGGGGGCAGGCAGGGCAAAGGAGGAGAAAGAGGTGCCTGGGAAGGGCGGCAGCAGCTGAGGGTGGGGGGAGGGCTGGCAGCAGCTGGGGGGGAGGAGGGGAGCCCTCATGAACGGGCAATTGAGAAGGCCCGAGCAGCTGAGCGGCCGCGCTGGCGTCGCCGGGCCTGCGCCCCACGCGGGCGGCCCCTTCCCCCAGCCCCTCACCTCGCCCAGGGAAAGCTGAGCGCGCGGCCTCCCACCCCAGCCGCTGGGTGGGCCCTGTCGGCAGAGCTCAAGGAGGGGGCAGACGATGCCCCGGTCCCCCCCTTCCCAACCCCCCCCCCCGCCGCCCCCGTCGCAGGCTCGGCAGTCTAGAATGTTCTGCCGCTAGAACCCCCTCGGTACCCCGACTCGCTGGGAGCGGGTCCCGCCCGGCCCAGGGTAGGGGGTGGGGTGGGGTGGGGGCCTCGCCTCCCCGGCGGGGCCCAGAGGGGGAGGGGACAAGCGCCCCCGGGCTGCCGGGTGGGGGTGGGGACGGGACTTTGCCCTTTGTCTCTCTCTCCAGAGCCACCGGCCGAAACCCGACCCCATGAGCGAGCCAGGCAGCCAGCGAGGGGCAGGCTCCCCCTCCGGGGTCCTTTAGTAAATCCAGACCCGACCTCCCTGTGGTCAGGGCTGTGACTGAGGTGGTCCTGTGGGGGAGGGGGCTTCCCGCCTGCAAACAGGCCTGCAAGCATTTAAGTGGGAACCGGTTGGGGGTAGGGGGCCGGGAGAGGGCTGGAAGTGGGGCCGCAGAAGCTGGAGGGGAGAAAATGGCCCGGGAGGCGGCATTCCTTAGAGACCTCGGCCGGGCTGCGGGAGGAGGCAGGACCAGGCCAGGGAGGCCTCCCACCGAGAAGGCAGGAACTGAGGCCCGGGAGTGGGCTCGGCTGGGCTGGGCTGGGCTGGGGGCACGGAACGAAGGGGCCTTCCGGGCCTGGAGAATAAAAGACCCTCTTCCCGGGGCGTCCCAGGAGCCTCCTCTGAAAAGTTACAATCGAAGAGTCATACCCCCCATGCAGCGTAGGGCATTCGTCTGGGGGTGAGAAGGACCTCCTTTGTCTGCCCTCTTGGGGTGTCATCAATTCATGATAATCTTATTAATAACTCACATTTGCACGGTACTTGAGAGTTTACAAAGTCCTTTACACTCGCACCTCCTAGGAACCCAGAACAGCGACAAGAGGTTGACTTGAGCCTCTGAGCCACCACAGAAGACGGTTTTGTTTCCATTCTGCAGCTCAAAAACACAGGCCCAGAGAGGTTAGGTGACTAACTCAAGGTGACGCTAGCCAGCGAGTGTCGCTGTACGTGAAGCCTGCCTCCTGCTTGTCAGCCAAGGGCAGGTACCTGGGTTCTTGCCTCAAAACATACGTAAGCTATGAATTATGGTTCTGGAGGCTTGTCACAAAGGTCAACTCTTTGTCCCTTCCTGCTAGGAGGAGGGGGGTGGGTGGGAGAAGCGTCTCAATCCCTGCCCTTCCCCCCAGCCTCCTATTTTCTCCCAGTTGAACCCAAACAAAGGTGGGGGAGGGATAGGCCACCGGCTCCTGGGCTGGTGCCTACCAGAACGCCACACGATGGAGGCCCTTGTAACTCAAAATTGTAACTCAAAATACCGACACAGCTTATTTCATGGGGTTTCACGGAGGCATTAACGTTGGGCATGTCTTCATTTGCTAACCTTATACTCTTCCCCCCCCCCCCAAAAAGCTCAAAGTAAGATTCAATTTCTTTTAATATTTATTTATTTATTTATTTATTTATTTATTAGGGGGAGGGGCAGAAAGAGAGGGAGAGAGAGAATCCCAAGCAGGCTCGCACGCTGTCTGGGCTCTATACAGCACAGAGCCTGACACAGGGCTTGATCCCACAACCCCAGGATCATGACCTGAGCCTAAATCAAGGGTCGGACACCACCCACCGAGCTACCCAGGCGCCCGAAGATTCAATTTCTTTGAAGCGCTAGGGTGCCTGGGTGGCTCAGTCGGTTCAGCATCCAACCTCGGCTCAGGTCATGATCTCACGGATCCGTGGGTTTGGGCCTGAGTCGGGCTCTGTGCCGAGAGCCCAGAGCCTGCTTCGGATTGTGTCTCCCTCCCTTTCTGGCCCTCCCCCACCCAGGCGCGCGCTCTCTCTCTCTCTCTCTCTCAAAAAGAAACATTAAAAAAATTCTATTAATAAATAAATAAATTCCTTTGGACGGTTAAAAGATCACCTGTTCCCACCTTCTTAGAAAGCTCAGCCTTAGAGGCAGAAAGGCTTGGGTGTGAATCCCAGTGCTACTCCCTATTCAAGGTACTGACTGGGTATTGACCGGCTAAGTTACTTGAACCACTCAGAGCTTCAGCTTCCTTCTGGAGAGTGAGGATACCTGCACAGGGCTCTTATGAGAATTCAGCGAAGCGACCGTCGGTTAAATGTGAACAGATACTCCATAAATGCTCCCTATAATTGTCGAAGGAATTCATCTTTTGACCCGAGTCGCCTCGAACAGAACTCTGGCGCAAAGAAGATGCTCAGCGAAGGAAAGAAACAGGGATATGTGCCCTACCCTGCCTGAGGCCTCCTCACTACAATGCTACCTACCCCTCTCTCCTAGATGAACTGTCTTCCCAGCAACATCTCCCTGTCGATCCATAATGCTCTCCTTAATCCGCTCCTATTTTGTCTGCCTATCCTCCAAAACACAGCTTAGCTCACTCAAAGCCTCCCTCCTCTATTTTAGTCCCTGAGGTTGTGTACCTCCCATTTTAATACGTAGTCTCTTGGCCTCTGCTGTCCCACAGCTTTTTTTCCTGGATCTGAAGTGAAAATGCTGGAGGGCAGAGATTTCATCCTGTACCTCTTTTGTGCAGCACCCTCTCAACCCTCGTTTCTCTCCCCCACCCTGAAAAAGACCCAATAGTGCTAAATAAAAACCCAATAATTAGTATTTAATGCAGTGCGGGGGCGGGGGGGGGGAAGCAGGGCAAAGACTCCCGTTTTATATAGGATGAAGAGGTGACCACCATGTAGGAAAAAGCAAAACTGGCAACAGTTGAAATCCCCCAGAGAGGGCGGGGGGGGGGGGGGGGGGGGTTCTGTTTACTGGGTACAGTTTCAGTCCTGCAAGATGAAAAGAGTTGTGGAGACGATGGCTGCACAGCACTGCGAATGTTCTTAACGGCACTGAACTGCACACTTAAAAATGGTTACGATGCTCGAGTGCCTTGGTGGCTCAGTTGGTTAAGCATCTGACTTCAGCTCAAGTCACCATCTCGTTGTTCATGGGTTCGAGTCCCACATCGGGCTCTGTGCCGACAGCTCACAGCCTGGAGCCTGCTTCAGAATCTGTGTCTCCCTCTTTCTCTGCCCCTTCCCTGCTCATGCTCTCTCAAAAAGAAATAAACGTTAAAAAAAAAATTTTTTGGGGCGCCTGGGTGGCGCAGTCGGTTAAGCGTCCGACTTCAGCCAGGTCACGATCTCACGGTCTGTGAGTTCGAGCCCCGCGTCGGGCTCTGGGCTGATGGCTCAGAGCCTGGAGCCTGTTTCGATTCTGTGTCTCCCTCTCTCTCTGCCCCTCCCCCGTTCATGCTCTGTCTCTCTCTGTCCCAAAAATAAATAAACGTTGAAAAAAATTTAAAAAAAAAAAAAAAATTTTTTTTTAAATGATGCTTACGATGCTAAATTTCATGTTACGTATGCTTCACCACATAAAACTATTCTTTAAAAATATTTAATTGACAAATTATTTTATATTTTTTTTTAACGTTTATTTTTGAGACAGAGAGAGACAGAGCATGAACAGGGGAGGGGCGGAGAAAGAGGGACACACAGAATCTGAAACAGGCTGCGGGTTCTGAGCGGTCAGCACAGAGCCCGACGCGGGGCTCGAACTCACGGACCGTGAGATCATGACCTGAGCCGAAGTCGGACGCTTAACCGACCGAGCCACCCAGGTGCCCCTGACTTAAATTATTTTAAAATAATTATCTAAGAGGCACCTGGCTGGCTCAGTCAGTGGACCATGGGACTCTTGATCTCCAGGTCATGAGTTCAAGCCCCACTGTGGGCCTAGAGCCCACTTAGAATTAAGTAAATAGAAGGTTAAAAATAAAAAGCCAAATTAAAATATCTAAAATTCTTTTTTAACGTAAAAAAATGAAATTTTAAATTATAAATATTTCAGAGGGACCCAACTTCACCGCAAAATGCAAGCAAGCTATCCCACCAGTCCGTACCATCTTGTTAAAGATTTTCTTACGCCGCATTTGGTTGTAACCACGTATCTTTAAAATCTCTCCATCCCCCTGCAGAAAATGGCTAATGCCAGAATGCCAGAGCACCCCCCCACACACGCCCAGGCTAAAGTTGCTGACCATGGGATGTTCTGAAGAGACCAAAGGAGCCTGGGCCTAGACAGGCATGGCTCTTCCTCCAGTTAGAAGTTTAAATTTAGCGTGTCTCCCGGGCGGCTCAGTCAATTAAGCGTCTGACTTCGGCTCAGGTCATGATCTCACAGTTCGTGGGTTTGAGCCCCGCGTTGGGCTCTGTGCCGACAGCTGAGCCTGGAGCCTGTTTCGGATTCTGTGTCTCCCTCTCTCTCTCTCTCTCCCCCTCCCCTGTTCACGCTCTGTCTCTGTCTCAAGAATTAATCAACATTAAAAAAAATTTTTTTTAAGAAAAAAGTTTCAATTCAGCAAACTACTCATTCAAGATAGCCCGGCGAGGGACAAGGGTAGGAAAGTGAAAGATTATCTCATGAAGACCTAGGATGTTTGGGAAGATCATTTTATTCCACTGCCTGCCTGCCCCCAGCTTACTCTGGACAGGTCTCACTCTACCCTGTTCTAAAAAGCCAGCAGCGGGGCACCTGGGTGGCTGAGTCGGTTGAGCTCAGGTCATGATCTCACAGTCCGTGAGTTCGAGCCCCGCGTCGGGCTCTGTGCTGACAGCTGAGCCTGGAGCCCGCTTCGGATTCTGTGTCTCCCTCTCTCTCTCTCTGCCCCTCCCCTGCTCATGCTCTGTCTCTCTCTGTCTCAGAAATAAGTAAAAACATTAAAAATAAATAAATAAATAAATAAAAAAGCCAGCAGCGGCGGCAGCCGCTTTGGTTCAAAATGGTAATGACCATATTCAGGAAAACCCTCTCAATAAAAAAGCTAGTCAGCTAGCTAGATTTTTTCCCTTCTTTTACGTTCGGTAAAAAGTTGCTGGTGTGGGGGACGCTCCACCAAAGAACTCAAAGAAAATACTCTTCTGAACCCTGCTGCCTTCCTTCCCAAGCCAACATCCTCTGTCTAGTCCTTGCTCAGAACATACTGGCTGCAGCCACCAACAGCCTGGTCTGCAGAGGATCATCTTTACTCTTTAATTTAGGGTTCTGTCTCCAAATCCTGCCAAAGCAAATGCTCTATTACAGACGGACTTCTCCCAAGCAACTTAGAGACCTGGAGGAGGAAGTAGAGTAAATATTTCTAGCTCTGAACACACATCCTCAACAAGTTTACTCCACCCGACAGCCCCCAGCCCAGTTCCTGTCTCCCCTCATTTTCTCCTCTTCATCTTCAGAGCACCTCCTGGGAAGCTGAGGAGCCCCAAGCAATCCCAGACGCCACTCCAGTAAAGAGGCAACACATATCATTCCACGTCAACTAATTGTAAAAACCCTTTATGGTAACTGATTAAAGTCACAAGCCTGTTAAATGGCCAAAACCCACATCCGGATTGGAAGCCCTTCCTCTCCCCAGCCCGCTAAGAGAAGGTTCAATCCTCAGTCCCTACACTGCGATTTCGAAAGGGGCAATAGGTCTGCGCGAGCGCGTGTTTGTGCACCCTTTGAACAGGGAGCACCAGAGAGAGGAAGTGGATGTTGGGGGGGGGGGGAGTGCTCCCTTTCCAGTCCAGGGGGCCAGGGAAAGCGAGGCCATTGGAGCTTTGCCGTCTACAAGGGCCCAGGACGGGGAACAGTGTATGCAGTCACTTCCCGGGCATCCAGGGATCCCCAACTCCCGAAAGGCTGTTTTGTTAGCTTACAGAGAGAGAGAGAGAGAGAGAGAGAGAGAGAGAGGAGCGTTGAGGCAAAACACGCCCATCTCCCACCAGATGGGGGAAGCTGCTCTCATTTCTTCCTTCCTCAGACGCTCAAGGACTCCCACTGTCCCCTTCCCATCCTGAATTCTTGTAACACTTACCTCATCGGCAGCACGAAGGTGGCTCCTCACTCACCAGTATCCCTACACCACATGCCCCTTTGACGGTAGCCCTCAAGTGTGAAATTTCACCTGGCCCGGGCTCATGGCATCAACAACAATAGGATCTGCGGCCCCCTCCCCTAAGGAATAACCAGTAGCAGCAATCTCCACCAATGCTCGCACCTTCTCTTCGAGCCTTTTGTCTGACGGGATGGGTAAGAGACTTGGCAGCGGGGTCCACATCCCAGGGGGTCTGGGGGGATTGCCCTGGTAAGCCTCAGCTCCCTCTCCCAAAAGGGGGCTTTTCCTTTCACCATGCAGGTTATCAGAGCTCCCTACACACAAAGCCCCTGCCACATGCCTACCCCTCGTTGTCCCATGTAAACTACAGGCCACGTTCACATAAGCACCTATGCCCCAAGCTGCCAGTCCAGAGACAGAAGGCAGAGAGGTCCCTATCTAAAACAAATAACAGCAATAATAATAGTTAATGTGTAGTAACACCGGTTTACAGTTACAGAAACTGAGGCTGAAGAAGATTAACTTCTGCGGTTTCATAGTCATCGCCTGACTCCAAAGCTCTTGTTTTTTAAACACCGGGCTCTCCTGGGAGACCTTTCCTCCACAGTCCAATAGAGGGTGGAGGGAGGGACCCAGGGTAGGTCACGAGACCCTGACCTAATAGAGCTTCCTCTCTCCTTGAGCCTCAGGAGCTCACGGTGATTCCTGTCCACCAGGTTGCTGTTGCCAAAGAACTCAGACCCCACAAACAACCTTTACACAAAACAATTTTTCCCTGAATTCTGATTTCTCCTCTGAAAGAGTCTAACTACATCCAATCAACGCAACTATCCAATCAAATTTCACGCAGACTTAACATTTTCCATTGCGAGTGGCCAAAACATCTGGATGAAGGACTAGCTTTTCAACTGAAACTAACGCTTTAGGAATAAAAAAACTGAAGTTTTCCTTAACCCTCTTGTACAGAAATACTGAGAGGGCGGACGAGAATCCAGGGAACAGACATGGTGTGGGAAACAGGTCCCCTCCTGTCTCCTCTCAAAGAGACAGTTCTCCATTCCCTTCCCCTACGCTAGGAGCGAAATTCACACCCATCCATCCTGACAGGTCCCTCAGGTGCCTCGAGCCACCTAAATGCCACTTGTCTAAATAAGCAGACTTGTCCTTAGGGGCTTTGAAAATATCTGGACATACCAGTCCAAAATTCTTCTCATCATCTAGCTGTTTGCTCTTTCACTCAAAAGCAGTTTACTGATGGCTCGCCATGCTCTATGCTCTCTGCCATACAACTGGGAGACTGGACTTCTGCGACAGGACTCCGGACCCTGGAGGACTGGCCTTCTGCGATGCGACTCCATTTCTGGCCCTGTCTGTTCCGTACAGTTACACTCCAGTGTCTTGCGATCAGGTTTTCTCCGACTGTATCACAATGATGAGCTGCAGACCCACTTTTCTCCCGTGATTTACCAGTAATCAACATACGTTTGATTTCGGTGACCTGTCTTTAGGATGAAAACTTGTTTGAACCTGCTGTGCCTTTCATTCCTTGACTATTTATTGCAAACCTACTAGCTGCGAACATAAGGCCTTACAAAGCTGGCTCTGCTTGTTCAGTATCAGGATGACCCCTCCCACTCACTAAAAAAGCACGTAGGCCCCTTTGAACAAAACCTGAGGGGACATCCAAGTTTTTCTATCGGAATGGAGTTAGCCAACTGGAGACTGAGTATCTTCCTGCTGGCCGTGCCTTCCTTCCAAGGGTATGTTAGCACAGACGCTCCCCCGCAAGATGTCTTCCTCGCCAAATCAAACTTTTTATCAGTTAACCAAAAAAGGCTGCACTCTCTCCAGTGCATGTTTTCTGAGACCTTTCCTTGCTTTTGTTTTGACAGGCGGTTTAAAAGGTGTGGGCGAGGAGAGGAAATGTGCCCCGCACAGGTGGAAATGGCCTGCAAATTTTACGTTCACAGGGAGTCAAACCCCGGGCTGAGACCCTGAGAAAACTCTTCAAGGGCCAGTCAGTGGCCCACTGGAGGGCCTGTCGTCCACCTTTCACCCCCGGGAACAAAACCCGTCCTAGAAGCCCGGGTGACTACCATTACTCCCTTTTGTGGTTGTTTCCCACAGCCTTTGGAACGTGGAGCCAGTCCATTTTCTAAAGATTCCTGGACCCTGTTGACTCTTCCAGTCTTACGCCCCATTGCCAAGGGGCCTCAGCTGCTGGGAGAGGGCCACAACAACCACATGCACCTCCATTTTCTCTCCACCTCTCTCGCCCTTTTCTGCTTCCCCACCCTCCCTCCCCAGCCCTCTTGGCTCCTCCTTGGCCTTTTGCTTCTGCCTTGGAGTGGAAAGGTCTAGGGACAGCCCGGGCGCTGGAAAGGGCTGCGCCCAGAGCCAGGGACCGCTCCACGTGGGCGACGCTGGGGATCCGGGGGCTCTCAGGTCCAAGGCGAGGCTGTCTGGCCGCGCGCCGCGGCCGGGGGTCTCGGGCAGGGAAGCCCTCCTGGGAACACCCCCCCCCCCCCCAATCCCCGGGCCTGCGGGCGCGCCGGCGGCCCCCCTCCCCCCCCCAGGAACGGAGCGGGCGGAGATTGCGGGCGGGGAAGGCGTGGGGCAGCGGGGCCGGCGCGGGCCCTCCAGGAAGCGCAGCCGGCGCCGCCGCGACTTTCTCGGCTTTTTTGCAAAAAGGGGAAGGGCAGGCGGGCAACCCCGCCGGCAGAAAGCGCCTTGCCCTTCGCCCCGATCTCCCACCCGTCTTCGAAAGCGCCCGCCTGCGACCCCCTCTGTCCCGTGGGGCGCTGTGCGCCTCCGGCCGCCTCTCTTTAAAAAGGGAAGCGGGGACTCCACCCCAACCCCCATCTCTCTTTCTCTTTTTTTCCCCCGTCTGGAATTTCCAACCCGGGACTAACTCGTCTGATTTCTCCAGTCTCCCCTGCTGCTGCCTTTTTTTTTTTTTTTTCCCCCCTTCCCCTCCTCCTCTCCCCTCTCCCTCAACACTCCCATCCCAAATTCTAAGCTGCACTTTCTGGAAGGCATCGGCCACGTTTTAGGAATCTTTATAGGGGGTGGACAGAGAACGAGACTGGATTCAAATCCTAACAGCTGGCAAAATGTCTGTTCTTCAAACGCCTCTGGTTCACACTTTCATTCTAATGACAACATTGCCACCCAAGAGATAGAACCCGTATAGGTCTTTCAGCAACCCCCCCCCCCAAATCTCACACAGCATTTGCTGGTCTCCCCACCCCCCCTTTTTACTCAACTAAACCAGATCTGAAATTGTTAAAAATATTTTATAATTGTATCCTCCCTAGCCTATCTCAGTGGTAATCTTTGTCAGCTGGCTGCTACACATTAAAGTGTAGAATAAACTCTTAAAAAATAAGCCTTAAAACTACCCAAACACATGACATAGATTCAAATGATGTATATTAAGGTAATGTGAAAAGATTAGAAGCTCAGAACCTTTGAATCAAGATTTTTCCAACTGCTAATGTCATGTATTTCATCTCTGAAACATAATTACAAGAATGTTTTGCTCTTTTTCCACCAAAAGCTATGCCATTAAAATTGTACATTTGGAAGAGTTGACTATACTTGGAATAAATTAGCGATGAGAATTACAACTCTTCCCCTCCTTTCCTCCAAAGTTCTCCATCGGGGAAAGCACTGAAGTAAAATTATCTTTTTTTTTTTTTTTTAATTTTTTTTTTCAACGTTTATTTATTTTTGGGACAGAGAGAGACAGAGCATGAACGGGCGAGGAGCAGAGAGAGAGGGAGACACAGAATCGGCAACAGGCTCCAGGCTCTGAGCCGTCAGCCCAGAGCCCGACGCGGGGCTCGAACTCACGGACCGCGAGATCACGACCTGGCTGAAGTCGGACGCTTCACCGACTGCGCCACCCAGGCGCCCCAAAATTTCATCTTTTGACTTTGGGTCAGAAAAGAAAAGATTCTAGCAACCCACAACTCTTCCAATGGACAGTCAAACACCACTGTCCTTAGGAAAGGATCTTGAAATGCTGTGCCCTAAATGGCAACAAGTGAAGGGTTTTCTCTGGCCGCGAAGAAAACAGAACTCACGAATTTGTAAGGTTTACATGCTAGGTGGAAATTAAGTGAGAGTGAATGGATTTCCACCTTCCCTCTCCAAAGAGTGCAGAAAAATTTAAGAATCAACCATTTTTAAATTTATATCAAGGCCAAAACAAAAACAAAAACAAAAACAAAAAGCCCTAACCACATACTCACAAGAAAACCTTTTACTAAAAGTGTGAAACTTACTGGTTTAATACAGGTCAGATGTATCTTTCAACTGCAATCACTAAAGTAAAAGTGCCTGAAAATCCTCCCACTCCTGTATTTTTTACTCCTTTGTTGTTTTTTTAAAGACATTCCCTTGCTTCTTAAACCCCTTATAATTCATTTTCAGCCCCTGAGAACAATGTTTATTAAAGACAAATCCATTTCTGAAGGCAAAATCTTTTTGCTTGTTTTGAAAACATTTAGTGATCCAAGGACTTCAGAGCAAATCACTTAAAATTAAAAATAATATTTTTGCCACTTACAGGACATCCCCTTCGCACGGATTTCCAAAGCTGCTAACTTTGGGAAATTCAACTGTAAAATCGGAATAAAGTGGAAGCCCTTTTGGAGGGTTCCCACGCTTCCGTGGCTCTGACACCCAATTTCTGTTTGGGCGTTTTTTTTAGTAAGAGTTGGAAAATTAAGGGGAAAGGGGTTAGCCCACCTCATGTTAAGTCAGCTTAGAGAAAAGAACCACCATTAACCTGCCTAGGAAAATCAATCTTTTAAGTTGAACACATTTCATGCAGAAAGGCAGTGCCCCTCTTGCATTTTCCTTTTAACAGCCAACACCTTTTATTTTTATGACAGCAGTTGACAGTAGGTATGCTGTCTTTACGTCACATTCCTCCAGAAAAAGGCACACACAGTGGCAAATGAAATAAAAGTTTAATTCCCTTAAAAAGCAAGTCATTTCCCAAGGTAAACAGGTCTAAAATGGGACCCCCCCCCCCTTACCTTAAGGACTCTTATGTCTCTCAAAATAAAACACATATATGAACCCTTTCCACAACTGTTTTAAAAATGCTCTTGGCTTTTCTCCGCTGTCCTAATATTTGACAGTGAATATACACAAATTCTCAGCAAAAAGCCAAACCTGTTAGCCAGAATTCCAACACTGTCTAAGAAGGGGTTTGGAAAGGTGGAAGAAATCGAATGTCACCCGATTCAAAATTAAAATTAAACATGTTTTCAGTTTAAACACATAGTGCTCGGTCTCTTGGGTTCTTAAAAAGGTACAAATTATATTCAAATAGATACAAACTTAGAACAAAATAGATGCATACTTCAGAGTCAGGGATGCTAAGGTAACTGCTGTAACCTTCTATCATTTGTCTGATCCCCCCCCCCCAAAAAAAAAAAACCAAGCAAACAAACAAAAAACAGGAACACACAGGATTTAGACTTTCTTGAATCTCTCAGAAATGTGTCAAGTCATATCTCATTTGGAACTGAGTGCACCCAAAATAGTTACTTCTATTTCTTTAAACAGTGAAAAGAAACACATATACACAAAATACACATACACAGTTGTTCATCTTGCTTCAAATATTAGTTATAGTTAATTCACTAGTTCCTGTTTTATACATCCATGGGATTGAAAAGGCCAGTCCCAGACCAACTGAAGAACTGGTTTTCAGACAGACTAACTAAAAACACATACCACAAAATGCTTCCTTCAAAGAACACAAAATGATAGAGCAAACGGACTTCATGCAAACAAACTCTTTTTTTAAATCCTAAAACTTCAAAAATTGATTCATTTTAGAAAAATGAAGGGCCTTCTCACCACCCCGCAAACACACACACACACACACACACACACACACACACACACACAACTGACTCAGTGTTTGAGCTCAAAAAATTATTTCGGGGAAGGGAAGAACACACAAAAGATGGAATTTAATATGGATGGGGAAAGGAAGATTTTGTACCCACTCTTCTCACAAACCCCACCCCTTCCCAACTCAAAAGGGCCCTAAGTAATGCATTTTGGAGGGAACAAGAAGGAGCCTAAAAATGGCTTGAAAGCAAACAGATGGCTTAGGGGGTAAGATCCATAAATACAGAGCACCATGGAAATTAAAGTATAAATGTTTTGGGTCCCATTTCATCACGTTTTGCTATTTCTCTTGCCTTCGATGCATTCTCTTTACAATTTAAACCATCCTGAAGCGCCAAAGGGAAAAAAAAAATCCTACGTATTTCAGAATTCCAGTTATTCTGCATCTCTCTCAACATGTTTCAAACACTCAGCTTTCAGTTCAATTAGCCACAATCTTCTCAATAAATCTACTGGTGTCAGTATGCTCCTCTCCGTTCCCATCTCCAGGAAATGTTTCAAAATAATAAATAAGCCTTTTTTTTTTTTTTTTGCCCCCCATCCTTCCGATTTTATTGCCTCTTTACTCCTAACTCTAATTGCCTTTCCAATAAGAGTATTGGAAGCACTGTGAGGTTAAATCACAGACTCTATAAACATAGTTACAAGCCATATTGATCATCTATAGATACAATAGCTCCAAGTTACCTAAAATATCTCAAAGCCAAGACCGCGGAACAGATTTTTATCTGACTTAAACTTTGCAGTTAAACTTCACAGGCTCAAAAACAAAACAAAACGAAACAACAAAAACCCAAAGCCACCCACCTACACCTTCCCAGCCAGGAAAAAGGCCAGGGATCATTCTCAGTGCAGCAAGTTTCCAGCGAAATGAGGGGGAGAACACACCTAGGGAGGGAGAGGGTAACCCAGGGCTCAAAAATTTCCTGGGAGCCTGCCACAGGAGGGAAAACTGCACTGTCAACATGTTTAAAGTCAGATTTGAGAGCGCCGACTCTGTTCTTATAATTTCCCAGCCAGAGTTCAATGAAAAGATCTGGAACCCCCCCCCCCCTCCATGAATCAGATTTGGGGGGAACATGACAGAGGTACTCCACTTTTTGCTTCAGTGAGAACAGAAAGGTACTGGGACACAGACACACACACACACACTCTCTCTCTCTCTCTCTCTCTCTCTCTCTCCACTATTCATCCAGGGAGTTCTAGACCCTCCAAAGAGCCCCAGCTCACAGCCTGAACACAAAGCTCTCACCCCAGATGGTCCCCTTGTAACAATGGACTGAAGGGGGGGGGGGGGGGGGCTCAGAAAGGATAGCACACAGCCAAAGCATATTCTTTGCAAAATCCAGTTGGGAGGGGAGGATGTGTGATGTGAGGGACTAAGAGTAGGGGTCTGAGAAAAAAAAAGGTCCTTGCCTGTTGCAGAAATACATATAAAGCACAAGCAATTCTTTTGGGGACAGGAACGCCAAATCCACTTCCCCTAGGGAACTGAAGGGGAACCCCCCCCCCAATCCACTTAAGAATTATGCTAAGGGATGGGTGGAGAAAAAAGAGAAAATGAGGCCTGCTAGAAGTTGCAGCAATGCCCAGGAGATCCAACTCTTCAAAGATTTTTAGCTTCCCCATAAAAATGGCCCCATACACCTTGAATACACTCCACAAGGCTTCTCCCCTCTTGATTTTTTTCCCTTTAACTTCTCCAAATACCATCTCTCCCAGCCCACCCCAAACCCGGCTTATTTTTTACAAGCTGTAAACCACCCATTACAAGATCTTAGCCAATCTTCCCTCCCTGCCCCCAACATCCGGAGTTGGGGGTGGGAAGGCCAGTAATGGGTTTCTTCCACTGGAGACACTATGGACCCCTTAACACAGCCTCTAAGCGCCCCCAGGTTGCCTCCCTTCTCAAAGAGCCCTTTCCTACCTTTGTTTTTTGGGGACCGAGTGTTCGATCTCTAGGCGTTTTCCTTGCAATTCGACTTTCCCTAAAGATTTAAAAAAAAAAAAAAAAAAAGACCATATAAGAGCTGGAACAGGAGTGTGGGGTGGGAAAGGGACGGAGAAAGAGGGGCACTCAGGAGTTCCTGGGATTTGAGATCTGCCTAGGAATCCAGGCAGTGGGGTTCCGCGGCCGGGACGCGAAACGGCCGCTCTGGGAATGGTGGAATCTATAAATTCGTTATTGTGTTTTGTTAATTTTCGTTTCGTTCTGTTCTCCCACCGAGGCCGGCTGGGCAGTGGCTCGCTCTGGGAGCCGGAGCCGGAGCCGGGAAAGGGGCGACGAGGGCGTTCGTGTGGGCGGGCTGCCTGCTCCACTCCCAGATGTGGGGAGCAGGGGCCGGGAGAGAAAGGGCCCCCCGATGCTGCCAAAGTGTGTGGCGGGGGAGGGGTGCAGAATGAAACTTTAGTTTCCCGTCCTGCCGCGGAGAGGGGCTCCGGGCGGCGGGGCGCTCACCTGTCGGGGCCGGTGGTGGGCAGAGGCCCTGGGGGAGCGGTGCGGGGCCCCGCGGGGAGGGTCCCCGGCGACCGCGACGCGCGCCTCTCGGCCCAGCCTGGGCGTCTCGGGAAGCAGCATGGCGACCCGGCGCCGCCGCCGCCGCGCCACCCCGCTCACGCCCCACTTTCAAATCAAAATGGCTCAAGCCCAGGCCCTGGGCGGGAGGCGGGACCCCCTCGTCTCAGGTCCTGCCCGAAGGCTGCAGTCCCCACCGGGCTCCCGGGAGATCGGAGACGGAGCGGGGACCCCTTCCCCGCCTGGAAAGGCCTAGGGCGGAGGAACGGGAGCAGGGGGTGTTCGCACAGGGGGCCGAGGGGGGTGGGGTGGGGTGGGGTGGGGGGCGGCCAGCCTCGGATAGGGAGGGGCGGACGTGAAAATAATGCCCGGACCGGGGCCGCCAGAGTGGTGACCCCCCCCAACACACACACACACACACACACACACACACACACACACACAGCCAATGGGGCCCCCCGCCCCGTCGGTGGGGGGCAGGGGCGGCCTTACTAAAGCCTCCAGCTTCTGCTCTGAGGCTGGGAGGAAGGGGTGAGGAGGTCCAGGATATTTCCGCGCGAGGGGCGAGTCGGGGGGATGCAGGGGGCGTCGAAGGAGGTGGGCGGAGGGTGGGTGCCCAGGCCAAGCCCCGCAGGCCGGAGGGACAGAGGAGTTGGCGGGCCAGGAGAGAAGAGGGGCAGGTCTCCGTTGTTCGGGGATTTCGTTGTGGTTTTTCCGGGGAGGTGGGCGCACTCTTACCGGAGAAAGTTTCGATGGCCTTCATCGCCCAGTGCTCGTCGGGGCAGTCCACGAAGGCATAGCCGGACTTGACCAAGAACTGGCCGCTGTAGGAGATCTTGTGCTCCGCAAACACTTTCTCCAAGTCCGCGGGGGTCACGCTCTCGTTGAGGTTGCCGATGTACAGCTTGTTCATGGTGGCGGTCTCGGGGCGGGACGCGGTCCCTGGCAAGGCCGAGCGGGCGGGCGCGGGCGGCGAGCCTCCTAGGCCGAGAGGCGGGAGGCCGGCGGCAGCAGCCGCAAACTTTCTTCGCACCCCACCCCTGAAGTTGTCCGGAGCCCGCGGCGGCGAGGGCGGCCTGAGGGCGCGCAGAGGTCGCGGGAGAGTTCGGCGAGGCCCGGGAGAAGTGCCCGCGGCGCGCTGGGAGGCGGACGACTCGGCGCTGCTCCTTCCCTTCTGTCCGAAACCCCTCCGAGCGGGCTGGTGTGTCACGTTTCTCCGCGGCCGCCCTGGCGCCGCCTCTAAATAAAATCGACTTGAAAAAAAATGGAGCGGAAAAAAAAAAAAAAAAAAAAAGGCGAAGCCACGTGGTGAAAGCCCCCACCCACCCTGCTCGGGAAGACCCCCGACGCCTCTGGGCCCATCGGCCCTTCAGCCCGGCCCTGCCCACCAATCCCTAGCCTGGGGTGCGGGGGGAGGGGGCACTCAACTCACCCCCGGAGGGGAAACAGGGCGGCGGGGGCCGCGTTCCCGAGGCTCGGCTTGCCCCCTCCCCCTTGGCAAGAATCTGGCCCCTAGGGAGGCGCCCCGCCCCCACCCATCCCCCTACCCCGGCCCCGGCTGGGGGAGGGTGGTCGGGCCCTGAATCTCCCACCTCTTTATGGGTAAAATGTACGGTTATTTTTTTATTCGTGTGCAGGCTGGGGGGAGAGTTTGCCCACCCTACCCCGGTTAACTGCTAGCGACTGACAGGCGGGGAACGGCCGAGATAGACAAAGAGAAGCCGAGGACTCTGGGGTCTTCAGGCGGGGGTCGCGCGAGCCGGCGATTTTAAAAAGAAAGGCGCTTTTCCCCTAGATTTTTACGTGAGGGGTCTCGGCCTTCCCGGCCCCAGCCCTGGGAGACTCCCCCGCCTGCGGGGATCCGGGACCGGGGGACCCTGCGAGCGCGGGACCGGGAAGCCGAGACCGCGGGGGACCGCGGCTGGGAACGAGGGAGCCGCGAGAAATCATGTTTCGGGATTCCCACGGGGGAAGGGTGGCTCGCAGCCGGGGTTCGGCTGCTGAACGAGGCCGTCTCAGGGTCCTGGGGGGACGCGCGGCTCCGGCCCAAGCTGACCCCAGGAGAGGGAGGGGTGGAGAGGAGGAAGAGGAGTGGTAGCGTGAGCAGACCCGAGCGAACCGAAGGGGGAGGTCTCAGGGAGGGAGTGACCGGGTGGAGATCCGAACGCTCCCCTGCTCCCTCCCTGACGCGGGGGCAGACAGGTGGAGTCCCCTCCGCCCGCCCCACCCAGGCCGGCGACCGCAGCTTTCCCAGCGCCGGGTTAGGGGCTCGGAACTTTGTTTGGGGTGCAGCGGTGGGATCCGGGCGGGAAGGCGGGAGAGGGGCCGGGGGCGGGGGGCCGAGCGCGAAGCCCCGCCCACGTCCCCAGGTCAGACCCGCGGGGGGAGGGGGTAATTTCCGCTCGGCGCTCGGGGAAGCGAGGGGCGGGAGCTTGGAGGAGGGGGCGGTGGCCCCTCCCCCGCCCGTTCCTGGGGAGGGGGAAGCGGATCCGCCCTGGTCCCTTTCCTCGCCTTTGACCAACTCGCTCCGGATCCTCCGGCCCCGGGAGCCCGAGGGACGGACCCGACTGGGCTAGGGGCGACACGTGGGCGGTCGCACCCCGTCTCGGCGGTGGGGGAGGGGGCAGTTCGCCGCGCGTTTCGGAGTCCCGGATAGGCGGCGGAGAGCGGGACGCGCGGTCCACGCGCAACCGGGATCCCGGGCCGAGTGGCGGGCGAGGGCAACGAGTTTCCAGCGGAGGGGGCTGGGACGGCGCCGGGGGGTGGGGGGCCGGGTGGCGGAGAGCGCGGCCGGGGGACCTCGGAGCCCCCCAGGCCCGAGGGTCGGGAAAAGAAAGGGGGAGGGACTGGACCCCCGGTAACGCCAGACTCTCCCTGCACTGGGCGGAAGCTCGGGTTTTGCTCCGGCTTCTGCGGGAGGGAGAAACGATTCTGTCGGGGGCACGCGTGCTGCGAGGGCAGGTGAGGAAGGGGGTCACTCTCCCTTTCCCCGTCCCCGACCCCATTGTCTCAGTCGCCTGCGGCCCGGGCCGGCTCCGCAACACGTGTTGGCTGCACTGATATGAATGCCTTGGATTTTTTTTTTTCCTTGTTATTATTTTTTGTTTGCAGAGTCAGTGAGCTGACTCCCCGACTTGGGCACACCGCTCTTCTGTCAGACGATTTTATACCGTTCAAAAAGTCGGGAGTTAAAAGACCACACGCCGCACCTTTGTCCCCCTCCCGGTTTTCCCCGCGCGCTGCAAAGAAATGGGGCTTGGGCGTGGGGGGAGGGCTTCCAACTCGGTTTTCTCCATCACCACCTTCAAAACCCACTCTCCAAATCCGCGTTTTGTTCTAGCCAGCCACGTGTTTGTCGGATTTGGGGGGTTGTGACGGGTTGTTGGTTTTTTGTTGTTTTTTTTTTTTCCCCCTCTGCTCGGGGCAACAGAAATTAAAATACTATGAGCTGTTAGTTGCTGAGTAGAAAAAGAATGTTGTTTTCTCCGCAGGAAGGTGGGCGACATCTGTATCCTACCCCCCCCCCCACCTCTTCCGACCCTCGCCCCCCACCCCCCGCCCTTCCCCGCAGATTCTGACTCTTAATATTTAGTCAGCTCTTGACCGTAATTTTCACACAAACCCACGAGCTGGAAGCGGTGTCTGCCACGTAGTAGGCATTCAATAAACATTTAAAAAATGAAAGACCAGCTAATGCAAACTGCAGAGCAAAGAGAATAAAGAGGAAAATTGAGAGTCCAGGAAAAAAAAAAAAAAAAAAATCTTGCCAGAATGTGTGTCTGTTGCCCGGGGACTTTTCTTGGTGATGTGTGTGGACTTTTGAAAGGGCTAAAAGATGGTCTCAGAAAGGCTGTTGTGTTCTTGGCCTCTTCCTAAATAGGAGCCCCAATCTGCTGAAATCTTTTCTGTTACATTGGGGAATAAGGCAGAGGATCCTAGACGGGGCATTGCAGTTGCCAGAAACTTTAAGTACTGTTTGTTTCCTCCATTTAATTTAAATCTCTAAGAATTAATAGAAGCACCTCTCGGGGTTTCTCCCTGGGGAACATAACCCACTACTCTATCTCTTTAGTCCTAAAACAAAAGCAAGTTACACCCCACAAAAATTTCCATCCACACCTCTAAACTCCTGTAAAATGCAGCTCACCTTGTCCTACCCTAGATTCCAAGGAAAACAAAAATTATGAACGTAATCATTGAATTCAGTTCACTTGTAGGGGGTTTTTTTTCCCCCCCATTTAAAAAATACAATGGAAGTCTAAATGGGAGTTGAAATTAGTTTCTTTTCAACGTTTTAAAATGACAGTAGAGGGGAAGATACAAATTTGTGAAAATAAAAATTGACCAACTATTGCTAAATTGAAACTGATTAGTTCTTTTAAAAATCAGACGTCTGGGTGAATTCTAATCCTCCCCCCCCCCCCCCCGCCCCTGCCCCCACCAAGGGATTCTGTGTGTAGTCAGAGGCTGCAAGAACACAAGAGAGAGGAGACAGCCCGGGTGAGATGCAGACCTTTTTAGCCCCCAAATCAGTTTTGCCTCAGTGATCTGGCTATTTTAGGCTGGGGTTGGGGGTACTGAAGGATGCTGATTGGTGCTTCGTCTCCCCTCTGAGTGAGCCCAGCACTAAAATTAACCTGAGAGAAGGGTTCTTTCTTGTCAAGACTCACATTCCTAGGATAGGAACAGGAATGGGCCAACTTGGAATGCCATAATTTATCATTCTCCTTTTCTTTCCTTCTTGCTTTCTTTTGTTCTTAGAGACAACTAATAAACATGGTATTTGTCTTTCATATTTTTTCCTACACAGCTTTTTTGGGGAAGGCTTAATCTTCAGTGGAGAATTAAATTTAGTTTGTGAGAGTTACAAATATAGCTGCAGGGGGGGGGGAGGGAATATATATATATATATATATATATATATATATGGCTGCAGGATAAATTATTTCTTTAATAACACTATTCTGATTATTTTATTCCACTTATTTATTATTGTTGTTACACTTTTTTTTGTTATTGTTCTTGTTCTCTCCCTCTTTTCCTCTTCCTTTTTCCTGAAGAAGTATTTGGTCTACTTGTAAGGTTCAATTCTCTGAATCCAGAAACACTGAAACTTGACTCCATTTTAAAGATGGGATTCTGATCCATTTTCCTTCAGTGTGAACATACAAATTCAGAGAGAGAAAAACATTGAGGACAATAAAACAACTGTTTTTAAAAAGTGGATTTCCTTTTTTTTTTTTTTTTTGAAGTAAGAAAATCAACAATTCCAGGGGCATACAATATGAATTTTATTTTTAAATGTATCTTCCCCGTATTTGTCCATTGTTAATAGGTTTAGATTTTCTCATCTTATGTGTATATCTTCATTTTTCATTTGCTATTTTACCAGAAGTATTTCCCCAAGCTGCCTCAAAGTTTTCATAACTATCATTTTTTTGCCAACATGTAACATTCAGTCCACTAGATGTAAGTTAATCATTAATCATTATTTTTAGGTTTGTAAGTTACATCAATTTCTTTTTTTTTTTTTTTTTTTTTTTTTTTTTACTTTTGTAAGAAGTAGTGAATAGATATTTGGGGGCATATAACTTTTTCCTCTTTTAAATGAGCTCACTTGAATAAATCCCCAGAATATATACTGCATTTTTAATCTTACATTTATCAATGACTTTCTTTTTAAAAGTTCAGCATATTTTACAAAAGAGAGGACACAAAACCTGGAAAGCAGTTAGGAAGGAAATATGTTAAACTAGAACTTTTCTGTATTTTATTGTCAAATGAATCCTAATCAATTTTGAAATAGAATTATGGTTTCTATGAAATACAGAAAAAGGAAAAAAAAATCACATTTATTGACACATGGCTACTTAGACTAAACAGTTTTTGGAGGAATTTGGTTTTTTGCTTAGTTTTTATTTATTTTGCTGCTGTTTGCTTGTTTTTGTCCTTGTTAATTGCCTTGGGATATTTTGTTTCTCCCTACAACTTGAAGTCTTGGTGTGGTTCTTTTAAATGCCTATAAACTTTGAAAAAGTGTAAATTAATCCCCATTTAAAAGCACATGAAGCATTTTCTCCTGTCAAATAAGTAAGGATAATTATGTGTTTAAGATAACTCCTAAAATGTGAGGGAGTTTTAAGCAGAAAAGGGAAATTTCCTCCTTCAAATTATTATAGAGAAGTATTGTATGTTTAAGACCTTAGAGAGAAATGTGTTTATTCCAGAGATAGAAAAGACTCAAGGAGAAAAGAGAACTTTTAAGAACAATCATTTGTTTTCCTATGGGTCACGTAGCCTATGTGACTAAACTGCTCAGTTTTTTGTTTTGGCTCAGGTTTGCAATGTAGAAAGCTTTAGATAAGGAAGGGAATCGTTTATTTTATTAACTTGTTAAAAATGGATGTTTCCAGAGTCAGTTTGTGAGTAAATTAAACTATACCACACTAGCCCCTATTGACACATGTACCAAAAAATGGTCAATAGCATTCATCACACTGCACTAACACTGCCTTTTGCATTTTCTTTTAGCCTAAAATCATTTGGTTAAAAGATAATGAACAATTTTGTTTAGTCCATATTTTGCACAGAGTGCAAAATGAAGCACAGGTTATTTGGAGGAAGACTGTATCATTCAAGAAAAGACAAGGAGATGTTATTTTCCACAAATTATAAAAAGCAGCAAAAGATTATTGGAAATATTATTTAAAGCGGGAGTAATAAGAAGAAAACTTGGTACTTGAAATCCACATGTCTTCGAAGTATGTAAATGATTTTAATTCAAAATGCATCAGTTACAACATCAAACTGCACAGAGTTAATTCGATTTTAGCTGCATAACGTCTAAGCTTTTTAAGACTAAAAGAATTTTTCTATCTAGAAAGCAAATTCTTTTTGTTTGCCTATTTAAAATTTTATTCCTGATGATAAGATCAATTGCTTTTACTCTTGTCTCTAGTTAGGATTTTCTTTTTCTTTTTCTTTTTTTTTTTTTTCCAGAAATATTTTCTCAAATATTTCAAAGTGCTTAAGAGGGGATCCTGCTATGGTTTTTTTTTATAATTATGTTTAAAAATTTTATGCATATACTATTTCACTAAAATCTCATCACCAAAATACTCCTTAAAAGCACTTCATCTGTCTTTGTAACACAAAGCAGTTTTGTAAAGAAAAGGGACCCAGACTAATAGAATATTATTTGGGTTGTTTGACTAAACTGAGATAGAAGTCTAAAACTGATTTCTGATTTTCATGGGTTAACAATCTAGAAAGAGTCTGGGTCCACTCACCTCTCCAGAAAACACTCCCAAATTTTTAAGAGTCACTATTAACACAGCTTAACTTCCATTCTTAAAAAAAAAAATAACCTGAAAAGTACTTGGTTAGGCATTCATATGGTAAATTCTTGAATAAAAGGTTTATGATTAGCCTTTCCTTTCTAAAATGTGTTTACAAATTGTGTAGGAAACAAACATGAATGTTATTTCTAAATTGCTTTGAAATGAGCTTCATGAAGTCCTTCCCCATCTTCCTCTTCCTCCCCGCCCCTCCCCCCGCCCCTCCCCTTTCTCCCCCCCCCCTTTTTGTTCCTCCATTTTTCCTTCTTCTCCCGACACTGTCCATTCCCTTCCCCCTCCCCCTTTCCCTGTACCTTCTTTTTAATTTTCCTTTTTTCTTTGTTACTTCTCTTCCCCTTTTTATTATTCTCCAGCTCCTCTGCCCCCCAAGCCATTTCTTTCCTCTTTTTAATCAATATACCTATCCCAACCTTCTATACTTTTCTTCGCTTTCCCTTTTCATTCTTCCTGTCCCTCCACCACTAACCTGCTGTCATTCAAACTGTTACTTCTGGTGAAGTGAAAGGCTATAGAGATGCTTGGATTATCTCATGCACCAAAAAGACACCCCCCGGAAAGCTTGTTACATTTTTGAGGTGAGCATCTTTGTGATTCAGACCACAGAGCTCTGGGTTCTGACAGCATTTTTTGTCTGAAAGTTCACTGGACGCTTTTACTTCTTTGTATCATTTTTCTGTCTTATGTTGCTTGTCAACGACTTTGTTACTAGCATTTTATGTATCAGATCCTGAGGGCAAAGCCTGTATATCACCCAAGGAGTCCCACACAATGCTGACAGGTGTCCAAAAATATATATTAAATAAGTATCTTTTGATGCTCTCCACGAAGACATGGTCAGTGCAATCAAATAAAATGCTGTGTTGTCTGTAAGGGCTTTTTCTTTTCGTCTTTTCCCTTCTTTTCTTTTCTTTCTTCTTTCTTCTTTTTTTTTTTTTAAATTTTTGTATATACAATACTCTGCAATGATCAGATTGAATACAGGTAGATGAAACCATTCAAAAGGCTGATTGGTCTACATCAAGAACAGCAACCAAGGGGTATCTCTCGGCTGGTCACTCCCTAGTCTTGTACCCACGACTGTCCTGTGCCACATGTCTCCCTCCAGATGAGCATCACCTTCCCGTTCTGTCTGGTAAGTAGCCTTGGAGTTCTTCTCAACTCAAAGCTTTAGGCGGTCAATGTCAACCGACAGAATTAGTTGGCACAACCCTCAGCCATCCTTGTCTCCCTGGGTGCCATCCGACCAGATGACAACTCAAGAAATGGTCCGCGTGCACCTCCTGCTGACAAGATCTCTCAGGATCTTCTTTCTAGGAAGGTACCTAGCACCCCATCAACCATCTGAACATTTATTATTTTGTATGTCATCCAGAGCGCAAGTGTCACCCCCAGACAGCCTTCCATCTCAGTGATTCCCAGGATGTCTGATTTACAGCCACCTGCCATAATACACGTTGACTGAAGACCCACCTATCAACAAAGCTATGAACACTCAAGAAGAAGGCAAACCAATTTTTTTTATCACAGGCTGAATGAAAATCAAATGTAAGCAGGTCGTGAAAATAGCAAAGTGCTTTGGTTTGTTTTTAATGTATAATACTCATTACTAGCAAGAATATAGTGAAATAAAACATTCCACGTGGCTGTGTGGGACAACAATTTTAAGGCAACAAAAACCTTGCCATTTCATATTGTTTGACTTAGAAGTTGCGCTTTTTAAAAGTTTGTTTATTTTGAGAGAGAGAGAGAGAGAGAATGTGCACGCACATGTGAGCTGAGGAAGGTCAGAGAGAGGGAGAGAGAGAATCCTAAGCACGCTCCATGCCTGATGTGGGCTTGAACCCACAGACTGAGATCACAGAGCCTGATGTGGGGCTTGAACCCACAAACTGAGATCATGACCTGAGCCAAAACCAAAAGTTGGACGCCCGACCGACTGAGCCACCCAGGCGCCGTGAGAAGTTGCACTTTTGAGAAATGTTTCTTTTTTAATTTTTTTTTTCAACGTTTATTTATTTTTGGGACAGAGAGAGACAGAGCATGAACGGGGGAGGGGCAGAGAGAGAGAGAGGGAGACACAGAATCGGAAACAGGCTCCAGGCTCCGAGCCATCAGCCCAGAGCCCGACGCGGGGCTCGAACTCACGGACCGCGAGATCGTGACCTGGCTGAAGTCGGACGCTTCACCGACTGCGCCACCCAGGCGCCCCTTGAGAAAATTTCCTACCAAAAAGCCAGTACGTGAAACATTTCATTCATCCTTAAAAAAACAATGAGATTCTGATCCCAGCTACCACACAGATGAACCTTGAAAACATTATGCTAAGTAAAATAAGCCAGGCAAAAAGGACAAATATATTATTCTACTTCTAGGAGATACCTAAAATAGTAAAGTTCATAGAGGCAGAAAGTAGGATTGTGGTTACCAGGGGTTAGGGGGAGTTAATGTTGAATGGGTACAGAGTTTCAACTTGAGAGGTTGAAAAAGTTTTTGAGATGGATACTGTGATAGTTGCATAACAATGTAAATGTACTTAATGCTACTGAATTTTACACTTAAAAATGGCTAATTAGGGGGACCTGGGTGGCTCCCACGGTTAAGCATCTGACTCTTGATGTTGGCTGGGGTCAAGATCTCACAGTTCATGGGATTGAGCCCAGGGTGGGGCTCTGTGCTCAGCACGGATCCGCTTGGGATTCTCTCGCTCTCTCTCTCTCTCTCTCTCCCTCTCAAAATAAATAAACATTTAAACATGGCTAAAGTTATACATTTTGTTATGTATATTTTACTATGACTTTTAAAGGCAAAAAATTTTAACCTTTTCAAAACTAAAAAAAAAAAACAAAAAACCCTGAACAAATATGTTATTTGCCACTGTCAAGGAAAAAAACAAACAAAAAACTGTTAGCAATATAAATGCTTACAAATAGGGAGATCTTCAAACAACTTCCAACATAGCCAGATGGTAAAATATTATGCAGCCATTAAAAATCGTGTCCAAAAGGGGTTTAGAAAACTTGGGTGAAGGTTATTTTAAAAAATGCGTATCACGCAATTTAGCATCTGTTCTCATATAGTCTGTCTGATTGGAACCACCTTAACAACAATGATGAAAGCTACGTGAACATAAAAGACGAGAAATCACCTTACGGAAACTCTCGCCCGTGGCTACACAGAGATGTGCACCAGAATATTCATAGCAACATTGTTTATAATACTAAAACCTAGAAATCCTACAAATGTGCATCTACAGGAGAATGGATAAGCAAAACAGTATAGTTAAACAATGGAATCTGGGGCCAATAACAGTGAAGGAACTTCTGCAAGGGGCGTGAACTTCCCCATTCTGACCAACCAACAAACAAAAACCTGGAGACTGATGAATATGCACAGTATGGCTCCATTTATAGAAGTTCAAAAATATGCAAAACTAACAACGTGTTATTTAGGGATGCGTCCAGAAGAGGTTAAACTTTAAAGAAAAGAAAGGGACCTGCGATCACCAGGCAGCTTTCAAACCACCCTGGAGCCCTCTCCCAAGCCTTGGACCAAATGGAAACAATAAAGGTTTTTGCAGTGAAAAAAGAAAAAAAAAAAAAAAAAGGAAGGAAGGAAGGAAGGAAAGGGAGAGAGAGAAAGCTAGAAAGCGAGAAAAGAGAGAGAAAAGAAAGGAAGGAAAGAAAGAAAGAAACCAAAATCCATTGAAATAATAAAAAGTCTGGAAACCCGTGTCGATAGTAAGTCTCTGGTTTTGAGATGAGTGGATTTCTTTCTATTCCTGTCTTTGTTTCTCTCTCCCTCTCTCTTTCCCTCTCCCTGTTGCTCTCTCTCTCGACTCTGCTATATTTTTCAAGATTTCTAGGCTATTATATTTTTATAACAAACTTAAAAAAAAAAAGGCAAATGGATGTTCAAGTGAATCACCCCAAGATACCTTTACAAACCAAACGGGATAGTTTGGGTTCATCCGCTGTTTCCAGGTTTGATGCAGCCAGAAATTCTCCTTCCATTAGTAACCAAGGTTGGGGGTTAACTGCGACTCACCCTGATCAATCACGGATGTGGCTTGACTTTAGCTAAAGGTCTGATGAATTATACATGCATTCCTAACAAACTGAGATGATACAAGCACCCCAATTCACACCTGCCCGGTCCGTCCCAGTTCTTACAGACGCATCGCTCCTTTTAACTCCCGGGCATGAATATTTTTGTTTTCGTGTGCCTTCACCGGACGCCTCGAAGGATGAAGCCCAATTCTTCCGCATCGGTCTGGGAGTTTTCTCGTCGTGAGATCATGTCTTTCGACGCACTGGAAACCTCAGGGCAGGATCCGTGTTGTTTCCTTTTGTCTCAGCGAGTGGTTTCCATTATTTTCACCAACTAAGATCTCCTTTATTAGTTTTCCATGAGCCCAATGCTTTTGAAAAATGTTGCCTATCAACAAATTCCATTGATCAGGTAGTAATAGATTGTTCTCGTACTGAGCGGCTAAGCAGAACTTCTACACACGTGGCGAGAAGTTACACTCTTCCCACCAAAAGTAAAGGGACTCGGAACCGCACTTTGTCCATACAGCCTTGCCGGGAGCAAATGTCTGATTTAGATGTCCTAACTGACTGAAAATAGTTTGTGGATACCACTGTGCCCATCACCCTTTCCTTCCTTCCTTCTTAGATCCTGGGGAGGCTGGGCTTCGAGAAACATTCCTCAGGACCAGCTTTCAGCTCCAGGAGAAGAGCAGAAGAGACGAGAACAGGGAGAGGACATTGCAAAATGTGGGGAACACCCGAGGTGGGTAACTTCATGGCTTTTACTCTATAGGTCAGTTGTGCCACAGACAGGCAGCAAAAACAGGATTCCAACCTCAGTGTCTTAGACCCCCAAGTCTTCGCTCCTACACCAGTGCGGCGTTTCAAGATGCTAGTGCATGGGGCGCCTGGCTGGCTCAGTTTGTGGAGCATGCAACCCTTGATCTCAGGGTTGTAAATTCAAGCCCCACATGAGGTGTCAAGATGACTTATAAAATATTTTTGATTGCTTAAAAATTTTTGTTTGTTAATGTATACATTTTAAAATGTTAATGTTTGGGGCGCCTGGGTGGCGCAGTCGGTTAAGCGTCCGACTTCAGCCAGGTCACCATCTCGCGGTCCGTGAGTTCGAGCCCCGCGTCAGGCTCTGGGCTGATGGCTCGGAGCCTGGAGCCTGCTTCCGATTCTGTGTCTCCCTCTCTCTCTGCCCCTTCCCCGTTCATGCTCTGTCTCTCTCTGTCCCAAAAATAAATAAACGTTGAAAAAAAATTTTGAAAAAAAAAAAATAAATAAAAAAATAAAATGTTAATGTTTATTTGTTTTGGAGAGACAAAACACGAGCAGGGGAGGGGCAGAGAGAGAGAGAGAGGAGAACACAGAATCGGAAGCAGGCTCCAGGCTCCGAGCTGTCAACACAGAGTCCGACACGGGGCTCGAACTCACAAACCGTGAGTTCATCACCCGAGCCGAAGTCGGGCGTTTAACCGACTGAGCCACCCAGGCACCCCCCCTAACGTTCCTTAATTAAAAAAATAGAATAGGGGCTCCTGGGTGGCTCAGTCAGTTAAGCATCCGACTTCGACTCAGGTGATGATCTCACGGCTGGTGAGTTCGAGCCCCGCGTCGGGCTCTGTCCTGACAGCTTGGAGCCTGGAGCCTGCTTTGCATTCTGTGTCTCCCTCTCTCTCTGCTCCTCCCCCTCTCACACTCTCTCTCTCACTCTCTCTCTCTCTCTCAAAAATAAGTAAACGTTTAAAAAAATTAAAAATAAAGAAATAAATAAACGAACAAACAAACATCCTGGTGCAACCCACACATACGTCACAATTTATTTTATACGGAGGTATAAAAACAGTTCAACAGAGAAAGGATAATCCTTTCAACAAATAGTGCTGGAACAAATGGATGTTCATGTCCCCCCGAAAAACTTCCTTCCACATCCCATCCTATACACAGAAATTAACTCAATCATACACTTAAATGTAATCATGTAGGTCAACTATAAAACCAAAAGCTCTAAGGCTTCTAGGAGAAAACCTTTGTGACCTTGAGTTAGGCGAAGATATCTTAGATACGCCACCCAAGCCAAACTTCATAAAAAGCCAAGTCGATAAATTGGACTTCATCAAAATTTCAAAAAGAAAGAAAGAAAGAAAAAACCCTCTTGGTTCTAGAAGGTAACTCTTTTTTTTTTTTTTTAATGTTTATTTATTTTTGAGAGACAGAGAGAGACAGCGGGAGAGGGCAGAGAGAGAGAGAGGGAGACCCAGAATCCGAAGCAGGCTCCAGGCTCTGAGCTGTTAGCACAGAGCCCCATGCGGGGCTCGAACTCACAGACTGTGAGATCACGACCTGAGCCGAAGTCGGACGCTTCACCGACTGAGCCCCCCAGCCGCCCCTCTAGAAGGTAACTCTTAAGGCCGTGAACAGAACAGCCACAGACTGGGAGGAAAAATTTATAAATCACGTGTCTCACAAAGGACTTGTACCCAAAATACATAAAGAAGTCTCAAAACGCAATAACAAGAACACAAACAACCCTCTCCCCGCGAAATGGGAGAAAAAATTGAACAGACATTTCGCCAAAGAAGAGGTACAGGTGGCAGATAAGCCCATGAAAAGACAACAGCATTAGAGCAGCGCAAGTTAAAATCACAGAGATACCACTACGTACGGATGAGAATGGCTCGAATTAAAAAGCCTGACCGTATCTAGTTTCGGCAAGACTGCAGAGAAACCAGAGCTCTCTTACAGCTGATGGAAATGAAACATGTTACAATCACTTCAGGAAAACAGTTTGTCAGTTTCTTTCCTTCTCTCTTTTTCTTTCTTTCTTTCTTTCTTTCTTTCTTTTCTTTCTTTCTCTTTCTTTCTTTTCTTTCTTTCTTTCTTTCTCTTCCTTCCTTCCTTCCTTCCTTCCTTTTTAAATGTTTATTTATTTTTGAGAGAGAGAGAGAGACAGAGCACGAGCAGGGGAGGGGCAGAGAAGGCAGATTCTTAAAAAGTTCAACACACCCCCAATCCTTGGTATTCACCGAAGAAAAAAGAAAGCATCTATCCGCATAACAACTTGGCCACAGATATTCACAGCGGCTTTAATTGCAATAGCCCAAAACTTGAAACAACGTAAATGTCCATCAACAGGTGAATGGATAAACTGTGATATATCCGTATGACGGAAGAATATTACTCAGCAATAAAAAAGAACAGACAACTGATCGTGCTACACTTACATTTCAAAATAAGTACGTTGAATGAAAGGAGCCAGATGAAAAAAGGATACATACTATATAATTCCATTTGTACAAAGTTTTAGGAGATGCAAACTAATCTATAGCGACAGAAAGCGGATCAGCGGTTGGAAGAGGGGTGAGCACGAAGAGAGAGAGTTCAAGGAAATTGGGGGGTGAGGGGGTGATAGGTATGTTCACTACACCCAATGTGGGGCTCAAACTCACAACCCGGAGATCGAGCATGGCATTCCCTTCCAACTGAGCCAGCCAGGCGCCCGGGTGTTTATTACTTTAACTGTAGTGACAATTTAACGGGAGAAGATGTATTTCAAAACGTCAAAATGTGGGGCGCCTGAGTGGTTCAGTCGGTTGAGCGTCCGACTTCGGCTCAGGTCAGGTCACGATCTCGCAGTCCTTGAGTTCGAGCCCCGCGTCGGGCTCTGGGCTGATGGCTCAGAGCCTGGAGCCTGCTTCCGATTCTGTGTTTCCCTCTCTCTCTGCCCCTTCCCCGTTCATGCTCTGTCTCTCTCTGTCTCAAAAATAAATAAACGTTAAAAAAAAAAATTAAAAAAAAAAAACACGTCAAAATGTGCCCCTTGGTTTTTCTAGATTTTTTTCTTTTTCTTTCTTAAAGTTTACATGTTCATTTTGAGAGAGAGAGCAAGAGTGTCTGTGTGTGCAAGCGTGAGCAAGAGAGCAGGGGAGGGGCAGAGAGGAAGGGAGAGAATCCCAAGCAGGCTCGGTGCTGATATCTAGGAGCCCAGATCGGGTTCAGTCTCACAAACCGTGAGATCATGATCTCGCTAAAATCAGGAGTCGGGAGGTTACCTGACCAAGCCACCCAGGCACGCCAAGATTTTTTATTTTTAATTAATCTATACGTTCAACATGGGGCTTGACCTCACAACTGCGAGATCGAGACTCACATGCTCCACTGACGAAGCCAGCCAGGCACCCCTCACACTGTGCACTTTATTTTTTTTTTTTATTTTTTTTAATGTTTATTTATTTTTGAGACAAAGAGAGACAGAGCATGGACAGGGGAGGGTCAGAGAGAGAGGGAGACACAGAATCGGAAACAGGCTCCAGGCTCTGAGCGGTCAGCACAGAGCCCCATGCGGGGCTCGAACCCACGGACCGCGAGATCATGACCTGGGCTGAAGTCGGACGCTCAACCGACTGCGCCACCCAGGCGCCCCTGTGCACTTTAAATTAAATATATGCAGTTAATTATGTGTCAGTTATACCTGGATAGCACTGGGGCAAATTGGAAAATGAGCATTTTTCATCACCATTGTGAGAATGGGTTCAAGCAAGAATCGTCAATGGTTGTTAAATAAATCTGAGGGTGGGGGAAGTCTAATGAGGAAGGAGGTATTAGATTTCTTATTAGTGGGGCGCCTGGGTGGCGCAGTCGGTGAAGCGTCCGACTTCAGCCAGGTCACTATCTCGCGGTCCGTGGGTTCGAGCCCCGCATCGGGCTCTGGGCTGACGGCTCAGAGCCTGGAACCTGTTTCCGATTCTGTGTCTCCCTCTCTCTCTGCCCCTCCCCCGTTCATGCTCTGTCTCTCTCTGTCCCAAAAATAAATAAACGTTGAGAAAAAAAAAATTTGATTCCTTATTAGTTATAAAGAGGAAAATAGAGGGGCGCCTGGTTGGCTCAATCAGTTACATGCCTGACTTCGGCTCAGGTCATGATCTCACGGCTTGTGAGCTTGAGCCCCGTGTCTGGCTCTGTGCTGACAGTCTGGAACCTGCTTCAGATTCTGTGTCTCGTCTCTGCCCCTCTCCTGCTCACACTCTGTCTCTCTCTCTCTCTCTCTCTCTCTCTCTCAAAAATAAACATTAAAAAAAAAATTTTTTTTAAAGAGGAAAATCGTAACTATACAGTGTGAAAATCTCCATCACTCATGGGCAGGTAGACATCTTGATCCTCTAAGTGCAATCCCTTAGCAAGGACGCACTTTAAAATTTTTTTTTTTTTTTAAAGGGAATTTTATCAACGTTTATTTTTGGGACAGAGAGAGACAGAGCATGAATGGGGGAGGGGCAGAGAGAGAGAGGGAAACACAGAATCGGAAACAGGCTCCAGGCTCCGAGCCATCAGCCCAGAGCCCGACGCGGGGCTTGAACTCCCGGACCGCGAGATCGTGACCTGGCTGAAGTTGGACGCTTAACTGACTGCGCCACCCAGGCGCCCCTAAAATTTTTTTTATGTTCATTTGTTTGTTTTTGAGAGAGAGATGAGAGCAAGTGGGGAAGGGGCAGAGAGAGAGAGGGAGAGAGAATCCCAAGCAGGGATCCCACACTGTCACCATGGAGCCTGATGCGGGGCTCGAACTCACAAATCGTTGAGATCATGACCTGAGCGGACACCAAGAGTCGGTTGCTTAACTGACTGAGTCACCCAGACACCCCAAAAGGACACACTTTAAATTGTATAGTATGCTGGCCACCATGCATAACCCGAATTTCATCTGGAAGAGAGATCAGACAAAGCCAAATTAAGAAACGTTCAATAACACAACGAATTTCGACTCTGAAATGTCAGTATCACGAAAGACAAAGAAAGGCTGAGAAATTGAAGGAAAATAAAGAGACATGACAATGAAATGCAATACATGATCCTGGGGTGAATCTCACAACGAAGGGAAAATAAAATACCCCAGAAGACACTATTGGGACAATTGAAAAAATTGCAATACGGATTATATGCTTTAAACCAATGTTAAACTTGTCGAATCTCATGATTTACTTATTGCTGTTATGTGTGCGAATATCCTTGTTCTTAGGAAATACACGTGGAATTATTAAGTGGTAAAGGAACATGACATGTATAACCTATGTTCACACGTTCAGAAAAAAAATAATGGAATGATACCACAAAAGTGGCAAATTGCTAAAAGTTGATGAATCTGTGGGTATATTGGAGTTGTCTGTATTATTTTTGCAACTTCCAGCACAGAGCCCGACTGGGGCTCAATCCCACAACCCTGGGACCGTGTGACCTGAGCCAAAACCAAGAGTGGGATGCTCAACCGAGCCCCGGTTTTAAATGATTTCAAAATAAGAACTTTAAACAAAAATCTCCAGAGTCATTACATCAGAGTCTTTGGGAATGGCGCTGAGGCATTGGGATTTTTTTTTTTTTTTAAGTAGGCACCACACCCAACATGGGGCTCGAACTCACAGCCCTGAGATCAAGAGTCGCATACCCTATGAACTCAGCCAGCCAGGCACCCCGAGGTATTGGGGTTTTAAAAAGCTTTCCAGGGGCGCCTGGGTGGCGCAGTTGGTTGAGCGTCCGACTTCAGCCAGGTCACGATCTTGCGGTCCGTGAGTTCAAGCCCCGCGTCGGGCTCTGGGCTGATGGCTCAGAGCCTGGAGCCTGTTTCCGATTCTGTCTCTCCCTCTCTCTCTGCCCCTCCCCCGTTCATGCTCTGTCTCTCTCTGTCCCAAAAATAAATAAAAACGTTGAAAAAATTAAAAAAAAAAAAAAAAAAAAAAAAAAAAAAAAAAAAAAGCTTTCCAGGCCAGGGTGCCAGATATGGCAAATAACAGAGCAGGATGTGCAGTTAAGTTTTGTAGAAAATATATCTGAGAGGGGCGCCTGGGTGGCGCAGTCGGTTGGGCGTCCGACTTCAGCCAGGTCACGATCTCGCGGTCCGGGAGTTCAAGCCCCGAGTCGGGCTCTGGGCTGATGGCTCGGAGCCTGGATCCTGTTTCCGAGTCTGTGTCTCCCTCTCTCTCTGCCCCTCCCCCGTTCATGCTCTGTCTCTCTCTGTCCCAAAAATAAATAAACGTTGAAAAAAAAATTTTTTTTTAAATAAAAAATAAAATAAAAAAAAGAAAATATATCTGAGAGAGAGAGAGAGAGTGCAAGTGGGGGAGAGGGGCAAAGGGAGAGACAGGATCTTAGTCTCCATGCTCAGTGCGAAGCCCAACATCGGACTCAATCCCGTGACCCTGGGATCATGATCTGAGCTGAAATCAAGAGTCAGAGGCTCAACCCTATGAGCCACTCAAGCTCCCCAAATCTGAATTTCAGATAGACAACAATTTAAAAACTTATTTTAGGTGAGGTGCGCGGGTGGCTCAGTTGGTCAAGCGTCTCACTCTTGGTTTTGGCTCAGGTCGTGATCTCACGGTTCAAGCCCCGCATCGGGCTCTGTGCTGACAGCACAGAGCCTGGAGGCTGCTTGGGATTCTGTCTCCCTCTCTCTGCCCCTCCCCTGCTTGCTCTCTTTCAAAAATAAATAATAAATAAACATTTAAAAAATTAAAAACAAACAAACCACTTTTTTCGTTGTTGTTGGTTTTTTTTGTTTGTTTGTTTGTTTTGTTTTTTGGTGTAAGTACGTCCCAAGCAGTATTTTCTGCCTAGAAAGCAAGTACAGGCTTGGAATCCAACTCATTTTGATGTCTGTACTCTGCTGGGTCTTTGTGGAATATCAGCGAAATTACTTGCTTTGCCTGTCTTCAGGATGCAAAATCATCTCAGTTCTCACTCTTGCAGAGGGAAGGGGACTGAGATGAGCATAAGTAGATATTAAATGGCCAGAGTTTACGGCCATGGAAAGAAATGCTTCGTGAATCTGGTTGGTCTCTGTGACCAATAGCATAAAGCTGGTGGGATGGCATGTCATTTCTGAGTTTCACCTAGGCTGTCATTTTAAGTGCATGACTTTGCTCTGGGGGAAGAAGCGCAGAGAGGTCCACACGGGGAGGCGCTGAAGCCTTCCGTCTACAGTCGCTGCAACAAGCTTGGAAGGTGTTGGAAGGTGATCTACGGCCCCAGGGTTCTGGGGGTGTCAGCGACTCGACTGACAGCTGACCTCAACTTTATGAAAGACCCTCAGCTAGAACCACCCAACTTGGGGCGCCTGGGTGGCTCAGTTGGTTGAGCGTCCGACTTCACCCGGGTCATGATCTCGCGGTCTGTGAGTTCGAGCCCCGGGTCGGGCTCTGGGCTGATGGCTCGGAGCCTGGAGCCTGCTTCCGATTCTGTGTCTCCCTCTTTCCCTGCCCTTCCCCCATTCATGCTCTGTCTCTCTCTGTCTCAAAAATAAATGTTAAAAAGAAATTAAAAAAAAAAGAACCACCCAACTAAGCCACCGCCAGAGTCCTCGATCCTCAGAAACGGTGAGAGGTCAAGGGTCTGTGGCTTTGAACTGTTAAAGTTTGGGGGCGCCTGGCTGGCTGAGTGGGTGGAACGTGAGACTCTTGATCTCAGGGTTGTTGAGTTTGAGCCCCACGCTAGGTGTAGAGACTGCTTACAAATAAAATCTTTAGGGGCACCTGGGTGACTCAGTCGTTCAAGTGTCCGACTTCGGCTGGTCACGATCTCACGGTCCGTGGGTCCCAACCCCACGTCGGGCTCCGGGCTGACAGCTCGGAGCCTGGAGCCTGCTTCGGATTCTGTGTCTCCCTCTGTCTCGGCTCCTCCCCGACCCGTGCTCAGTCTCTCAATCTCTCTCTCTCTCTCTCTCTCTCTCTCAAAATAAATACATAGATACATAAATAAATAAAAATAAAAAATAAACTGCTAAGGTTTGGAGTAATTTGTTTCCCTGCAAAAGATCAGGAATGTATCAACATACAAGGTAACACAATGTATCTGCTCAGTAGACATGTTTCCCAAATCAATTCTCTGACGCAGGAATCATGACATTCCCCATTTTCCAGAAAGCTGATCCGAAGCACCTTTGATTTAGTTGCTCTAAACCACCCTGCTGCTAGCCTAGGCGGGTCTGTCTCCACAGCCCTCACCCCTAACAGGCGGATGTCGTGAACCTTCCCTGGATGTCGTGAACCTTCCCTGCGCCAGGCGAAGGGCCGAGTCGGCCTGGATTTGTTATTCCGTCTTACTGAATTCTCGCCATTAGAGTGAGGTGGAGGAGATCTTTCCAGAGAATGCCACCTGCCAACACTGGCAGGATGCCTTCAGGCGAACCAGACATCAATGCCACACTTGCCCACGGGGTAGGGAGGACCGATTCTGTTTTTGTTTGGGGGGGGGGGGCGGCTGTTCGTGTGCTTTTGAAGGAGGCTCTATGCCCCACTGTGGGGCTTGAACTCCCCACCCTGAGATCAACCGTGCTGAGCCAGCCAGGCGCTCCTGGATTCTCCCGTCTTATCTCCAGTTCCGAGATGGGCAGACGAAAGCTCAGCGCGGATAAGGGCTTTGCCCAAAGCCAGACCTCACCTGGGGAGGGGCGGGCGGCTGGAATGCCCCCTCTCCGCCCCGCAGGCTACTCCCTAATCTACTTAAAGAAGGGTGTGGTTGGTTGGTGGCTGAGGTTATAGAGGGCTCGCCCCTCGCCTAGCCCAGGAATGGGTGTGGGGGGGGGGGGCTCGCTGGGGACCCTGGAAGGTGTCCCCCTGCAGGGAAAACGAAGGGCAGGCCCTCTCTTCTCACCCCCTCACCTCCCTCCCCCCTGGAATGTGCTCCCACCTGGGGCAGAGAAAGGGTCAGGAATGCAGCTTTCTCTGGGAGGCCCAGCCCTTTGGCTTTTCATCCTAAAAACACCTCCAGCTTTTCCCTCTCTTCCTGGGGGCGGGGGGGGGGGGGAATGAGAGCCTTGTGCCCCCCCACCCCCCACCCCCCAGTTCTGCCTCTTCGCCGCCCGCCGCAGCTCTCCTCCCACTGATTAGGCTGCGACTACTAAGGGCTGAGCCCTTTTCTTTGACCAAGGCCGACAAAAGAGAGCCTTTGAAAACAGCAAGAGGGATCGGGGTCGGCATTGAGAGGGACTTCCAAACGGCTTCCTTATAGCAGCTGGCCAAGAGAGGCGGTAGGTAGTACATTCCCGGTTTTTAACGAAGACTTTTAGTTTATTTACTTAATGTTTAGTTACCTATTTTGAGAGAGAGCGTGAGCAGGGGAGGGGCGGAGAGAGAGGGAGACAAGAGAATCCCAAGCAGGCTCCGCGAGGGCAGGGCGGAGCCGGAGCCAGGACGCGGGGCTTGAGCTCACGCACCCCGAGATCACGACCCGAGCCGAAGTCAAGAGAGTCAGAGACCTGACCGACGGAGCCACCCAGGCGCCCGTTTATTTATTTATTTATTTATTTATTTATTTTCATCAAAGTCTAGTTCAGCTATTGGCCCCGGGGTGTATGGCATCGTGACCGGACAATTATAATCCATTAAAAATCGCTCACCGCCGTAAGGGTGGTTAACCTATCTGTCATCATGCCAGGGTATTACGATCTCCCGGACCAAGTATCTTCTTTCTCGAAGATTCCTCCGGCAAAGGACCTATCTTGACCGGAGTGGGTACCGGGGCTGGCGTGCACAGACATGTTTGGGCCCACGACCGCGCTCGAGATGTGACTGGGGAGGCAAGGCGCAGAGCAGATCGCTCAGCAAAGCTTGCGTCTCTGTCTCCTCTGCAGGAGAGGAAGTATAAATCTGCCACCTGATGTAAGAGAGATCAGAAAGGGATATCTGCTTTCTGAGTCAGCCGATGAGCTTGAAGCCCGAGTCGACCGACCTCTGAGCCGGAGTCCCTGGCAGGGAGGCTGCAACCAGCCCTCTGAGTCACCCTGGCCTGGCTGTGGTGCTGGGCCTGGAATGTCCTCTGTGGCCCTTGGGCTGTGGGGGGGTTGGAGGGTTGGGGGGCGGGGGTGAGTCACCACCTTCCAGTTTTCTTGCTGGAAGAGCCGGCAACCCCCAAAGCCTCTCTGCTGCTCGGGTTCTCATCCTGGGGCCTCAATCCAGAATCAGAAGGCTCTGGGGAGCAGGACCCTGGGTTCTCTTGCAACAATACTGCCATTATCCCTTCCTGTGCTGATTCCCTGGCTTCTATGAGTCCTTAGGAGCCCCCCCCCCGCCAAAACATACACACACACACCCGCTCTCCACCTGTCTGGGCCATTGGCCTTTGTATCCGGGCTTCCTCCTGCCTTCCCGTCCCTGGTGACCTCTCTGACCCCCCACATCCTGGAAAGTTTCCCCAGTGGACTGGGGGTCTGCCACGTCCAGGGTCCCCCTCCCTGTCCCCACGGCTGCACTGTGCTGGAATCTGCACCCTCGGGCACTTATCATGCGTGGACGGGCTGGTGGGGTTGCAGGGGATTGACTGAACTATTTTGATCAAGTTCAGCAGGCTCTGATCCCCGGAAACGCGGAAGGCCATCTTTTCCATTCTCCAGCCTCCCAATATGCCCTGGGCTGGGGGCTGGGGGTCTCCCTGGGCATCTGGCATCTTCTCTGATCTCCTCCTCTGGCCCTCCCTACATTCCTTCCTCCCCCAGGGCCCAGGGCACATTCTCTCTAGTCTGTCCACTGCCTGAGAGCCAAAGATCAAAGGGAAACAGGTTGGGGGACTGCAGAGAGGTCCCCTCCAAGACGGGGTGACGTGCGGGTTTGAGGCACAACTGGCCTTCGGAGGAGTCTGGCCCCTAAACAAATCCCCAGAGCACCAGGCAGGGACTTAGGGCTGCCAGGACCCATCCCAGAACCCTCCTCAAGTCTTGTTGGGCATTAGACCTAGGGGTCCCAGGGAATGACGTTCACCCTTCCTGGATACCTTGTGCCTCCAGGCAGGGGTGCCCAGGTTTTGACACACACCCTTCCGAGCGAGCCCATCAACTGTTGCTCAACAGGAAACAGGATCACAAGCACCTCCACATCCCCTCTGGAGGCCAGATCTGAAATGATGCCTAATGTCTCCCCATTGAGAGCCGGGAGATGGAATTTGCAGAGCTTGCCGGGAGAGAAGTTCTTCTCGACGACCGGTGAAACATAGGCGGCGGGTGGGCGAGGTTTCTAGGGAGCAGAGACAAGTTGCTCCCCTAGTCCAGTTACCCCCTCGTCCCACACAAGCACTTAACTTCACGCTGGAGCTGCTTCCCGGCTGCACAGTTTACCTGGAAAGGAAAGTGGCCTTTATCAGCTGAGCCTGGAGCTAATAGGCAGGGCACGAGCTTGGTTGTTTGGGGTTCAAAGTACCACGGCGAGCGGAGAAGGAAGAGCCTAGGAAGGAGGCCTTGGGGTCCGCCCCAAATGCAGTGTCTGCCCTGCCCCTTCGAGCCTGAGCCCTGAAGACAGAGCCATGTGCTTAGTGCTTGGAGAGAGTCAGAGGCAGCTCCTTCAGGATGAGCCTTAGCCTCACTCCGGAAGCTTCTGTGGGATGGGGAACAGGTAGCCTTTGGTTCATACTCCTGATCTCAGAGAGGCCCCCCCCCGCCCCAGGTCTGATCAGGGAGACAAAGCCGTGCCCTGGTGAGCCCTCCAGCCTGACAGGGACAGCATACTCTCAGATCCCCCAGTCTGATGGCAGAGACAGAACCACAGACTTCTCTTGTATAGGGCATTTGAAGAGAGAGGCTTGGGTCTCATAACTTTTTTTTTTTTTAGGATTTATTTTATATTTTAGAGAGACAGAGTATGTGAGCAGGGGGAGAGGGGCAGGGTGGGGAGAGGGAGGGAGAGAGAGAATCCCAAGCAGGCTCCATGCTGTCAGCGGAGAGCCCCGTGAGGGGCTCCAACTCACGGACCGTGAAATCATGACCTGAGTCGAAATCGGGAGTTGGACGCTTAACCAACTGAGCCACCCAGGCGCCCCAATAAATCTTTACAAATAGAATTGTAGCTGCCCGCCTTCCCTCGAGTTCCCAAGGGGTAAATGTACCTCTTTCCCCACCCCACCCCGCTGCCTCTACCCTGCCCCTACGGAGGAAGGCAGCTTGGCTGTAAGTTTGTGGTTCCCAGCCACCCCAGGAACCCCCCATTCTTCGTGTCCCCTCAACGGTCTCACTCTCCAGCCCTTTCCCCCAGCCCGCTGGGTGGGATATCCCCCTAGATTTCGCAGCGGGGACATTGCTTCACTGCCAAAGCTGTGGGCCACTATCCAGGGCTGGGGTTCAAAGGACTGTGCCCCGCTCTCTCTGATCCAGGGGCGGCCTGTGGCCTGTGGGAGCGGTCCTACCCCAGGCAATGGCACCCTACCCAAGTGTGCCCTCACCCAGGGCATCCTTTCTGAGAGCACCTGCAAAGGAAGTGGGGCGGGAAGAATACAGGGCCCCGTGCCCAGAAGTGGGGGCGGGGGGGAGAAGAAAGGGGACCCTTAAGGCAGCCTGCCGTCTGAGGCAGCCGAGATACCCAAATGTTAATCATCGATTAGCACAGTTCAGGTGGAAAGGGCAACTTTATTACGCGTAAAATGGACTTAATGTGGCAGGAGCTGCGGACTTAATTTTTTGAGATAAGATGCTTTTAGGCTAATCAGCAGGTGTGCGATGCCTGGATATAAAGGGGCTACCGCCGACTCTCTTGAGAGAGGCTCCAAAGGTCCAGAAGGCGGGAGGAAGCAATCCCTGCCCTGTCCTCGATCTAAGGAAGAGCTGGAAAGGAAGCCAGGTAAGAGAGCGGCTGGGACGGGGAACGGACGGGATACTGGAGGGGCAGTGGATCTTGGCACCCGTTAATGCTCACCACCGTCACCCCTGCACCTTTCTTTTCCTCTACGTGAGAAATAAGGCGGCGGTTCTAAGGATTCCTGTAACACCCAGGTGGCCAAGGCAGGTCTGACCCCATTTCATCCGGGGGGGGGGCATCTTGAAAAGGGGTGAAAAGCAGTAACAAACCTTCCTCCCAAGCCCCGAGAAGCCCGAGCCAGACCTAGAGATGTCCGGGCTCGTCTTCCTGCAGGGGACCCCGGGTAGAAACAGTGAAGCCCGAGAAGGAGAGGATGAGACGGTCCGGTCCTGCTGGTGGCTTTCACTCCGGGCAAGAGGTTCTGTGATGGTTTAGGTGACGGCCGATCTGAGAGCCCCTGCCGCTCCCCAAGGCGCGGCTCCAGCCTCCCAGAAAAGCCCTGATCCCCAGAGCTCAGTGTCCCCAGCTTTCAGAACCCGCACAACGCTCTGAGGCGTCAGCGGGACGTGGCCGGCCACACCGGCTGTCCCCGAGCACGCTGCTTCCCTCATCCTGGTCCCCTTTTGTCTCTCCGCTCAGGAAATAACCCTTGGAAGATGGGAGCCACGAAGATCTTCAGTCTGCTGCTGGGGTCCCTGCTCCTGGCCGCGGTGCTGGCAGAGAAAGGGGAGGGTCACTCCAGGTAGGGGCGCAGGGGAGGAGGCCGCAGAGGATGGCCGGGTTCTGGCTTTGAGGGGGCGGAGGGGATGAGAAAGGGAGGAATCCCAGGCCAAGAGGGAAGAACTGGAGGGAGAACCTGCCAGCAGTGTGTGTGCGCCGAGTGAGGACAGAACCAGAGGGTATTTATTCCGAGCTCCCATTGCCACAAGAGAGACTGTGGTTAGATCTCTGGAAGGACTTCCTCCTCAGTGGCTCAGTGTCTGAACTAGAGGACGGCGCCTCCCTTCCTAGCGAAAGCCTTCAGCGTTCGCGTATGTTCATCCTTTGGTCAAACTGTAGAGAAGGCCTCCTGGGCGCCACCCACAGGACATAAACGTGCCGAGTGGTCCACGAATGCCTCGTGGAACGTACAGGCCCAAGGTGGGGGACAAAGAACCACCTAGGCGAGTTGCAGGCTGTCCCGAGCACCTTGAGGAAAGGCAGAATGTTCTGAGCCCGTGGAGCACGGGGCCTCTGTGCTCCGGAGGACCAGGAGGGACTTGTCTGAGCAAAGAGCTGGGCCTTGTCGGAGGCAAGGACTAGCCGTCATCCCCCCAAATCAGCCGCGTCAGATGTGGACGAGGACAGGGGCCGTCACATAGAAGCTGGGAACGTGGGCTCAGACTGCCCGAGGGTAGATCCTAGATCTGCCCCCTGCTCTGTGTGTGCTACATCAATCTCGCTGCACCTTGGTTTCCTCGTTCCCAAAAAGGGATAGAAAGAGCGTCTACCTGGGGCGCCTGGGTGGCTCAGGGGGTTGAATGTCCGACTGCGGCTCAGGCCGTGATCTCATGGTTTGTGGGTTCAAGCCCCGCATCAGGCTCCACACTTGGTGCCTGCTTGGGATTCTCTCTTCCTCTCTCTCTCAAAATGAATAAATACACAAAAAAATATGGTGTCTGGGGGCACCTGGGTGGCTCAGTCGGTTGGGCGTCCGACTTCGGCTCAGGTCACGATCTCACGGTCTGTGAGTTCGAGCCCCGCGTCGGGCTCTGGGCTGACAGCTCAGAGCCCGGAGCCTGCTTCGGATTCTGCGTCTCCCTCTCTCTCTTCTCCTCCCTCACTCACGCTCTGTCTCTCTCTGTCTCTCAAAAAAATGAATAAGCGTTAAAAAAAAAAGTTTTTAAAAATATGGTGTCTACCTTGTAGGGGTGTTATCAGGATCACATGAGTTTACGCCAGTAAAGGGCTTATAGAGGATCTGGAACAGAGTAAGTGCCGTTATGTGAGGGCTCACTACTGTTGGTATGGATCAAGAACAAAGACTTGAATGGGGTTGGGCCAGGCAAGAGGAGTAGAGGAGGGACCTGAGATCAGTCCCCTGAGATCAAGGGGACCCCTGATCCCTCTCTGCCCGGAAGCGAGAGCCACACCCACTAAGGATGCAGTGGGCCCTTGGGCTGAGGACAGAGTCCCAGGGGCTTGATGCTTAGACAACAGGACGTCTCCATAAAAACTGACTCCCAAGAAAGGGGGGAGGGTTGTTTTCAAACATCAGCCTCCTGTCAGTGACGATCGATCGATCGATCGTTTGTCCCCGCATCGTGAGTCCCCTCGCCCCCTGCCCCTCCCACGGTGTCCTGCTTTCTCTCTCGTCTCCCCTCCCTGCCCCCCCCCCCAGACTCCACACTAGGGTCAGTGGCTCCCGACCTCGAGGCCCCAGGTACGCCGAGGGGACTTTCATCAGTGACTACAGCATCGCTATGGACAAGATCCGCCAACAAGACTTTGTGAACTGGCTGCTGGCCCAGAAGGGGAGGAAGAATGAGTAAGTCAATGCACCTGCCCTCTCTTGGCCCCAGGCTGGCTGTGCCTTCCTTCGTGTAGACCGGACCTCACATGTGCCACGCGGCCCTGTACTTCAACTCCAGGCTGTGCCTTTCCCTTAGGCACCGATGGGGAGCTGGGCAACATGGTGGCCCTGACCAGGGCTCAGGCGGTAGCCCAGTCTGGCGTGGGACTAAGGCAATTTTCCAGTCTTCTTCTAAGGAGAAGGATCAGGGAAGATGGCGGGCGGGGGGGTGGGGGTGGGGTTGGGGGGGCTCACAGAGGATCCCCACTGGGCTGGGGACTAAGACAGAGATCGCTGAGCTGCTGACAATGACGATTTGGTGGTGGTCACTTCGGACTTAGGAAATAGGATACAGTGCCCTTGCCCTTCTTCTTCTCTTGGCCAAGTCCCTTCCCCTGCCCTCGCTGTTTGCTCAGCACGGTAGACGCCGAAAAGCTCTTCTCTGGCAGCTGAAGACAGGCAGTGGGGCCGTTGAACGAAGACGTCCCCTCTGCGACTTGGGTTAAGGTCCCCAAAGATCGGAGCGCTTGGGGACTGGGGGACATCTGGAGTCTCCCCAGCCCCACCCACCCCCTAATCTTTACCTGACCAGCTGGGAGCACAACATCACCCAGAGGGAGGCCGGGGCCCTGGAGCTGGCCCATCAATCTAACAGGAAGGAGGGGGCGGCGAGGGAGCAGCAGGGGTGAGTCAGCCCACAAGGGAAGGAGTGGGGGCAGGGCCTCATTGTTCCCTCTCCCAGACCCTGGAGCAGGGCAAGGCCCCAGATAAGCATCCCCTTCCACTCTCAGTTCAAAGAGGGGTCTTCTCTGAGTTCCCGGAGGCCAGCCCAAGCTTAAGGGGAGAAGCCTGGGAGAAATCGGGGCTGGGGTCCAAGGAGGGGTTTGGGGGCCAGAGTCCCCCGACGATTGATGACCTAGTATGCAGAGTCACAGAGGCAAGGAGAGGGGGCGGCGCAAGAGACCTCAGGGATCTGGCTTCCCCGCCTCTCCCCGACAAACTTCAGGAAGGCCGTGTTTGAGGAACGGGGACCCTTCCAAAGCCAGTCCCTTGACATCAGTTGCCCCCTCTCCGAGCAAGCTGAGGAAGCTTCGGATCATTCTAGAGAGGGAATGTGCCCTAAATCACCTCTCGGGTTTGGGGAAGGCATTCTGGGTGGGTGGGTGGGACATCTGTATTGAAGACCCCCTATTCCCCTGGCCTGCAGACCAGGGTGGAGCTTTGAAAGCTGAGATGAGAGAGAGAGAGCAGCTGTGTTGACCCCCTCCCCCCACCCCCGCTGCCCCTTGGAGTCCCTCTATTTACTCACTTCGGGTGGGGCCGAGGCTAAAAAAAAAAAAAAATGGCCAAGCCCGCCCTAAGGCTTTCTTCTTGGCAGCTCCCTACCCAAGAACCCCAGTGATGAAGATCTGCTAAAGGATTTACTGATTCGAGAGCTGCTGGCTTGGATGGCGGATCGGATGGAAATCTGCAGGTTCAGGTGGGGGCGGCGGTCGGCGGCTTTGGGCATCATACACAGCGCGCAGAAGCTTGGGCTCTGGGGCCACACATGGGTTCAGATCGTCACCCCAGCAAACCCATAAGCCTCTCCGAACCTCCGTGTTTTCACGAAAATCAAGGCTTATTCAGACCACTTCACGGGACTGTTGTCAGGTTTAAGCGAGATAATCCAGGGAGAGAGCCGAGAGCAACCTGTGAGGAACAGGAGTTCAGTGATGTTGGCGGCTATTATCCCTTCTTGAACTTCTGTCTCCACTGCGTCCAGGTGACAGGCTGCGCTCACCTCCCCGCCCACCCCATCCTATTCTCGGCTTTCCCACTGTCCCCTTGTCCCATGGCCCCTTCCCAGTGACGGCACTTGCAGAGTTGGAGGCATGTTTCCTCTCTCTGTGGGTCTCAGTGGTCCTTGAATCGACCTCACCGGCTAGGAAGTCCTTTAATCTATTATGTCCCAGAAGCAAGGGATGACTAACACCGTGAAGAGATCCGCCCACCTAAAGGACACTCATTTCAAGATGCAAACACTGGGGCGTGGAAACCGAAATACATCTCAGGCTTCCATGCTGGCAAGCCGGGGACCAAATCTGGGATGGCTTCCTGTAGAGGGCAGGAAGGGAAAGGGGGAGGGGGGCGGGATCAGAACAATGGAGAAGAGTATGAGAAATTCTCCGGAGGAAGGTGGGTGCTTTCTGGACTTACTTTGATGACTTATAATTAAGAAGGTAATTGGGAGGTAGGAGCAGCTGAACCATGGCTGGGCACCCGGATGGATTTGCTTTGCGGACTCTAAGTGGATAATGACCCCCCTCTCCAACCACTACCCCTCCTCTTTCCACTCTCCCCAGGTTTCAGTGACTCAGACCAAACCCAGCTCAGGTCCGGACTCTGCCCTTCACTTGCTCAGGCCTCAGCTGCACCCCAGGGCCCCCGAGAGAAGCCAAACCAATAAAGTTTAAGCTGAAATGAATCCTTGTGCCCATGGTCGAAACTTATTCCGACGTCTATCGAGCGCTACCAGGGAATGGTCTTCTGTGTGTGTGTGCCACCCAATGCAAAGGAGCTATGGCTCCCACCGGCACCCATAATTCGTCTCTTTAGTCTACAAACACTTATTGGAAAGCTAACATTGGCAGGGACTGTGGTCACCACTGGGAATACGGCAGCCAAGGAAATGAGCACAGTCCTTGCCCTTGAGGAATTTGCAGTCCCGTGATGGAGACAGACTTTAATCTTCAACATACATACACACACGCGCACGCGCACACACACACACACACACACACATTAATAATCACCTAACATCCTAAGCCATGTGAAGAAACAGTAGGGTGCTATGAGAAAGAATGGAGCAGCCTCACACCGCCTTCCCCCCAGTGCCTGGTGTCCACAGAAAACAGGGCTGTCTACCCACCCCTTTCCCTCGGGTTATCTTACCTGGAATGCCCTCGCTCCCCTCGATCTAGTCCTATTTTAGGAGACAAGAGTCAAACGCACCTCGATTCAAAGATTCAAATCGCTTACTCAGTCCGTGACTTGGCCAGTTAGTTAGTTCCTCACTCTTGGCCTGTTTCCTGTCTGTGAAAAAGAAGATTCCTAACCACCCAACTCCTAGGGTTGAGGTATTAATTCAGATAATGCCTGGCACAAAGTAAATGGTCAATAAAAGTTAACTTCTGTTATCATTTACCCACCTAAACCTCAATTTAGAAATACAAGGGTATTGGTTTTAAATCAGGGAGTGGCCAGCTGGATCGGCTGAAGGGCCGGGCCAGTAGCATAATTGAGAAAAGTGGGGAGGCTGTAAGACAATGGGAAGGATGGGGACTGTGAAAATGGAAGAGACACGCTTTCTGCTGACCAAACAAAACGCTTTTGAGAACTGAACTTGCCTGAGGTTCTGCCAGGCTCTGTCTTCCAACTCCGATGTTGTAGATTTCCTCTCCCCTAAACTCCTTGAGGTCGGAGAGAATGTATGTCACACAATTCAGAGCGTGCCTTTGCTCAGAGGATATAGTTTAGTGATTCTCTATGGTAGAGCTGGTTGTCCTGGGGAAGAAGTTGGATCTCTGTCTCTGGAGTCTTGGGTTCTCCGGGGGTCAGCGAATCAGAAAGGATGATTTAAAATAATCTTGGTACAGTGTTCTTATTACGGGCCAGGCATTGTGCTCGGTACCTTACAAACATCACTTAAAGCCTCAGGACATCATTTTAAGATAAGAACGTAATAGCTGTTAACCATGCACTACACTGCCTCCGTGAGGTAGAGAACTGAAGTCCCGTGCTCCGGCTAAGGCCAGTGAGTCACTGAAAGCAAGGGATGGCAAATGTGATGGGCTGCACACAGCGTATACTGGGGCTGAGCGCTTCTGGGAGCCGTGGTTAAGTTGTCAGGAGTTTTGTGAGCAGGTTGTAGAATCATTGTTAGCTCGAAATTGGCCGTGGCCAGGGTGCACCGTGGAAATTGACAAGTGCCATAAATCAGAGCTCCTCCCTCCCAGCCGGGAGAGGGGCTCGTTAAACATTTACCAGCACATTACTGGTCAACATACTTTCTCTAAAATTGTAAGAGAGAACAAACGTGTCCGAATAAGGGAGTGAGGGTGTCCGCATAAGTGTGGTCACAAGGTTTGTCTCGGGCCAGGTGTTTGCACCTATGGGAGTATGTGTGTGTGTGCATTTGAGGGTATGGATAGTTCAATTTGAAGACATGGGTGTGAGGGAGGGATCAGCGCATGTATCTTAAGGGGTCATAAGGTGTGAGTCAAAGAGTGAGAAATGAAGCAGGTGTGTCTATTTGTGTCAGTGAGTCATGAAGGGACCAAATTTTTGTGTCAGGGAGTGGCTTAGGAAGAATATGACGGTATGGGAGGCGCCTGGCTGGCTCAGTCAGTGGAGCGAGCAACTCTTGATCTCTGGGCTGTGAGTTTGAGCCCCACGTTGGGTGTGGAGATTACTAAAAAATAAAACCCGGCTCAGTCGGTCAGGCGTCCGACTTCGGCTCAGGTCAGGATCTCACAGTCCATGAGCTCGAGCCCCGCATCAGGCTCTGTGCTGACAGCTCGGAGCCAGGAGCCTGCTTCAGATTCTGTGTCTCCCTCTCTCTCTGCCCGTCCCCCGCTCCCCGCGCTCGCTCTGTCTCTGTCTCTCTCAAAAATAAAGATCATCCAGAGGCAGGGAGCTCACGGCTGGTGTGACAGTGACAGTTCCGCTGCATGAAATCCTGAGGGACCCAGGCTCATTGGCTCCTGGCTCCATAATCCCTTAAGGACCAAAATGGTGGCAGACGATCACCCGTCCTCTTCTAATCCTTTAACTTGAAACTTCCGGTAACATTACTCACATTCACGATTTTACCTTGCTGCGGATTCTGGATCTGTGTGACTCTGCCCAGATCTTTCTGTGGACCTTCCTACCAGCACATCCAGATGACCACTGGCCATCTCTCCTGTGATGTTACAGAGACCTCAATTTCAACATGTTCAAAACCACTCTTAATCACCTCTCCAGCTTCATCCTGTGGTGTCAGTCCCTGTCTCCCCACGCCCCTTCTCTGAATAGCACCACCCTGTTGCCCAAGCCAGTGAACGGGAGCATTTCCCCCGACCCACACTGCCCTCATCTATCGGTTTTACCATTCTGCCTTCCAAATATCCCGTCTGTCCCATTCTCCCTGTCCTCGTGGCCACTCTCTTAGTCCTAGCGTTCACCATTTCTTTTTTTGGGAGTTTTATTCATTTAAGTAATCTCGACACCCAGTGTGGGACTCAAATCCACAACTCCGGGATCAAGAGTGGGCATGCTCCTGGGGCTGAGCCAGCCAGGCACCCCCTAGCTCTCATTCCTAGGTTGGATTGCTATGACTGACTTAAGTCTCTCTAGGTTGTCACCGATTTTTCTGTTTTTAAAGTTTATTTATGTTTAGAGAGAGAGAGAGAGAGAGAGAGAGAGAGGGCGCATGTTAGCAGGGGGAGGGGCAGTGAAAGGGGAGAAAGAGGATCCCAAGCAGGCTCCCCACTGCCAGCGCAGAGCCCCATGTGGGGCTTGGTCTTGGGAACCAGGAGATCATGACCTGAGCAGAAATCAAAAGTCGGATGCTTAGCCAACTGAGCCACCCAGGAGTCCTGGGCTGTCACTAATTTTTCCAGAAACCAGAATTTGATCTTCTTACTCCCTGACTTAAGAATCCTTCACTAGTCCTTTTGTTAGGCTCAGTGCTATAGCAATCACTTATGGAGGGGCACCTGGGCAGCTCAGGTCGTTGAGTGCCTGACTTCCAGGTCATGATCTCACCGCTCGTGAGTTCGAGCCCTGCATCGGGCTCTGTGCTGACAGCTCTGAGTCTGGAGCCTGCTTCGGATTCTGGGTCTCCCTCTCTCTCTCTGCCCCTCCCCCACTCATTTTCTATCTCTCTCTGCCTCAAAAGTAAATAAACATTAAACAAATTAAAAGAAAAAAAAACAACCTTATGGAGCTTCCTAAACACACAGACGGATTCCACCCCACATCTGGTGAATAACAATCATAGCGGATGTTTACTTATGTGTCAGGCATCGCCCTAAATGCTTGGTTACGTATTTTCTCCCTTCATCCTCACAACCACCTCACGAGTAGGTTACTCTAAACCAACCGTGGCCAGTAGACCACGAGAGGTTCAGGACTTTGCCGGAAGCTACTAGATCATAAGCAGCGGTCGTGGGCTCTGGGGCCAGGCTTTCCGATTCCAGAGTCCAAGTTCTTAACTGCAAGGCCTGCCCCAGTCAGAACCTCCGCGTTTGACTCCCAACGGGGTCGGCTCCATTAGAGCAGAATGGGTTGGGTTCCATGCTCAATGTGGAAGCTTCGGGGCGACTCCGCGCCTGGCCCCGTATCAGGCGGCCGGAGGCTGGGTGGCGGCGGAAGGGCAGCCGCGCCAACAAGCGAGGGTCCCAGGCACCCACGTGGGTGGGGGAACGCGCGGCCGACACACGCGTCCTCGCCGCCTCGTCCCTCCCCGCCGCGGGGCTCCGCCGGGGCTTCTCCCAACCCGGCCACCCGAGGAAGGCGGGGCCGCTCTGCCCCGCGGCAGGAAGTCGGCGCGTAGCTTCCGGCGCGCGGAGATGACGCGCGGCCCGCGCTTCCGCGTCGGGAGCCGGCGGCGGATCCCGGGACGCGGAGACCCGGGGTCCCGGCAGCGGGGCGGCCCGCGGGCCCGGGGCTGGGATGCATCGCCGCGGGGTGGGAGCCGGCGCCATCGCCAAGAAGAAGCTGGCCGAGGTGAGGGGACGAAGGCCGACCCACAGCCACCCCCGACCCGACAGAGACTGAAGTCTTGGAGCGGAGAGCTCTGTACCCTCAAATCGCCCCCCATCGCAGTCTGACAGCAGGCTGCTCGGGTCCCGGGGAACTGAGACTCTTCAGCTTCCGGTGGGTTGGAATGTCAGCATCCCCGGGTCCACCAGCCCTTTCCCCCCGCGTCCCCAAATTTGGCTACAGACCAGTCGTCTATTGTTCTTCCTCCTCCCTCTCCCTAAGAAAAACCATTTAAAAGACACCCTCCTCTTTTCATACTTCAGCCGGGGCAGTACAAGTGGGAGCCCCCAGTGCCCATTCTCAACTCACGCCGGTCTCTTTGTCTGACAGGCCAAGTACAAGGAGCGAGGAACTGTCTTGGCTGAGGACCAGCTGGCCCAGGTGAGTCGGTTGGAGGACTCCAGGCAGGAAGGGAGACCCGACCGGGTGGACAGGACGCCCTTGATGTAGACTAGATCGTGTGGATTAACATTTTGAAATCTTTATTTATTTTTGAGAGAGAGAGAGACAGAGCGTGAGCGGGGGAGGAACAGAGAGAGAGGGAGACCCAGAATCCGAAGCAGGCTCCAGGCTCTGAGCTGTCAGCACAGAGCCTCCCGCGGGGGGGCTGAACTCAAGAACCCCCGAGGTCGTGACCTGAGCCCAAGTCGGAGGCTTGACCGACTGAGCCACCGGGGTGCCCCTAGGTTGTTCCGATCAAACTAAAACTCGACTCTTTGGCAAATCTTGGTTTCTGGACTGCTCAGACCATTTACCGACTTGCTAATGACAGTGATAGCTGACATCTTTGAATGATTACATGCTTTCATCCTCCCATGCACGTGCCCGTTTTTTCTCGACCCTGTCTCGTTCATTCATCCTGACAGTCCTATCAGGAGAGAGCTCTGTTCTTCCCAGTTTAGAATTGAGGACATTCAGGTGGTTTGTCCAAGGTTACCTGGGTAGTAGTTGGTAGAGCCGTTTGACTTAGATCTTTGGAGGCTTTCACTTGACCTGCCGGGGGATGACATGAAAATATTGCTTACTCTGTGCCAGCACCACCAATGTCCCCTCCAGAAGTGTGTGTCAGTGATGGGGTGCGGGGCCTGCGGTTTCCTTTTCTAACACTTCCCTTTTCTGTCCGTGCCCCAAGTTTACTCAGTTATGACGACTGGGGAAGGAGAGGAGGAAGCAGTTAAGCAAGGAAATGGGGGTCCTTGAACTGAGGAAAGAGACACAGGCTGTGCTCTTCAAAAGCTCCCACTCATAAGGGAGATGACATAGGAGAATCAACTGGATACGGTGATTATAATGTTTCTAATATGTAGCAAGTGAGGAGTTGTTGGGCCAGGAGCGTTACTCTCCCGGCAGGTAGAAAGTAGGCTTTGTTAATTAGAGAAAGGGAAGGAGTCACAGCCATGAGTCAGAAAATCCCCCAAATCATTAGCACCGTAGCTTTGGAATGCAGTCTGGTAGGCCCCCACCCTTCCCTTAGGGATTCTTTTTTTTGGAGTTGATTCCAAGAAGGTCCATGACCGAAAGATTAAATAGTCACTGCGCACCTAATTCATTTTCTCCTATTCAGCCTTTCTGTCAGTGGCTGGAGATTTCCCTCTCTCTGAATGCTGCATCCCCTCGTTTTTAAAAGCTTATTTAGAGAGGGAGAGAGAGCAAGCTTGCGAGTACTCATGAGGGAGAGAGAGGGAGAGAGAGGATCCCAAGCAGGTTCCTCGCTGCAGGGCTCGATCTCAGGAACCACGAGATCATGAGCTGAGCTGAAATCAAGAGTCAGATGTTTGACGGACTGAGCCACTCAGTCATTCTCCCCCCCCCACCTCATTTTTAAGACAAAATGGATTATGAGGTGCACCTTCAATGTAATGACAGTTTCTGTGGGAAAAAGAAAAAGAAGGCACTACATTAGATGTGCCACGGATTGTTAGAGGCATCCTGTCTTTAGAACAGGAACATGGGGCGCCTGGGTGGCGCAGTCGGTTAAGCGTCCGACTTCAGCCAGGTCACGATCTCACGGTCCGGGAGTTCGAGCCCCGCGTCAGGCTCTGGGCTGATGGCTCAGAGCCTGGAGCCTGTTTCCGATTCTGTGTCTCCCTCTCTCTCTGCCCCTCCCCCGTTCGTGCTCTGTCTCTCTCTGTCCCAAAAATAAATAAACGTTGAAAAAAAAAATTTAGAACAGGAACACGTGGGGGGAAAAATGTGTTTTATTTTTTATTTATGTTTCTTTTTAAAATATCTTGTTTGATTTATTTTTAAAAATTTTAATTTTTTTAAAATTTATTTTTGAGAGACAGAGGGTGAGTGGGGGAGGGGCAGAGAGAGAAGGAGACACAGAATCTGAAGCAGGCTCCAGGCTCTGAGCTGTCAGTGCAGAGCCCGACATGGGGCTCGAACCCGTGAACCGCGAGATCATGACCTGAGCTGAAGTCGGCCGCTTAACTGACTGAGCCACCCAGGCGCCCCTAAAATATATTTTTTAATTTTTTTAATTTATTTTTAAGACAGAGAGAGAGAGAGAGAGCATGAGCGGGGTTGGGGCAGAGAGAGAGGGAGACACAGAATCTGAAGCAGGCTCCAGGCTCCGAGCTGTCAGCACAGAGCCTGACACGGGGCTCGAACTCACGAACCGTGAGATCATGACCTGAGCTGAAGTCGGACGCTCAACCGACTGAGCCACCCGGGCGCCCCTAAAACATTTTATTGTTAAGTAAACTCCACCCAGTGTGGGGCTCAAACTCACAACCCTGAGATCAAGAGTTATGTGCTCCACTGACAGAGCCAGCCAGGCGTCCCCCAAAATGTGTGTTTTAGAATTGAGGAAACATTATAGCATCCAAGTCAGCTGACAGCAGAACCATGAAGGAGAGTTAGGGATAAATAGAGAAGGAACAAGGGGCGCCCGGGTGGCTCAGTCGGTTGAGCAACTGACTGCGGCTCAGGTCATGATCGCGGTTTGTGAGTTCGAGCCCTGCATCGGGTTCTGTCCTGACAGCTCGGAGCCTGCTTCGGATACTGTGTCTCCCTCTCTGCCCTTCCCCTCCTCGGTCTCTCTCTCTCTCTCAAAAATGAATAAACATTAAAAAAATTTTTTTTTTTTTTAAAGAAAGGGGGAATAAGAAACAGCATAATAGTAGGCCTGGAGGAAATGGGTTATTTTAGCCCTTGCCCTGCCACTGGGCCAGGAACTTATTTTTGACATCTATCACCTAGCTGGGCTGCCCCTAACCTCCTCCTTGTCCACCCTACAGATGTCAAAGCAGTTGGACATGTTCAAGACCAACCTGGAGGAATTTGCCAGCAAGCATAAGCAGGAGATCCGGAAGAATCCAGAATTCCGGGTGCAGTTCCAGGACATGTGCGCCACCATCGGGGTGGATCCTCTGGCCTGTAAGGAGTTGACTGTAGGGGTGTGGTATTCTCCTAGGGACAGGAGCGCATCTCCTTGTCATCACTGTTGTCAGGGCATCTTCTAGAAGGGCCTGCAGGGAGAGCCAGAGGATGTAGTCTTTGGTGCGGGCCTGGCAGGGTGGCTGAGGGCCCGCTTTGATGGGAAAGCTGGGGAGGCTGGAGAGTAGGTTGGTAGCCAGTGTGCCTGACCTCCCCTTGAATGATCTACAGTGGGATTTTTTAATGGGTTTTTTCCCCTATTAAAAAAGAATTTCGGGGGCACCTGGGTGGCTCAGTCAGTTGAGTGACCGACTTCGGCTCAGAACATGATCTCACGGTTTGTGGGTTCAAGCCCCTTGTCGGGCTCTGTGCTGACAGCTCAGAGCCTGGAGCCTGCTTCAAATTCTGTGTCTCCTCTCTCTGCCCCTCCCCTACTCGCACTCTCTCTCTCTCTCTCAAAAATAACTGAAACATTAAAAAAATTTTCATTTTAATGAAAGTAGCATGTAATTATGCAGTCGGTCAACGAAGGAGAAAAGAGAAAAACAGAAAATAGAAGTCTCCTGATCCTGTCCCCTAATTGCAGGGATACATATTAACAGTCTAAGGTTATCTTGCTGGACACATACATTGTATTTATAAACTTTTTTTTTTTTTTTTAACATATTGGATTATGCTATAATTACTAGTCTATAGCCTGCATTTTTTACTCCATAAACTATGGCCTTCAATGGATTTTTGAATGCCCGGTCTGCATATTGTTTTTTTTTTTTTAATGTTTGTTTATTATTGAGAGACAGAGACAGAGCGTGAGCAGGGGAGGGGCAGAGAGAGGAGGAGACACAGAATCCGAAGCAGGCTCCAGGCTCCGAGCTGTCAGCAGACAGCCCGACGCGGGGCTCGAACCCGCAAACCGTGAGACCGTGACCCGAGCCGAAGTCGGTCGCTCAACCGACTGAGCCACCCAGGCACCCCTGCATATTCTTTTTTCTTAGCCTTGTCCCATTATGTTTCCCTGTATGCTTTGGGAAAGGAAAACTCAGTTTCATAGTATCCTGGAGCCACTTAGCCAAACAGAAATGCCTTTTAGAAGGCCCACCCTTTACAACTGTCTGAGCCTGTTTTTTAGCAGGAATTTTTCCAAGAGTTCCAACTGTCTGGGGATCCTGAGTAGTAAATGGAGCATAAGGAGTTAGGCTAGGCAGGGCAGGCTTCCTACAGGATAGATGTTTTGATCTAGCTTTGAAAGAAACTATGGACGTAGGCTAACATATGACCTAGACTGTTGCCTTTCTGTCTTTTAGCTGGAAAAGGATTTTGGTCTGAGATGCTGGGCGTGGGAGATTTCTATTATGAGCTGGGTGTTCAGATCATCGAAGTGTGCCTGGCCCTGAAGCACCGGAATGGAGGTGAGTGTGGCGAAGTCTCTTGACTGGGCTTTGGGCTTCCCTGAGAGAGAGAGAGAGAGAGCCCTGAAAGATGAGCTTTTCCAGCCTTCAGTCTGCAGGCCAGTGAGATCTTGAGAAACTGGTCTTCTGAAGCGTCTCAGCCGCTTCATGCCCTTGAATCTATACCAGGTCTCCATGGCCAGGGGTAAATGGAATGGCCTGGATGATTGTCTCTGTTCTCTAGAGACCTTTGCCCCGGGGAGGTCCAGCCCCTGGTTAGTATAGAAAACAGTAGGGAGGTAGGAGCTAAGGCCTTTTCCCCGATACACAACGTGTCTGGGTTATGACTTTATCACGAGGAACTCTAGGTCTGCCCTGCCACTCCCGGGAAAGTAGGGTGATGCCGAGTTTCTGTGCTCCCCAAAACGTGAGGCCCCAAAATGGGCCTCCAGCGGCGTCCTCCTAATGAGCGCATCGAATGGGCTGTGTTGAAGTCAAGAAAGCAAGCGAGCTTAGACCCAGTTAGAAATCACTGGCCGTAAACAGATAACAGCCTCGACGTTGAGCGAGTGTTTGTAGCTTTTCGGAGATGCTGCTGCCTTTGCTTTTTTTTAATTGGTTTGGTGTAGCGGACTTCATCTGCTTTCTGTCCCCTCCAACAGGTCTGATAACTCTGGAGGAACTACATCAGCAGGTGTTAAAAGGAAGGGGCAAATTCGCACAGGATGTCAGCCAGTAGGTCGTGCCTTCCAGTCCCCTGGCGTGTAGAAAAGCCTTTCTAGAAATCACATGAAATCTTTTCTCTTTACGGCTCGTATGTCTGGGCTTCTTTAGGAATCATTTTATTCCAACATGTTTTTTTAGAATGCCAAAAGTGCACAGATCTAAAAAACCAAAAACCACCTGTAACTTCTCCACCGGGAGATTACAACTGCCAGCGTTCCGGTGTATTTCCTTCTAAGCATCATTTATGTATTTTTTTCATGTCTACGTAATGTATTGTTGCCTTTTTTTTTTTTTTTTTTTTTTTAACTTGGGGCTGTGTAGACTCTGGATTACTTGGGGTTCAGGAAGCTAGCGCGCCCGCACGGAGAAAGGCTGGGGAGAGGGGTGGGGGCCAGAAGATGGGGGGAGATAGATTGATCTGGTTCGCCAGCCTCTCTGTGGGACTTCAGGGTGAGAAAAGTTTTAAAAAAACAAAAAGAAATGCTGTCAGTATGTGGGCTGGGTATACGAACCCACCGTGTTGCGGGTTTTCTTTTTCCCTGGTTTGAGTTAGTGGGGAACTAGGGAAAAGCCACATGGCAGTGATCAGCCGGGTGGCCCTCTGTAAAATGGAGAAGCGTTTTGCACTTGGCCGTAGTCCACGCCGCTCCCTGCTGTCCCCTGCCTTTAGCTCCTTCGTTCACATTTCCTGACGGCCCCCGTAGGCGTATTTTTGACCGCTGTCTGGGGTTAGCATGGTTTGCTGAGTGCGCGGGCTGATCGCCGGGCACCGTCTCCCTTGACTGGCAGCGGCACCATTTGGTGCCCTTTGACCCCGCCTCTTCGCTAATGGCACTGAACGTCGCCCGCCCTCTTGGGTCTTCTCTCGGGGCCTCCTGCCCAGGGCCGAGCCGGAAGTGCGTCGTTGCCAGGTCCGCTCGGCCCAAGGTGTTTCAGCAGCGTTTCCTCCCCTCAGAGACGACCTTATCAGGGCCATCAAGAAGCTGAAGGCGCTCGGCACCGGCTTTGGCATCATCCCCGTGGGTGGCACCTACCTCATTCAGTCTGTTCCGGCTGAGCTCAATATGGACCACACGGTGGTGCTGCAGCTGGCGGAGGTACCGCGGGCCTCGCGAGGGGCCGGGGCTCGTGGGGAGGGGAGGGGCGGCGTGTGCGTGCACATGTGTGGGCGGGGCGGCCTGGGCGGGGCTTCTGGCGGGGCGGGGTGGGGGGCGGGGTGGGGGGCGGGGGGCGGGACGGGAAGGTGGGGGGGTCTTCTGCCCAGACTGTCTAGCGGATGCACCAGTCAGAGCTGAGCTTCTTTAGAAGACGTTTATTGAGCAGCTACAGTGCCAAGCACCGGGCCAGGCTGCGGGGCGCAGAACGACGGGTACCACGTGGTTCCTGCTCTGCGGGAGCTTACAGTCTAGCGGGATAGGCGGACATGCAGACAACGAACTGTATTTTCTTGGGTAGACGGGTTCTTTGAGGTCTTCTTAAAACTGGGTGTCGATTCCGCAGAACAAATGTGTAATCTTGTCTACCGTTCCCCCTGTTCCTCAGCACGTACCCTCCCCCCCCCCCAAATCCTTACCATGGCTTTAGGAAAGAGGGGTTCGGGTTTCTTAAATCTATACCCCCGAACAAAACTCAAGAAGGAGAGGGCTTTTCTCCCTGGGGAATGGTCACCGTCCCTTCCTGTCCGTTCTTTGTCCTGAATCAGATCATACTCCAAAGTTCTCTGAGAAAGTCTAATGTTTCAGTACCAGGGACCCCACTTTTTAAGACTCACCCCCCTCCCCCCACACACCTCATCAGCCCGAAAGTTGCTTCTCTCTCTCTTTGCTGGGACTTCTAAACGTTCTTTTTCTGTGCTCTCATAGGCTTCGCCCAAGGGCAGTTCTTTGTCCCATGTGGGTAAACCTGTTGTTCCTGGGCGGATGCTGGGCTCTTAGGGAAAGTACGCTGTTAACCTGACTCCCCATCCCTCCTTCCTTCAGAAAAATGGCTACGTGACCGTCAGCGATATCCAAGCCAGTCTTAAATGGGAGACCGAGCGAGCGCGGCAAGTGCTGGTATGTGAATTTTGGAACGGCCCAGAAAAGATGGGCCCCAGATGGGAGGAGGAGGGCGGACAGGCAGCACACGGGCAGGACCTAGCCTCGCTCCGCTGGCCTCTTCCCTTGAAGGCCCACAGAAGTGACCCCACGTCTCTGAGGGTGGCCCTGAGAGGTACAACTGAGGCAGGCTCCTGACTGCGGCAGGCGAGCCCCCCCACCCCCCCTCCTGTCTCCGGCCTGTGGAGCCTGGTCAGACCACGTAGTTTGTATCAGAAGTAACGCTGTTAATACAGAGTGAGGGGGTTGCGAACTACTTAATGACACATCCGCGATCATGTTGTTACCTTGCGTGTTGTAGTTACAGTTCTGTAGATACAGATTCCGTGGCGCTAACGAGAGGCCGATGTTACGGAGGAGCATGAGACTGTAAACCCTGGCCTTCAATACCTTCTTCCTCATCCAGGCAGTTAAACTAGATCTCCTTTTTTTCTGGAAAGCAGGGTAACAGAAACATCTGTTTAATGCTGTGGGGCACAACCAGCCCCTCTTGGGCCTCTTTCCAGCTGTAGGAATCGGGAGTCCATTCTAAGCTAACAGCCCTTTCGTTAACTTCTCCCTAAAGGTTTACCCGCGAGGTAACGGACGCGGAACTAAGCACGGTGGCTCCCGTTGTGTAAATACGGGAAGGCACTCGTGTAGATGCAGCCTGAAAACCCCACTGAAGCCAAAACAGGTGTGGGGGGTTGTCAGTCTCCCCTACGGGGGCTCCCTTGTCCCAGAGGATTCTTCCTCCCCGTTCCCTCCAGGAACACCTGCTGAAGGAAGGGCTGGCCTGGCTGGACCTACAGGCCCCCGGGGAGGCCCACTACTGGCTGCCCGCTCTTTTCACGGACCTCTACTCCCAGGAGATTACAGCCGAGGAGGCCAGAGAAGCTCTCCCCTGACTCTGGGAGCGCCCAGGGGGTGGGGGCCCAGCAGCTGGCAGGGAGAGGAGGGGAGAGCGGTTGGCGAATAAAACCCGAACAACTTTGCTTTTGTCTCTGTTTTCTTTCAAGAAGAAAGAGTTCCAAGTTTTCTTGCGCCCTCTGTACGCTTCCCCCATTGGCTTGTTTTTTCTTAAAGTGCCTTCCCGTAGCATCTTTAGTGGAGAAAACTTCATTTATCCAGTAAGGAGGACCCGAGTTACACAGAACAGCGAGCACGGAGGGAAGGACCTCTACGGGCCGGTCTTCCAAGCTCACGGCAAAGCCGGGTCTAGAACGAAGGCTGTCCGCCTCCTGGCTCGACAGCCTAGTCTCTCTCTAGCCCTGAGGCATAAATCACAGCCCGCTGGCTCAAAGCTGGTCCCTAGAAAGATGTTTTGATCTCAAACCAGCAGACCCTAACGGACCCGTAAGTCATAGCCACTCGTCCGGTCTCATCCAGCTTCCTTGAGGCCCTGCAGGTTCTGACAGACGCGGCTGAGTGTGAAACAGAGGTCAAAGTCAAGTGGTGGTCAGAGGAAACCGTGGAATCTGGGGGAACTGACCGACAGTGGCCCTACACGGTGGTAGTTCTCCCGTTTCCTAGTGGCTTTTCCCTCTCCCGTTGCTCACCGGGTCCCTCTAGCCTCAGTGGCGGCAAGGGCATCGTTTACTGAGCACCTACCCCACCTACCCCATTTGCGAACCCCCTCTAATCTTCACAACTTTACTTGGGTAAGTAGGTCTCCTTAATGTCTCAGGCGAAGGGTCCAAGTCCTCTACCAGAGGCCACCAGGCGGAAGAAGCAAAGAGAAAAGCCAGAGCCTAGGTCCACTCCCACCAGACCCCCTCACTTTCCCGTATCCTGGCTGCACACGGCACGGGGCGGCATTTCATGAAGTTTCTCCCCACGCCCGTGGTCAGCCAGGAGGAAAAGCCTCTGCGCCGGAAAGCGGGGGCCTCCCTTTACCCAGTAGGGATGGGGGTGTGGGGTGGAGGCTGCGCGAAGCAGCGTCTCCACGGTCTCTGAACGCTGGGCTCCCGAGGGCTGGTTAAGTGCCACAAAACAGAAAACCCAGTGGTTTGGATTATCCCGAACGTGGACACCCTATCCTTACCAGGGGACACTCGGGCCAAGCCCAGGTGCCCAGACTCGAGGCCTGCCCGTCCTTGTGGGACCTGCATCTCTCTGGAAGCGGCTGAGGCCGAGGTGGCACTCCTCTCCTTAGCGGCCCGAGGGGGGGCTCATGAAACTCTCTTCTCCTTCTGGTGGGCGGGAAACTGGTCACCAGCAGCCCTGCATCCATCTACCCAGGTCACGTTGCCGGGAGCTTCCAGCTTCGACAGTTCACTGAGCGCTTTCTTCCTCCCTGACGGTTCCAGACCCAGGGGAGAGGTGTGGTTGTCGAGGAGACCCGTGCTCCCTTCACGCAAACCCTCCCACACCCACAGGCGCTTCCTCCTTCTGCCAAAACAAACTTTATTGCACCAAAAAGAAAAAAAAACAAAAAACAAAAAACTTCATTTATGTACAGTCAGATATAAAGACATCTCTTTGACTCCTGTGCATATATTTCCTCAACTCAAGATTAGGGCGTAAAAGTCGGGCCGGTATGCCAGACATGCTCTGCCCATGGCAGGGCCAAGGAGAGGATTGTCACTTGAAAGTGGGAACACTTAAAATGGATGACAGACGACCACTGGACCAACAGACCAAGGGCATTCTTCTAAGCCCTGCGCTAGCTCCGGGAATGGAAGAGGGAAATGGGAAGCAGGGTCCCTCTTTCGAGTCTCATTAAGAGACTCAGCCTTCGGTATCCAAGATAAACTTCCGTTCCCCAAGCCCACGTCCTGTCCAGTTTCTCAGCTTCCTGCCCTCCCAAGTAGGACATTCTCCTTTGTGCCCCCCACCCCCGGAACTCCCCCAGGGAAGTCCCACCACGACCCCCAGGCAGCCGCCTCCACGGCAGCGGGCGGGGCAGGTACGCTGCCATCTCCTCTCCCTTCTCCCTTCCAGGTGGCTGGATGCTGCCTGAGGCCCTGCGTCACATGGGTCACCGACACCCCACTGGGAGCCTTAACGGGAAGAATCCGGAAAATATGGGGCGAACACACCAAAAAGGGGAAGGCTGGATTCCCTCAACGCCCAGTACCACAGGGCACCTAAAGCCCATTTTCCCGAGCCAACCGGCTAAAGAATCACTGTAGCTAGATACAGAGAAGCGACACAGCCAGGGGACACCCCTTAGAGCCAGCGGCAGAGCAGCTGGGAGGGAGAGGGAGGGGAGTGGCGAGAAGGGGAGCCCAGAGTCCCAGCCACCCCCCACCCCCTGCCATTGGCTACCTTGCTCCCCACAGGTTCCTGGGCATTGAAGTTGAGGCGGGGGGGTGGGGTGGGGGGTGGCACGGGAGGGGCTGGGGTGAAAATACACAAGGACAGCCAAACGGAAACACAACAGGACGAGCATCAGTCTCCCCGCCGCACCCCGCCCTCAGAAGTGCCCTCATCGTGGCTACTAGCCTTTTTGAAAATCTGTAAGAAACTATTCTATGTAGTGGCTCCAATCCCATATACACAGCAGCTGGCTGTGTGGGGAACTTCTCAGATCAGTGATTGCGGGAACAAAATCAGCCTCTCAGGGTGCCTGTGCGGGCTTTAACCGAGACGCGGTTCGGTCCCGGTGCCAGTCCCCTTCCGTCCTCAATCCGGGAAGGGGCGCGGGAATGCGGGGCAGAGGAGAAAGGTGCTCAGGTGCTAGGTAAAGCTTACTGATCAGCAGCCTAGACTCCACCACTGTTCCTTCTCTTTGGTCTGTCTAGAACAGTGACTATAAATTAGGAAACACAAAATTATGCTGGCCCATGGGAAGTAGTGGGAGAAGAGAGGCAGGGGGGAAAAGGGCGCTGGGAAGCCCTGCTTCGAGACTGCAGACAGACAGACAGACAACCACCCAGACTGCGTAAGTGTCACAGACAGCCCCCACCCCCCCAAAGCTCCCTTCCAGATAACCCCATACGTCGCGTGGGCACACTCCCTCTTGGAATTACAGCCTGTCTCCCACCTATCCCTAAGGAGCCGGCCCTGTGGAGAGGTGTGTCGGTTGCCGTGTTTTTGCCAGGGGCCCTCGCCCCGGGTGCTCCTGCATAGGTACCTGGGCCCCTGCTATGGGATGAACATGGCCCCGGATGCTCGAGAGCCAGGGAGGTCAGATCAGGAACGGCCTCCCCGCTCCCACACCCTGGGATCCGAGCTTGCTCGGTTCTTGCCATCTTGCAGGATGACGTCACGTCTGGAGGGAGATACACACTGCCTCTCCGTCCCTGGGGTGGGGGGGAAGGGACTTTGCTGGGACTCTTGAGTGGGGGAAGGGGAGAAGGGAGCAGGGTCTAAACCCTCAGGCTCCCGTGCAGGTCTGTCTCTGTCCCAGACGAACTGCTATCAGAGTCCATTTCGGCGTTCTCATTATGGAGCCTCTCCAGCACTTTCTGACGAATCAGTCCCAGGCGCATCAAGAGGGACTGGTAGTCAAAGTGGCCACGCTTCTCTCCAAAAGGGTCCTGTGGGGGAAAGGAGACAAGCGGGATGGAAGATTCGAGTCTGGACGGCTCACCCTAGAGACAGCAGCTCCGGGCCCACGCGGGACGCCCGCTCCGCTTCCGAGTCCCGGGAGCGGAGGAGGGCGTCGCACCGACAGGGGCCAACAGCGGACGACATGACACAGGACTAGTTCAGGAACGTTGTGGCAGGTGAACCACCCCAGACAGGTCTGGCTAGGGGCCAACGTGAAAATGTACTTTTGTTCCCTGAAATCAAGCCACTATGCGGGAGGTCAGAGGAAAGGCGAGGTAGATAAGGAACAGAAATCGAAGACCAGAACCGTAATCACGAAGCGTGCCTGGGTTGGTTTTCAATTCACTTCACAAAAACCACATGAGAGAAAAATTATCCTCCTTTCCCACATTCGGCAAAGGGGAACTTGCTTTTCCAACGTCACAGGCAGGTCGAGAACTCAGGAGCTCTGACTTCCAGATTAAGCACCCGTGCACTCTTCCACGGAGACCTGTCACCACCTCCCTGTCCAGGTTTCTGGGCATGACTCCAGGGCCACCCAGCTCAATCCTAGATCAAAGATCTCCAAACACTCTGCAGAGAGGGGTTCACGGTCCCGAGAGTCTCAAGAAGAACTATGGTTGGAGCGGAGGGCAAAAACAAAAGGAATTTAAAATGCCACAGAGAGAACAGGGCGGGCAAGCAGCGGGGCCGGGGTTCAGGCGAGGGGACCGCCTTCCTCGAGAGTCCCGAAAAGCCAGCCGGTTTTCCCCTCACATTCTGCTTCTCGCACATAAACGCCTTCCACACTCTTACCCACACGTCACCCTCAGGGTCAGGGGCCAGGGAACACAGATCACAGTCCCCGGGGCTCCAGCGCCTTGCCACTTACGAGGGCTACGCTCCGCCGAGGCTGGACGCCACACTCCCTCCGAGGCGGTCAATTTTTCAAACCTTCCCTTTTTCATCCCCGGCTCCACAGCCACCCATTTCCCTCCTCCCCAGACGCTGCTCCTCCCTCTCCTTCTCTCATCACGAGTTATTTTTCCTCCACAGGGTGAACGATGGAAATGCTTTTAAATACCAGCACTAAGGGTTCCTGAAACCATGGGAGGAAGCACCTCCCATGTCCTCTAAAAACGGGGTTGGGAAACAAGTTAACCCCGAGCCGCCCCTGCCCTCTGAGGTTGTTTCGTTTTGTTTGTTCAAGTAACCTCTACACCCAACGCTGGGGCTCAAACTTCCAACCCTGAGATCAAGAGTCGCACATCCTACCCACTGAGCCAGCCAGGCGCCCCTGCCCTGTGAGTCTGCGCGTGGCAGGTGGGTGGAAAGTCCGTGAAGGAAGGAAAGGGACACCGCCATTTCTAAGCAGCAGCGGAGGAAAGATGACATTCACCCCTGCGGCTGGTGGCGAGGACCGGGCGGGGGAAATGGCTCAGAAAGAGCTGGGGAGGGACCTCAAGGACATGTCAGTCACTTACCCAAGTCAGCAGGATTCTAAAGCAAGATGGCCAGTAAATGACCCAAAAGACACAAGACCTGGTCCTCGGGAGAGCAGGAGTCTTGTCCTCTTAACAACCGGGTTTTTTTATATTTGAGACCATTTACAGTTTGGTTTAGTAAGAATCTCCTCTTGAAAACAAGTCTAAACTCTGCATTCTTTTTTTTTTTTTAAAGGAGTTTTAAAGTTTAAGAAAGAGAGAGAGCACGTGAGAGAGTGCACTTGAGAGGGAGGGCATGAGGAGGGGAGGGAGGGAGAGAGAGAGAGGGAATCCCAAGCGGGTTCCGCACCGTCAGCACTGGGCCTGACGCGGGGCTCGATCTCACGAACCCAGAGATCGTGACCTGAGCCGACGGAAGCCCAACCGACTGAGCCACCCAGGCGCCCCTAAGCGCTGCATTCTCATTGCAAGTGGAAAGTACGTTTCCCCGGTAGAGGCAGAGACTACACAAGGGCTTGCTATCTTTTGCCACGGGAATCCTCCAACCCACAACGCCACACATCCAACGCTTCCCTCGGCCTCGTTCTCTGAGCACCCCTCTGACCTAGGGACCGAACTCCAATAGGAGATTCGCCCTTGTAATCGCGGAGATTCCCAGAAGGCCGAAAGCTCTCGAGTTTGAAAAGACTACTACGAAAGGAAGGCATTCCAGATGAGCAAGCAGGACGGTTCGGACTCTACTCGTGAGCGCCTCTTTAGGCCAAGAACGGAGAAGCGATGCCGCGTGTCTCCGGCAAGGCAGTCTCCTCTCTGGGCCGCGGCCGCTCAAACTGGACCAAGCTGCTCTCGGCTCTGACTTCTGAGAGCCGCGGGCGCTATCCTTGCCGGGGCGGGGGGCTTACATGGTCTGCGGGAAGGCGTCTGGAGTCAGTGGCAGGGGCTGCGTTACCTGCATAGTCTGGCCCTGAAGGTGCAGCCGATCTTTGCAAGCCACCTCATAGAAGTCGTAATACTCCAGGAAGGACTTCTCCATCACCCCTCTGGAAAAGAGGCAGAGAAGCTGACGTGAGGAACACGGCGGGGGAGGGCTCCCCCCTCCGTCATCTAGCCTCGCTGCCAAACCGAGTAAGAGTCCCCGAGCCCGGGTGTGGCATCCTACAGAAATCTTTCGGTGGCAAATGGAAAAAGGAACAGCCGACGGCCCGTGGCTGATTTCTCTCCTACCTTAGGGATGATTCAAGGAGAGTGACTGTTAATACTTTCCCAGCAGGCTCGGCACTCTCCCAGGAAAGAGAAGCTCTCCGAACTTCCTCTCGAGTAACCCTCGGGCACGAGCCACATCTTTCCTTTTTCCGTATCTCCCCTGGTGCCCAACGCTGGATTTTGCCCCGAAGACTCTCAAAGGTACGAACCAGCTAAACCTCCAAAAACAATACCGAGTACCAAGTGGGTACTGACTCTCCTGACGCATACATACCGTAAAGGTTCAGGGCAGGGACACTTTCCTTCCATCATGTCGCAGACCGCCACTCTGATGGTCTCATGCCGAATACATTCATTGTAATTTTTGCTGTCTCCTGGATGCCTCTCCTGCAACGTTAACAGATACCAGAGTATCCAAGTACAAAATTTAGGCAAAGAGAAAAGTCAACAGGAGGAGACTTCACGATGAGCACGGGGCACGTGACCCACGCAGACGAATCCAGAGAACACCTTTCCGGCTGGGTGGCAGATCCTCGGAGAGCAACCAAGTTTTTATTTTTGGGACCATTCACCTCCCCCGCCACGCGGGCCAATACCCATCCTCCGTTACGGGTCACTCGACCTGTAAGCAGCAACCTAGGTCCGTCACCGTTTTCCTAAGGCTGAAACGAGAGGCCTCTGAGGTCGATTCTGTGGGAAAGAACCAACGGGAGGGATGGTGGCGGGACAAAAAAGGCACACTTATCAGGAGTCTCAGTGAAGAACTCTATAGACACCAGGATGCTTCCCGGTTAACGCTTTTTCAGGTCTGCAGGGATCCGCCATCACTGCACCAACTAATATGAATCTCTCGAAGGGGAACTTGAATCTCCCAAAAGAAAACTCCAACTTGGAGAAAGCCTGTATGAGCGCACGGGTATAAACGGAAGGGGGTACAGTTTTCCATCCTCGTAACTCTTCCTTTACTCTTCAACGCTCCTCCTGCCACCAGCCCGGCAATCAGAACCCCGGCCTCTGATTAAAAACCCGGCACGAACGAGAAAGCGATACACACCCTCGGCGTATTGCCACGGTTTCCAAAATGCACCGCAGTGAGACCACAGGGGTGCCGTGGGGCGTGTTGAACGTTTTGAGGGGAGCCACAGTGGTCCCCACCTGTCAAACGCCACGCAAACTACTAGCTGGCGCTCAGCGGGTCAGTTCTCTGAACCCCAAGCAGGCTCCACGCTGTCAGCACAGAGCCCGATGAGGGGCTCGAACTCACAAACCATGAGATCAGGGACCTGGGGCGAAATTGGGAGTCGGACACTTAACTGACTGAGCCACCCAGGCGTCCCCCACGTGGGTCAGTTCTTTTGTTACCCGCATTATGTTCTTTCTGGTGATACGTTATCTTTGGGACGCTGGACTGTCAGTGACTACTTTGATAAACACCAAGTAGCACGGGAAAACAGGGGGGAAGACAAATGAGGACAGTGGATCTCATCTGATTCCGAGATCTTCAAGGTTGGGTGGGGCCCAACAAGGGTACTCTTCCTGTCATTAAGCCATTTTAGTCACTTAAGAAAGAAGTTGCTTAGCCTTAAGACTTAAGAAATGGGGGCGCCTGGGTGGCTCAGTCGGTGAAGCATCCAGCTTTGGCTCAGGTCATGATCTCACGGTTTGTGGGTGTGAGCCCCACGTCGGGCTCTGTGCTGACAGCTTGGAGCCCGGAGCCTGCTTCGGATGCAGTGTCTCCCTCTCTCTCTGCCTCTCCCCCACTTGTGCTCTGTCTCTATCCAAAATAAATAAACATATACAAAAAAAAAAAAAAGACTTAAGAAATGGATCAGCTGGGCACTTCCTTCCTTCTGGGGAGCTGTGAAAAAGCCACCTGGACACCAGGGGGCTGTGAAGTGAGAATGTTTCGGGGTATTAAGAATAAAAGTCACACTGGGGCGCCTGGGTGGTGCAGTCGGTTAAGCGTCCGACTTCAGCCAGGTCACGATCTCGCGGTCCGTGAGTTCGAGCCCCGCGTCAGGCTCTGGGCTGATGGCTCGGAGGCTGGAGCCTGTTTCAGATGCTGTGTCTCCCTCTCTCTCTGCCCCTCCCCAGTTCATGCTCTGTTTCTCTCTGTCCCCAAAAAAAAAAAAAAACAAAACAAAACAAAACAAAAAAACGTTGAAAAAAAAGAATAAAAGTCACAGGATGCCTGGCTGGCTCGGTCAGCGGAGCGTGCGACTCTTGATCTCAGAGTTGTGAGTTCGGACCCCACAGTGGGTGCAGAGATTACTTAAAAATGAAATCTTAAAAAAAAAAAAAAAAAAAAAAAAAGAAAAGAATCAGTCACCTCTGTTGAATTTCCAAACAAGGAAAGACCTTAAAATCAGCTCCTCGGTTAGTGAGTGAGGCCCTTTTCCATTTCTACCGAAGCCTGAAATCAAATACACTGTCTGGAAAGGATGGTTTTGGGAATAACTTTTGTTCATTCTTAAAAGGTACTTCCCTTTGTTCCAAATAGTTTAAAACTCAGTTAACTGTTTTAATCACCTAGACAGAATTATAATCTTTGGGGATTATCACTGGAACTCTTTTCTTGTACTCATGAGTAATCCTGGCAGGCAGTTTTAAACAACGGAAGAACGCTGGGTTCCAGGCAAATGCTGGGTTCTACCATGATCTGGGTGTCTTTGTGAAAGTTAATCAACCTCTCCACGTGACCAACACCTCATCTGACAGTGGGCATAACAACATCTACCCCGAGTAGAGATTAAATGAGATACTATATATCAAAATTCGGCAGTAGCTGGCAAATAGCAAACCTTTGGAAAATACGACTTTCCTCTGCCTTCTCTTCGGTAGCATTGACTAAAATTTTTTTTTTCCTTTTTTTTTTTAAGGTTTATTTATTTTGAGAGAGTGCGTGCACACATGAGTGGGGGAGGGGCAGAGCAAGAGAGGGAAAGAGAGACCGAGAGAGAGAGAGAGAGAGAGAGAGAGAGAGAGACAGAGAGAGAGAGAGAGAGGGGAAGGGAGGTGGGGTGGGAGAATCTCAGGCAGGCTCTGCACCGCACCGTCAAGGCAGAGCCTGATGCAGCCTGATGCGGGGCTTGAACCCACGAACCGTGAGATCACAACACGAGCCAAAATCAAGAGTTGGGACGCTTAACCGACCGAACCCCCCAGTCGTCCCTTGACCAAAAAATGCTTGCCCTGGCTAATGACTAGCTCCTGTGGCTCTTTAGGTAACAGCACTTGGTAACTCCGGGAGTAGGAGTCACCAGGAAGTACCGTAAGGGGGTACTGGAGAATGGACACGTGCAGAAGAACCCACTGGCTGCAAAACAGCCCCCAAAGCAGGCTTAGAATTAATTTCCGGGTGACTCCATTCATTCCCACGTCGCAGATTCACCCAAGTCACGTGGCAAGAACTTGACGGTGTTATCAGGGCTTACGAGGAAAAAAAATTCATTTTTAAGGAGCCCACGAACCAGCTCCCTTTTCCTCCTATGGTGACAAACAAACGGACCCCGAAGCAGGCCTCTCTGATCTCTTCAAACCCAGTATTCTGCCCACAGTTCCGCGCCCCGCCCCGGTCTTACCTGCTCAAAGCCAGGCTCATTGTGATAGGGGTTCTCAGTCATTAGGGACTGGATGGAGATGAGCACAGAGGAGATGCTCTGGGCTGGGCTCCAGGCAGGGCCGGTCCACGTACTGCAAAACACAGCAGAGGGGAGTAGCCGGGTGAGGCCAGCGCGAAGGCCGCCACCGAAAGACTAGCGCACCAGTACCCTGGGGCCTGGCCACACCACAGCACCATCAGTGACTCAACGTTTCTCTTTCACTATTAATGCTCTGGAATTTCCCAGCCTGTCTCACCCTCATTCACCAGAAGTCAGTCAACTGCCTAATCCTCTTATCAAGTGGGACAAAAGAAAAGAGGGTAAAGCAAGCAAGATAACTTTGAAGGGATTTTCATTGGCCTAAGAAAGAAACAGTAACCAGGGAAGGTTCCATTCATCAAAATGAAAGGAATAAGGTAAGAAAACGGCCTCAGAGGCAGTCTAAATGTTAACCTCTGTGGATCTCAGAGCTTCCTTATTTAAGGGTGGTGAAGGAGTCAGGAGGAGACAGAAGCGGAGATACAGGCACAGAGGGGCCCGGAGCCATCTGATCAGAGGCCGTGTTGGGGCGGGGGGGGGGTGGGGGGTGTTGATGATCAGGGATCCCGTTCTGGATCCAGCCCCCAGAGAGCGTCAAATTCTCTGAAGACTACAGAACGCTGCCAAAGGACAGGAAGGGGGTAAGGGGCATTTCTACACTGCAGAGGGTCTGCAATAATAGAGTTGCAAAGCATCCAGAACAAGACCGGTCCTCTCCTCCACACACGTGACTGCGTATCGGAGGAGGAAGGCAGCTCGGACGTGACATTACTTCGCTCAGCTGGCCCCTGATCTGGAGGCTGAACACAACCTAAGCCAGGACAGGCTTGTTCAAGCTGACTGGCCAATCTTCTACCCTATGACGCTTCATGGGAAAAGTCCACAATGTCAAGGCAGCTTCTCCTTTTCTACCCCACCCATTTCTGCCACTTTCACCCTGCCATCTTACTTCCCCTGTTTCTACCGTGGGCTGTTGTCTGTTCAAAACGGTTTTATCCTGGCCTAGCGGAGAACTTCGTACAGAGACGCTGTCACGCACAAATGTCACACGGAAACAACGGAGGGCCTCACCGCTGTGGGCTATGTATACCGCTATCCTCCAGCAGAGACAAAAACCCTGACAACATAAAAGATCTCTTGAAGGGCAGCCTCTTTTGAAGGACTTCCTCACTGCCGCCATCACAGAACACATCCCTGGATCTAAGAGATTCAAAAAAAAAAAAAAAAAAAAAAAAAAAAAAAAAAAAATCCTGATCTCCAGTTTGGTTCAGCTGCCTTTTCCCCCACGCACACTGGGAAACATGCTGGACGAGACAGACATTGCTGGACAGGAGAGGAGACAGTACCGCCGGTTTGGGCAACTTTCCCAACTTCAACCTGCACTTGTTCTCTGCCCTAGGGAAATACACCCACACGAGAAAGACCTATCCGGAAGACGTTAGATGTTTCCACTCTGAACTGGTAACCCCCAAAGGGCAATGAAAGGGAACGAGCGAGAACTGCACGGGGCAAAACCTCAGTGGCGCCCAGACTCAAAATGTTCCTGGAGCTCGTTTCTGACCCGATGTGATTTCCAACCTCGTTTTTCATTCAGTTGTTAACATATCAGAATCGTGTTCATCACTACCACCGCCTCCGAAGCCACTCACCGAGAGGCTCAGAAACGAGACACCCACGACCCTACATGGCACAGACCCGCAGCCTTTCTCAACCTGTTCGGGAGAGAGGTTAAGCCCTGAGGCCCTAAGGGAGTGGTTCTCAGGCTGGACTGCGCCAGACGTCGCCTGGAGGGCTTGGAAGACCCGGACTGCTGGGCCCTACCCCTGGAGTTTCTGATGTGCTAAGTCTAGGGTGGAACCCCAGAATCTGCAGGGCCACAAGTTCCCCGGTGCCGTTGGCGCTCAGGGAGAAATGGCTTCGCTGAAGCATCCGTTGTGGGTCATAAATTAACTTCTCTCTTTTGCACCTAGAATGATATACGGTTGTGTACCATCCTGGGGAAAAATGAGGAAACAGTCACTCCAGTCATTTGCTGTGTTCCGTGCTTCGGACGAGGAACCCTGGTTGATACAGGCTGGCCTGCAGTAATTATTTGCTAACAACCAACTTGGCCACTTAGAAGTCTCCTCTTACCCTAGAATACTCAAGCAGACTTTCCCATTGCGGTAGAAGTTGGGGTTAAACCTCACTGTGTTATTGCCCGTTGTCATCAGTTTGACCCGAGGTGGGTGGATGGGATAGTCGGGCGGACACCGAAACACGAACAGGAAGAAACCCCCTTCATAAGGAGTGTCAAATGGGCCTGTGATCAATGCATGAATCTGCAAAATAAAACCCCATCTCAAAATTGTGAGGTGATGTCCCATCCCAACCCCTCCTGGCTTCCACTTGCTACCCACACCAGAGGCAGGACCTTCATCTGGTTTCCATCCTCCACATCCTCACCGTGCAGCCTGAGCAGCCTGTCCTCACTCATACCGAGAAGTTATGTCTGGAATTCTGAGAAATCCCACTCCGGTGGAGGGGCGCCTTACTCAGGGATTACGGTTCTAAGGTTAGAGCCCAAGGTGGAGATCGAACCGCGTCAAAGTCACCCTCCCTCGAGGGTCCCTGAAAACTCCCTCCCTCGCGGCGGGCTTTTTGTTTGGGCCTCCCTGATCAGTGTTAGATATAACAAATGCAGATGGAACACCGCTGTGCGAGTTAAAGTAGGCATCTGTAAAATATTATCCTGGCGTGTCTGATTTTAAGAAACGAATACATGTTTTCACGGAGTCCGTCCGTTTGGATCTGCCTAGGTTAAACATGCCTATGAGGCAACTCCACCCTGTTCACGTGGTACAAAGCTGGGGGTGGGGGGGGTGTAAGATGAATGGAAAAGAGCAGAGGGATTGGTGGCCACAGCACCAGTGGCAGTCACAGCGCCGAGCTGAGGGCTGTGACGGAGGCCGAGGGTGTCTTGCTTCCTCTGCACAGGATCAAACCGACTGTGGAGGATGTGGCTCAGGCAGCCTCCAGCTGGGTCAAAGACACACAGAGTAACGGGGAAAACTCAGGGTCCACTTGGAGCCATCAGACCATCCCCAGAAAGTTCCCCGATACTGTAGCTTAGTTTAAAAAGGGAGAAAAAAAAAATCGGCAGCACTTAAAACAGAACGCTAAACTCTTTTCCTCCGGCCACAATCACTGAACGAGCTTTCCTCTCCTGAAAGGAGGAAAAGGTGAACGGACCCCGTTATATTTCTTTTTCTACAAAGGCTCCTAGGCATTTAGGTTTGCTCAGAATTGTAACAGCAAGACGAAAGAGGCCCTGCAATCCAATGCCTCAGTCCCAACTCTGCGCGGGTGGCACCCCGGATTATCTTTTTGCCCTCAGTCATTTGGAATAACAAGCTCAAATGGCATCAACATGACATCAGTTCTGGGACCCGGGGGACTAGCATAGGAACAGTGACACTTGACTGAGGACAAGATGTCCCAGGAAAAACATTTCCAACCACATAAAAAGAAAAAAAAAAAAAAATCAGTGTACAGGGAAACCTATTCAAAACAAAAAAATAGATATACCAACACTAGAACGTCTGAACTTTTAACTGTAAGGGAATGTGAAACTCTGGAGAGTTTCCTCGATTTAGGAAATCTGATTTCTTCACAACATCAGATCAAGTGAACATTGACTCCTCGGGGTAGAGCACTCAATGACAGAGAGGCCTAGGTATCCATGCCAAGGGAATTTAAGCTTCCTCCATGTTTATGCGGAGGACAAGACAGGAATGGTCTTTGGGATGGAACGGATATTCGACGGTAACCAGTAAGGACAGGAGCCTGAACAAGGCCCTTTAAGCATAAACTGCTTACTCAGGCTCGCCCCAACCCAACCTTCTCCGCATCTGATTTACAGCACCCTACTTAAAAGCCAAGAGTGGCAGGATGGGGGAAGAACTGGGTAGTTAAAAGGAACAGGGTGATCATGTAATTTATCAGCCAAACTGGAGCATTTTTGAGAGTGAAAGTGTCCTGACAATAGTTAGGCTGGGACAAGAGGCATCAACAGGGATTTTCCAAGCCAGACCGACTGGCACCCAAATAAAAGACACCTGTTCAAGTCTCTGCTCCACCTCACTGGGTGACCTTGGGCAAGCCACGGACTCTCTTGGGATCTCGATTTATTCATTTCTGTAATCAGAGATGTGGGCTGGATAATCTTTTAGGCTCTTCCAACTTTCTGGGCCCAATTTCCCAGTAGCCCCCAACCCCTTCCGAGTTACATACCTTAGTCATGTCAACAGTATCAGGAACAACGAACATTCCTGGAGGAGGCTCCTTATAAATGGACATGATATCCCTGTATAACACCAAGAGGAGGTGGGGAAGGGAGTGAGGGAAAGGAGAAAAAAGGGGAATCCCTTGAGCAGAACAGTTGTGATCACCTCAATGAGGCCAGGGTTTGAGAAAGTGGTGCTTGGTACCACAAACGTCTGCACTGTCTCGCTGGCTGAGAAACCTCAGCTGAGTACTCGTCAGGCAAGCAGAGAGCGGAATTATTATCAAAAGGGCATTGTTTCCTCAGGGGGAGGGGGAAAAAAAATCGGAGATCCCAATGGCATCAGATGTCACCCTGGAAAAGCCACATCCCATTTACTCTCTCTTCCTCCCACAGGGCAATTCATTCACTCCCCACCTCCGAGATTCCCAGGTACTACCGCTGAATGCTAAATGAAGAGTACTCAGTAGCTGGGAAGACATCACCAACTCCACTAAGAAACGAATGCTGTAAACCATACAGTGGACCGTTGTTGGCAAGGGGACTGTAGGAAGCAAGTGAGCTAGCGAGGGGCAGTAATGGTCTGCCTGCCCAGGGGTCCAAGGGGGGGGGGGAGAGATCTCTTCAGACTGGCGGGGGGGGGGGGGGGGAACGGGAGGGGGAGGAGGACCCTCTGAAATAGCCGAGAATCTCACACCGGGAAGGAGAGAAGGACACGCAGCGGCTGCTGTAGACGGGAGGATTTGTAGGGTGTATTGCACAACCTAGAATGCATCAGCCCGTCAGCAAGGGTCTAAAGGACATTCTAGGTGGGAAAAGCCTGGGGACTTGCTAGGGTACATAGGGACATCAAGGGCACACAAGTGACAGAGCAGAGGGGAAAAGGTACTGGCGCAACTCACAGGTAAGTCAGGGATGGAAGACTGTACAGGAGTAGAGAGGGGGGTGCTGAGGTTCTGAAGTTAGAGGTGGCAACCCGGATGGAGCTGGCATGTGTCAGGCACTGGGCCAGACACTTCACACCCAGCGGGCTGCTCAGTTTTATCACCACCTTGAAAGGGAGGTAGAGACACGGGAAGGGACTCCGAGCGCGGGGGATGGGACTACCCAGGGGAGGATGGCTGCAGTGGGGGGTACGGGGAGAGGAAGAGGCTGGTCATCAAGAAACAGGTCTCAGGATTAGAAGCAGCTAAAAAGCATTCCTCTTTTCCTATGCAGTAAACACTACACCAAGCATTTTTGCAAAAAAACATGATCTATTAAATGATAGGATCTAAGGTCAGTCACCCAAGAAATAGGCACAGAAAGGACTTGGGCCTTTGTTCCTATATTTGAGCAGGGTGGATTTGCTTCAGAAAAGTAAACCAGATGACCCAGAGGGAAAAACACAAGAAAGTCTTGAGTGGGATATTACAAGCCAGAGTGAGACTCGGGGGGGGGGGGGGGGGGGAGAAAGCGTGCGTTTCCTGGAACAGGTGTGAGAGCGGACAGCTTCGGGGTTCTGCAGAAGTGATTCAAGGGGAGACTGCGGGTACGTGAGGGAAGCGATCCAGACTTGGGGAGAGGGTCTGAAGAGGTGGGGAATAAAAAGAAAGGTTGGCCTCGAGTCTGAAGCCAAGGAAAGCAAGCCGTGTTACAAACGGGGCTCCGGAGGAGACGACGCGGGGGTGGGGGGGGGGGGGCGATGGGTGGGGCCTCCGGGCAGCATCTAGCGAGGCTGGGGTGGGGAAGGGGGGAGAGAGGCGGCGCGGAAGACGGGAGGGGGTGTTGCTGAAGCGCGAAAGGGTCGGGTTTCGGGCGGGAGGTATGGGGGAGGGTATGGGGCACAGAGACGAAGGGCTCGAGGGAGGGAGCCGAGGGGCGGGGTCGGACCTGGGCACTCGAGGAGGGGTTTGGTACGTGTGGAGCTGCGGGCGGGGGAAGAGGGGACTTGGATCGCGACGTTCCGGGCTGGCAAGACGTGGGCCTTGGAGCTGGGCCGCCGCGAGGGAAGCGCGGAGGCAGCGGGCGGCGGGGCGGGGTGGGGGGGGGGGGTAGTGGGTAAAAGCGGGGGCGGGGAAGGTCGAGCCCCGGAGCTCGGGGCTGGGGGAGGAAAAACCCCGGCTCACCGCTTGATCCGAAGTAGACACTGCGGCGCGGTTCGCTCGCCGTCCCAGTCGGAGCTGAGTGTGGGGTCCCAGTGGCTAAGCAGCGCGGCCCCGTGGGCAGCGGCCGAGGGCGGGAGCCCGGGCAGCGGAGCCAGGCCGCTCCCCGGCCCCCCGGCCCCGCCCGCTGCCGCCGCCGCCGCCCACACATCCGGCAGGAAAGGCGGCCCGAACCCGCTGCCGCTAACGCCAACAACACCGGCGACGCCGCTCGCCCCGGGGCCTGCCGCCCCGGCGCCCGCCGTCGCCGTCGCCGCCTCCTCAGTTGGACTCTCCGCCATCGCTGCTTCGCTTCCGGGACTGCTCGGCAGCACGTCCGCCGACCAGAGCGGCCGCTGCTCCCTCCCGCTCCCGCACCACCGAGAGCCGGGCCAGAGTGTCCCCACCCTCCGCTTCCACAGCCCGGGCGGCGCTGGCTCCGCCCACCCCCGCCCGACCAGCGAGAGGCGTTCTGCAAGAGCGTCCACCCACGGTCCTCCAGGGCGAGAGGGGGTGGGAGCGAGCCGGCTCCGCCAGGGCTACGGGCCTGCGTCGGTCCCCCGCTTTGTGGGAGGAGGATCTGAGGCGTGCCGGGACGTCGAGGTGCGGCCGAGAGCCCAGTGCCGTGGAATATTTTATTTTCAAGTGTGGCAAGAGGAGGAAGGGAGGATCCTCTCCCCACCCTTAGCGGGAGCGACCCTCGGTTGGGTCCGTGGGATAGAATTGGGGATCCAGCTTCCTTGGGGGGGCTTCGAGTAGATGAGCCGACTTGCTGAGGGCTCTTTTACTGTCTGAAAACCTCTAATTTATCCTTGCTCCCCGCACCTTCACCCACGGAGGGCAGGCTGCCATTGCCCCCGGCGTGCAACAGGACCAAGAGGAAGGAATCCGAGCCTGCGAGTGAAAAACTCCCGCATTTGAGTGTATCCAATATACATTTATGGAGGGGCTACTAAATGCCAGGCACTGTTGCTAGGCGTTGCCATAGGAATAACGAAACAGACCTAGAGAGGCTTGGTAAAAGGAAGAAAAATCCGGCCTCCTGACTCCAAGCTCGTGTCTGTTTTTTTTCTTCCCACAAGTCCTTGAAGACACAGGAATCAAGGGACTGTGAGTTTAAATTCTGGGAGGCTTCCTCAAGACCCCTGAGACATGTAAGGTGAAAGACCATACTACGGACTAAGAAAAACAGAAGCCTTCTAAAAAAAGCTTTCCCTTGTCTCCCTGGCAAGAACACAGGCTCATAGTCTTATCGGGACACCCTTGGCCAGATGTGTTTCAGAATTTAGAGTAACGCTCCCAGGAAGGTCTGGAGCAGCACCCAGTAACAACATTGGTATTTCGACAGCAAAGCGTATGAATATTCATACAAGCCAGACAACTAGCCGCACTCTATTATATTTAGCCGCCCGGCTTGTTTTTTAGAAGAGAAGTCCAGTTTTCACTGTGTCGTGAATTTTCCAGTAAGGGACCATGGACTTGCATGATAATGGCGAACATTTATTGAGGCTCGACGTTTGTTTCTTTAGCTGACATTTATTGAGTGCTTAATATGTGCCAAGTACTTTGTATACCTTGTCTTATTTATTCCTTTCAACGACTCTATGAAGTACTATTATTAGTCCCTTCTGATAGATGGAAAAACAGAGGCTTACAGAGGTTCTGTCACTTCACACAAGTCACGCTGAGAGCAAGCAACAGATTTGGGGCTGTAAGCCAAATCTGTCTGACTCCAGAGAAAAAGTTTTTTGTTTTGTTTTTTTTTTTTAATGTATTTATTTTGAGAGTGTGTGTGTGTGCGTGTGCGCGCGTGCGAGAGTGGGGGAGGGGCAGAGAGAGACTCCCAAGCAGGCTCTACCCGAGTGGAGCCCCGGGCAAGGCTTGAACCCATGAACCGTGAGATCGTGATGTGAGCCGAAATCAAGAGTCACCCAACTGAGCCCCCCAGCTGCCCCTCCAGAGAAAAAGTTCTAACCACTGTGTGCATCTATTGCCTATTCGGATTATGTTTTGTTCATGTTTGGAGGATTCTGGAATTTTGTTTGGGTATTATTTATTTAGTAAGACGGTCAAAAGTCGACTCGCTGATAATCTCACACCAAGAAAAACAATACTCCATTACTCCACGGCTCCAGACTGCAGAGGCCTGAAGTTGGCCCACGGGGTGAGAGGGTTCCTCGGTGGGGTCCCCTCCTTACTACCGGACTGTGGTTTTCAATGGACAGAAAACATTTACCTTAGATCCAGAGGAAAGAGAGCCCAGCTCTTCATCTGTACCACTCTGCACATATCCTCTTTTGAGTCTATTTCTGCATCCAGAGGATGGTGAGGATTCCTACCTCTCAGAGCTTTTCTGAGGAGGATGTGTGACAATCCCAGAAATGTTTTGTAGAGTGGCGAGCACCATCCAAATAATTAGCCTCCCATTTGCCCATGTACCGTCTCTCCTCCAGGCCTTTGCTCATATTTTTTCTTTTTTTTTAAATTTTTTAATGTTTATTTATTTTGAGAGACAGAGAGACAGAGCTTGAGAAGGGAAGGGCCAGAGAGAGAGGGAGACACAGAAACCGAAGCGGGCTCCGGGCTCCAAGCTGTCAGCACAGAGCCCGCTCAAACTCACGAACCGCGAGATCATGACCTGAGCCGAAGTCGGACGCTTCACCAACTGAGCCAGCCAGGCGCCCCTTTGCTCATATTTTCTCTATCTGGAATACTCTTCCCCTCTACTCCACCAGGGGAAATCCTAGTTATTGAAACTCCAAGCCTCCGTTCCTCATCAGTAATATTGGTAACATGACAGTAGCTACAAAGCAGAGATGATGTGAGAATGAATGTGCACCATACCTGGCCGGAGTGAATGTTCAATAATTATTAACTCTTATTCTTACTCATCTTCGAGGCAGGTTGAAATACTACGTTCTCTGCCAAACCTTACCACCTCCAGGCGTATTATTATTACTATTAACTAGTCATTTACAATTACTCCATCCTCGGGAGTAATTCATGCCTTTATTATAGCATCTACTTTTTACTTTAGTGGTTTGGTTACTCATCTGTCTAGCTACTGCATATGACATAATCGAGGGCAGAAAACATGGGGCACCCATCCTGTATCTCTAGGAACTAGTAACTGCTGCAGACCTGGGGACAGAGAGGAAATGAGGCCACGGTAGCCAGTTGGCCTCCTCCCCGGCCATGAATGATCTCTAGAATTCTCCCTCCTCCCGCCCCCCCCCACCTCCTCCATTTTCTTTCCAAGGGGCTGGGCCAAGCTTGCACAATGGATCTTCAAGTCAAGGCCTGACCGGGCTGTAGAGCATGGCAGCTGCTTAAAGGACCAGCTCACCACTTAACCAGGGGAACTCCAGGAAGCCTCTAAGCTGGGGACGAGAAGGGCCAGGAAGAGGCTAGCAGAATGTTTCAAGCTGGCATTACTTCGTCCAGTGTTGACTGGCTTTTGTAAGAAAACACCTGGCAGCTTTTCTGGCAACGTGGCCAGAGGGCAGGAGTGTGCCTTCTGAAGCCTCTCCCATGTCCTCTGGGGATAGGTGACCAACTAAGCGATCTTCCCACCTGAATTTGGATCCAAGCACTGCAGAGTGCCCTGCACTGAGCCATCTCTTAGGGCAACAAAATTTGGTAGCACCTTGCTCATGACCTCAAGGCAAGTGTCCTCCCCCAAGGACAGAGGCCAGCGAGTGTCCTAGAGTTCAGGTCACTCCACCCTGTCTGAAAAAGATAAATCATGGGGCGCCTGGGTGGCGCAGTCGGTTAAGCGTCCGACTTCGGCCAGGTCACGATCTCGCGGTCCGGGAGTTCGAGCCCCGCGTCGGGCTCTGGGCTGATGGCTCAGAGCCTGGAGCCTGCTTCCGATTCTGTGTCTCCCTCTCTCTCTGCCCCTCCCCCGTTCATGCTCTGTCTCTCTCTGTCCCAAAAATAAAATAAAACGTTGAAAAAAAAATTTTTGTTAAAAGATAAATCATGAAGATCCTTCTCCTCCCTTCCCCAAAGTCCTGTGCCCCTCCGGAGCGGTCCTTTCCCTACAGGGCCCCCGGCCTTGGGTCTTGGGCTCGATGCCAGGGATAGATTAAGAGCTCCCATCCAGGTCATAAACCCTGGACTAAAAGGAAAACTCAGAACTTGGACTGGCGGTTTGAGGCTTCTAAGTAATAATAGCTATATTAAATTGTTTTTTGTATGTGTTTACTTGTATTAGCTCACGTGGTTGTCCCAACCACCATGAATTGTCCTCATCCCCATTTTATTTTTTTATTTAAAAAAAATTTTTTTTTCAACGTTTTTATTTATTTTTGGGACAGAGAGAGACAGAGCATGAACGGGGGAGGGGCAGAGAGAGAGGGAGACACAGAATCGGAAACAGGCTCCAGGCTCCGAGCCATCAGCCCAGAGCCTGACGCGGGGCTCGAACTCCCGGACCGCGAGATCGTGACCTGGCTGAAGTCGGACGCTTCACCGACTGCGCCACCCAGGCGCCCCCTCATCCCCATTTTAGAGATGAGGAAATTGAGTCTCGGGGGAGTGAACCACCCAGTTAGGAAGTGGCAGGGATGGCGTTTGCACTCCCCTCTGACTCCCAAATCCATGCTGAACTCTTAAGGTAGTGGTCACTACCTCTCTTGAGAATATAATGAATATAATGAACATAATGGGTCCTCTCTCAATACACCTCTGTGTCTACTTACCAATATTTTGCGCTAAGCAAAATGGCTCCACCCACGGACCATAGACTAAAGAATCTCATTGGTAATGGACTGACTAGCCTTGCTACAGGTGGGGGAGCATTCTCCCCTGATTCTCTAGGGTTCCACGGGTCCACCAACTACCTTCTCAACTTGGCTGATTTAGACTCGTGAGTCCAGCGATTCCAAGGCTGTTTGGAGCCGATGACCAAGGTAAATTCCTGCCAGCCCCTTGGCAAAAACCATCTTCCCTGGAGGCCACGCCTTGATTACCATTAGAGGGTAGCGACCTGGCAAGAATGCCGGGCTGACATCCCAAAGGGTTACTCCGTTCCGTTTTCATAACATTACCAGTTAATCCATTGCTCCCTTGGGGACACCTCGGCGGCCAGTTCGATCTTAGTTCCATTCCTTGTCTTTTGCCTGGAGGTTCCTGGGCTCCGCTTCAGGGTTTGTCACTGGCTTGCCGTGGACAACCTTGAGAGAATCACTTAAGGTAAAGAGGCTAAGAGGACCAAAGCAGGACAACCCACCACAACAATGAATCGTCTGGCCCCAGACGTGCCAAGGTTGAGAAACCCTGTGGTAGCCGACCATCGCTTGTTGAATGAATCTGAGAGGGGCCCGGACTGGAATCCATGGCCTGCTGTTGTGTGATACGGAGCACGTCGGTGAACTTCTGTGAAGCTTGGAGCAATCGGCACAGTGCTAAGAGCCTGGGTTCTGGAATTTGAATTCCGGCTTCACTAATCTGCTGCGTGCCTTTCACAGGTCCCCACACCTGCCTTTCTTTTTCCTTACCCACCAAATGACTTATTTCATAGGGATGTTGGAAGCCATTCACAGAAAGTGCTTAGCACTATGCCAGACATACAGGTCCTCAAACGTTAGCTGATGTTATTACAACACTAGCTTCCTTGCTTTTCCTCATCTATAGCACGCGGCTTTCTTTCTTTTTTTTTTTTTTTTAATGATATGATTTTTTTTTAAATTTTTTTAACATTTATTTATTTTTGAGACAGAGCATGAACGGGGGAGGGTCAGAGAGAGGGAGACACAGAATCTGAAACAGGCTCCAGGCTCTGAGCTGTCAGCACAGAGCCCGACGCGGGGCTTGAACTCACGGACCGTGAGATCATGACCTGAGCCGAAGTCGGCCGCTCAACCGACTGAGCCACCCAGGCACCCCTAGCACGCGGCTTTCATACCCAGGTATTCAACGTGCAGTACCGTTTACGGTTCACGGTCCTGCAATACCGTTCGTGGTTTAAGGACTCTCTTCAGGCCCCAAACTCGTTAAGGGCAGGACCTTAGATTTCCTTGCCTTCCCCGGCACAACTAGGAGGGTGTTTATTTGCCACTTGAGGATTGTTCTTTGCATATCAATTCAATCCATTCTTATTAAACTCACAGTTTTTGGTCTTTAACCCTCTTTGCTAGCTGCCCTTCAGCTAAGAAGGTGTTCTTGACGCTAATTAGGGATATTCTTGGTTTCACGGTCTCCCCCAAGTTGGGAGTGAAGTTGAGGGATAGGGTTTTCACAAGCGGGCCCCACTTTTACTCCTTTAGAAGCCATCCAATTGGAGACAAAGCCTGGTACGTTTTGCTCGGGCTGTAGCTAATGGAAGCAGCCGCTGTGGACTTACCAGCTGGGCGGTCATCCCCGCGTTAGCCAAGCTGGGGAAGCCTGCTGGGCACAGGCTGAGATAAAGATGGGCACAAGGCTCTCTAAGCAATTCGTTAGTTGGTTCCACCAAAAACCAACCAACCAACCAAAAAAAAAAAAAAAAACAAAGCCCACCAAAACCAAACAACAAACAAAAAAAACACCTCACCCTTCTTACCCCTCCCAAGGCTAAGACTGTAAATTCTCCAAGAAAAGGGACTGTACCTCCCAGAACGTTCAGACACTCAAAGGAAGGCTAATTGAGAATGGAAATGAAACATACAAGCAGGGCTAAACGCAGCCAGGAGGCCCCCCTCCATTTCTTTCCACCGGGCCTCTGTAACTTCTTTGGGACGGTTTCCCTGTCCGTGCCACCTTCGTCGTGTGGCCACAGTGAGAACAGACGGGACAACACAGGCAGTTAAAGGCCTGAGGTGGGCTCCCCAGTTCTTCCACTTACCAGCTCTGTCGCACTGGACGCGTTACGCTGTGCTTCCCTAAGCCTCGGTCCCCTCATGTGCCAAACAGGTATAACCACTGTACCTAGAATTCTAGGGTGGCTGACACACTCGTAAAACACTTGGATGAGACCTTGGTGCAAATTAGGCCCCTCGAAAGGGTGACCTATTGTTGTATTAAATTTGAAGGGAAAAACAAGCACCAATCACTCAGACAAGTCTGTGCTCCCTCCGGGGAGCGAAGGGAACCCTCCATGTTCTTACATCACTGCAGTGCTATTTCTCAGCCCTGGGGAGTTCCAAACCACCAACTGGTGACCCGATCCCGCTGCCCTGTCCCTCCTTTCCACCAAGCCCCTCCCCCCCCCCCCCCAGGGGCAAAGGAGAGAGGCGCAGGCTTATGGGTTTACAGAAATGTTGTGTTTAATGGTAAAGCTTAGCACGCTCCAGCACCAGGCACGGCCTGAAGTCCAAGCAGCAGGGACGGGTGGGCGACCCTCGTGGAACCTCACATGGCGAAGAGGATGAGGAAGGCGACCATCAAACAGAAGAGCCCCATGGCCTCAGACAGGGCAAAGCCCAGAATGGCATAGGAGAAGAGTTGCTGCTTGAGAGACGGGTTCCTGCCAGGGACAAGAGATCGATGCCAGCCAAGGGGAGAGGAAGAGGGGAGGGAGAGAGGACACGCGTCAGTTAGGTGACTGGGGGCTGCTGAAACCGGGAAAGGGCCTAGCCTGTCTATATCCTGGGGATCTGGACAGGGAAGCAGCGTGCCAACAAGGTTAAGTTTAAATGAGCCAGGCTGGAAATGTATTTAAATTCTGATTCAGAGATCCCTGGAGAGAACAGGAGGTCGATGAAATCCCCCCCAAGCTAGTGGGAGCTCCCACTGAGGCCTCTCCCAGACAGGGTGGCATTTGTTAGGAGATGCTCTAGGCCACCCCCCATCTTACCTGGCATAGCCAATGATCAGGCTGCCAAACACTGTTCCGATGCCAGCCCCTGAGCCAGCCACACCAACTGTGGCAGCCCCGGCGCCAATAAACTTGGCTGCTGTGTCAATGTCCCGGGAGACGACACTGGTCTGGAACTCCCGCCGGGCCACCTGGAGCGGGGAGCTGCGGTAGGACGGCTAGAGGGGCAAGTCAGGAAGGAGAGGTAGTGAGGCCTAAGGACAGGTGGCTGACTCCATCCCGACCCGACCCGACCTACCGGGGCCCCGAAACCGTTGGCAAACTGCCTGGCAGGTACAGCCTTGCCCAGGTTGCAGGGCATGCCGGGAATTAGTCTCGGGGCCCATTTTCAGACCAGGGGCCAGGGAGACCTCCTCACTTTTGCAAACTTCTCACCTCCGGTGCTCTCCCCTTGGGGCACTCAGAACTGTTAAGGCACCATGGGTTGTCTGTCCTCCCCCTTTGGCCCACAGTCCACTATCTTGAAGAACCCCTCTCTGGAGAAATTAATTATTTCCCAAGATTTTATTTTATTTATTTTTTAATGTTTATTAATTTTTGAGACAGAGAGAGACACAGCATGAGCAGGGAAGGGGCAGAGAGAGAGGGAGACACACAATGTGAAGCAGGCTCCAGGCTCTGAGCTGTCAGCACAGAGCCCAACGCGGGGCTCGAACCCACGAACTGTGAGATCATGACCTGAGCCGAAGTCGGACGCTTAACCGACTGAGCCACCCAGGCGCCCCTCCCAAGATTTGATTTTTAAGTAATCTCTACACCCGTCGTAGGGACGTTGTCAAACGTACAACCCTGTGATAAAGAGTCACATGCTCCACCGTCTGAGCCAGCCAGGTGCCCCTGGGCAAATTTATAAGAGGGCCCCTATTCCTTTACCTGTTTAGATGGGATCTCTGACCTACTCAAGAAGGATGCAGACACAGGCCGGATGAGATCCCTGGTACAACAGCGGATCTGCAAAGTGAAAGACACATACTCCAGATCAAGCAAGCGGTACAGAAAAACCCACACGCCGAACTTCTGTCAAAAACAACCACAATTACCAACAGGAAAAAAGCCCAATATATTTCAAGGTCAATTAATGTATTCCTGTTCCTACCGGATAGGCCTGCACCAGAGACCGCTGTCCTGAGACCCAGGTGTAGTTGGCAGTGGCAACTTTCCCATTTAAAAGCAGGTACCAAAGTTCACTTCCATGGGCACAGCCCTTGTGGGTATGTCAGAAGGGAACAAGAACCCACACTAACATCAAACCGGGTAGGAGGGTTTGGAGCCAGATCACCAAAGAATCAGAAGGGGGAAATCTTATTTTGTTGAAGTGTACTCACTGTTACACTCCCTGAATGGACTGGGCCAGTAAGCCTGGTGAGGCTCCTGAAACAACCATCTAAGCAGAGCCCTCTGTAACGTGGCTTTCTGGAAATATTTCAGTGGAAGGCAGTGGTTCTCAAACATGGCTGAACATGAGAATCACCTGGGGAGTTCTAAAAAATACAGATGCATGGATTCCACCACCACAGGGTGTAGCCTGGCCATCAGGATTTTTTAAAGCTCCCCAGATGATTCCAACACGCAGCCGAGGTTGAGAATGACCGCCTCCGTGGGCTATCCGGCGATGGCCAAGCCAGAATGGGGGTAAAGGTCATATCCAGACTCAGATCACATTCCAAAGCCAAGAAAGATTGGTGTACAGGTCTCAATAAACAGGGGTTAACTGCATCACTACGGCCTCCCCAGAGAGCCAACATCATCAGGATGTCAAGCTCCTCTCAGTTCATTCATTAAACATCGATGGCTCCCACATCGGGCACTACAGATCACACCGGAGCCGCAGCTTACCAGAGCAGAAGGAATGAGTAATGCCCCGGTGGTCTGCATTTTCTCACTCTGCAGAGGAAAAAAAGATTCATTGGCAACCTAGTCGTTTGCTTACAGTGGCGCCCTTCGGTCGTCTCCTACACCCCGCCCGTCCTCCCCGGACCACGTTGTTCCTTGCACCGTGCCCCAGATGAGGAGGGCATTAGAGGTCAGAGGATAGCGCGAAAGGATCTGCAAAGGAAGGTCACGCAGATCTTCAGTAGAGGAAAAAGGCCCGAACCCCAGGAAGGAAATGTTGCTGAAGAGGATGGTCCCCCGGGAAGACTTGGAGGCAGCTACTGGGTAGGTGCCGTGCAGAGTCTTGCCCATTTTACACAGCTGTCCTCGGCCCGCCTTAGTGGGGACAGTTAATCGCTCATTACCGTTGGGAATTAACATTAATAGTTAAGGATATAGACGCCCATCGCTTCTCCCGGCCGTGGGGGCAAACGCCCTTTCGCACAGCCCAGCCCACACCCCTGCCAATCGCTGGCTTCCGGCCCCAAGTCACCTGCACTCCCACTGCCCCGCTGCCCCTGCTCGGACCACAGCGCTTGCCCCGCTCAAGGTGACTGACTCACCTCCCAGCTTTAGCTCTAGGTCTCAGCGTCCAGCTCCCCCACCCACGTGTCCCGAGGTCCCACCACTCTCATTGGCCGCAATCCCTCCGCATCCCTATTGGCTAGCGTCCTCAAGTCCTCCTTTCTTATTGGCTTTCCGCAGCTTCTTCCTCTCTCTCCACAGGAGCTTCGTGGCAGTTCCCGCCTCCATGCGGGTGAAGGCGGGGTTTTCCTCCGAGATCTGGCTTCCGATTGGTCGATCCCCGAAATGCTCAACCATAGAGTCGGCGGGGCTCAGAGGTCCCATAACCTCCCTCACAAAATGGCGGCCAAGGTGGAAGCTGCAGAAAAAGGCGTGGGAGAGATGACCGGGCGTCTTACGCAGTTAGACACATGACCTTGGACCTGAGCCTTCATTCGGGCGCTTGGGCCTTGAGGCGCATTGTATGTCGGGATTTGTAGTTCAGTCCGAGGCCCCGAGGACGGCTGAGATCCCGCGAGACGTTCCTCCAGAAGCCGGGAGAGCCAACGCCTTTGCAGCAATTCGCGCCCTCGTGATTTGTGGAAGCTTTGCTTCCACCTTGGAGAAAAAAGGCGCCCGCTGGTCTGTAAAGTTCGCTAGTGGGCGATCGGGGTTTTGTGGCCTTTGGCCGGAGCTCAGCAGTCCTGGACTACCAGGCAGATTTTTTTTTTTTTAAATTTTTTTGTATTGTGAAAAGCAAATTCGAAGGATGAAACACTTAATACCCCTGTAGAAAAACGAGCAAAGAACAGGCACAGGCAATCCTCTAAAGAAGAAATACACACTGAAGGAAAGAATTTTTAATTCCGCGAATCATATAGTAGGTTAAGCACACCATTTGACATCTATCAAAAGAGCAGAATTCTTTTTATTAATGGGAGCCAAGCCCTGTCCTATACTGTTGCCGGTGAAAGTATGTGAGTTAGGAAACCTTTACAGAAAATGTGGATAGGAAGAAGAAAATAAAATATTGATGGTTAATTCTGGATTGTGAAGAAAATAAAATATTAATGGTTAATTCTGGATTGTGTAGTAAGGTTGATTTATATTGTTATGAGTATATTACATTTATAATAGAAAAATATTAAAAATTATACTCATCTGGAGAGTTGGAACTCTGGACTCTTGAGACTTAAAATAGCTTGCCAACATAGTATACTGGAAAGAGTGTGGATGACACAGACTTGAGTTCCTATGGTGGCTTCACCACGTGACTGGATTTGCATATCTCTGAGATTACCAACTCTCTCTTGGCTTTAGTGTTATAAACTACCATTGATAGAAGCCTCACCATATGGCAAGCATTGTGTCAGGTTCCCTCAACTGTTAATGTGACTTAATCCTTAGGACAACCCTTTAAGTAGGTATTATTACCCCCAATTACAGATTACCTCATTTCACAGAACGGCTTTCTTCAGTTTGACGTATTTGGTTAAGAGGTAAAGTCAGTATTTGAACCCAAGTCTGCCTGGGTCCCAACCAGAAGCTCTTAACCTAATGGTTAAGGGAGTTCTCAGGCCACGTAAAACCGAGGAACATGTTAAAACAGGGTTCATACTATTTGCCTTACAGAACTATGAACTCAAATAAATACGAGGCATAGGTCAGTGGGTGGTGAATGCACTCTTTCTGTTCCAACTCTAAAATAAATTATATTTTCATGTGGATTATCTCTTTGTCTGCATGTTTGTTTGTTTTTCACATACAGATTTATCATAAAGCTCTACTCCGACGCACTCAAAGTTATCAAGTTTATCCTGTGACCTGCTGGAAATCAGGCAGTTCAATGTCATGTTTAGAATGTGAATTTGGGGGTCAAACTAGCAGGTTTCGAATCCTGACATCACTATTGCTGTGTGATCTCTTTAAGACTCAGTCTTGGGGCGCCTGGGTGGCGCAGTCGGTTAAGCGTCCGACTTCAGCCAGGTCACGATCTCGCGGTCCGGGAGTTCGAGCCCCGCGTCAGGCTCTGGGCTGATGGCTCAGAGCCTGGAGCCTCTTTCCGATTCTGTGTCTCCCTCTGTCTCTGCCCCTCCCCCGTTCATGCTCTGTCTCTCTCTGTCCCAAAAATAAATAAACATTGAAAAAAAAAAAAGACTCAGTCTTTATCTGTAAAAGGGAGATATGCCTTTTTCAACAAGATTGTTTATTTTATTTTTATGGTATCTATCTATTTATTTATTTTTGAGAGAGAGCTCGTGTGTGCACATGAGCAGCGGAGGGGTATTCTCTCTCAACAAAACAATAGAGGACCTTTTTTTCTTTTTTTTAAATGTTTATTTTTGAGAGAAAGAGACAGAACGTGAGCAGGGGAGGGACAGAGGGAGAGGGAGACACCGAAACCAAAGCAGGCTCCGGGCTCTCTCAGCACAGAGCCTGACTCAGGGCTCAAACCCACAAGCTGTGAGATTGTGACCTGAGCTGAAGCCGGACGCTTAACCGACTGAGCCACCCAGCGGCCCTTAGAGAGAGAGAGAGAGAGAGAGAGAGAGAGAGAGAGAGAGAGTCTTAAGCAGACTCCATGCCCAGCTTGGAGCCAGGCAGGGCTCGATCTCATAACTGAGATCATGACTTGAGCCAAAATCAAGAGTCAGGTGCTTGACTGACAGAGCCACCCAGGCGCCCCAAGATTTATTTTTAAGTAATCTCTGCACGCAGCACAGGGCTCGAACTCACAACCCCGAGATCAAGAGTCACATGCTCTGCCGACTGAGCCAGCCAGGTGCCCCTGGAAATACAATTTTAAGCCTCATTTCCAATTTAAAACTTGGTAGAAATGTAATCAAAGCTGGAGATGACAAGCTTTAATTAATCACGTAATGAGAAATTATTAGGATGGGAAAACATGTCCTAAGGAAACAAGATAACTCTCTAGATAAATTGATTAGATAAATGAGAGGTTGGCAATTATTTCCTGATCGGCATTAAATTTCAGTTTATACTTCACGTTATACTTGTCTAAAGTCTTAGTGGTTTATATTTGTGTATCTTATTATAATTGAGTTTTTAACTCTGTTTGCTAAGGGCAAATAGCATTCCTATGATATTGAAAGACTTCCTTTAATAGACCCGAGGGTCGGTTTCAAACCTTAAGACTGTGAATGGATGCTATCGACCATGGCTACTGTTTATTCTAATGCAAAAAATTGATTGTTTTTTTTAATAGGTCCAGCAATACACGGTTAGAAAAGAGACATTTTTAAAAAACACCAAAAAAAAAAAAAAAAAAGTTGCTGGGAAACCTCAAATCCGGACCTGGCATTTTGGGGTTAGACTAGCTGTCTTGAAGGAGGCCAAAAAACTGTGGGAACCCTGAGAGGATTGCTGTGTAGACAGACATGCTGTTGATATAGTGGCAAAGAGCAAACTTGTGGATAACAAGCCAGGAGATCTCTCTTTCCAAAGGCATTTCTGAGTCTTCAAACCCACCTTCTCTCAAGATCTTCCCTCTTCCCCCTCAAGCCCAGTTCCTCCCTCGTTAGGAATTCAATTTTTCAGCCCGGACGAATAATACCAGTTTCCGCCCTAGACAAGCACGAAACCAGCAGGAAAATAAGTACGCAAACAGGCAATTAAGATCAAGAGCGTCTTAATGGGCATCACAAGGAAACTACCCACAAAATCCAAAGAAGGGAGAGACTAACTTCATCTGGCCAGAACCAAGGAAGGTCTTGGTTGAAGAAAAGAAAAAAAAAAAAAAAAAAAAAAAAAGATTTCTGGGCTGAGTTCTTTGAATAAATACAAGTTAGTTAGATATGTCAGGGGAGAGGGTGAGAATGTACAAGGTTATTCCAGGCAGAGTGAACAACACGTAGAAAAACACGGGGAGGGGCGCCTGGGTGGCGCAGTCGGTTAAGCGTCTGACTTCAGCCAGGTCACGATCTCCCGGTCCGTGAGTTCGAGCCCCGCGTCAGGCTCTGGGCTGATGGCTCAGAGCCTGGAGCCTGTTTCCGATTCTGTGTCTCCCTCTGTCTCTGCCCCTCCCCCGTTCATGCTCTGTCTCTCTCTGTCCCAAAAATAAATAAACGTTGAAAAAAAAAATTAAAAAAAAAAAAAACACGGGGAGAGTTGGGGCAGCCGGTCTGAGACCAGTCAGCCACGGCCAGAACATAGTGCAAACACGCCTGCGACATTTCGACTTCTGGCACCGTGGCTGGATGAAATATTCTGAAAATCCTCCTGCCACACCTATAGATGCTACCTAAGGATGAAATAGAACAAATATATTTTTAACGTGCATGGCCTTGCTTTTGACGGCTAAAGTAAAATGCGTCCTCTATCATATCAAATTACCAATTTTCCACAGTCCGAAAAAAACAAAAAAAACACCTCCTCTCCCAAATGACCCTGCTGGTGATGATATATTCTGTGACGGCAATAGGAACAAATATAAAAGGAGGGGTTTTTCGGGGGAGGGGGAAGGATGACTCATGGTGATAAATGCTAGCTTTTAAATGCATAGCTGGGCTCACAAGAAAGTAAGGAAAGTCTGTAGGGACCCAAAACAAAGCAGGAACGTAAAACCATAGCAGTAAACATGTAATGTTAAAGTGAAGCAGCCATGGCTGGGGATATGGTGCAGTAGAGAAAGAGGTGTCAGTCGCAGGAATTAAGTGGCTTGAGTTTGAATCCTCCAAGGGGACAGAAGAGTTTGGTGCCTGCGTGAGAAAGGGGGTTGGAATTGAAATTTCCAAATAAAGCTAAGACCCTCAAAAGGCTACACCCTTTGAAGGGTGGACTTAAAACACACACACACACACACACAACACACACACACACCCAGAGAGGTAACAAGGAAGATTTTCTACCTGCTTCTGGCTCTGGGTGAAAACACACACACACACACACACACACACACACACACGGGCACCTGGATGGCTCGGTCAGTTAAGGGTCTGATTTCAGCTCAGGTCATGATCTCACGGCTTGTGAGTTCGAGCCCTGCGTTGGGCTCTGTGCTGACCGCTCAGAGCCTGGAGCCTGCTTCAGGTACTGTGTCCCTCTCTCTCTGCCTCTCCCCCACTCATGCTGTCCCTCTCTCTCTCTGTCTCAAAAATAAAGTCATTAAAAAAGAAAATAAAACACACAGAAAACTTTCCCGAGAATTTGTAACTACAAGATGATTTTTTGTGTTGATTTTGAATTCAAGCTTATACCCTGTTGGGTGCCTGGCTGGCTCAGTGGATAGAGTGTGTGAATCTTTTTTTTTTTAAGTTTATCTTGGTAGAGAGACACACACACAGGAGGGGCAGAGAGAGGGAGGGAGAGAGAATCCCAAGCAGGCTCTGCGTTGTCAGCACAGAGCCTGATGTGGGGCTCAAAATCATGAGCTGTGAGATTGACCTGAGCCGAAACCAAGAGTCAGTCAATGCTTAACTGACTGAGCCCCCCAGGAGCCCCGAGCATGTGACTCTTAATCTTGGGGTCGTGAGTTCAAGCCCCATGTTGGGTGTAGAGATTACATAAATAAACAAACAAACAAACAAATAAATGCACAATTAAAAAAAATCAATACCCTGTTGTCTAGGAACGTCCAAGATAAGGAATTGGCATTAAAAGTGGTTCTGGGGGTGCCTGGGTGGCTCAACCAGTTGAGTGACGACTTTGGCTCAGGTCATGATCTCACGGTTAGTGAGTTCGAGCCCCGCATTGGGCTCGCTGCTCTCAGCGCAGAGCCCGCTTTGGATCCTTTGTCTCCCTCTCTCTCTGCCCCTTCCTTGCTCAAGCATACACGCACATGCTCTCTCTCTCTCTTTCTCTCTCAAAAATAAATAAAACATTAAAAAAAAAAAAAAAGTAGTCTGGACCAGGGATGCCCTTGGGCTGAAACAGTGTAAAACTTCTCTGAACCCATGCAAGATTCCCACAATAACTGAAAAGTGATCTGCATAAAGAAATAATTCACAATGAGCAAGGATGAACAAACGTAGCAAACAGCAAGAATTTCGGATAACATAATTTTTCAGGTGACAACTCAACTATAAAAGAGGCAATGGGGCGCCTGGGTGGCGCAGTCGGTTAAGCGTCCGACTTCAGCCAGGTCACGATCTCGCGGTCCGGGAGTTCGAGCCCCACGTCAGGCTCTGGGCTGATGGCTCGGAGCCTGGAGCCTGTTTCCGATTCTGTGTCTCCCTCTCTCTCTGCCCCTCCCCCGTTCATGCTCTGTCTCTCTCTGTCCCAAAAATAAATAAAAAACGTTGAAAAGAAAAAAAATTTAAAAGAGGCAGTAAGGTACAGTGGTTTAAGGTATAGGTTCTAAAGTAGCCCTGTCTAGATTATACTCCAAGTGCTGTATTTACTATCCGGGTGACCTTGGGTAAGTTGATTAGCTTCTCTGTGCCTCCATTTCCTTATTCAGGGATGTTATGAAAAGAAATGAGTTAATAATATTGTCTAATACAGTGCTTGGCATATAGTGTCACTGATGCCTTTGTTGTTGTTTAAAATTAAGTATGTTTACATACTTTTAAATGCTTTTTAAAGTACTCAGAACAGGGGCGCCTGGGTGGCGCAGTCGGTTAAGCGTCCGACTTCAGCCAGGTCATGATCTCGCGGTCCGCGAGTTCGAGCCCCGCGTCAGGCTCTGGGCTGATGGCTCGGAGCCTGGAGCCTGTTTCCGATTCTGTGTCTCCCTCTGTCTCTGCCCCTCCCCCGTTCATGCTCTGTGTCTCTCTGTCCCCAAAATAAAAAACGTTGAAAAAAAAAAAAGTACTCAGAACATAAGGAATAATAATAACAAAGAGATCAAAATGGTATAAAAAAGAACTCACAGATTTGAAAAAGAAATAAATAGAACTTTAAAAACTACAGGGGTGCCTGGCTGGCTCAGCCAGTGGAGTGTGTGACTCTTGATCTTGGGTTTGTGAGTTCGAGCCCCACATCAGATACAGAGATTGCCTAAAACAAATTCTTAAAAAAAAAAAAAAGAAAGAAGAAAAATTCAGCAATTGAAATAAAAAAAATGGATAGGTTAAACAAGAGATTAATAACAGCTGAAGGAAAAATTAGCAAATTGGAAAATAGATCTGAGGAAAATGTTCAGAATGAACCACAGAGAAATAAAAGAACAAAAATATGAAAAAGAGTTTAGGAAACATGAAGGGCCAAATGAGAGCTAACATTCATCTAATTAGAATATTAGAAGGAAAGAATAGAGAGAATGGGAAAGAGACAATATTTTAAAATATTGTGGCTGAGAAATTTTCAGACTGATGAAATACATGAATCCTGTGGTTAAGGAATCTCAACAAATCCCAAATAGGATAAGTATAAAAAAAGAAAAATCCACACCTATTCTCATTTTAGTGAAACTACAGGCCACTCTACAAAGAGAAGATATTAAATCTTCGATTAAATCCTTACCACAGAGGGAGGAAGAAACTTATTTAGAATGGAAAATTTCACCGAGAAGGTAACATGTGAACAAAGATTTGAAGGAGAAGAGTAAGATATAAGGATATCTGGGGGACAAGTGTTCCAAAAAACAAGTGCAACAGCCCTGTGGTTAAAGACTCCGTGCTTTCTAGCCTGAACAGCTGGGGTGATGGATTTGCCATCAAATGGGGTAAGTTTTGACTGTGATCAGAGCATTTGTTTTTTTGAAAGCAGGATAGGATCTCCATTTTACCCTATTAAGTTTGAGGTAATGATTCCAGTGAAGACGAGTAGGCTTTTGACTATATGAGTCTGGAATCCTGAAGGAGTCTGGGTTTGAAATATCGATCTGGGAGTCATCAGTAAATAGTTGGCATTTAACACCCTGAGACTGGATGAGATCATCAAAGAAAGAATGTATCGCACCTGGAAGTATCTTAGCGAAACTGTGAAAAGACCTAGACAAAGAGAGAATCTTGAAAACAGCAAGAGGAAAGCAACTCATCATGGGTAAGAGTCCCCAATAAGATTTACAGCTGATTTCTCACCTGAAACTATTGAGGCCAGAAGACAGTGGGATGACATATTCAAAGCACTGAAAGAAAAGGACCGTCAGCCAAGAATTCTATATCTAGCAAAACTATCCTTCAACAACCATAGGAGAAATTGAGGCATTCCCAGATAAACAAAAATTGAGTCAATTGATCACTAGCAGAACTGCCCTACAAGCAATATTATAGGGAGTCCTTCTGGCTGAAATGGTAGGACACTAGACAGTAACCCAGATCCACAGGAAGGAATAGAGAGTTCTAGCAAATGTCAACACACTAGTAAATATAAAAGACAATATAAATATGTTTTTGTTTATAACTCTTTTCTCTTCTATCTGATTTAAAAGGCAATTACATAAAGCAATAATTATAAAGCTGTGTTAGCGGGGTTTATAATATCTAAAGATGTAATTTGTATAACAATAATAGTAAAAAGGAGAGTGGAGGGAATGAAGCTATATTTGAGTAAAGGTTTTGTATACAATCGAAATTAAGTTTGTATTAATATGAACTATATTGCTTTTTTTTAATTTTTAAAGAATGTTTAGTTTTGAATGAGCATGAGAGAATGCAAGCAGAGGGAGGGGCAGAGAGTGAGTGAGGGGGGACAGAGGATCCAAAGCAGGCTCTGCTTGTAGCAGAGCCCAACATGGGGCTTGAGCTCCGAACCACAAGACCATGACCTGAGTCGAAGTTGGACACTTAACCTACTGAGCCACCCAGGCACCCCTGGAGTAGACTATTTTAAATTAAGCTGTTAATTGTAATCCCTAGGGCAGCCACTAAGTAATAACTCAAAAAATACACTATAAGAAACAAGAGAAGTAAAATGATATACGAGAGGGGTGCCTGGGTGGCTCAATTGGTTAAGTGTCTGACTCCTAGTTTTGGCTCAGGTCATAAGCTCATGGTTTGTGAGTTTGAGCCCTAAATTGGGCTCTGCACTGGTGGCTAGGAGCCTGCTTGAGATTCTCTCTCTCTCTCTCTCTCTCTCTCTCTCTCTCTCTCTCCCCCCCTCCCCTGCTCTCTCTCTCTCTCTCAAAATGAACGATAAACTTAAAAAAAATAAAATAAAATCACATACTAGAAATATCTACTTGACACAAAAGAAAAAAATCACAAATATGTGGGAATTAAACACATGCTCCTAAATAACCAATGTATCAAAGAAGAAATCATGAGGGAAACTAAAAACTACTGTAAGATGAATGAAAATGAAAGCATAATGTACCGAACTTTATAGGATGCAGTTTAAGGCTTGCAAAAAAGGCAAGGGGCGCCTGGGTGGCTCAGTCGGTTAGGCGTCCGACTTTGGCTCAGGTCACGGTCTCTCCGGTCCGTGAGTTCCAGCCCCGCGTCGGGCTCTGGGCTGACGGCTCAGAGCCTGGAGCCTGCTTCCGATTCTGTGTCTCCCTCTCTCTCTGCCCCTCCCCCGTTCATGCTCTGTCTCTCTCTGTCCCAAAAATAAATAAACGTTGAAAAAAAATTAAAAAAAAAAAAAAGAAACTAGAAAAGAGAAGAAAACTAAACCCAGAGCAGGCAGAAGGAAGGAAATAATAAAGATAACATGAAAATAAATGAAATGGGAAATAGACGGTAAATAAAATCAACAAAACTAAAAATTGATTCTTTGACGAGATTGACAATATAGAAATAAAACGGATTGTAAGGAAATACTATGAACAGTTATATTCCAACAAATTACAGGACTTAGATGACATGGGCAAATTCCTAGAAAGACACAAACTACTGAAACTGACTTAAGAAGAAATAGAAAATCTCAACAGATCTATAACAAGAGATCGAATCCATACTTTAAAAACTCCCCAAAAGAGCAGCTCAGGTCCAGATGGCTTCACCAGTGAATTCTACTAAACACTTAAAGAACTAATATTAATTCTCTACAAACTCTTTATGTATGTATGTATTTTTATTTATTAAATTTTTTTTTAACGTTTATTCATTTTTGAGAGACAGAGAGCAGCAGGGGTGAGGCAGAGAGAGAGGGAGACACAGAATTTCAAGCAGGCTCCAGGCTCTGAGCTGTCAGCACAGAGCCCAACATGGGGCTTGAACTCACAGAATGTGAGATCAGACCTGAGCCGAAGTCGGATGCTCAACTGGCTGAGCCACCCAGGCGCCCCTAATGTTTATTTATTTTTGAGAGAGAGAGAGAGAGGGAGAGAGAGAGAGAGAGAGAATGAGTGGAGTAGGGGCAGAGAAAGAGGGAGACAGAGGATCCACTCTGACAGCAGAGAATTGGATGTGGGGCTTGAACTCATGAACTGTGAGTTCATGACTTGAGCCCAAATCAAGCGTTGGATGTTTCACCCACTGAGCCACCCGGGTGCCCACAAACTCCTTTTTTAAAGTAAGCTCTCTGCCCAACATGGGGCTCGAGCTCATGACCCCAAGATCAAGAGTTACATGCTCTACAGACGGAGCCAGCCAGGGCACCCTTCCTTTACAAACTCTTTAAAATATAGAAGAGCTTAAGAAGCAGCCCTTCTCAATCGTTCTATGAAACCGGTATTACCCTGATTCCAAAACCAGATAAAAAGATCACAAGAGAAGAAAACTACACACCAAATATCTTTTGGATGCAAGGGGCCTCAACAAAATACTAACAAACCATATCCAGCAACATTTAAACAGGATTATATGCCATAAGTGAATGGGTTTTACACTAGAAATGTAAGGTTGGTCTAAGGTACAAAAACAACGTAGGGGCGCCTGGGTGGCTCAGTCAGTGAAATGTCCGACTTTGGCTCAGGTCATGATGTCACAGCTCGTGAGTTTGAGCCTCGCATCAGGCTCTGTGCTGACAGCTCGGAACCTGGAGCCTGCTTCGGATTCTGTGTCTCCCTCTCTCTCTGCCCCTCCCTCACTCGTGGTCTCTTTCTCTCTCTCTCAAAAATAAATAAAACATTTAAAAAACCCCAACAATGCGTATAGCATGTTAATAGAGTAAAGATCAAAAACCCCACAACCATCTCCATAGATACAGAAGAAGCATTGACAAAATGCAACATACTTCCACGATAAACACATTCAGTAAACTAGAATAGAAGGGAATTTCATCAGCTTGATAAAGCCTATCTATGAAAAACTCACAGCCAACATCATACTTAATGGTGAAGGACTGGTGTTTTCCCCCCAAGAACAGAAACAGGACAAAGATTTCTGCTTTCACCACTTCTATTCAATATTGTGGTTGGAGGGTATAGCCAGGGAAATTAGGAATGAAAAAGAAATAAAAGACATTCATATGAGGAAGGAAGAAGTGGGGCACCTGGGTGGCTCAGTAGGTTAAGCGTCCGACTTCAGCTCAGGTCATGGTCTCTTGGTTCATGGTTTCAAGCCCCACGTTGGGCTCTCTGAGGTTAGCGCAGAGCCTGCTTCAGATCCTCTGTCTCCGTCTCTCTGCCCACCCCACCCCCTCCCCGGTCCCTCACGCTCTCTTTCTGTGTCTCAAAAATAAATAAGCATTAAAATAAAACAAACAACAAAAAAAAAGTAAAAAGTAAAACTATCTCTATTTGCAAATGACTTATCTATCTATCTATCTATCTATCTATCTATCTACCTAACTGATCTCTGCATCCAACACGGGGCTCGAACTCACGACCCTGAGATCAAGAGTCACACACTTTCTGGACTGAGCTGACCAGGCACCCTGACATGATCTTTTATTTTTATTTTTCATAAACTTTTTTTTCAGTGCTAAAAGGTGTTACTGAGCCACCTAGGAGCCCCTGACATGGTCTTTTATATTCTTTTTTTTTTTTTTTAATTTTTTTTTCAACGTTTTTTTATTTATTTTTGGGACAGAGAGAGACAGAGCATGAACGGGGGAGGGGCAGAGAGAGAGGGAGACACAGAATCGGAAACAGGCTCCAAGCTCCGAGCCATCAGCCCAGAGCCTGACGAGGGGCTCGAACTCCCGGACCGCGAGATCGTGACCTGGCTGAAGTCGGACGCCCAACTGACTGCGCCACCCAGGCGCCCCGGTCTTTTATATTCTTGAAGAATTCTCCTGAATCTACTAGAATAAGTTCAGCAAGGTGGCAGAACACAAGATAAATATACAAAAATTAATTGTCTTTCCATACACTAGCAATGAACAATCTAAAAAATGAAATTAAGAAAACAATTGCATTTGTAATAGCATCCAAAAGAATAAAGTTACTGAGAATAAACTTAACAAATTAAGTATAAGACTTGTACACTGAAAAGTACAAAAGTTATTGAAAGAAATTAGAAAGAAATTAAAGACTTACATAAGTGGAAAGGTATTCCAGGCTTATGGGATTGAAAAACTTAACATTGTTAAGGGGACAATGCTCCCAAGTTGATTTACAGATTCAGCGCGATCCCTATCCAAATCCCAGCTGACTTCTTTGCAGAAATTGAAAGGAAATTTCTGCAGGAAAGAATACCAGTGTCAACAAACAGGGCTGGGGAAACAATATCCACATCCTAAAGGATAAAGCTGGACCCCTACCTCACACCGGCTACAAAAATTAGTTCAAAATGCATAACAGATCTAAACGTAACAGCTAAAACCGCAATAATTCTGAGAATAAGAAAAATAGGTATAAATCTTCCTGACCTTGGGTACACCATATTTTCTTAGGACACCAAAAACACCAGTGACAAAAGAAAAAGTTAGATAAATTGGATGTAATTAACATTAAAACCTTTTGTGTTTCAAAGGATACCATCAAGACAGCGAGAGGACAACCCAGGGCGCCCAGCTGGCCCAGACAGTAGAGCATGTGGCTCTTGATCTCGGGGTGGTGAGTTCGAGCCACATTGGGCATAGAGCTCACACACACACACACACACACACACACACACACACACACAAATGATGGTGAGAGGACAACCCACAGAGTGCAAGAAAATGTTTGCAAGTCATATATGTTTGATAAGGGACTTATGTCAAAATATATGAACAACTCTTATAACTCAGTAATAAAAATGAAGCCAAATTAAACATAGGCAAAAGAAGGGCACCTGGGTGCCTCAGTCGGTTAAGCATCCAATGCTCGATTTGGGCTCAGGCCATGATCTCACAGTTTGTGAGCTTGAGACCTGCATCAGGCTCTGTGCTGACAGGGCAGAGCCTGCTTGGGATTCTCTCTGTCTCTCTCTTTCTGGCCCCCCCCCCATTCTCTCTCTCTCAAAATAAATAAATAAACATTAAAAAAAGAAACTATTTAAAAAATTTTTTTTCCAACGTTTATTTATTTTTGGGACAGAGAGAGACAGAGCATGAACAGGGGAGGGGCAGAGAGAGAGGGAGACACAGAATCGGAAACAGGCTCCAGGCTCTGAGCCATCAGCCCAGAGCCCGACGCGGGGCTCGAACTCCCGGACCGCGAGACCGTGACCTGGCTGAAGTCGGACGCTCAACCGACTGCGCCACCCAGGCGCCCCAAAAAAAGAAACTATTTTAAAAAATAGGCAAAAGATCTGAAGAGACATCTTCCCTTCAAAAACATACGCATGGGGGCTCCTGAGTGTCTCAGTCGGTTAAGCATCCGATTTCAGCTCAGGTCATGATCTCACAGTTTGTGAGTTCGAGCCCCACGTCAGGCTCTGTGCTGACAGCTCGGAACCTGGAGCCTGCTTCTGATTCTGTGTCTCATTCTCTCTCTGCCCCTCCCTCACTTGTGCTCTGTCTCTCTCTGTCTCTCAAAAATAAATAAAAAATGTAAAAAAAAATAGGGGCGCCTGGGTGGCTCAGTCGGCTAAGCGTCCGACTTCGGCTCAGGTCATGATCTCACGGTCCGTGAGTTCGAGCCCCGCATCGGGCTCTGTGCTGACAGCTCAGAGCCTGGAGCCTGTTTCAGATTCTGTGTCTTTCTCTCTCTGACCTCTCCATTCATGCTCTGTCTCTCTCTGTCTCAAAAGTAAATAAACGTTAAAAAAAAAAAAAAAAACCCATATGCATGGCCAATAAGCACATGAGAAGGTGCTCTCAGTCGTTAGCCATTAGGGAAATGCAAATCAAAACTACCGTCAGGGGCGCCTGGATGGCTGTCAGTTGGGTGTCCGACGTTGCCTCAGGTCACGATCTCCCCGCCCGTGGGTTCAAGCCCCATATTGGGTTCTGTGCTGACCGCTCGGAGCCTGGAGCCTGCTTCAGATTCTAGGTCTCCCTCTCTCTCTGCCCCTCGCCCACGCACGCTCTGTCTCTCAAAAAGAAAAAGAAACATTAAAAAGGTTTAAACAAATAAAAAATTAAATTTAAAAATAAATAAGTAGGGGCGCCTGGGTGGCGCAGTCGGTTAAGCGTCCGACTTCAGCCAGGTCACGATCTCGCGGTCCGGGAGTTCGAGCCCCGCGTCGGGCTCTGGGCTGATGGCTCGGAGCCTGGAGCCTGTTTCCGATTCTGTGTCTCCCTCTGTCTCTGCCCCCCTCCGTTCATGCTCTGTCTCTCTCTGTCCCAAAAATAAATAAACATTGAAAAAAATTAAAATAAATAAATAAATAAGTAAACAAATAGCATGCATATTTGAAAAAAATATATATACTCTTTGATCAAGGTTGAAAAAAGAATGAGTGTAGACTGAGAAATTCATGGCGGGAGCTTGAGCCACTCCAGTATCGAGAGTCCAGAGAAATGAGAACTTACAAAGACGAAGGACAAGGAACGGCTAGTGAAGTAGAATAATTAAAGCAAAGTGTTGTCTTGAAAGTCAAACGAAGAAAGGGTTTCAAGGAGGGAGTGATCAAACTAGGTGGGTTCTAGACTTGACTTTTTTTTTTTTTTTTTTTTTTCAGTAGGCGTCACACCCAAGCACCGAGCCCGGTGCCGAGCTTGAACTCTGAGATCAAGACATGCGCTGAGATCAAGAGTCGGATGCTTAACCCGCTAAACTACCCAGACACCCCTAGACTTGACTTCCTAGACTTGACTTCTGAATGTAGCAGCCTACAGGCCGTTGGTGAATTTTGCAAGAGAAATTCAGCGGATCCCCGGATGTGAAAGCTGATGGGGGGCGGGGGGGGGGGTTGGTGGTTTAAGAACATAGTGCTTTGTCACCGTTTCATCTGGCTGTTTAACTAAAACTTGCTTTGAAAATTGGCAATGAAAGAAAAATAAATGGGCATTTATCTTGTCTTTCAAGTAGGAAATGTATTTTAGGAGAGTCAAACAGACCAGCTGATAAGGAAAAACTTTATTGAATAACCTAGAACTTGAACATCATCACTTTGCAAATTCTCTGAAATTAAGATTCAAGCAAGGATTGGTGTGAAACCATCGGGAGAACCAGAAGACAGGAAATCGAACATTCACGTAGTGCCAAAGCCACAACATAATGATAGATTACTTTCCAGGCACAAGAGGGGAGTGTTATTTACAAGGGACAGATTATGCTGTCCTCACCTTGACCCTGGGTCCAACAGTGTTGTCATAAGTGGTGTCCCCAGAGGCTGTGTGAGATGAGACTCAGTATGGGGTATACGTCATTGATCATGTATCTACTCAGAGTCATTTATCTGGAAACCGTTAAGTCTTTACCTCTAACTTTCGGTTTATAAGAAATCCGGGTGATAGAGGAAGAGTCGAAAAGTACCAGAAGACAGGACCTGTGGGCTAATGCCTTCAACAAGTTAGTGTCCTGAAAAAGGGAGATTGTGCTGGTAGAGCAGATGCAACGTGTGGCCATGGTTTGAATCCTGATATGGACACACCAGGTATAAGAGGCGTTTTGTGGGCTGCCTGGGGGGCTCAGTTGAGTGTCCGACTTCAGCTCAGGTCATGATCTCTCAGTTCGTGAGTTCAAGCCCCACGTCAGGCTCGCTGCTGTCAGCACGGAGTCCGCTTCAGATACTCTGTCCTCCTCTCTCTGCCCCTCCTCTGCTCTGTCTCTAAAATAAACATGGAGGGGCGCCTGGGTGGCTCGGTCGGTTAAGCATCCGACTTTGGCTCAGGTCATGATCTCACGGTCTGTGGGTTTGAGCCCCGCGTTGGGCTCTGTGATGACAGCTCAGAGCCTGGAGCCTGTTTCCGATTCTGTGTCTCCCTCTCTCTCTGCCCCTCCCCCGTTCATGCTCTGTCTCTCTCTGTCCCAAAAATAAATAAACGTTGAAAAAAAAAAAATTTAAAGGTAGAAAAAATAGCAGGGACGCCCAGGTGGCTCAGTCGGTTAAGCGTCCGGTTTCGGCTCAGGTCATGATCTCACGGTTCGTGGCTTCGAGCCCTGCGTCGGGCTCTGTGCTGACAGCTCAGAGCCTGGAACCACCTTCAGATTCTGTGTCTCCCTCTCTCTCTGCCCCTCCCCTACTCGCACTCTGTCTCTCTCTCTCTCTCTTAAAAATAAAGATTAAAAAAATTTTTTTTTAAAGATAGAAAAAATAGTACCATGACTTTATGCTGATTGGAATAAACCAACAGAGATGCAAAAAAAAAAAAAAAATTGATGATAGGGGCACCTGGGTGGCTCAGTCAGTTAAGCGTCCGATTCTTGATTTCAGCTCAGGTCATGAACTCACGGTTTGTGAGTTCGAGCCCCGCATGGGGCTCTGCGCTGACCGTGTGAAGTTTGCTTGGGATTCCCTCACCCTCTCCCTCTGCTCCTCCCCAGCTCACAGTCTTTCTCTCTCTCTTTCTCTCAAAATAAATAAACAAACATTTAAAAGAGAAAACAAACTGTATGCATCTAATAATATGCAGGTAATGTGACCACTGACAGAATTATAGGGAGAAGCTCAGAAATTCATCAGTACGGTGGGGGGCTTACCACGTCTCTGTAATAGACACATGTAACAGACCCGTAATCAACTAAGGATAAGAAGGTTTGAATGCACGATTAACTGCCTTCAGTTATTCAATTTACAAAGAACTCTGCCCTCAGTGATCAGAGAGCATGCATTCTTTGCGAGCACGCGTGGATTCGACCCCCTACTGAGCCACAAAATAAGCTTCCATAAAATACCAAAGAGTCAATATCACACAGACCACATTCTCAGACCACAGTGTAATTAAATAAGAGGTCAAGACATTAAAATTTATGCATGTAGACATTAAAAAAAAAACCCGCCACTCTCAAATATGACTTGGAGTCATACCAAGAATTAAAGGGTAGCATCTAGAAAAGGGTAAGAGAACACCCATAACCAGGACGACACCCCCAACGGGCTCCACTCTATTCCAGGCCATGTTGTCTAGGGCGTGTGTGCATTTTTGTGCGAACACACACACACATCTTTCTCCCAGTATAGCTTGAGATGAGGCCACTGAGCATGACCCCCATCCCCTCAAGGACAACTGCAACTTATCATTTTCCCAAAGTTACAATCATCCACATCCAGGTAATTTGCAAAGCAACACCGTGAGGCAGCTATGCCCCCAGGAAAACTTTGCCCCTCCCTTAACGACCCTAGAAGAATCTAAACTGGGGATCTTTCCCAGGATCAGGGCTATTAGCAGAGATGAATGTTATCTGAGGAACCCATCTGTCTGGCAGGGCAAACATTTGTTTACCAAGCATTTACCTTTCTTTACCTTCCCGGGAAGTCCCAGATCCTCACCCCTTCCCCTTGGTTTGGAGTGACATATATACCTCACTTTGCCTGACTTTCTTTGGAATCTCCATGTCTGTGTGGATTCCCCACGCATACCCTGCCAAACTTGATTTTCTCCTGTTAATCTGTTTCATGTCAATTTGATTCTTAGTCCAGCTAGAGGGACGCTTGAAGGGGACAAGAATTCTTGCTCTTGGACATTCACTCGGGCTTCCTTCTGTGCAGTGAGGCTCTCCCCTGGTGCGAGGATCAGGACAGACTCATGGACACTTGGTTCATTTGTGCAGCCATAGTGCCAAGACCTTTTGGAGCACCTGGCTTTATTGTATTTTGTTTTAGCCACAACTTACCTCTTCATCAGTCATTACCTGTGCGGAGACTTCTTCCGAGTTCCAGCCCAGTTCTTCCCTCTCTTACGATTTAAAAAAGGTCAGATGGTACAATCTATGTCTAAATCAGTTTTGCATCTCCGGAGCGCCTGGGTGGCTCAGTCGGTTGAGCGTCCGACTTCGGCTCAGATCATGGTCTCATGGACCGTGGGTTCCAGCCCCGCGTCGGGCTCTGTGCTGACACCTTGGAGCCTGGAACCTGCTTCCGGTTCTGTGTCTCCCTCTCTCTCTGCCCGCTCGTGCCCTCTCTCTCAAAAATAAATAAAAACATTACAAAAAAACTTTTTAACTCAGTTTTGCCTCTCCCAGCATGTGGCTGATGAAGACACGTTCATCTGATTTTTTTGTAAAGAATTTACTGTGTTAAAATCCGTGTAACATAAAATTTACCACGTTGGGGCGCCTGGTGGCTCAGTCAGTTAAACGTCTGACTCTTGATTTCGGCTGAGGTCATGATCTCATGGTTGTGAGATTGACCCCACGTGGGGCTCTTCCTGGAGTGTAGAGTCTGCTTGGGATTCTCTCTCTCTTTCTCTCTCTCTCTCTCTCTCTCTCTCTGCCCCTCCTGTGGCTGCATCTCTCTCTCTCAAAATAAAACTTAAAAAAGTTTACCATCTTACGGGGCGCCTGGGTGGCGCAGTCGGTTAAGCGTCCGACTTCAGCCAGGTCACGATCTCGCGGTCCGTGAGTTCGAGCCCCGCGTCAGGCTCTGGGCTGATGGCTCGGAGCCTGGAGCCTGTTTCCAATTCTGTGTCTCCTTCTTTCTCTGCCCCTCCCCCATTCATGCTCTGTCTCTCTCTGTCCCAAAAGTAAATAAAAAAATGTTGAAAAAAAAAATTAAAAAAAAAGTTTACCATCTTAACCATTTTTTAGTGTATTTATTTATTTTGAGAGAGAGAATAACAGCTACCCTTAAGGAAAGCGTTTCGTGGGAAGGGTCTATGAAAGCACCGTGCTTGGCCATTGGTCCAGAGGCTGTGCTGTATCTTGCTGAACGAGTCCATACGGGCAAATGACAGAACCAGCAAATCTCACGGGTGCCGTCGTGTAACTAACTCTCTGGGCAGTGGAGTGAATTCCTCGGTCCCTGTGATCTACCTGCTTGGATGACTGCTCTTGTACAGCCGGCGTCCTTCAAGGCTGTCCCAAAGAAGATCAGTGGGTAGGGGCTCCTATGTAAACATTGGTTTACGGGGATTTGTTCCGACTGAGCCCTCCATATCCTAGTATTGCCGGTACCCTTTTTACGTGGATGGAGCCTTCCAGAAACATTGGTTTAGGAAGATCTCAGGTCTCTATTTGCCAGAATGATGTATTTTTTCTGGTGCTACAATTCGCATTAGAAACCTTACTGGCCCGAGCATCCTATTTGTGGGTGTCTGATATGAAGCCCAAACCAGAAATCTTATCTTTCTTTGACTATTCCCAGGCCTGGTAAAGAGTCAGGACTAGGCTTGCCTCGGGTGCTCTGCTCATCTATTTCAATTTCTCTCCAGTTAAGGGTCTTGGCGCCAGGGCGTGAACTGTGAGTAGTGGGGGGTGGGAGGGCCTGATGGGAGCACTGCTCTTCCAATTGGCCTTGGAAGGTTAACCCTGCGCTTTTGCATTCCACAGCTCTGTGGCCTTTAAAATTTTTTAAGTGTTTATTTTTTTTTTTTTGAGAGAGAGAGACAAAGCATGAGCAGGGGAGGGGCAGAGAGAGAGAGAGAGAGGGAGACACAGAATCCAAAGCAGGCTCCAGGCTCTGAGCTGTCAGCATAGACCCCAAGGCGGGGCTCGAATTCATGAACCGCGAGATCGTGAGCTGAGCCGAAGTCGGACGCTTAACCGACTGAACCACCCAGGCGCCCCTCTGTGGCCTTTTAAAAAGGAGGCAATTTCAGGAGCGCCTGGTTAGCTCAGTTGGCTAAGCGTCCAACTCTGGATTTCTGCTCAGCTCGTGATCTCCTGGTTCATGGGATCGAGCCCCATGTTGGGCTCCGTGCTCACAGCGCCGTTAGTATGGAGCCTGCTTGGGATTCACTCTCTCTGTCTTTCTATTCCTCTGCCTCTCTCTGCCCTGCTTGCTCTCTCTCCAGATAAATAAACTAAACTAAAAAAAAAAAAAAAAAAAAAAAAAAAGGACTAAAAGGGAGGCAATTTCACATCTGTCCAGCAGAGGGGGCTCAATGGAAGATACTTCAGAGAGACCTGAGGTTTGGGTTTTTTTTTTTTGCTTTTTTGTTTTTTTAATACTTATTTATTTATTTATTTTTGAGAGCAAGAGATAGAGAGCGAGAGGAAGAGGATCCCAAGCAGGCTCTGAGCTGTCAGCTCAGGTCCGGACATGGGGCTTGATCCCACAAACTGTGAGATCATGACCTGAACCCAAACCAAGAGTCCACTGCTTAACTAACTGAGCCACCCAGGCGCTCCTGTTTCTATTTCTTTTTTTTTTTTTAATTTTTAAAAAATCTTTATTATTTCTTTTTGAGAGAGAGAGAGAGAGAGCGAGCAGGGGAGGGGCAGAGAGAGAGGGAGACACACAATCCGAAGCAGGCTCCGGGCTCTGAGCTGTCAGCATAGACCCCGAGGTGGGGCTGGAACCCATGAACCATGAGATCATGACCTGACCGAAGTCGGACGCTTCACCGACTGAACCACCCAGGCGCACCCCACCCCTCTGCCACCCCACCATTTCCATTTCTTCAACAAAGCTGGTTTCTCTAACACCCTACATTCAATCCCAGGAAACCAGGCTGGTTCTGCCTCCAGACTACATCCAGGGTCTGGCTAATTCTCCACACCAACAGGGCTACTGCTCTGGCCCCAGCCCCCTCCATTTTCTCGTCTGGATCACTGCAGACAACCCCTAACACTTGCTCTGCTTTTCCTTGGTTCCTTATCATAAATCCCCCACCCCCACCAGCAGCCCCAGAGATCCTTTCAAGATACAGGTTCATTATGTCACTCCTCTGCTCAAAATCTCACGATGGCGGGGCGCCTGGGTGGTGCAGTCGGTTAAGCGGCCGACTTCAGCCGGGTCACGATCTCTCGGTCTGTGAGTTCGAGCCCCGCGTCAGGCTCTGGGCTGATGGCTCGGAGCCTGGAGCCTGTTTCCGATTCTGTGTCTCCCTCTCTCTCTGCCCATACCCCGTTCATGCTCTGTCTCTCTCTGTCCCAAAAATTAAAAAAAAAAAAAAAAAATCCCACGATGGCTTCCCATTTCTTTCAGAACTTGGTCGGCCATGACCTGCCTGACCTCTCCTACGACTCTCCCCCTAGCGCTTCCCTCCTGTTGCTCGACCATCCTGGGCACGTTCTTGCTCTGCCCCGTTATGTCCACGGAGCTCGCTGCCTGTTTTCCGCGTCTCTGTTCCAAGCTTGCCTTTTCCATGACTCTTGCCCTGAGCATCCCACTGAAAATTGCAACCCTTACTTCCCAATCTCCCCAAACTCCTTACCTGGTTCCGTTAGTTCCTTTATAGGACTCAGCACCTTCCGACACACTGTTTTATTCTGACCGCAACGAATTGTAGCCGTCGTGGTAACAAACAGCGAGTTGTTTGTGCTGTTTCCTGTTTATCGCCTCTCACCTTCCTACGGTTGGAGCTCCTCGAGGGCGGGGACCTTGGTGTGCCTGTTGGGTTCACGGCGCCGTTCAAAGGAAAACCACAGGCCCAAAATGGCGTTCCTTGGGCCAAGCCGAGTCACCAACCCAGGCCTTCATACTTAGTCTCGTGGCAGCTCCAACCTCCCTCAGAAATGTCAGTCAGGAATTTTCTGATAGCACCCATGAGGTCATCTGGTACGGGCGGGCCTTCCCCATCCCCCAGAGGAAGAGAAAGTCATGTGCATAAGACCCTTTGCCCTTCCCACGCTTCCCAGTGAGGGAAAGTGACCTTGCCCTGGAAAAGTCCTTTTTTTTTTTGATTTTGCTTGTACCTTCCTCGCCCCGCCCTCCTTCTATAAAGACCTTCGATTTTGTACCGCTGTTTGGAGTGGCCCCCTCCTGGTGAGGTGGATCCTGGCACAATCGTGAATCGTTTAACAAAGTCAACTAGGCCTTCAAATTTACTTGGTTTATTTTATTTTATTTTTTGTTTATTTTATTAAAAAAACTGTAATGTTTATTTATTTTTGAGAGGCAGAGAAAGGCAGAGCGTGAGTAGGGGAGGGCCAGAGGGAGCGGGAGAGAGAGAATCCCAAGCAGGCTCCACGCGGTCAACCCAGGGCCCAACGCAGGGCTCCATCCCCCGATCATGACCTGAGCTGAAATCAAGAATCAGACCCTCCACCGACTGAGCCGCCCAGGCACCCCAACGATTTAAAAAGTTTCTTTAAGATGTTTCTTTACTTTTGAGAGAGAGTGTGCATACAAGCAGGGGAGGGGCAGAGACAGAGGGGGACGGACGATCCGAAGCAGGCTCTGTGCTGACAGCCGAGAACCCACACACCGTGAGATCATGACCTGAGCCAAACTCGGTCACTTAACCAACTGAGCCCCCCAGGTGTCCCAGGATTTTTTTTTTTTAAGTAATCTCTACACCCAACACGGGCTCGAACTTACAACCCCGAGATCAAGCGTCACATGCTCTGAGATCTGAGCCAGCCAGACGCCCCAACGTTTACAGTTTGTGACAAATAACTATGACTCCCAGCTGAGCCATGTAGTTTCTTAGGATGACATTTCTTTCTCCTGCAATTTTCTGTGTTGCCTGGAATTAATCGTCTCACTTCTTCACTTGTTTCATTTTCTTTGTAGCTGCGACTAACCCTTCCCTCCCCTCCAATTGACTCTTCATCGTGCTTCTCCCCAAGGGCAAGGCTGTCCTCCCAGAAGCCCTTCACCTGCCTGCTGCATCTAGCCGGGGGGGGGGGCTCTGCTGTCGCACTGTCGTCTTCACTCTCCTGTGTCACTCTCCTGTGTGGAACGCCCCGCCCCCTGCTCCTCTTTGCGGCAGAGTATTTCCCTTACCCAAAAGGAAGGTTTTTACACGTACACACTCTTTTGCACTTTGCTTTTCTCACTGACTACGTCCTGGCCGTTGCTGTGTATCAGCTCAGCGCAAACGTCCTCTGTCTTTTGTTACCGCCGCACAGGACTCCACTGTTATGGATGTGCTGTGATTTCCCTGTTTTTGTTTTTGAGACAGAGAGAGAGAGCACGAGCAGGGGAGAGGGGCAGAGGGAGAGAGAGAGAATCTTTTTTTTTTTTTTCAACGTTTATTTATTTTTGGGACAGAGAGAGACAGAGCATGAACGGGGGAAGGGCAGAGAGAGAGGGAGACACAGAATTGGAAACAGGCTCCAGGCTCCGAGCCATCAGCCCAGAGCCCAACGCGGGGCTCGAACTCACAGACCGCAAGATCGTGACCTGGCTGAAGTCGGACGCTTAACCGACTGCGCCACCCAGGCGCCCCAGGGAGAGAGAGAGAATCTTAAGCAGGCTCCATGCCTAGAGCAGAGCCCGACTTGGAGCTCGATCCCACCACCGTGAGACCTTGACCTGAGCCGAAATCAAGAGCCCGATGCTTAACCGATTGAGACCCCCCGGGTGCCCCTGTTCTGTGATTTCTTTAGCCAGTCTCCCGCGTTTGGGCATTTACGTTGTTTCTAAAACTCTGCTACTATAAATGATGCCGGAAAGCCTCGTGTGTATGTTTTTTCCCATATTGTTGGCGAGGGTGATAGTCGGGGGAAATTCTAGAAGTGGGATTGCCAGGTCTTGTTTGTTGGGCATTTCCCAGTCCTTCAACACAGGGGCCGTTTTGGACTTCCAACAGCTAGGGGAAAACCTTACTCACTTCGGACCCCAAACGTGCTGGAATGTTCCCCACAGCAACCAATTCTCCAAGTCTCTGTTCACCGACGAAGGGTCCTACCACTCACTCACATCTGTTCTGACCCCCAACTCCCCAGTTCGTGCGGACCCCACGGGTTGAGGGCTCGGTCCCACAAAACTAGCCCCCCCCCTTCAGATACCCATCTCTAGTCCACGCCTCCCACCCTTCTGACCCAGCCAGCTGTATATTGGGGGTTCCCGGGCCTCAGGTTTGATAATTTCCTAGAAGGGCTCATAGAACTCAGGGAAACACAACCCTTTGTACCGCTGGTTTATTATGAAGGATACAACGCAGGAACGGTTAGATGGGGGGGGGGGGGGTACGGGGCAAAGCATGTGGGAAGAGGGGTGAAGCTTCCGCACCCTCTCCAGGCTCAGCGGGCCCCTCCGTGTGTTCACCAACCTGGAAGTTCCCCAAACCCCTCTGCTAAGGGCTTTAATGCAGCTTCCGTTACATAGGCACCGTCCGTTAAATCGCGGGCCATTGGTGATTAATTTAATCCCCACACTAGGCTCTCTCCCCAGACGTAGGGGTGGGTGGGATTCCATCCCGAGGTTGGTCCCTCTGACAGTCAATCCCATCCTCCCAAGAGTCACCTCATCAGCATAAACTCAGCACAAACTCCTTTCACACCTCCCGCTCAGGACATTCCCAGGGTCTTAGGAGCTCAGGGTTCAGAACCTGCGGCAGAGACCAAATATACATTTCTCATTATGTCACAGCCGCCACGTGGGAGAGGACCTGTTTCCTTCCCGCAGAGCCTCGCCAACAGACTACGGGGTCAAGCCTTTGAATTTCTGCCAGTCTGATAAATGAGAACCATGATGGCGGCGTGGGTTTCATTTGCATTTCTCAATGCGTGGATTGAACGTATTTTCAGATCTTTAAAGGCCATTTGCAGGGGCGCCTGGGTGGCGCAGTCGGTGAAGCGTCCGACTTCAGCCAGGTCACGATCTCGCGGTCCGGGAGTTCGAGCCCCGCGTCGGGCTCTGGGCTGATGATGGCTCGGAGCCTGGAGCCTGTTTCCGATGCTGTGTCTCCCTCTCTCTCTGCCCCTCCCCCGTTCATGCTCTGTCTCTCTCTGTCCCAAAAACAAATAAACGTTGAAACAAAAAAAAAAAAATTAAAAAAAAAAAATAAAGGCCATTTGCAGATCCTTTTCGGTGTGTGAGTCAAGCGTGTCCTCGTGCCTTTGTGCGCTTTTCTTTTCTTTTTTTTTTTTTTCGTTTTAATTTTAACTTTTTTAAAAATTTACATCCAAATTAGCATATCGTGCCACAATGATTTCAGGAGTAGATGCCTTAATGCCTTTTCCCCATGTAGCCCATCCCCCCTCCCACAGCCCCCTCCAGGACCCCTCTGTCTGTTCTCCATCTTTATGAGTCTCTTCTGTTTTGTCCCCCTCCCTGTTTTTATATGATTTTTGTTTCCCTTCCCTTATGTTCCTCTGTTTTGTCTCTTAAAGTCCGCATACGGGTGAAGTTATATGATTTTTGTCTTTCTCTCACTGACTAATTTTGCTCAGCAGAATACCCTCCGGTTCCATCCACGCAGTTGCAAATGGCAAGATTTCATTCTTTTTGATTGCCGAGTAATACTCCATTGTGTGTGTGTGTGTGTGTGTGTGTGTATACACCATATCTCCTTTATTCATTCATCCATCGATGGACATTTGGGCTCTTTCCATACTTTGGCTATCGTGGATAGTGCTGCTATAAACATGGGGGTGCACGTGTCCCTTCGAAACAGCATATCTGTATCCCTTGGATAAATGCCTAGTAGTGCAATTGCTGGGTCGTAGGGTAGTTCTCTTTTTAGTTCTTTGAGGCACCTCCGTACTGTTTTCCAGAGTGGCTGCACCAGCTTGCATTCCCAGTGAGCTTTTCTAACAGGGAAGGATCGTGGCAGAAAAAGATGCTGTCTAGGGGCCCACGTACCCTAATGTTTATAGCAGCGCTTTCAACAACAGCCAAATTATGGAAAGAGCCTTAAATGTCCATCAAGTGATGAATGGAGAAAGAAAATGTGGTTTATATATACAATGGAATACTACTTGGCAATGAGAAAGAATGAAATCCGGCCATGTGTAGCAACGTGGATGGAACCGGAGGGTATTATGCTAAGTGAAGTCAGTCAGAGAAGGACAGATATCATATGTTTTCACTCATATGTGGATCTTGAGAAACTTAACAGAAGACCATGGGGGGAGGGAAGGGGAAAAAAACAGTTACAAAGAGAGAGGGAGGGAGGCAAACCGTAAGAGACTCTTTTTTTTTTTTTTTTAAAGGTTTTTTTTTTTCAACGTTTATTTATTTTTGGGACAGAGAGAGACAGAGCATGAATGGGGAAGGGGCAGAGAGAGAGGGAGACACAGAATCAGAAGCAGGCTCCAGGCTCCGAGCCATCAGCCCAGAGCCCGACGCAGGGCTCGAACTCACGGACCGCGAGATCGTGACCTGGCTGAAGTCGGACGCTTAACCGACTGCGCCACCCAGGCGCCCCAAGAGACTCTTAAATACAGAGAACAAACTGAGGGTTGATGGGGATGGGGGAGAGAAAGGAAAGTGGGTGATGGGCATTGAGGAGGGCACTTGTTGGGATGAACACTGGGTGTTGTATGGAAGCCAATTTGACAATAAATTACAGTAAAAAAAAAAAAAGACGCTGTTTTTGTTAAAGGTACAGGCTCAGCTGCTTTAACGAAGAGGCCCACAGCGTAGCAGTGTGGTCAGACCAAGATCATTTCTTTCTCTCTCTCTCCTTCTTAATCTGCCCCCTGATATATGAAATGACTAGTATGCTATTATTATAGAAAGGAAACTGGGGTAGAGAGCAGTCAGTTAATTTGTCTGGAATCTCCCGGCAATAATGAGGGAGCCAGGACAGCCTGTTTCTGAGCAATACTCTTTTTTTTTTTTTTAATTTTTTTTTTCAACGTTTATTTATTTTTGGGACAGAGAGAGACAGAGCATGAATGGGGGAGGGCAGAGAGAGAGGGAGACACAGAATCGGAAACAGGCTCCAGGCTCTGAGCCATCAGCCCAGAGCCCGACGCGGGGCTCGAACCCACGGACCGCGAGATCGTGACCCGGCCGAAGTCGGCCGCTTCACTGACTGCGCCGCCCAGGCGCCCCTGAGCAATACTCTCAAGTCGCTATTTTATTCTGCTTTCTGGATCATGTTTGGGTATTTCGAGATCTTGTTTTGCTTCCTGAGACCAGAATTGCCTTTCCTCTACCACATAAATCTGTGTTTCAACTTTCAGACATATGACGCTCATACACTTTTGCGGAAATGTTGTCATGTTTCCCAGTAAAGGACTGCCTTCCCGCAGAGGCGCTGTCTTATGGACCACTCGGTCACCTTCCAGTTCCCACACGGCCTGGCTGTTTGGTGGTTGAGACTCCTGTCCTCCTCCCTTCCCTGTGCGTCCTTATAATAACCCCCACTACCCAAATAACTTCAGTGTGGCTCAGGTCCTCGATACTTGCAAGATCCAGAGCTCGCCTCCTTGTGTGTGAGGCTGGGGGTCTGGCCTTTGTCTCGTGCGTGTTGATGTGCCATGAAGTGATCTGGGCTGGGGGAAGCCAGGAGCAGCCCCGTGACTTAGAAGCATCCTTAGGTAGCAGGCGGAGGAGAGGAGAAATAAGGAAGCCCATGCGAGACCTTAAGAGTGGGAGGAGGCAGCAGATTCTAGGGACGTTTGGGAATTTGGGAAATGACAGGTCACAAGGAAGTGGAGAGAAGTCTAGGGTGGCCTTCGGGTTTCCTGGGTGGGTTGGATGGTGTCATCAGTCAAGTTAGAGAGAAGGGATGCCAGGGTGGAGCAGAGAAGACATTCTTTTTGGGGGTGCTGGATTTAGGCTCCTGAAGCACCTCTGGGTGCAGGTGTCTCATGGGCAGCTGTGTGTGAGCTTGTGAAGCTCAGACGAGAGAGGTCTAGAGGCAGATTTGGGAGGCACGGGGTATGGGGGAGAGCCACGACTAAGAAGTGGGAGTTAATGTGGAAGTTGAGAGGGTCAAGAATGGAATGGAGGGTCAAGAATGGAGGGGCGCGCGGGTGGCTTAGTCGGCGGTTCAGCCGGTTAAGCGTCTGACTCTTGGTTTCCGTTCAGGTCATGATCTTGCGGTTCATGGGATCGAGCCCCAAGTCGGGTGACAGCATGGAGGCTGCTTGAGATTCTCTCTCTCTGCCCCTCCTCAGCTCACACGTGTGCACTTGCTCTCTCTCTCTCTCTCAAAATAAATAAATAAACATTAAAAAAAGAAAAAAGTGAACTCTTGGGACCTCATCAAAATAAAAAGCTTCTGGGGCACCTGGGTGGCTCAGTCGGTTAAGTGGCCGACTTCGGCTCAGGTCATGATTTCGCGGTCCGTGAGTTTGAGCCCCGCGTCGGGCTCTGTGCTGACCGCTCAGAGCCTGGAGCCTGTTTCAGATTCTGTGTCTACCTCTCTCTGACCTTCCCCCATTCATGCTCTCTCTCTCTGTCTCAAAAATAAATAAACGTTAAAAAAAAAACCCCACAAAATAAAAAGCTTCTGCACAGCAAAGGAAACGATCAGCCGAACTAAAAGGCAACCAAAGGAATGGGAGAAGATATGTGCAAATGACATATCAGGTAAGGGTTAGTATCCAAAATCTATAAAGAACTTATCAAACTCAACACCCAAAAAACAAATAATCCGGTGGAGAAATGGGCAAAAGGCATGAACAGACACTTCTCCAAAGAAGACATCCAGATGACTAACAGACACATGAAAAGATGTTCAACGTCACTCATCATCAGGGAAAATACAAATCAAAACCACAATGAGATACCACCTCGCACCCGTCAGGATGGCTCACATTAACAACTCAGGCAACAACAGATGTTGGCGAGGATGCGGAGAAAGAGGATGCCTTTTGCATCGTTGGTGGCAATGCAAGCTGGGGCAGCCGCTCTGGAAAACAGTATGGAGGCTCCTCAAAAAACTAAAAATAGAACTACCCTACGACCCAGCAATTGCACTACTAGGCATTTATCCACGGGATACAGGTGTGCTGTTTCGAAGGGACACATGCACCCCCATGTTTATAGCAGCACTATCCACGATAGCCAAAGTATGGAGAGAGTCCAAATGTCCATCGATGGATGAATAGATAAAGAAGATGTGGTATATATATACATAATGGAATACTACTTGGCAGTGAAAAAGAATGAAATCTTGGCGTTTGCCACACGTGGATGGAACTAGAGTATGTTATGCTAAGCGAAATAAGTCAGAGAAAAACAAATATCTTGTGACTTCGCTCATATGTGGAATTCAAGGTACACAACAGATGAACATAAGGGAAGGGAAGCAAAATTAATTTAAAAAAAAGAGAGAGAGGGAGACAAACCATACCTAAGAGACTCTGAAATACAGAGCATAAGCTGAGGGTTGTTGTGGGGGGGGGGGGGATGGGCTAAATGGGCCATTGGCGACAGGAGGGCCTTTGTTGGGATGAGCACTGGGTGTTATAAGTAAGTGATGAATCAGTAAATGCTATTCCTGAAAAGAAGAAGAAGAAGAAGAAGAAGAAAAGTCGGTCAAGAATGGAATTGTGGGAGGGGCAATTGGGTGGCTCAGTCAGTTACGAATCCAACTCTTGATGTTGGCTCAGGTCGTGATCGCACAGTTCGTGAGCTCGAGTCCTGGGTTGAGCTCTGAGCCTGGGAGTCCGCTTGGGATTCTCTCTCTGCCCTTCCCGCCCCCCCCCCCCGTTGTCTCTTTCTCTCTCAAAATAAATAAATGCACTTTAAAAAAAGGGTGGAATTGTGGGAACTCGCTGACCTTTACTGAGTTTCTGCCGGGTGCCAGGCACCAAGTTAAGGACGTCCTTTTTATGTCTTCATCTCCTTTAATCCTCAAACAACCCCAATCGGTGGTATTGTTATGATACGTGGCATTAATCATACCCCGATATGGGTGTTATTATCATAGTCCCCTTTTCAGGACGAGCACACGGGTTCTGCCTCATTAAGTGACTTGCTCGCAGTCTCGAAACAACCTGGTGGCAGAACCGATCACCTGCCAGTCCGTTTGTACGTAGTTTACACACAAGTTACACTTAGGTGGGAGGTGCCCAGAGGACAGAGGGGCTCTGCTTTCCTGGTCTCACCCCTGCTCCCCCGGACCTCGCCCCTTCCGTTGGCTCAGCACTGTCCCTTTGAGGCACAGCTGCTGTGTCTAAGTATCTGATCTCATGGTCTTGGGTATGTCGGACTCCCCCGGACGTTGGGGCCGTTTGTGCGGCTGGGTCAGGCCTCCCTCTGGTTTGGCCAGAGCATCACATTTTTGTTTTTCGAATGGGAGTTTCCTCGCCATCTGCCCCACCTACCTCTCCAGATGGGTCTTGGGCTGTTCGCCCTTTGCTCATGCGCCCAGAATCCCTTTCCTCCCGGTGCTGCCTGGAAACCTCTTGCTCACCCTTCAAGGCCCAAGGTAAATGTCACCTCACCTGTGATGCCTTCCCCTGTGGTTCCAGACTTCTTCCCGTTCCCCCTGTGCTCCCACAGAACTCGGTACGCACAGCTATGAGGGTAGTCATTGCCCCCAGCTGTAATTGCGTGTTATGTGTGTGCAGCAGCCGCTCCAAAATGGGGGTTGCCCATTTGTACCCTCTTTGTGTCACCCTTTGTTCCGATAGCGCGTGCATGGTGTCTGGGACAGGCGGGGGCTCAGTCAATGCCAGTGAAGGAGCGGCGGGGTGGCTAATCGCCCAGGCAGGGGCCTCCCCACCTGCACCTTCCGGGCACAACCTCTAGAGGGCAGTCTCGCACCACGCGCCGCTTCTCCAGCTCCTGCCCGATGGCTGCCTTCCCGTCCTTGGCAACTGGACAGGCGCAGGTGCCCACCGCTTGTCCAAAGCCATCAGGCCACTTTGCTCTTACAAAAGACCTTTATAAGTACCTGTTTTCACTCACTGAGAGAAACCCAAAGGGTATCTTTGCTTTTATGAAAACAGCACTCGCCCAGCGTTAGTTTTGCGGTGAGCTGAGAAGTCTGTCGAGGCAGCGAGCACCCCCAGCAGCAGAGCGGCCCCGCCAAGCTCCCCGGTCCCTCCCAACCGCCCTCAGCGTCCCACCACCAAGCCTCCAGAGCTCTGCCCTGACTGTGGGCATCTGCGCTTTATCTCCATTTGTTTTGTGCCTCCGTTTGCAAGAAGTGCCCTAAGGTATCAGAAAGGCGGAAATTCTCCATATAAATTACTGCTAAGGGCGTCTTCCCTTTATGCCATTTTGGCTTACAGAAGGTTTCATAGGATCGTTCCACTTTTGGATAGTGGGGAGAAACCTGTAGATAGATAGATGACAGATAGATAGATAGATAGATGATAGATAGATAGATGATAGATAGATAGAGGATAGATAGATGATAGATAAATAGATACATAGATAGATGATAGGTGGAAAGACCAATAAGGCGCATGTGGTCCAAATGGGCTCTAGAGTTGACAAGCTCTGGGACCCAGGATCTAACCAACCCGGTTTAGGCACTGACTAGGGGTAAAGCATGGGAAAATGCGATTGATTTCAAAATGAAAAGAGGAAATTGCAAAACGGAAACTCATAGTTAAGTAAATAAATGGCTGCCAAACAAATGGCCACAGAACACCAACCCATCAACTGCAACCCCACTTGCACAGAGTGTGGAGATGAACACATCTCACGTGGGATGTGTGAGGGCATCTTAATATTCTTGACATGAGGGAGGCGCTCCTGAAGTGTCAAGGGCCCTCCCTCCATGCCCTCGAAAAGGCCCCGGGGAGGGAGTAAACCCAACGGAGTGTTCTGCGGAGGCCCAGACTGCCCGCCAGAGGGCTCCGGGGGCTGCTCGTGAGCTCAGCCGCCGAGTGGCCGGCCGGGCCGGGGTCCCCTCTTCCTGCGAGGGCTCTACCGCCAAGCCCTGGAAGGTAAGGGTCAGGAACAACGGCTGCCCCCCATTCCCATCTTGCTGGATTTTGAGGTAAGATTTAAGAGGGGTGGTATTTCCTGCACTTAAAAGTTCCTCCGCTGGGGAGATGCCGAACAGGAAGAGGTGCTGTCCCTTCAGCCTTCCAGGGGCAGAAGGGACAGGAGGCAAGAACAGAACTGAGGGTCTAGGAATTCGAGTCCGAACCGGTCGGCGTCGGGTAGGGGACACAGGTAGGCTTCTGGGAAGAGGCAGCATTTTGAGTGGGCCTTGCCGGCCGAGTCAGCATCCCACAGGCAGTAGGTGGGATGGAGCAGGACACAGGGAAAAGGAAAGCCCAAGGCATGTCCTTCGGGCCTTACAGAATTCCTGCGGTGTTTTGGTCTCCAATTTATACACGAGGGGACTTCGTGTATTTTTGGCAGAGAGAGCGGTAGCAGGGTGGCAGGGGAGGGGCAGAGAGGGAGGGAGACACGGAATCCGAAGCAGCGTCCAGGCTCTGGGCTCTCGGCACAGAGCCCGACGTGAGGCTTGAACTCGTGAACCGCAAGATCACGACCTGAGCCCAAGTGGGATGCGTAACTGACTGAGCCACCCGGGTGCCCCCACAAGGGCCACTTACTGAGCGTTCACCTCCAATGGCACCCTGTGCTGAGTCCCTTACCCACATTGTCTCATTTAATCCTCTCAAGCACCCTAATGAGAGGGAGAGGTTACTGGATTCGTTTAACAGACAGGGAAACTGAAGTTCAGAGAGGTTAAGGAAGTTGCTGAAAGTCAGGATTCAAGGCTGACTTCAAACCCATGCTCTTTATGTTCTAAACTCGTCGAGCTGAAGCAAAGACTGTCACGACCATTGCCAAAGGGGGACACCAAGGTGACTTGCCTAAGACTGTGGCCGGGAGGTCTGGTTCCAGGGTCTGGGCTCTGGACCACGAAGCTCTGCTGGCCCGAGTGCTCTCTGGAGACACAGGTATAGGCTTGTCAAAACTCAGGGCCAGTGACAGACCCCGTGGGGTAGAGAAGGGGCGGGACAGATGTGGCCGTGTGGGAGGCAGGGAGGGGAGGTAGGAGGGAGGGGAGGACAGACCGACCACAGGAGACACGAGGTGTTTTCCTCTGCGGTTTGCTGGCTAGGAATTCTATGCTGAGTTCCCATCAACACTACTGAATGCATAATTCCCCCCAAATATCTCTTCCTTAAAAGGTCTTTTGCTGGGGCATCTGGGTGGCTCCGTCCGTCCGTCCGTCGAATGTCTGACTTCTCCTTTCCGCTCAGGTCACGATCTCGAGGTTCGTGGGCTCGAGCCCCGCGTCAGGCTCTGTGGTGATGGCGTGCAGCCTGCTTGGGACCCTCTGTCTCCCTCTCTTTCTGCGCCTCTCCCCTGCTCTCTCTCTCGCTCTCAAAAAAAATAAAAATAAAAATAAACAAAGGCGTTTTGTTGAAGTGCTTTTTAATTAGCAAATACAGCCACGTTGAAATAGGGGCTCCTTTGTCTAGGGCCATACCACCCTAGATCTCGTCTGCCAGATCTCGTCTGAAACAGGGGCTCCTTTTTCCCTTGGGACCAGGGCTGCTGGTTCTCTGGAGCTTTCCCGAATGGCTCTCACGGTCCCCCAGTTCCGGTTAGGAAACCTCTTTGTTGAGAGGGACGAGAGCAGGGCAGGGCTGTCCAGGGGCAGTGGCTGGTGTGGACGCGGTCAGAGATTGAATTGAGTGATGGGAAGGAAACCTTCCTTGGCTCTGGCTCTAAAATATGTTTGGGTTCTTGGGGACCCGTTGTAGGTTTCCTGGGTCAAAGGGGAATAAAGGCGGGTTTATGGAGGTGAAAGCTGCAGGGAGACGCAAAGCGTTACTAGTTAAGCATGGGGGCTCTCAAGTTGGACTGTCTGAACTCAGATCCCAACTCCGTTACTGTATCACCTTGGGCAATTGACTCAACCTCTCTCAGCCTGGATGTCCCGTCTGTAAAATGGATACATTAATGATCTCTTTAATCATTAATTGTTCATACGTTAACGATTCATGGTTTGTTGTGGGGATTGAAACGACCAAATACAAAGTGCTCAACACAGTGCTTACCATACACGCATTCGAAGCCTACAATTTTGCTCAAATCAAAAGGAAATATTACGCGGTAGATGCGGAACAACAACAAAAAACAGTCCCATTGTGCGGGATGTATTAACAGAGACGGATGTCGGCTACAGGAGGAATTTCCCAACAACAAAGGATGTGAAGCCGGGAGCAAACAGTAAAAGCTCCTTAGTTTCTTCCCAAGGGCGATTTTTCATCTCAGGGGTGGTCACTTCTGGAGGCTGGGGACTGGAGGGGTTGCCCTGGTGACGGGCGCTTCCTGAATCCGCGGCAGTTGATAAACAGACGCTCCGTTTGGCAATCGCCCGGGGTTTACACGCAGGAGACGGAGCGCTGGCTTTGCCAAGATGCCCATTTATAGCAGTTTCCTAGGCCCGAGTACGTTTCTGTTTTACAAGTACTCTTTGCCGCCCTGCCTAAGTCTCCCCACTGCTTAACAGTAACAGTTGATTTTCTGGGGCCGAGTGGAGGCTGTGAGCTGCAGAAACTCCCAGAAGGCAGATGGGAAGGAAGGGAGAGGTGGGGTTGGGTGGGACGGCAGGACGGGTCCCCCTGATGGGGATGGCGGACCCGGCTCTGGGCGGCTGTAGGAGGATTTGTCCTGACTTGAAGGTAGGCTGGAAAGCCTGGCAAAGAAAGAGTTACGGAGCGGGGAGGCGGGGGGTGGGGGGGGGGGGGAGAGACGTGGTGGGGGGAGGCCCCCCCCCCCCCCAGCCCGGCCAAGCAGTTCTTATCTTTGGGAAAGTTTCAGGGTCATTGTATTTGCAGGGAATTTCCTGGACTATGAACTTTTATTGCAGAGAGGACGGAATGGCTGGTGAGAGGAAGTTAGGCTCAGCTCCACACCCAGCCCTCCCCCTCTCCCACAGCGGGGATTTGCTGTTTCCCCAAACAGGATAGTGTTACAAACCTAAACCCTGGTTCTAGCCCCACCCTCGGCCCCCCACCCCCCCTGCTGTGTCACCTCCCCCCCCCCCCATCCTCATCCTCATTAAGCCTTGGCTCCCTCGGCTATAAGAAGGGATAGATAGAGGCATCTGGGCAGCTCAGTCGGTTGAGCATTCAGACTCCTGATTTCCGCTCAGGTCGTGATCCCAGGGTCACGAGTTCGAGCCCAGCGTCTGGTTCTGCGCTGACCGCACAGAGCCTGCTTGGGATTCTCTTGCGCCCTCTCTCTCTCTCTCTCTCTGCCCCTCCCCTTCCCCCTTCTCAAAATAAATACACTCTAAAATAAGATAAAAAGGGCTTACAGGACTGATTTACAGGAAACACTCAATGTGTGTCGGTTTTAAATAATGTCATAATAATAAACGAGGCGTCCGGGGGTCACAGATTAGCACAGAGGGGAAAGAACAGACTGGCAGAGTCTGTCCCTGTTCTTGGAAGCTGATTAGAGCAATTGGAAAATGCCTTTGCCAGCCAATGTGGGGAGCAAAAACACAAATATTGGGAACGATTCCTAGTTAGGCTTTGCACTGTATGTCGTCACATTTCTGCATTGGTTTTTCTCTTCCTCATCTATTTTGAGATGCTGTTCAGATGAAGATGTGTCTCCCAGGGCTCCTTCATGGTGACGGTGGGAAGCAGCTAGTCGGGAAGCAGAGGGGGGCAAGCCAGACATTTGGCTAGACTCTGGGCCCACTGGCAGATACTGGGGGAATTGACCATTTACATCCAAAAGCACAGAGGGACCCGCAGGGATTGGATTGTGCGGGCTGAAGCCTGGGCAGGATCACTGAATTCAACACGAGGCAGCCAGCGTTGACCGGGTACCCGAGTGTTCAGCAATCTGGGAAGGCTTCCAGATGGAGGCGGTTCTCCTTGTAATTTAAGAGAGTTTATTAGCTCAGGCAGAAGCTAGAGGATTTAAAAAGGAAAAGAGGATACATGCTGAGCAGCATTGAGGAGGAAGCGCCTCTGCCCTGGGGGCTTGTAGAGAGCCTCTTTGGGGGGGGCATGGGTGGGGGGGGAGACCATGAGGCTGTCCAAAGTGGGAGGGTAGAGACAACACCTCCCTCCCGGAGCAGATGTTGAGGATGGATGACAACGGATGTGAAATATTGACCCGGGGAAAAGCGCCTGGTGTTTGTCCAGGTCAAACAGGTGCAGCAGCTTCCGTGGGAGGAGGTGAGGAAAAGTGTCCCTGGTCAGGAGGGTCACACTCCCACAGGCTTACAGGGGGCGGGGGGGGGGAGGGTGGTAGCCTCACCCAGGTCCAGAACTCAGGCCCCCCAGCTGGGGACAGGCCCTCAGGGAGGACTGGGAGAAAGATGCTTACGACGGGAATCAAGGCAGGTGCCTACTCGCATCCATGTGGACACACATGTGAATGAACGGTCTTTTTTTTTTTTTTTTTTTAAGCTCATGGAAAAAACCGGATGGAAATGTGAGTGATTGTGTTTGCTTCATAGAACTATACTTGAACTTCTTAAAATGTGATTTGTTTTTTCATGTTTATTTATTAAATTTTTTTTAAGTGTTTATTTTATTTATTTTTTTAACATTTATTTTTGAGACAGAGAGAGAGAGCATGAACGGGGGAGGGTCAGAGAGAGGGAGACACAGAATCTGAAACAGGCTCCAGGCTCCGAGCTGTCAGCACAGAGCCCGACGCGGGGCTTGAACTCACGGACCGTGAGATCATGACCTGAGCCGAAGTCGGCCACTTAACCGACTGAGCCACCCAGGCGCCCCTATTTTATTTTTGAGAGGGAGACAGAGTGCGAGCCGGGGAGGGGCAGAGACAGAGGGAGACGCAGAGTCGGAAGCAGGCTCCAGGCTCCGAGCAGTCCGCACAGAGCCCGACGCGGGGCTCGAACCCATGAACTGGGGGATCATGCCCTGAGCCGAAGTCAGACGCTCAACCGACTGAGCCACCCAGGCGGCCCAGAGCATATGTGGGTTTTTTAAACGGGAGAAAGTAGACGTGTTTGCATGTCTGTTCAATTCCCAGTCAAAGGTGTCTTTCCAGCCCTACCCTCCTAGTATTTGACCCTATTGGGTGAATTCCTTTTCTGAAGCTGTTTTCTCGCTGGCCTTTCAGCCTGCCACTTCTCTCCTGGCTTTTCTTCCCGTCTTGGATGACTGCCCACCCCCTATGGTTGATGTTTTTTGGGGTCCCCACCGTTTCCATCTCCCCTGCCCAGGCTAGTGCCCTCGCCGTGCGGTTTCAGCGAGACTGCCCTATGTCAACAATGACTTTCGTCTCCGGCCCAGCCCTTTGCCGACACATTTCTCCCACTGCCTACTGACTGTCCCCACGGGTCCCTCAGAGTCAGCATGCTTAAAGCTGAAATTCCCAAGGGGTGCCTGGGTGGCGCAGTCGGTGAAGCGTCCGACTTCAGCCAGGTCACGATCTCGCGGTCCGGGAGTTTGAGCCCCGCGTCGGGCTCTGGGCTGATGGCTCGGAGCCTGGAGCCTGTTTCCGATTCTGTGTCTCCCTCTCTCTCTGCCCCTCCCCCGTTCATGCTCTGTCTCTCTCTGTCCCAAAAATAAATAAACGTTGGAAAAAAAAAAAAAAGCTGAAATTCCCTCCCCGCAAGCCCCTCTTTCTTCTGTGTTGTCTACCTTGGTGGCCTGGGTCAGAACCCTAGTATTTATCCTTCCCTACCGTCCGGGAGTGGGTTGAAAGTTGCCCCCTCCCCCGAAAAGAGATGTCCATGGCCCAGAACCTGTGACCGTTACCTTATATAGCTAGAGAGCACCGCCTTATATGACAAAAGATGTGATTATCTTTTATCTTGGATTATCCAGGTGCCCCCTAAATCCAGTGACAAGTGTCCTTAAGAGACGGGCAGAGAACACACACTGAGGAGGTATTGTGACCACGGAGGCAGAGATTGGAGTGAAACCACAAGTCAAGGAATGCCAGCAGCCACTGAAAGAACGGACTGTCTCCTACAGCCTCTGGGAGGAGCGTGGCCCTGCCCACACCACCTTGGGTTTGCACATCTGAGGGCTTCCAGAACCTGAACTGTGAGAGAATAACTTTCTGTTGCTTGAAGGCACCCGATTCGCGTTCATTTGTTACGGCGGCCCTAGCAAATTAATAGGCCCTCATTCCTTGGCATCTAATGGGTCACAAAAATCCTGCTGGTTTCAACTCCTTAAATAGCTCTAGTTTGGGGGGCGCCTGGGTGGCTCAGTGGGTTAAGCATCTGATTTCATATCGGGTCATGATCTCGCCGTTTGTGAGTTCGAGCCCCGCGTCGGGCTCGGTGCGGACAGCTCGGAGCCTGGAGCCTGCTTCCGATTCTGTCTCTCCCTCTTTCTCTGCCCCTCCCCGCTTGTGCTCTGTCTCTGTCTCAAAAATAAATAAAACATTAAAAAAAAAATAGTTCTGTTTTTTTTTTTTTCCTCCCATGTCTATCTCCAATCTGGTCCAGGCCTTGGCTGCTGTCTTGAACCACTGCGGTGGGTGGTCTCCTTCAAAAATAGAGATGAAAAAGAATAATAAAAATTAAAAAAAAATAACAGAGTAGCTGAAAGACCCAGGCCTGCAGATAGCCACCATTCTACATTATGCGGTCCGGGCGGCAGAGTCAGCTTCTAGAATGAACGAGAAGTGTGGAGTCAGAGGCAGAGGAGCAGGATGAGCCGATAAGGGAAGTTAGTTCTGGGCCGCCTAGAGCTCCAGCCCCGGATGCTGGGAGTCCCGAAGCCTGGGATTCTGAGACACTCCTATACCCACCTTGCTCCCGTCTACCCTCACTCCTGCCTCCTGAGCTCCGATGAGCGTGTCAGACATGATCCACCTAGATTACAGTCTTCTGGGACAGAGGCTGGTCCCTTTTTATATTCTAGTGCTTTTGGTTCAGAGTCCTTTGCATTCTGGGCCCCTTCTCTGACCTCCTTTCTCCCTCGCCCTGTTTAGAGACCCTCAGAATACAATCCGGTTTTTGCCTGCCACTTCTGTCCCTCCACCTCTTAGGGGACATCACTAACTTAGGCTTCGATCACCCCTTCATGAACACTCTGGTCCCGCAGCCCTTACTTACGTCCTTACGTTGGTGCGATGGCTTCCCTTTTTTTCTGTCCTGAAATTGCTTTCGGGGGTGGCCGTCTCTTTTCCCCGTCAGATTAGGAGACCCCCGAAACCTGAGACCCTCCGCCAGCAGTTGAAAGGGTTCCCCGAGGACAGAGGGAATGTCTTCATTAATCTCGTAGATACCTCAAGGGAAGAACTTTTCTATTTTTTAAAATCCTGGCCCTGTGCTAGTTTCTGCCCACCGTGGGTGCTCAATAAATGTTGATTGACTGAGTCAACAATAGACCGAGTCCCCAGAGTGCCATGTGCTTTCTTTCCACAGGGAGAAAGTAATAACATTAGGCAGAGCAGGCTGGATCCCTTAATATGATTATCTGAAATTTGTGGCTGGTGACTCTCTCCCCCAACTTTATTGGGGACATTCATCTCCACAGAATAGATATTCCCAGAGACCACTAATGCTGCCGGCCAAATGGTGGGCTACTATTAAATGCCCTGACCCCGTTCATCTTGATTCCATCACCACCAAAGCTGCCGCCTGCCTCCAGCCCAAGGTGGGGGGAGAACCCAATACCGTTGTGACAGCGGGTGGTACCGAAATAAGCATACTTCGAACCAAGTTCAATAATGTGGACCCAGCTCCCTAGCTGTACTCAAGGTATTCTACTGTGAACCCGCGGATGACCTTCGCAAGCTTTTTAACCTTTGAAGAATACAACAGCTCGAGACAGAATTCGTAGAGCACACCATTCACCCATTTAGAGTGTGTAACTCAGGGGCGCCTGGGTGGCTCGGTCGGTGAAGCGTCCGACTTCGGCTCAGGTCATGATCTCACGGTTCGTGGGTTCGGGCCCCGCGTTGGGCTCTGGGCTGACCGCTCGGAGCCTGGAGCCTGCTTCGGATTCTGGGTCTCCCTCTCGCTCTCTCTGCCCCTCCCCTACTCTCATTCTGTCTTTCTCTCTCTCTTAAAAAATAAACATTAAAAAAAAAATAAAGTAATTCAATAAAATAAAGTATGTAATTATGCCACTATCTGCACAATAAATTGTATTATTTCAGAGAGAGGGAGAGAGTGCAGGGGAGACGGGCAGGAGGAGAGGGAGAGAAAGGATCCCAAGCAGGCTCCACACTCAGCACAGAGCCCGACGTGGGGGCTTGATCTCGTGACGCTGGGATCATGACCTGAGCTGAAATCAACAGCGGGACGCTCAACCGACTGAGCCACCCAGGCGCCCCTTAACTTTTATTTTATTTTAATTAATTAATTTTAATGTTTTATTTTTATGTTTGAGACAGAGACAGACAACATGAACGGGGGAGGGTCAGAGAGAGAGGGAGACACAGAATCTGAAGCAGGCTCCAGACCCTGAGCTGTCAGCACAGAGCCCGACGCGGGGCTCGAACTCACGAACTGTGAGATGACGACCTGAGCCGAAGTGGGTCGCTCAACCGCCTGAGCCCCCCCCAGGCGCCCCTTAAATTTTATTTTTAAGTAATCTCTATACTCAATGTGGGGCTCAAGCTTCCAACCCCGAGATCCAGAATCGCGTGCTTTACCGACTGAGCCAGCCAGGTGCCCCTCAATTCCTTTTTGCTCCCAAATAATATCTCCTCCTCTAGATAGGCCGTTATCTCACTCGCCCACTCATCAACCGATGGGCATTTGGGTTGTTTCCATGATGGGCAAGGTATTGCTCCACGTTTCAACTTCTTCCTCTACAAAAACGGGAGTTCAGAGCCGTTTCAGAGATTACTGAAAGCGTGCGTGGAATACACGAACGCGGCCCAAACGATAAAGCGCTACATGCAGGTAAAGACAATTATATTAATATTTATAGGAGGTCAACTAAGGAGAGCGCTGGGGCTCGCCTGACTTCCCCGAGTGTGCGGCCCCCTGGGGGTCACCTCAGGGGAATTAGGTGAGTGTCTCTTTGGGTTTGATCCGCAAGGAGAGTCCACTTTGCGTCTTTTTTTTTTCTAGGCGGGGGACTGCAATCGCTCTCAGCCCGGGCGGCTCATCGCATTGCCATTTGTTGCTAGGAGACCAGCTTAGAGCGGGCTCGGCTCGGTGCTGTCCCCCGGCCACTCCAAGAAAACCACCCGAGATCGTAGAAGGATATTTAAACATCAGGGCAGTTTCATTTCATCCCAGGGCACAGGGCTGAAGCTACAGGTGTTCTTAGGGCCCCAGGCTCTCGGACGGCCTTGCCAACACTCACGTCCCGGATTTTCACTAGCTTTCTCTTACCACGCTCTCGCACACACGTGTGCCGGGTGCCGGAAGCGTGCTAAATAGTGCAAAAACACCTTCGTAGTAAGACCAAGAGCAACTGAGTTAGGAGGGGAAACTGGTTGCCATGATGGGTACGACGCTTCTAAAACCCAGCTGGGCTCTAAATACCGTTTGCCCCCGGTAACTTCCTGCTATTTTTTTGCGGGGTCTTTTACGGCTCTAAAACGAGTGGGTGCAAGGGGGTGAGAGGGGAAAGGCTGGGGTAAGGCGTGGGTTATAGGAGAATGATTGTTTCCTTTCACCAGGAGCCGCCTGGAGCATAAGTTCCCCTTCAAATCCTTGGTAAGAGCAGCTGGGGATAACGAACAGTGGTTAAAGATGCTTCGTTTTACGTCCAGCAAAAAGGATCATTAGCACCTTTTTTTTTTTTTTTTTTTTTTGGTATTCACCGATTGGGATCATGTGCACCACTGCTCTTCGCCATTCATGTGCTTAATTAAGAGCTGATGAGTGCAAACTAAAGGAAATTGCAGCTCTCCGCTGGACCTATCTGGGGAGCGGCAGAATTTCTGCAGCGAGGAAAGGGATCTGCCAGGAAAACGGTGTTACCACCTCCCCGTTACGTTTCTCTGCCAGAGTTCCTCTTAATGTCACACTGGAACCTTAAGGGGCGAAAGGCTGGGCGTCCAAGAGACAGCTCGTTGAAATGCTGATAGGGGAGGAGGAGAGGCAGGAGTACAGTTTCATGTTCGTTTTATCAAAGGAGAAATAAAGACAAGGAGCGGTGACCGGGGCAGTATAGCTGGTCTAGGGCCGAACTCCAATCGCGTCGGGAAAACCCCGGGAAGGAGGCCGGCTCAACCTTACTCGTGACATCATGTCTTACATCATTCTGAGGTTTTTGTACAAGTCTCTATGGTGACCCGCTGGTGGCCTGCCTGAGAGTCCTTTCCATTTGTTCCGTCCCTGGAGGGGGAGAGAAAATGGAACTGCTTTCTTGTAGTTCAGTTAGGCAAATCTGGACGGAGGGACTAGAACCTGGTTCGCGAAGAGTGCCCGAGTCCACACCGTTCCCTTTCAAAAAGTGCACGGAAAGCCGGAACAAGAAGTCAGAGCCCTAGATTTCTCAAACTAATGCTCCGTCACCTTGCTCTCCGTCTCAAGACAAGGGCCGGGACGCTTTTGTTGACTAGTTCAGACAAATGAAGAGAAATCACTGCTGGGGCCTACAAGTCCCATAGGCCTCTTGGTCACCCTTTTCTCCTAAGCTTAGAAATAAAAGACCGCAAACTCAAATGACCAAATTGAAGTTACCCGCGTCCCTGAAACAGAGGACTAGTTTATTTTTAGTATTAAAGAGATTAATAGCTCTCATTGTTCTGACTTCTCCATATTCAAAACTCACCTGCTCAGGAAGTTGCAAACCCAGTTTCTAACAGGTCCTACTGATCATTACGAAAGGACTTACAACAATAAAAGTTACGTGCATAGGAAAGATCGAAGAGTAGAAAATGCCAAACAGAGGTATCCAGAGAGAAAGAAGGCCTGTGATTGAAATAATATTTTGTGTCCAGGGCTCAGGAATAAGATGCTTCTGCTGGGAGCTGTGAAACCTTTGGTCTCCAAATTGGATGACCGAGTTCTCTGCAGTGACATTTTTGCCCAGGTTAATGCCATCAGTGGGAGGAAGGGACCTGAGGAGGAGGAGGAGGAGGAGGAGGAAGAAATTCTCAACCTCTGCTCAATCACCAGCCGCAGGCTTAAGACTCAGAACTGAGTGCAAAACCACCCAAGGCCTGACCTTGAAGGGCGCTGGGACAACTCGGAAAATGAATCACTTAGTGCTCGAGTCAAGCCGGTCAGTTCCGTCCCAGGGCCCTTGTGCTGGAGACCCTCGGAAGGCTGGGCACCAGAGGGGAGAGCAGGCCACGGCTAGTTATGGGATTTAAAAGGTAGTAGTAACCCACAAGGATGGAAGTAACAGCCCTCACCACATAATCAGCATGACTCCACCCTTAGGGCAGCAGGACTGAGTAAATCCCTAATAATTTCACGTTAGGCAGGGTCTTGGGTCATAACTCCAAGTAGAAGCTATAGGTTCTACTCTATCAAAATCTATGTACAGTATAGATCCAAGAGGCCGGAACACTTAGAGACTGTGGCAGAACACATGGTCTTCGAAGATCTGCTTCTCTTTTGCTGGGAAGGTCTTGTCACAAATCGGACAACTCAAACAGAGGGGCTGTGGGTGTTGCTGCTCCGAGGTGAAATCAAGAATGTCGCCAGCGAAGTCGGATTTGCAGGTGGGGCACTTCTTGACGGCGAGCTGGGAGGAAGGGCAAAGAGGTCAGCACAGAGGCAAGCTCTAGGTAACAGGGGCCACGTCCCGTGTTCTACTGGATTCTCAGCACGGAGCATAATGCTTGGCCCACGGCAGGTGCTCAGGAAACGGACGACGAACGAACCGATTCACGTTCGGAGGCCCTCCCTGGGGCTTTCTCTACCCCAGGGGTGAAAGGACCCACTAGTGCTAAAGCGGTCAAAGAGCTTCCAGCCCAGAAGGGACACGGGACATGCCCTGTGGCACCGGCTGCCTTGTTCGCATCTCCTCCCTGGTTCTGGTACCTCCGCTCACGGGTGGAGATCTACCCGCCAGAAAGCTGGCGGACAAACCGGGCTTTCTTCTCCCTGCCTCGACAGGCTCACTCGGCTTCGGGTTTTGACCCAATCGATCCAGCTGACTTCCGGAATTATCAAAACGAACCAGGCTCCCTACGCTTCTCCCATGAACTTGAGCAGGAAGGGACATTTCTCAAGGATTTGATGTGGGCACTCTCATGATTCACGTACTTACCAGGCTTGGGGCAGAACTTTCCTGGATACCTGAGGATAATAACAAAGATTTCATTCAGTGAAAGAAATACCATCCCCAGGTTCCCCGACCGTGATGCAGCAGCTGTTTTCTGTAACTCTCTTTGTCCCCCTCTCTCCCCACTGCGTCTCTTTCTCTCGCCCATGTACCATTAACTTCCGACAGAGGGGATCTAGGTCGACGATAAAGGGAAAAGAGGAAAAAATAATGAAGTGGCATTTGGGATAGCCATGCATATTGCTATACAGTCAGAAAAAACAGATACACCTCAGTATGGGAAACACGAGATTTTAGTAAAAACAGCCACGATTTAGTAAGGAAACAACTTGAGGATGTATCTGAAGACTGAACCCGTGCAAACAGGTATTTTTAAAGGAAAGGCTTCGAGAACAGTTTTTAAAGAGGAAAACAAAGGTATACCCCTGCCTGCTGTAAAGATTTGACTGGGGCTCTTAAGAGCACACGACCGCTTTAAACTGCCCAAGAAAAGGCAAGGAGGTCTTCTCTTGCTTTTGGAGACAAAGGAGGAGAAGCTCCCTGTTCCCTCGTGCCTGGCAAGGGCACTCTGACCCCTCAGTCCTTGAGTGACAAGGCTGGTTTTCACCCCCGCTTCTGTCCTCCAAACCACCCCGGGGTCTCTGCGGTGCACGTTCCTGTTACCCTCGGTCAGGCCATCGAGGTGGCCGCCATAACTGCCCATTCCTGGGTGGCATACCCCACCTCGTGTGCTTCCATTTCCAAACCTTAATTAGCTTCCTCAGCTTTGTGTGTGTATATCTTCTACACAGAGACATTTCTCTGATTTATATATTTGGAATAGAGCCACGGGACTCAATTTGTGTCTGCTGCCTCTAGGCGAATGATCTGATTTGCGTCTTCTAGATTCAGATTTATTTCTCAATTAACACTTCTTGCCTGGCAATCCTTCTATGGGGTCCTCAGCTTCTGCCCAGCAAGTCTTAACAATGAGACTGGTCTTAATTAGCATCGCAGGCCAAAAAGAATTTTAGTGGGGGGAAAAGGATGCGGGCAGGGGCCTTCGGGCTCAAACGGCAGTTGTCTCTTACCGGAATAGGGGTTTCCATAGACGAGGGCCGGGTTTTGTCCTGCACCTCCTTGATCTGAAGTCGGCACTTGGTATGGCAAGGAGTCAAAATCCAGACCCATGTAACTCAGCAATCTGCTGTTCTCCCTCTTCAAAAGCTAGGGACAGAACGTTGGATAGAGAGACATATTGAAAGACGACGACAAAGAATGGCCACAAGCACGTGGAGAGGGGACTGCCCGCTTGGCAAGGCTCGGGAAGGTGGGAAAGAGGTAGCTCTCGATGCACAGCGGGGCACTGGGGGGGTCCCGGGAAACGATCATTTGTAATTCTTCTCCAGAGGAAGCAGCGGCCTCAACACACCGAAGATCTCAGTTCTTTAGACCTGAATTGAAATATACGCTGCATTTTGTTTAGATGAACTCAAAAACAGAATTTTAAGCCTCTAAATTACATACCAGCTGAGGTGGGGTACAAAAGTTGGGTGCCTACAGGAGGGCGGCAGGAGCTCTATTAAGGTTGGAGCTGTTGGATGCTATTGAGGGTAAAATGGTTCTTTTGGTCTCCGTCCCACCTTCCCAGAACGATTTTCTTACACAGTGTGAATACTCATCTGATAGGACTTTCCCGTCTTCATGTTTTATCCTTTCAGATGGATACACCAATAGAGAGAGAGAAAGAAGGACGGGAGGGAGGGAGGGAGGGAGGGAATAATGGGAAGAATGAGAGAGAAGCAGCTACGAGGAGGACAGACAGCGTTTAAAGCTCTTATAATTAGTAAACTGCCCCTTGACATCTTAAAAGGGCTTTACTATCGGTCCTTAACCAAACTTTCAAATATCAGATCTTGGGGTGCCTGGCTGGCTCAGTTGGAAGAGCACGGGACTCTTGATCTCAGGGTTGCGGGTTCGAGCCCCACAATGGGGGAAGAGATTACTCACACAAAAAAAAAAATCTTAAAAAAAAAATCAGATCTCTTTCCCTGTTGCAAATTGTGTGTCCTCCCTCCTTCCCATGAGCCTACTTGGGAAAACAGAGACTGCAAAGTCAAGGTGTATTCATCTAAATCAAGAGGATGAGAATAACAAGACCGGAAACAAAGGTCCCTACAGTACCGAAAGGGGCATAAATGGCGTAATCAAAGCCAGAAAAGATCACTTGGAGGCACAGCCCGGGAGGGTTTCGGACAGGGGAAAGATGGAGAACCACGGGAGGTGTGGATCCAGGAGTGGAAGCCAGAATGCACGGACACCTTTGATGCAAGAGCAGGAAAGTGCCTTTGTGTGCAGCTTCTTTTAAAAAAAAAAAAAAAGTTTTGGGGCGTCTGGGTGGCTCAGTCGGTTGAGCGTCCGACTTCGGCTCAGGTCCGTGAGTTCGAGTTCTCGCGGTCCGTGAGTTTGAGCCCCGTGTCGGGCTCTGTGCTGATGGCTCAGAGCCTGGAGCCTGTTTCGGATTCTGTGTCTCCCTCTCTCCCTGCCCCTCCCCCGCTCATGCTCTGTCTCTCTCTCTCTCTGTCAAAAATAAACATTAAAAAAATTTTTTTTTAAATAAAAAAAAGTTTTAACTTACTGTGTTTAATAATCTCTACACCTAAGGCGGGGCTCGAACTCACAACCCCGAGATCACGAGTCCCATGCTCCTCCGACTGGGACATCCAGGCACCCCCAAGGGCAGTTTCTTTATTTAGGGCCATCATCCTCAATCAACAATAACTTGTGTTTAACTCACAGCAGAAAATAAATGTTGGTTGAATGAATGAATGAATGAATGAGGGCACGAATGAATGCACAGCATTTTCTTAAGGGCCCACCAAGGGTCCAGCGATAGTACAGACCATCACTTCTGCCCTGGTTTAGTGGCAGAAAAAAAGGAGAAAGTTGTGCTGAAGGAAAGGGGTCCCTTAACTAGCACAAAAAGGACGTAGGATATGATTCCCCAAAAACAATACCTACAATAGGTATGAAGTTAAGAGTAAAATTAATTTAGATCTTGATCAAGGCTGTTCCTTTCTTGTTGATTCCTGCCACACCAAGCAAGTTTCGGTTGGGGAACCAAGAGAGAGTTCATGGGAGGTGAGGAAACCAGATTAAATTTGCTCTCAGGAGCAATGGTCTCACCCACTGTCCCAGAAAGGGCTCTTTTATTTACCTCTTGGTCACCACATCTCCGGGTCACCCTGCTCCCTCCCCTTAAGACCTTGAGGTTTTCACCGTCCGTACACACTCACATCATTTTCTCTTTCCAATCTCTCTTTCTCTTTCTGCAGAGCATCATATATAATCTTGTTCTCACTCAGTTTTCTCGACAGGCCAGCGTTCTCGTCCTATCGATAATAAAAAACAATTAGGGTTAGGATCACATACTGTCATCTGGATCCCAAGTGGGGGAAAGCGAGGGGCCTGTAGAGGACCTGCTTTCCCAAACTGGTGGGACCCGGGGGTGGGGGGGGGGCAAGGGAGCTGGGGCGCAGAGGAGGAGACGCAGGCGGTGTCGACTTACAGAGAAGTGACTTAACAAGATGCTGGGAGGCCTGGGCCGGCATGGAGATGCCGATTTCTTTTGGGTTAGGGGCAGTGTAAGCGACCAAAGATGGAAGGGCGGTAAGCTTGGGAAGAGCCTCCAGACGGACTTATCAGGATTAGGGCTAAATGGAACCTTGTTCGACCGCACCCAGCCACGGAAATGAGCATCTCTGTCTCGAATGAACATCTCACTCAAGGCGGCGCGGGGCGCTTAGGCTGGCGCGGCCCCCTCCCAGGGAGGACGGGCCTCTGGGCTCAAGTAACACGGAGGACGAAGGAACCCTGGAAGGCATTCCTCCGCGGCCACCGGGAACCCAGGCTGAGGTCCTGGGCTTCCCAGGATGATGACCTATGTTGGAACACCCCACAACGGGTAGGCTTGCTCCCACCTCCTGCCTCCACACACACACACATGCACACGCCTCACAAAGACACTTAAGCTAGTCCTATCAGTTGCGTTTTTGTTTCTGTTTTTGGTTTGTTTTTTTTTTCCAAGATTTTTTTATTTGAATGCTGGTGCCCGGACTGCCGTGTGCTTCTAGCCGGCCCTGAGGTAGTAATGCGGGAGGGACTACCCGACGACAGTGCTCACTGCTGGCTCCTGGCTCCCCATCCCCATGGGCTCTTGCTGGCTCTTCTGGTCCTGCTTCACTTCCTCAAAAGGCAGAAATAAGAAAGGACTATCTGAGTCTACGCAGACACCTGCTCGGTGGTTACAAAATCCTTCCCTGAGATTTGTGGCCTGTGGCCGAGCTGGGGGCCGAGATTTCGGGGGGGGGGGGGGCCAGACTGGTTTCTGGCCGTCCACGCCTCTTTTTAGCAGGAGATTTTTTTTTTTTTTTTTTTTTTTTTTTAAGAAATGTCTCTCCTGAACAAGGGTGGACAGTCCTCTGGGCTCTGGGCTTGGTCTAAGCACCACAAACCTTCACACCCCTTGCTGCCTGGGCCCCTTATTTCCGTCACCTACCAGCGCAGCAGCCCTGAGTTGCCTGATCTGTTTGTGGAGGCGTTGACACTCTCTGTACTTCTCTAAGAAACAGGCTTTCCCGGCCTCTACCTTTGCCTGGAGGCGCTCCACCTCTTGTACTAACTGCTCCTCCACTGCCGTTGTCTTGTTCCTAGGCTCCTGAAGCATAAGATACACGGTCCTCATAGTTAGGGTTCCTTGGGATAGGTGGGGAATGAAGAATGGAGCGCCTGGGTCTTGGAAAACACTCCACGAAAACCCAGGGAACCCACACCCGCCACAAGGACCTTCGGACCCCTGAATGGCCACAGGTCGTTTAAACGAGCGATTCCTGGGGCGCCTGGGTGGCTCAGTCGGTTGGGCGTCCGACTTCGGCTCAGGTCATGATCTCGCGGTCCGTGAGTTCGAGCCCCGCGTCGGGCTCTGTGCTCGGAGCCTGGAGCCTGCTTTATATTCTGTGTCTCCTCCTCTCTCTGCCCCTCCCATGCTCATGCTCTGTCTCTCTCTCTCTGTCTCTCAATAATAAATAAGCGTTAAAAAAATTTTTTTTAAGTGGGAAATAGTCCCATGTTTAGTGGTTGGTCACCAATTCAATTTCTGAAAAACATCAGTGTGGCCAAATAAAACATTTCTCTGGGCGGCCGATTTGGTTCGGGAACAGAGTTCAGAGAACTCTGTTTTCCTCCATAGCATGCAAAAATATATGGTCTCTCATATATACTGGGACTCCATAGTTGACCGAGTAATGACTGAGTGAATGCATGATGCCTGTGTGATAGGATTTATAAACCCAGCAGCTGGATACCCTCCAGACATCAGGATTTCTCATACCCTTCTATTAATTCAGAAAATGGGGCTTCTTGGTACCTGTCATCACCACGAGGCCTCTTTTCCAACATTCTATTCTACTATAGGAAAAGATCAGACGGTTAGGCTTTCATTACTATATTATTATAGCTCAGAATGATTTAGAATGCTAATTGCTAATATTATAGTAGTTACAACAAAATCTGTTTTGACTGCTGCCATATTCTCTAACCGTACAGCTTAGCGCTACAATTGTCAATTTGTCTGCCCCCCATAAGAACTCTTTAAGGAGGGAGTCGGGTTACTCTGGGTCGTAACCTAGTCCAAGGTTGTGTTTACCACAACCTGTCATGTGGCTTCACTTCCGGTATCGCTCTGCCATTCACCACGAGGCAGAAACGGCCACCTCTCTGAGACGTTTTGTAAACGACAGATTCTCTGTCCTCTTCTGGGTCGAGAGCAAAACGTCCGGAGGCGAGAGCGCTATCCCCGTCTGTCTTTTTTATCCTTTCCGTCACCTGAAAACAGACCCTTCCCCTTCCTTCCCGTAGGCTCCCTCCCCCAAAAGCCACCCGAAGACAGACATGCCTTTAACGCTTGCTGTTTCTTCAGGGTGGTTGTTTCTTCCTGCTTCAGCATCTCCTCTACTGTCTGCTCCAGCTTCTTCTGGCGCTCCTTCTGCACGGAAATAGATTTCAGTTCCGCCGCTGCGGAAACACGGGCGCACGCGCACTGGGGAAGGGCCCGCTGAGCTGATGAGCGAGCCAGGATGCAGAGACAGAGGTGAGTCTGCCCTTGCTGGCTTCTGAGAACAGCCACGGGGCCCCTCATTTCAGGTGGCTTCCTCTGAGGCCTTTCCCGGAGCCGGCGATAACCCAGGGACACGACAGAGTAAAGAAAGAACAGCATACGCTTTCCCGCGAGGGCCTAAAAATGTTAGTTTCGTCCGTGACTCTACCTGCTGGGTTAGAGTGAGAAGAAGCTGGCTGTTTTCCTTGTTCAGACGCTCCAACTGCTCTTGTTTATCTTGATCTCCCTGAACGAGCTTCTCCATTTCCTTCTCTCGAGTTGACAGCTGGGCCTAAAGCAAGATGAGTGAATATAACCAAGATATGAAGGGACCACTGAAGAGGGAGACCGTGCCATTTAATGAACGCTAACACAAAGGGGTGTGTGTTCCGTAGCAACTCCCAACTGCCAGCCAGACACCCCTGGAACGTTTTCTCTTCAGCTCTGCCTTACACCCTCAGTAGCCGAGACTCGAATGGGGACAATTCAACCAGCCGCTCTGTAAGGTACAGCTTCCTCAAAACAAGAGTGATTCAGCTGCTATCTGCTTTACGTTCTAGGCTTTTGAGAAAGACTTGGCTTGCATGGATTTGACAGCTAAAAGAAAAAAGTCTGGAAACCCCTGGGAGAGCTGACAGTCCCCCATCTTTAAAAAAAGATTTTTTTTTTTTTTTTTTTTTTACATTTGTTTATTTTTGAGAGACAGAAAGAGCACAAGAGGGGAAGGGGCAGAGAGAGAAGGAGACACAGAATCCGAAGCAGGCTCCAGGCTCCGAGCTGTCAGCACAGAGCCCGACGCGGGGCTCGAACCCACAAACTGCGAGATCATGACCCGAGCCGAAGTTGGATGCTTAACCGACTAAGCCGCCCAGGCACCCTCCAGTTTTTTTTTTAACGTTTATTTTTGAGACAGAGAGAGAGAGAGAGAGAGAGCACACGCGAGCAGGGGAGGGGCAGAAAGAGAGGGAGACACAGAATCTGAAGCAGGCTCCAGGCTCTGAACTGTCAGCACAGAGGCCGAAGCGGGGCTCGAACCCACGAACTGTGAGATCATGACCTGAGCTGAAGCTGGACGCTTAATTGACTGAGCCGTCCAGGTGCGCCTAGTCTGATGTTTTGAAAGGCACGCTTCGGGAACTCACTACGGTGCAACGTAGCTTTCTCTCTCTGGGCCACCAGGCAGGCATGGTGGCAAGGGGAGGACAACGCACTCCGGCAAAGGTCCGGCATCACCTACCTGGAGCTGCTCCACCCTGACTCCCATCTTCTCGTTTTCTGAGGACATCTTCTGGTTTTGTTCTTTCAGTCTGCGGAGGTGAAAAACACGCTGATTGCGGGTCAGATCCCCCAGGCCTTCAATGATTTAAGGCCGCCTTGGCCCTAGGGCCGCGGAGTGAGTTTAAAACCCACTCCTCTTCCGTCCCGTTTCGGCTTCCTGACCTCCAACTGCCCGCATTCGACAACTTCACGTTAATACTGGACTTCAGGTCGTGTCTCCTTACCATTCAGATCCTAACTGTCCAACCTAGAATCATTCCTATCACTGTCCTGATGGCAGGACTGTTTTCTAGGGAGTTCTGGAGAACTGATCAGAGCCCGGCCAAGGGCGTCTACAACACGCAGCTCCTCCCGGCCGGGAACCACACTTACTGAAGCAGCTCCGTCTCCCAGCCGTCCTTCTGTGCCTTTGCTTCCTGTTCCAGCTTCTGAGCGGTGCTCTTTAGAGTTTCTAGCTCCTCCTGCAGAACGTCAAAGGAACCGACCATTTCTAAGCCATTTTTTAGTATCTCCGGCATCCAACAAATATTCACAGAACACTTACTACGTGTTAGGCACTTGCTATGTGTCATGACACAGCAGTGAATGAAACGTCCGAGTAAGGGGATTTCCGTATTAACATGTTCTCAATCTGTTCTTTCCCCAAAACGTACGCACCTTAACTTCTCTTCCCCTGGAGCTTGTATCTGTCCACTAATTCATTAAGCAAATGTTCAGTGACTGCCTAGGAAGCACTGTTCCTGCACTGCGGACACAGCAGTGGGTGAAATAAAGTGGCTTTTCTCTTTGAAAGGTGCTATCCAATACATTCATGAATGCTGCGCACGTAATTAAAAGTCAAGTAGCCACATTCAAAAAAGTAAAAAGAAACAGATACAATTAATTTTATTAACGGCATATTTAACCCAACAGGTCTAAAATATTGTTTCAATATGTAAATAAAAAGGAAATATTTGACTTTTTTTTCATACGGAGCCTTCAAAATCTGTTACATACTTTATGCTGCCGGAGTATCACAATATGCCCTGTTTCAAGTGTTCAATAGCCACCTGCGGCTAGTGGCCACCGTACTGGTCCCAGCCATTTGTTTTTTCTTCCCCAACTTCATTTTGCACTGAAGCCAAGCCAGCGTATCAATAATAACTCGCTGCTTTTATTTTTTTAATTAATTTTTTGACTCGCTGCTTTTAGCTCCAAGACTTACAAATGCATAGTCTTTTAAAAAATAATTTATGTTTATTATCTATTTTTGAGAAAGAGAGGCAGACAGAGCAGGAGCAGGGGAGGGGCAGCGAGAGAGGACGACACAGAATCTGAAGCAGGCTCCAGGCTCCGAGCTGTCAGCACAGAGCCCGACACGGGGCTTGAACCCATGAAGGGAGATCATGACCTGAGCTGAAGTCGGACACTTAACTGACTGAGCCACCCAGGCGGCCCATTTTTTTTTTTTAAATGTTTTATTCACTTATTTTGAGAGAGCGTGAGTGCATGCAAGTGGGGGAGGGGCAGAGAAAGAAAGAAAGAGAGAGAGAGAAAGAGAGAAGAATCCCAAGCAGAGACTCTCCTAACAGCACAGAGCCCAGTGCAGGGCTCGATCTCACGAACTGTGAGATCATGACCTGAGCCGAAATCAAGAATTGGACGCTTAACTGACTGATCCACACTCACACGCCCCTGAGCTGCCGGGTCATTTTAAGGAGTAAATGAAGCGATCCGCTTAATTACAGTGGCACAGTAGGTGCTGAATATTGGCTTGTGTTATCATTACAACTAGTAGCAAGTAGGTAGGCGAGCTAACCCAAGAACCCAGACCTTCTGATTCCTTGGCTAGAACCTGGCAAGTGAGCTCCTGGCCAGACACTGATGGTCGAAAGAGAGCTTGTGAATTATATACCTACGCCACCCCTGTTACCTCACTGCCTCATTGGCCAGATCTGTATCTTGGACCTGTCATCCACACTTCTATACCAGCCCAGGGGCGAGGACATCACGGGCACTTGTGTGACAGCGAGGTATAAAGAACAGTCTGTCTGGGAGCGAAGAGAAGTGGGTCCTAACCCAGTGGGATCACTAAATTGACCTCTTCCACTCTCCTTTGGGCCTCGGGTTCCTCCCCTGTAGGTCAAGGGCTCTACAGATGGTGACTGCCAACGTCTGCGTGTTCTGGAAACTTCTAAGGCATGACCTCAGGGTAATTAGTTTATAGTCTTTAGAGGAGATTCTCCTCTTTAGCTCCTTGCGGGCTCAACTCGCATTCACCACCTGCTGTTTTGGAGGATGTTTCAAAAGAGAAGCAGCAAGGACTTAGGAGAACTTGCGACCTTGCCTTCCTCCCCTCTCCTCCCTCGATGTCCGGACCTAGCTAATCAGAGGAAATACTTTATATTCTCCGTACGAACTGAGAAGACGTCACACCGCCTGAGTTTGAATCCTGGCTCCAACCATCATTGATTAGCTGCAGAAGGGAGCACTTGCCCTTCGGGCCTCAGGTTACTCCTCTGTAAACTCGGGGTAGTAACAGTACCTATATTCCAGAGTTGCAGTAAAGTAATCCACAGAAAACTTTCAACGCTGTGCCGATTCAAAAATACGAGTATGAGGGAGTGCGATCACAGGCCAGAGAGAAAGTGGTGCTGGAGAAGAGACACCACCCGCTTCTGACCTCCGTCCTCCAGGTTCGTTACACGTTTTGCTTGTTTGTTGAGTTGGTGTGCGGGTTCGTGGTGAACCAGCGGCCATACCTGCGTCTTGTGGAGCTCAGCCTGCGTGTCTGAGTTCTGCTTCTGGAGGCTGACACAGGTGTCCTTCAGCTCCTGGTTTTCTTTGCGAAGCTCCTTATTGCGCTGCTCGAGTTCCTCCACCTCACCCTACGAAAGAGCATTCCGTCAATTCGCATTTGACCTTTTGTAGCTCGACGGATAGTCAAGGGCCTCTGGCGGAACGTTCCCACAGGCTGGGATGCTGAGGGTCGGCTGGCTTCCCACTCACCATTAGGACATCTGTGAACCTCGAATGGGAACACCTCCTCAGTTGGGAGGGGAAGGGGGCCGTGTAGGCATGTCTGGATAATTGCAACACGGAGCCCGCCGTTACCAAGAAAGGCAGGCAAACAAAATGAAGACCGTAAAAAGCGAAAAAGTGGCTCATCTTTCTGGGGTGGAGGGTTGGCTCCGACCGCATCCCCGTGTTTGTCTCTGCGTGCCTTTCCCACTGCCATCACTGCTCTCCGTGGCCACTCGGCAAAGGTGACAGGCTGGGCTTCCCTTGGTGGGCTCCTTGGGAATGTGTGAGGGGACGAGGGAATAATGGCAGTGACCCAGCAGGGACTGGGGACCCAGTCAGGAAGCCCAGAGAGAGGGAGATTAAACAAACAGATGTCAAGACCCACTAACAACACGTGTGAATCCGTCTCAAGGCTGGGACAGGATATGGGGTGCGAAGAATCCATATCAATAAAGATGCCATCTCAGTAACTGGTTTATGTTTACGTTCCGCTGACCCCATGGGTGAAGATACGCCTGACCACTCCTCCGCCTGAGTGTGTCCCAGCCCATCCAATGTGACGTCACCAGACTAAGAGATATGGAGACCAACACAAGGACTTGGAGAGGTCTCCCCAGAATTATTAAAAGTCTGGACTAGATCTATTAGGAAAGGTACATGGACTGTAAGGTGCTTGCCCAAGAAACTGCTCAAGAAAGTTTAGGATTATAACCAAGACACATGGGGTTGGAAAGTGGTTAAGGCTTCAGTAAGAACACAAGTTAAATACGTTTCAAGAGTTTATTTTTAAGTGAGAAGCGATTCACTGTAATGACTTTTGAAAATATTTTTTTATGAACCCCAAAATATATTTCTACTTAAAAAAAAAAAAAACGTTAAAAGGGGGAATGACAGAAGAATGTGGATTCTTCTCGCAAATGCTTAGTATCGTTGTTTGTCTCTCCTATTGGACGAGCTTCGGGACAGTAAGTGATTTAAATCATTCTTCCCTGCCCGCCACGGGGCTGGATGGAAAGAGGGCATCCTATGAAATAAGTGGGTGAGTAAATGAATCTAATACTCATGTGTCCCTGGCCCTGGGCCAGAACTAAGAGACACAAAGAATATTTGGTGTGTGCCTCCTCAGAGGAGCAGATACATTTACTGTGGTGCTAAGATGTGATGACAAAAATTAAGCGATTGGAAAAGTGAAGGGAGTAACTGAACGCCAACGGAGTTACAGAAGTTTTAGAGAAAGGAGAAATCACTTCTTGTGATTCTGTTCAATGTTTCTACGTCATTCCTGAGTAGGTTTGAGTGGGTACAGGATACATTTCTCCCAACAGCATCTGTTAAGGCATTCAGTAAAGGCTTATTTTTTTGATTCAAATTCTACCCTATCCTGAAATTACGATTTTTTTTTTTTTAATTAAAGTAGGCTCCACGCTCAACGTGGGGCTTGAACTCCTGACCCTGAGATCAAGAGTCACATGCCCCAGGGGCTCCTGGGTGGCTCAGTCGGTTAAGCCTCCCACTTCGGCTCAGGTCACGATCTCACTGTTTGCGAGTTCGAGCCCCGCGTCGGGCTCTGTGCTGCCGACCGCTCGGAGCCTGGAGCCTGCTTCGGATTCGGTGTCTCTCGCTCTCTCTCTCTCTCTCTGCCCCTCCCCTGCTCACGCTCTGTCTCTATCTCAAAAATAAATAAAACATTAAAAAAAATTAAAAACAACAAAAAAAAAGAGTCACATGCTCCACCAGCTGAGCCAGCCAGGTGTCCTGTGAAATCGCTACTCTCAATGGCGGGAAGGGCTCGAGGTGAGATGTTTACAGACCTGAGTGGTAACAACCAGGATGTCCTCTTCATTTCCTGGACGGAACTGGAAAGGGATACTTGCTCCCCGGACCACGCCGTCCTGATCCACATAGCAGAACTGGTAATACTCATCATCCTTGGGCAGGTAATAAGCTGAAAACGCAACATGATTTTTAATCCAAAATTAGGTCTGGTAAGAAAGCTGAAAATCTGGAAGTCTTTTTATCTGCCCCAGAAAGCTTAGTTAAGCTCAAGGGAATCCGTGTTGGCCGCGGTCTTCAACACCTTTGATCCGGTATTTATTTTCCTTACCTTTGAACTGGACCTCCTGCTGTTTGGCTGAGTCGCTGTTTAGGTCAACGGGCAAAGAAACCCACATGAAGGTGTAATACTCCCGGGTCGTCTTCCAACCCACCTGCAATGACAAAAGGTTCAGCATCTCAAACTGCTCAGGGGCAAAAGGTTCTCGTTCAGCATCTCAAACTGCTCAGGGGAGAGTCCTGATTTGGGCTATGTCTTCTCAAAATACACTTGCTTTTGATTTATGTTGAAAGTAAAATGAATTCTGTATGATAAGATCCACCCACCATTGGATCAGATCTTTTTACTAGTAAGTTTTTTTAATATTTATTTTTGAGAGAGAGAGAGAGTGTGCGAGTGGGGGGGAGGGGCAGAGAGAGAGGGAGACACAGAATCCGAAGCAGGCTCCAGGCTCCAAGCTGTCGGCACAAAGCCCGACGCGGGGCTCGAACCCACGAACCGTGAGATCATGACCTGAGCCCAAGTCGGACGCTTAACCGACTGGGCCACCCAGGCGTCCCCAGATCTTGCTTTTTGACTCATGACAACTATATGTGGTACAAGGTCTGATACAACTAGAAACTGGCCTGCACGCCCGCACAGTCCAGAATACCTATCTCAGAAGGAAATGTAAACCGGCCGTTCCACACCCAGGACAAGAGTTCCAAAAATTATTAACACCAAGTCAGACAGAGAACGGTGAGTGACTGGGGAAAATCTGGGGTTGTGACTCTTGATCCCGCTGTCTTCTTACAACGCTTCGTAGAACTTCTTAATCAGAAAGCCCTTCTGATCTGCCTTCTCCACTGGTCAGTCCTCTCCTGTGTCCAGTCCAGTCTCGTCACCCATACTGACCTGGTTAGACTAGCACATCTTTTAACATGCACTTTTTGAATAATGTGCATGTTGCGGAGTAGAGGGGCCAAAGGGTTCTGAGGTGATGAGGCCCCAGGAAACTGAGCCCAGTCTATAGAATTTTCTTTCTTCAGTGTTTTTCTTAACACGTGCTTAAGGAAGGCCTTTTGGTGCTGCTGGTAGTCATAAAGGCCCCTTCCAGGTACTGAAAGCATTAAGTCATGATATACGGATACTGTAAAATATGCCTCAGAGCAGGAAGCCGGTTAAGTGGAAAATATTCTCAGTAAAGTCGAAGGAGGGTAAAAGATGGCTCAAATCATATCGAGACGGTAAGGGCACACCGGAGAATAGAAAGGGAGCCATTGTGTCTTCAAGGGGAGAACACTCAGCAAATGAGAAGCAAAATTACATCTATTGCCGTATTTTGACCCTGCCTGAGCCCAGTGGGAAGAAAAAGAACTAAAAATAAAATTCCATTTTTATATATGAAGGAATCAGTGCAGGGTTGAAAAGGCGACACTGAACGCTCATCAGAACGTACCAGGGCATGTTTTAGTGTCTCATTAACACGCACCCCATCGCTGGAAGCAGCCCGGAGCCAGCGCGGCCTGTGGTTGGTACAGGAAGCAGGAATTTTATGGAGTCCTCATTCACATCCTGGAGTTTCTTAATGCACTGTGACCAAAATATCTGGGAAGGCCTAAGAATTACTGCGGTCTTGGAACCAGGAGACAACTTCTGGCCGCCTGTGATTTCTGGCCTCGGGTCCCCCACCTGAGTCGCGCTGGTCCGGGCGCGCTTCTCGGACCTGTCCCCTCTCGGAGACCTTGGGCACAGGTAAATGCCCAGGTAAAGGACAGCCCGGAGCACAGGGCCACGCGCTGAAGGCAGGAAAGCTACCACCTGCTTGAGGCTCTATCGGTGTGGGCAGCTTTTGCTTTATTGAGAAGACGAAGCATAGCGGACGCTGAAAACCAGTTCGCGAGCGCCCGCGCCGTGCCAGGAAGGCCCGGGGTCAGGGATGGGGAGGAGCTGAGGACTATGGTCGAGACTACGCCGCAAGAAGGCTCAGTCGGTGGAACATGCGACTCTTGACCCCGAGGTTGTGAGTCTGAGCCCATGCGGCGTGGGGTTTCCTTCAGAAAGACCTCGTTGCAAGAACAAACACCGGGAGGGCTTTCCGAGGGAGAGGTGAGAGATGACACTCTACAGGAAGCTCTTCGCTCTCTAATATATTTTCTGCTGTTCGTGTGAACTCAGCAGAATAGCGCAAAGGTTTAGGCGTCCAACACACTTGTTCCCCACTTACTCACTGGGAGACCTCAGGAAGGTCAGGGTCTTGAGTCTATTCATTTTATTCACCTGTGCACAAGAGGGAACACGCCCACCTGAGGGTGCAGCTGTGCTGTCAGGATCAAAGAGCACACGCACACGCATGCACACGCATGTGCCCCCATGCACGAGACCGCATCAGGGGCCCCTGGGGGGGCTCAGCCGGTGTAGCGCCCAACTTCAGCTCAGGTCATGATCTTGCAGTCTGTGGCTTTGAGCCCCACGTTGGGCTCTGGGCTGACAACTCAAGAGCCTGGAGCCTGCTTCGGATTCTGTGTCTCCCTCTCTCTCTCCCCTCCCCCCTCCCCCCGCTTGTGTGCTCCCTCCCTCTCAAAAATAAATAAACGTAAAAACAAAAAAACCTCATCAGAGACATAGCACACTCTATGTTCTCAAGAAATTTGTGTTCTCCTTATGAGCCTCACAGCTGTCTTTCCAGGGGCGCCTGGGTGGCTCAGTTGGTTAAGCATCTGACTTCAGCTCAGGCCATGATCTCATGGTCTGTGAGTTCGAGTCCCACATCGGGTGAGCTCCACTTCTCTCTCTGCCCCTCATGGGATTCTCTCTCTCTTTCTCTCTCTCTGCCCTCGTTCACTTGCATTCCTGCTCTCTCTCAGTAATAATAAAAAAAAAACCTTTCAGGCTCCTGGGTAGCTGTTCAAATCAACAGCTTTATGAACGATGAATATTAGAAGCCATTCTTTGATTAACCATGCTTTCTTCATGGAGTCATGGCAATACCTCTGAGATGCATGAAGCATTCCAAATATAGATGCATTAAAAATATGCCTTTAAACATTCGTTTTTTAAAAAGCATAAGATTTTCACTTGGCTTATGGTTAAGTCCTCACTGGAAGTTGCTAAGTGCTTGGGAAATATAATCAATCTAAGCAAAACAGAAGTATGACCCTGTTGCAAAAAAAGTTACAGATCGCATTTCAAAGGCTAATTTTTTTTATTGCCGATGTCTGCATTGTCCAGTACGATAGCCACTAGCCACAGGAGGCCATTTAAATTTCAATTAATTAACTTTTTTTTTCAACCTTTTTTTTTTTTTTTTTGGGACAGAGAGAGACAGAGCATGAACGGGGGAGGGGCAGAGTGAGAGGGAGACACAGAATCGGAAACAGGCTCCAGGCTCCGAGCCATCAGCCCAGAGCCCGACGCGGGGCTCGAACTCCCGGACCGCGAGATCGTGACCTGGCTGAAGTCGGACGCTCAACCGACTGTGCCATCCAGGCGCCCCTCAATTAATTAACTTTTAATGAATTCACTAGTCACATCTTAAGTGCTTGACAGCCACATGGGGCTAAAGGTCATTGTCCTAGACGGTGAACGTGTAGCTGAAGGTATAGCTCCCTTGTAGAAAGTTCTACTGGCCAGCTTTGCTACATACAGGGAAGAGAAAAACAACTACTAACTTCTTTTCAAAATGGGAAACACTGATGTGTCAGTTTTCTGAACATCTTGTATTTTTTTTTTTTGAAGTTTATTTATTTATTTTGAGAGAGAGAGAGAGCATAGGGGAAGGAGAAAGAGAGAGAAAGAGAGAGAGAGAGAGAGAGAGAGAGAGACTCCCAAGCAGGCCCTGCACTTTCAGTGTGGAGCCCAACTCGGGGCTCAAACTCACAAACCGTGAGATCATGACCTGAGCTCAAGTCAAGAGTCGGACGCTCAACCAACTAAGCCACGCAGGCGCCTCCAGAACATCCTTGAGCCTAACAGCTCAATATATCCTTCGGTCTCAGGAGGCACCATGATACTTGCCAGGGTCTCTCTGGTTGTCTACTATCCCTGCTTCTAAACACCAGCTTCCATGGCCCCATCAGTTAGCTTGGAATTCCAAACAATTAAGGAAAAGTGGCTCCACGCGGGATGCGAACAAGCGCCAGTTCCTTCCCTGTGTTGTCGAGAAGGATGTCTGATTTCAGGACAAACACTGGCAAACAAGCACATGACATACTGAGATGTCAAAACAAAGGTCACTGACGTTGGAACTCAGCGGTGTAAATTACTTAAAATTTGACCTTTAGCTCCTGTCTCTGGATATAATAGGAAGATCTGTCATTATGATGTGTGTGTGTGTGTATGTGTGTGTGTGTGTGTGTGTGTGTGTGTGATGTGAGAGACAGAGATACAGATGGGGGTGGGGAGAATGGGAGGCAGAGAGTGAGTGGACTATAATAAAAAAGTACCACTTCTGTACTTGAACCCGCAGGGTAATTAGACACTAGAAGAGGTCCCTGAGGGACCTCAGAAAAATTCCTCTCCCTGGAAATCTTTACAAAGAAGCAAGACGTATTTCTTCAGGAACAAACTTCTCGGGTGCAGGATGTCAAACCGGGTAACTTCTCAACAACCTTTTCAGATCCGTAATACTCATATTAAAACACTCTACTAAGTTGGAAAGCAATATTTAAGGTCACGGAAATTACGTAAGGGGCCACTCATCCCAGTCAACTCACAGGTGGACATTTCAAAATAGGATTAATTTTAAAACATTTACATTTGGGGGCGCCTGGGTTGGTCAGTCGGTTAAGCGTCAGACTTCGGCTCAGGTCATGATCTCACGATCCATGACTTTGAGCCCCACGTTGGGCTCTGAGCTGTCAGCACAGATCCTTTTCTGTCCCTCTCTCTCTCTGTCCCTCTCTCTCTCTCTCTCTCAAAAACAAATAAACATTTAAAAATAAATCAAGGGGCGCCTGGGTGGCTCAGTCGGTTAAGCGTTCGACGTCAGCTCAGGTCACGATCTCGCCGTCCGTGAGTTCGAGCCCCGCCTCGGGCTCTGGGCTGATGGCTCAGAGCCTGGAGCCTGCTTCCGATTCTGTGTCTCCCTCTCTCTCTCTGCCCCTCCCCCGTTCATGCTCTGTCTCTCTCTGTCTCAAAAATAAATAAAAACGTTAAAAAAAAAATTAAAAAAAATAAAAATAAATCAATAAAACATTTACATTTGGTTTTTGAGCACTTACTCTAAAGATGCCAATCCAATCCTTTCGACGGGGAATGAACTGTTGGGTGAGTGTATAATAGCATGTGACGTCCCCTCCAGGGACGTAGAACTTCTCCACGCTGTTAAAGATGACCTGAGAGAAATGACAATGATCCAGCAAGACAGCGGATGTGGGGGGATCTTCTACGGTTTCTTCCATGGTGGGCGTCCTGTTATGAGACAGGGGATAGAATACGGCTCAGAAACGGCTGTCTGAAATTTGTGAGAGATTTCTAGGAACATTCCATTCGAGGCAAGTCAGGAAAAGCAAAAGCCTGACAAGGGCTGAGATCATACAACTTGTTTTCTGTTTCACTTTGAGCCATTTTGCATTCAGAGCTTCCTATGCTAGAACTTCGTATGAATGTCTTTGATCTCCACCACCCTCACATACCTTTATTCCCCGCTCGTAGCTAGCTTGTTCTATTTTTTTTTTTTTTAATTTTTACTTATTTTTGAGTGACAGAGAGCATGAGCGGTGGAGAGACAGAGGGAGGGAGCGAGACCCAGAATGTGAAGCAGGCTGGAGGCGCTGAGCTGGGAGCACAGAGCCCGATGCGGGGCTTGAACCCCCAAACTACGAGATCATGACCTGAGCCGAAGTCAGATGCTCAGCCGACTGAGCCACCCAGGTGCCCCTAGCTTGTTCTACTTCTAAATGCCTTAAATAAGTAAGGCAGCCTAGAGGAAAATAACCTGAGCTGGGAACTATAAGACCTAGAGTTTAGATTTTTCATCGCAGCAAGTCCCGTGACTTCCAGAATGTCGGTTTCTCAAGCTGTCAGCTTCTCCGTTCGGTTGCATTTATCCTATAATTAGTGAGTCTTTGCATGTATTCACTCTGCTAGGAGCTGGGCAGAGGTGCAGGAAGAAAGATAGGGTTGAGAGCAGGGGGTTATTTGACATGCAAGGGGACAAGCATGGGTTCTGAAATGAAGTTCAAATTCCAGCCTCGCCACCTATTAAATGCGTGAGCTTGAGCAATTCACTTCACCAGCTGGGCCCTAGGCCTGTTTCCTCACCTGTAAAACGGAGCTAATAACATCTACCTCACTGCCAAAGGGACAGAATCCGTGCAAAATGCTCTTGGGTTCAAAAGAGGGAGATAAATAAACTTAACATTTTTGTTTAATGTTTATTTATTTTTGAGGGGGGGGGAGAGAGAATGAGTGGGGGAGGGGTGGGGGGGGGTTGTCAGAATCAGAAGCAGGCTCCAGGCTCTGAGCTGTCAGCACAGAGCCCGACGCAAGGCTCAAACTTGTGAATGAGATCATGACCTGAGCTGAAGTCGGACACTTAACCAACTGAGCCACCCAGATTCCCCAGGAGATAAATAAACTTAAAAAAAAAAAAAGAAAAAAAAAAAAAAAAGGGACGGGGTGCCTGGGTGGCTCAGTTGGTGAAACATCTGACTCTCGATCACGATCGGCTCAGGTCACGATCTCATGGTTCGTGAGATCAAGCCCCGCATCAGGCTCTGTGCTGACAGTGTGGGGCCTGCTTGGGATTCTCTTCCTCCTACGCGTGCACACTCTCTATCTCAAAATAAATAAACTCAAAGCAAAACAAAACCAAACCCCACCCAAGTTATCTTAAAACAACAACAACAGGGGCGCCTGGGTGGCTTGTCGGTTAAGCGTCCGACTTCGGCTCGGGTCATGATCTCACAGTCGGTGGGTTCGAGCCCCGCGTCGGGCTCTGTGCTGACAGCTCGGAGCCCGGAGCCTGCTTCCGATTCTGTGTCTCCCTCTCTCTCTGGCCCTCCCGTGCCCATGTTCTGTCTCTCTCTGTCGCAAAAATAAATAAAAACATTAAAACAACAACAACAAAAAACAAGAGGGAGAGATGCCAATGGTTAGAGAGGAGAAGAAAGGCTTTGAGGAGTGAGCAGAGTCCTGGATGATCCCTCAAGGAAGATGAACGTTTTGACAAGAGGGTTTGGGGGTAAGAAAACTCCAGGTAAGTGAAATGGCACGCATAAAAGCAACGAAACAGAGGAAGGCTGCCCCCGTTTGGAGGACGGCAAGCGAGTTGGATCCCTATCTATAAAATTGGGGATAAAACCTGTAGATCACCTTCGCAGGTCACGGTACAGATAAAGATGTACTCAAGGATTGGAAAGTATTTGGGAAGTAAAACAGTATATAAAAGAAACAGAGTCTTTTGAATTGTTGAGACCGGCTATTTCCTGCCTCTCAAAAAGTCGCCTGCTCTTTCTTCTAAATGCCACCCTGGTCTAACATTTAGTGAGTCTACCCATGGTCCTCAACCCAGGGTTTCACTGGGCAATGGAAACATATTCAGCTGTACACAGCACATGAAGGAGAGCTGAATCCACGGGAATGCAATACCTTACAAATTTGGCTGCTGGAACATGCTGGAAGATTGTATACACTCAACTTCTTTTTATTTATTTTAGTGTTTGTTCTTGAGAGAGAAAGAGAGAGAGCGCGCACGTGCAGGGGAGGGGCAGAGAGAGAGAGAGACAGAGACAGAGACAGAGACACAGAAACCAAAGCAGGCTCCAGGCTCTGAGAGGTCAGCACAGAGCCTGACGCGGGGCTTGAACTCACAGACCATGAGATCACGACCTGAGCCGAAGTCGGACGCTTAACTGACTGAGCCACCCAGGCGCCCCATATACGCACAATTTGTAAAAATAAGTAAAATAACCAAAAAAACATAGCTCTTCTAGCCCTGCCTGACCCTATTTATTTCCTGGTTTTATTCTGGCCTCTAAGCAACGAGGCCCCTTCTTTCAACTCCTCCAGTAGGCAATTTTTCACAGAGAAGGCGAGAGGACTTCGATGGCACTGAACTGCCTAGCCTTGGGATTGAGCTAAGGAACTGAGACATGTATTGGCTTTCTGGTTTGTGACACAGTTTAGCCACATCCGCAACCTCAAACCTCAGATCAGTGTTTCTGAGGAAGGGGGAGGTCACGTCCCCGTCTAGGTCAGAACCGGTTCCTTTACGATAAGCGGCTGCCTGTGTGATCTCTTGGGTGCTACGGGAGGGTGGCCACGGAGGGCTTCTCTCTGCTTGTGGACCTCTCTCTTTCCTAGGGGTCTCGAGTCATACTGAGGTCAGCATATTCCCTCTGTCCTCGGCCTGGAACGTTTATCTGAGCTTGTAAAACGACCTAATCTGTGATCTGTGGATCATAAAGAACACGCGGGTTAAGGGTGGCTTCAGGGCCTGTCTCTCAATTAACCTGAGCCCCCAACTCCCTCTTCTTTTACTTCCTAACACTATCACCCCAATGTACATCACATAATGCCTAGCCCATAGCAATTGCTGATTAAGTATTCACTGAATAAATGAAATGCATGAGATTCACCAAAAAATGAAAGGAAGGCGCTTTGTAGGCAAACAATGGTGTGAATGACGATGCGGCTCATTTTTTTGAGGCCCTGCTCTTAATTTTGTTGGAGACCCTCAGAGAGGCTGCTGTTTCTCAGCTTTCCCTTTTCTGAAACAGGGTGAAGAGATGATTATCTCCAAGTGCTATGTCGATTCTCGGTATGGCTGGTTCAGCTGGCCTAGCTGGTTCAAGAGCCAAAAAAAACAAAAGGCACAGATTTGATTTCCTTCAGGACCCATAAAATTCACACTCCATTACCCACCTTCTGCACGCTCAAACTCTGGCAAGCTGTTTTGCAAATGGATGTTACTCTGAAAGGCCAGACCAGCCAAGGGTAAGAGGGCTTCCTGCGATCTCTTTCTTTACTCGAGAAAACAATCAATCGATGAGCTCGTGAACAGAACACTGAAGAAAGGACAGCGCGCGCACGCACACACACACACACACACACACACGAGCTCACGTTCTGAGGCTTGAGCGTACAGCCGGTGGAAACTCTCTCTTAACATTCATCTGAACATCTAATCATCTGCCTGCAAAAGGCCAACAGTCTTGGTTCCTTGCTTATCAAAAATGTAAGACCCCGTGAAGTTTCCCATTTCAGAGAGCTCATCACCTTCCCAAGACGACTCAGAGGGCACCTATGGCTCTCTAGGCATCTGGAACTCAGTTGTTCTCGAAACAGAAAACTCTCCTCCACCGAGACTGAGAAAGGGGTTGAGGAGGCAGGCAGACTGGAGAACAGCAATGGCTCTGTTGAGGCCAAAGCTGAGGACAGAAAAGGCCATGGGTAAATCTAGAGCATAACCATGCCAATCTGAACTGGGTCGGTAAAGAGGTCGCTCATTGAATTTTTCCTGGAAGGAAGGTATCTACCACTAATTTTTAAGGTCAGTGATTCTTTTTTTTTTTTTTAAGTTTATTTTGAGAGAGACAGAGACAGTGCGAGCAGGGGAGGAGCAGAGAGAGGGAAAGAGAGAATCTTAAGCAGGCTCTGCAGTGTCAGCACAGAGCCTGATGCCGGGGTCGAACCCACGAACCATGAGATCATGACCTGAGAGCTGGATGCTCAACCAACTGAGCCACCAAGGGGCCCCAAAGTCAGTGATCCTTGAACCCTTCCTCCAGCCTCCCCCCCCCCCCCCCCCCCGTGATTAAGTTCCCTGGGAGAAATGGGCTCTGATAATGGCTAGGGAAATTACCTTTCTGACAAAGTAGTCCAGAAATGACTGTTTATAGAAGGGGCAGAGAGGATATGGAAGGAAAAGTGGAAGGATTTAAGCATCAACTTCCCCTTCTTTTTTTTTTTTTATTAAAAAAATTTTTTTTAAGTTTATTTATTTTGAGAGAGAGAGAGAGAGAGAGAGAGAGAGAGGGTGTGAGTGGAGGAGGGGCAGAGAGAGAGGGAGACACAGAATCTGAAGCAGGCTCCGGGCTCTGAGCTGTCAGCACAGAACCCAACACAGGGCTCGAACTCATGAACTGTGAGATCATGACCTGAGCCGAAGTCAGACGCTCAACCGACTGAGCCACCCAGGCGCCCCCGACTTCCCCTTCCTTAACCACTCTTCCCCCATAGAACCACCATCATGTCTAATGATGTCCACCGTCATTTCTAATTCTGATCATATCCAGGGAGGGAAGGAGAAAAAAAACCAAACAAACATAAAAGTTAAACGTAGAAGCCTGGGGGCGCCTGGGTGGCTCAGATGGTTAAACATCCAACTCTGGATTTCAGCTCAGGCTGTGATCTTGTGGTTTTTGAGTTTGAGCCCCACCCCCATCAGGCTCTGGGGTGACAGCGAGAAACCTACTTGGGATTCTCTGTCTCTCCCTCTCTGTCTGCCCTTCCCCAGCTCGTTCTCTGTCAACGTAAACAAATAAACAAACAAAAATGTAGAAGCCTGGAGAGCTACTGAGTCATGAAAACGCAGTGGGATGAAATTAGGTCCCCTAGAAATCACGGGCTGGTATTCCACTTAACTCCTTCTTCCTACCCTCACACCAAAGACTAGCCACATAAGGAGTGACCAAGGCCAAGAAGGGATGTCTACAAGCAAACGGTCGAGTATGGGAAGATAACGCAGAGATTCAACAAACCGTCAGAGGCACTTTACTTGGACTGTGATTTTTCAGCTCAGTTTCCGAAAGGATTAGGGTTCTCAGAGGATGTATGCAATAACAGGCAATGTATTTTCAAATGAGTCCCCTGAACTGGCTTCTGGCTTCTAAGAAAACCTGACACATTTTCATCTAATGAGCTTTTCAAGCCTAATCTACTACTCCCAGGACCGTTCCATGAGGGCATAGATTCTGTTGTGCTCTCCTGAAAAGGAACAGCTAATTCTACTTCGGCTCTCTCTGAGTGAATTCATAAAGGACACGGATATGCTTTTTAGCAGAAAAATCTAAAAATACTGCAAAGCTTCCTGGTTCAGATTCTAACAATGCAAATACTCAACCAAACCAACTCACCAGTTTTTCTAAAGATTCTCCCCGTGTATGCCTAACCAGGAAGAAGAAATAATCTTAAAAATAAAAATAACTAAAAAAAAAAATAACAGAAGTTCTGTCATAGAGTATGCCCAACATTTTTGCATCAGCCTTTCATACCAGTGGGCACATGTTTAGAGAAATAAAGACTATCAGTAGTGTCTCTGGATTAGTGCCCAGAAGGAAACCAAATGTTTCCACAGCGAAGAGAGAAATGCAAACCAATTCTTCATTTGGGAACAGTAAAAACAAAGATAAGCAAAAAAACCAAACCACATTTACTCTAATTCCTTCATTCTGCTTATGCAACTTTCTAAACTAGTGGCAATTAGCAAAATGCATGAACGGATTTGAATCCCACTCCTCCCAGGCCCAAGAAGAGAGACGTACTCAAAACTACCCTTAGAGAACATGGACAGCGGCCACTCTGGGTGTAAGGATGGCCATGAGCAAAAGCAAAGACACACAGTCACTGGTCTTCAAACTATTGAGCCACTTGTTGGAATCCAAAATTTCCAAGTTCAGGGGCACCTGGGTGGCTCCACTGGTTAAGCATCTGACTCTTGACTTCGGCTCAGGTCATGATCTCATGGGGTTCCTGAGTTTGAGCCCCATGTCAGGCTCTACGCTGACAGCACGGAGCCTGCTTCGGATCTTCTGTCTGTCTGTCTCTGCCCCCTGCCCACTTGCACTCTCTCTCTCTCAAAATAAACAAACTTAAAAACAAAAAAGACTATTAAAAAAACAAAACAAAATTTCCAAGATCATTCTAGTTCTTTTTTTTTTTTTTTTTAAGTTCGTTTATTTTGAGAGAGAGAGAGAGAGAGAAAAAGAGAGGACACACACATGTGTGCACCAGCAGGGGAGGGGCGGAAAGGAGAGACAGAATCCCAAGCAGGCTCCCGGCCAGCAGCACGGATCCCTATTCAGGGCTCGCGCTCATGAACCCTGAGATCAAGACCTGAGCCGAGATCAAGAGGCGGGCGCTTAACCGACTGAGCCACCCAGGCGCCCCCCATTCTAGTTCTTTACCTAAAATCTTTCAGAGTACCTTAGAAAACTTGTGGACCTCCAGGAGGCTTTTAATATTCCCCATTAACAACGGTTGGGATTGGCTGCCCAGCTTGTGCTAAGCAGGCCCTCCGCCACACCCCACACCAGCAGAGGCAACGGTACCAGGGAAGAAAAGAAAAATCGTTCTGGGACAGGAGATGCAGGCAACCAGAAGAAACGGTTTGAGAGGCTCAAAGCCGTGTCCTCCACCTCTAACTTAACGAGATGATACACTTTTTCCTTGAAAGGGGTGACCGTGCTGACCCCTGAAATGACATGGGTGGGGACAGCATTTCAAGTGTAGTGGGAAGGGAGCGAGGCTAGGAGCCAAGGGGCCTGGGTTCCTGTCCTAGCTCTGCGATCTTTAAATTTTTTTTTTCAACGTTTATTTATTTTTGGGATAGAGAGAGACAGAGCATGAATGGGGGAGGGGCAGAGAGAGAGGGAGACACAGAATGGGAAACAGGCTGCAGGCTCCAAGCCATCAGCCCAGAGCCTGACGCGGGGCTCGAACTCACGGACCGCGAGATCGTGACCTGGCTGAAGTCGGACGCTTAACCGACTGCGCCACCCAGGCGCCCCTGCTCTGCGATCTTAACCAACTCACTCTCCCTCCTTTTAGGCCTCAGGATCCTCATCAGTAAAACGCATGGATCAGGCTAGAAAATCTCTAAGAAACTTCCCAGCGATCATGGTGATCCTAAGTGAAAGAAAAAGAAAGCGAAAGAGGTCATCTACCCGGCCTCTCTTGTCATCCAAGGAAAGAAGGAACCATGGTATGATATCGACAAGCACAAAGTTTTTAAAGAGCCCTGGATGTACCACCTGACTTGAAAGATAATACAGCTTCTCGACACTATGTAACTCTCACTGTCTCTCTCGGGGTCCTTTCCACTCCACAGCTGTCATACCTGCTCAAGGGTCGAGTTTCAGGTTAGAGGCCCTTTGAAAATACCCGTGAAAGTGAGTCACCTGGATAGTTCCTAGTCAGGTACTCTCCGTAATCTACAAAGACCGACTGCATTAAAAGTCTTTTGCTTGAAACGGTTTTTGCCAACAGGGGAAGTTAAGTTATAATACATAGCATCTGTGTTATTCTACTCAGCTCCAGCAAAGGCCACTTGTTGGCTTGCATCAGGAACAAAGAATCCAAGTGATCCGGAAAAGTTAACACGCCTGGGAGGGGTTGAAATCCTAACGGGGAACATTAGCACCTACACTGAATTGGGGTGATGGTAGCGGTGAGGAGGGGCTACAGGAGATCAACCGTAAAAAAACAGGTCACTACGCTCTTTCTTCTCGGCTGCCTAGAATATCTCCAATTACAGAAGGCCTCATCTGAAGGAAAGGGGCTTTGGGGATCACGGACAGGGAAACTGAGACCCAAAGAGAAAGTAACTTGCCTAGGGTGACCGGGCAGAGCGCCGCCGCCTCGAAGTAAACAGCGATGCTGATGTCGTCAAGGATAGGGATTAAGGAACTGCCAAGACCTCAGCCCACTGGGGGGTGGGGGGTGGGGTAGATGACGCTGTGACGTCAAGACCCTGACTCGCCGTCAGAGGGGTCCCTTCTGCTCAAGGAGCCTGCCACCCGGCCACAAGCACTGAAGCTCGGCCCTCCTCGGGAGAAAACTGCCCCTCAACCCTCCAAGGCCACGGGAGGGGCTCCAGGGGCTCCATGACGCCACTCACACTTACTGTCACCCTAGAAAGATGGAAGCTGGTGAAAACCGAAACTAGCCACATCTCTGCCTGCCCAAGGTGCCTCCTCAGGAGTGGAAGTCTGAATTTGGGGAACCCGAAGGCCCAACTGCCCCTAATTGCCCTCCTTTCACTCCAGGGACTCACCGGGGGTAGCAGCCGGCGTCGGCACAACAGCAACAGGGCAGGGCAAGGGACAGGGGCGGGGCTAAAAACTCCTGGGACGGCAGATCCCGTCTGATCCCGCCCACCACGTCACAACGGCTACCAAGCTCCGCCCTCGCCGCGATGTTTGCTGGGACTTGTAGTGCTCAGGTGACTGAGCCCCCGGGGCGCTCTGCGGCTCTTTGTGCTTTTCGCCCATCCCAAACAGCATTCTCACCCCAAGGAGCCTATTTTTCCCTTAGAATGAGCTGTTTACTTACCTTTAAAAAAAAAGCCCAAAACTTTACTTCTTCCAGTCCTGAACGAGAAAGGGCCATCGAGAAGTCATCTTCATTTTTCTCCTGCCCCCACATCCCACTTCCCTAAGAGTCTTACAGATGAGACCCCCTTTGGCATTTAATCATGCCTCCCGCCTGCCCCTAAATAAAGGAGATCCAGCAATCTCCCTATGTGCCCCACTTCCTGTGTCTCATCATTCCCTTTCTATAATGAAATTATTTTTTAGTGTTAACTCTGTCAGGGTAGTTCTTACTAAGCATAAACTCAGAATCCTGCAAAGTCAACTTGGAAATTCTCACCCTTGATAGCTGATCGACGGCCTGCCTTCAGCAAGAATTCTGCTAAGGCACTTCAACAGGAATCGCCTCCTACCCTTGATGTCTCCCTTTAGTAATTTTTCATGCACTTGTCCTTATCGTATGTGGAATTGAGCACCATATGTCTCCTCTATTGTAACGGTCCCTGTGGCAATAGTCCTGGATAATGTCTCTCTTACGGGTTTAACAAATGTCAGAATAATTATTTCTTTAACGCTGCACATACTTTTCTATGGACAGGTAAATTGAGAAGTGCCTCTTCTATAAGGAGTAGCATCCATCTAAATCTGGACAGAAACTTTTCTGTGCAGTCTAACGCGGGGGGATTTATGCCCCTGAAGCCACTTTACATTTCAGGTAGGGGCATGAACATTCCTTATTCTGTCTTCTCTCAAGACTGGTGGCATTCAACCGAGATGAATGCATGGTGGGGAATAATGAGTAAATCAGGGACTGGGGCTTCTTTTGAAAGTTCAAATCACCTTCTGAGTGACCAAAATTATGCTTTTCCATTTTTTTTTTAACGTTTATTTATTTTTGAGACAGAGAGAGACAGAGCATGAACAGGGGAGGGTCAGCGAGAGGGAGACACAGAATCTGAAACAGGCTCCGGGCTCTGAGCTGTCAGCACAGGGGCCCGATGCGGGGCTCGAACTCACGGACCGTGAGATCGTGACCTGAGCCAAAGTCGGCGCTCAACCGACTGAGCCACCCAGGCGCCCCTGCCTTTCCATTTTAAACTCTGCCTACAGGGATAAGTGCCCTCAGTATCCTGGATACATCTCCCTTAATTTTACTTAGTGGCTTTCTAAAAAGCCCTTGGAACTGAAATCTCCTACCCCTACATACCTTAATGTCTATATTAACACAACTATTTCGTGACACTCTTGTGGGGAGGTTAAAAATGCAAATGAATCCATTGTGCATTTTAGGAACTGCCTAAAAGAACCACTGATTCTTTAAGAGAAAGCATCTCATGATGATAGACTCTAAGAGCCCTTGGCCTCAAAATCCTCGCTTGGCTGTGTCCACCCATACTAAACTATGATATCATGACCCTTACCCTACCCTAATCAACTTTTGCCTCTATCTTTGCATTGAGAAATCCACCCACCCCTTCCCCAAACCAACTTCAGAGTCTCAATAAACACCACTGTTTTGTCCTTCTGCCTCTGTGCTGCGGCTACAACTTTGGCAAGAAAGTATCCTTGTGGGGTGCCTGAGTGGCTCAGTCAGTTAAGCGTCTGACTCTTGATTCCGCTGAGGTCTTGAGCTCAGGGTTGTGAGTTCAAGCCCCACATAGGGCCCTGTGCTGGGCAAAAAGCCTACTTAAAAGAAAAAAAAAAAAAAAAAAAAGACCGTCTTCTTCCTCAGTAAGGTAAGAATGATCTCAGTTTTGTCTTATCAACAGGTTGTTTTGTTGACATTTTGGGAAGCTAAGTTCGATAGCGTGGAATAAAAAACATTGATTAGTTCGTGATTTATTTCCAATAGAAGTGTCAAGGGAAGGCTGCAAGTGGAACCCTTTATAACTGGATATTGAAGGAATGGGAATCAATATTCAGACCTACAGAGAAAATCCTCCTCTCGTATCTTCAAGTGTTAGGAATGGAGACGAAGACTGGGGATGGGGGTAGTTACTCTGCGTGACACAGTGGGTTTTCTCATTGAATCCTTACAAGGGAAGAACTTTTTATTATACCCTTTTCACAGATGAGACAGTTGAGGCTTCGAGACGTAAAGTTACTTGTGCAAGCTCACCCAGATAGTAAGTGCCATCAGAAGACTTTGAACTGAGCATTCTGACTCAAATAAATGACTGTGCTCTTTTTTTTTTTTTAATTTTTTTTTCAACGTTTATTTATCTTTGGGACACAGAGAGACAGAGCATGAACGGGGGAGGGGCAGAGAGAGAGGGAGACACAGAATTGGAAACAGGCTCCAGGCTCTGAGCCATCAGCCCAGAGCCTGACGCGGGGCTCGAACTCCCGGACCCGCGAGATCGTGACCTGGCTGAAGTCAGACGCTTCACCGACTGCGCCACCCAGGCGCCCCGACTGTGCTCTTAATCATGACTCTCACCATATTTATTCTTCATGAGAGGTCGGTAATCCATAAGGGCAGACAAATGGATAAATGAGTATGATACCCCATGGTAGTGGCTTTAGAAGAGGAATTTACATAGTGCTAAGGTAGCATAGAATTCATTTTTCCTAGGGGCAAGAAAGAAGGTTTCATAGAAAAAGTGGTAAAGAAAAAATTATTCTGACGCCTGTTAAAACAGAAAGGAAAACCTTATTTGGGACGGTTGTAATAGGAGCATTTCAAACAGAGAGAGATTGTACCCAGTTCCAAAAACAGTAAGGACAAGTGGGGATTTACAGCCAATCAAGCAGAATGAGGGAGTCAGTGGTGGAAAATTACTAAGAGGAGAAGACATCAAGAACGGGGGGTTCTTGCTAAACTGATTTAATAGGATTCTTGCTGAAGGCAGGCTAGGGATTGATCAGATAGGAAGAGTAAGGATTCTCTCTAAGCTGATTTAAGATTTTTGCTGAAACCGGACTTGAAAGAGGACCTCAACTACCTCCATTTTGACCTCAGTCTGTACTTTCTAAGTAAAGTTTTCTTTTTCCTGCTTATCTCTTAATTCGGGCAAAAGAACCCGCAGGCAAATCATCGTGATGGGAACCAAAACTATCCCCTCAAGCAACAACGACTGCCCTGAGCCAGCAAGACCCCACGTGACCTCAAGACAACAATGACCTGACCTTCGCTTTCCACCTGCAGTACTCTCTGACCTCTGTCCCACATTTTCCTTACAAAACCCAGGAGTATTTTCGGCACTTTGGAGATTGTATTTCAGAGGGTCCACTGTCTTCCCGGTGTTGCCCTTCCCTGAAATAAATTCCTTTCTTGTTCCGCCACCTGTCTTTGCATTTTGTCAGTGGTGAGTGGCTGAACCTGGTCTGTTTGCCCCCCCCCACCCCCTCACCCCCTCACTCAGAGCCAGGTGCCCTGGCACCCCTGCACCCCAGCTGTGGACTTGGCAAAGGCAGACGTAGAAGCCCAAGGTTGAAGCCTAGTCAAGAGGGCTCAGAGGAGCCCAACCAAAGTTTGGTCAAAGAGTCCTGGTCAAAGGTGACATTTGATTTATTTTGAATAACAAGCTTGGCCCGCAGGAAAAGGGATGGAGGAGAAACGACGTGGAGAGAGGGAATAGTCCTCCCCAGTAGTGCTCTCCAGTAGGATTCTCCGCAGCGAAGGCAGTGCTCAGTAACTGTGCTGACCGCATGTAGCTGTCGAGCACCTAAAATGTGGCTAGTGCACCGGGGAACTGGGTTTTATATGGAGTATTTACTTATTTATTTGGAGAAAATAAAATTTAATAGCATATGCAGGTACCTATGGGGAACCCACGCAGACATGGAAATTCCCTATCAAATTGAAATTTAAATAGATATGTGTCAGCACTGTCCTGGCTGGTGCAAAGCTACAGTATCCGGGCGACAGGGGTGTGGACTATGGGAAGGAGAGGCAGGAGGCAGCCTACAAGATGTCCAAGCAGCGGCTCACTTTTACCCCTGCGCTCGCCCCAGCCCTGCCCAGCTCTATCCCGTGGCAATGACTCTGGCGTTTAGACTCTCCACTCCCTGGAAAAAGACAGTGAGAGGAATTTTATCCCTCGGAGCTCGCCGTCTCTGTAACCACCTAAGACTCTGCAATTGGATGCCTTGCAGAGTACAGAGAGTTTCTTTTTTAATTTTAACTTTATTTTTTAAAATTTACATCCAAATTAGTCAGCATACAGTGCAACAATGATTTCAGGAGTAGATTCCTTAGTGCCTCTTCCCCATTTAGCCCATGCCCCCTCCCACAACCCCTCCAGCAACCCTCAGTTTATTCTCCATATTTATGAGTCTCTTCTGTTTTGTCCCCCTCCCTGTTTTTATATTATTTTTGCTTCCCTTCCCTTATGTTCATCTGTTTTGTCTCTTAAAGTCCTCATATGAGTGAAGTCATATGATATTTGTCTTTCTCTGACTGACTAATTTCACTTAGCATAATACCCTCCAGTTCCATCCACACAGTTGCAAATGGCAAGATTTCATTCTTTTTGGTTGCCAAGTAATACTCCATTGTACAGATAGACCACATCTTCTTTATCCATTCATCCATCGATGGACATTTGGGCTCTTTCCATACTTTGGCTATCGTTGATAGTGCTGCTATAAACATGGGGATGCATGTGTCCCTTCGAAACAGCACCTGTATCCCTTGGATAAATGCCTAGTAGTGCAATTGCTGGGTCGTAGGGTAGTTCTCTTTTTAGTTTTTTGAGGAACCTCCATACTGTTTTCCAGAGTGGCTGCACCAGCTTGCATTCCCAAGTACAGAGAGTTTCTACGCCCGGCTTTGAGAAAGAGAAGAATTGAATAACCGATGGCAAGAAGGAGACTACTAATTAGGTTGGGATACCATTAGGCTTTCAACGAATGCAGGTTGGGTGTGCTGCTTTGTTGTTTTTTTTTTAATTTTTTTTTAACGTTTATTCATTTTTGAGAGACAGAGAGAGAGCATGAGCGAGGAAGGGGCAGAGAGAGAGGGAGACACAGAATCCGAAGCAGGCTCGGGGCTCCAAGCTGTCAGCGCAGAGCCCGATGCGGGGCTCGAACTCACGAACTGCAAGATGATGACCTGAGCCGAAGTTGGACGCTCAACCGACTGAGCCACCCAGGCACCCCGGGTGTGCTGTTTTATAAACTTTTGGAGAAACAGGAGCCAGGTATGCCTCACGTGAACCCTGTGTTTCTAGAATGTGTGGGCAAACCAAATCACCTATTGAACATTTCAGGGGATATTGTATGGTCCCTGTAAGAATTTGGGGGGCATATCTTTGTTTTAAAAAGTTACATTAAATAAACTAAAAAGAAAGAGACATTTCATAATCCTACACATATTTTCAAGACTGTTGTCTGTAGAGAAAAATCTCTCTGTTGGACACCCTTCCCTGAATTAGCCAATTTGAACTGATTCTATGGGAAGTATTTTACAACTCCGTAAATTGTAGGTAACTGATTGGCAAGGAATTTCTGTCTGATCTGATAGAGGTTGGACTATTTTGCCTCCTTTCCTTGTGGAAGAAAAAGCAGTTTTGCGTCCATTTGCAATTTCTTTCAACGTTCTTTTTTTTTTTAATTTTTTTTTCAACGTTTATTTATTTTTGGGACAGAGAGAGACACAGCATGAACGGGGGAGGGGCAGAGAGAGAGGGAGACACAGAATCGGAAACAGGCTCCAGGCTCTGAGCCATCAGCCCAGAGCCCGACGCGGGGCTCGAACTCACGGACCGCGAGATCGTGACCTGGCTGAAGCCGGACACTTAACCGACTGCGCCACCCAGGCGCCCCACAACGTTCTTTTTTATCAGACAAATTGTGCCGCTTTTTTGGAACCAGCTGAATCATCTGACTGACTGGCTCGCTACTGAGTTACATAAAATCTTTAACATGCGTTCATTTTTATATCTGTAGGAGAGTCATGCTTTTCCTTTCCTTAGAAAATTCTCTTAACATTTCTTTCAGTTTTTTATGCATACAAATGCACGTTTGACACGAGTATAGTCATAGCCTTTGCAATTTTTTGTTGTTGTTGCTTACTACTGTTGGGTTAAACACCATTAAAAAAATTTTTTTTTAATGTTTATTTATTTTTGAGGGAGAGAGAGACAGAGTGTGAGCAGGGGAGGGTCAGAGAGAGAGGGAGAGACAGAATCCGAAACAGGGTCCAGGCTCCGAGCTGTCAGCACAGAGACCAACGTGGGGCTCAAACTCACAAGCCGTGAGAGATCATGATCCGAGCCGAAGTCAGATGTTCAATCGACTGAGCCACCCAGGCGCCCCCAAACACCGTTTTATATTGCTATACACCATATGATTATTGGTTTCCTTTTTGTTGTAATAAGTGATTCTACCATAATTTACTTCACCATTCTATACTCATTGAATATTTAAGTCAATCATTAAACAATTTTGTAAAAAGCAAAGATTCAAGGGGCACCTGGGTGGCTCAGTCGGTTAAGTGTCAGGTCACGTTCTCCTGGTCCGTGAGTTTGAGCCCCGAGTCAGGCTCTGTGCTGACGCCTCGGAGCCTGGAGCCTGCTTTGGATTCTGGGTCCCCCTCTCTCGCTGCCCCTCCCTTGCTCATGCTCTGTGTGTGTGTGTGTGTGTGTGTGTGTGTGTGTCTCTCTCTCTCTCTCTCAAAAATAAATACACATTAAAAAATTTTTTTTAATTAAAAAATAAATAAAAAGCAAAGATTCTGTGTGACCATAACTGCTTGTAAGTCCCACTACATTTTTCTGGGCCTCGATTTCCTCTTCTAATTCTTTTTTTTTTTTTTAAGTGTATTTTATTTATTTATTTTGAGAGAGAGAGAGAGAGCAAGCAGAGGAGGGGCAGAGAAAGGGAGAGAGAGAATCCTAAGCAGGCTCTGCACTGCCAGCACAGAGCCCGACGCGGGGCTCGGTCTCATGAACCATGAGATCGTGACCTGAGCCGAAACCAAGAGTCAGATGCTTAACGGACTAAGCCCCCCCCACCCCGGACGCCTTTCAATTTCGTCTTCTAAACACAAGAGAAATACCGGGTGGCCTGTAAGATCTCTTCTGATTGAAAAAGAACTCTGATTCTGTGACTCTCAGACCTTGCAGACTTAAAGCAAAAAAAAAAACCAAAACAGAACCCAAACCAAAACCTGCGGTATGAGAAAAAAAAAAAAAAAAGGTCTTCTAAGAATCTTTGTCTCATTTCCACTCCCAACGCCATCATCCCTGGTACAGATACCGAGACTTGCTTTGTGGTTGTGTGTGTGTGTTTTTTTTTTTAAGTTTTTTATTTTGTTTGTTTTGCTCTGTTGAGAGAACGAGAGACAAAGAGTGAGCGGGGGAGGGGCAGAGAGAGAGAGGGAGACACAGAATCTGGAGCAGGCTCCAGGCTCCGGGCTGTCGGCACAGAGCCGGACGCGGGGCTCGAACTCACAAACTGTGAGATCATGACCTGGGCCGAAGTCGGTCGCTTCACCGACTGAGCCCCCCAGGTGTCCCATACCAAGACTTCCTTTGACTGGTACAGGCAGAAGCAGGACTTTCTTTGTTCCCCCATCAACTACTGAGAGGAAGAGTCCCAAACTGAGAAGGAGCCTGTGTGTCAACCGGAGAGCAGACACCATTCTGAGGGGAAACTGTCTTACTATTTAGTCAGGTGGGTGCCTTGGGAACAAAAAGCCCGTGAAAACAAATTTCATACCTGTGCCTGCAGTCTCTCCCTTGGGCACTTTTGCCTCTGAGTTTGAGTTTCGGGGGAGGGGACGCGGTCCAACTTTTCTGACGACCGAAGGAGGCTCAACACACTGCTTCAACCTTTCACACTCAGGCCCAGAAAAACCCTCGGTGTTTGCCTCAGGGATCCTTCTGTTTGGGGTTTGCCTGGCACAAATCACGGATGCTTTCTGATTTCCCGGCCGTCCCTCCGGCCCTGGAGGGGATGCTTTGCTCCACAGTGGGGGCAGTTCTACTGTTTCACCCCGTTGTCAGCACCCCTGAAAGGACAGGGGTGCCAGGCTCTGGCCTATTAGCTCCCACTGTGGCCAACCCTCTCGTCAATAACCAGTTGTCAGGGATTTTAATGGAAACCCTCCGGAAGTTGTAAATCTTTGCCGCTCCCTCCCGCATCCTCTCCCTCATTTCCATCACAATATCACTCCAGAGGGACCTCAGACCAAAGCCCGAGCTTGGCAGAGGAGATTGGTGGGACACTGGGGGAAAGAAAGAGGCCGGAAGGGGGAGGGAAACAGAGCCGGGACGGTTGGTCTTAGGGAAGCATCTGCTCTTGGCCAGTTGACGACTGGTCACCTGGGCCTCCAGGGCCCCGGAGGTGGGGAGGGGCGCGATAGCCCAGGGCCACCTGGAGGGAAGGGGGACGGAGGGAAGAGGTAGAGGATAGGGTGGCAGGGAGGTTTCTGGAAGAGCAGCAGATGGGCCCCTGGTTTCACCTCAGGCCCTCCAGCGTGAATCTAAGCATCACTAACCAGGCTTTCATTGTCCACTTGGGGCTAAGCCATGCCTTTGCCTCTAGGCTCCTGCCTGGGCAGATCAGCTGGTAAAGGGACAGGGTCCTGTGCCGGGAGGAAAACTTCCTCCAGCAACTTAGATCAAAAGGTTAACAGTTAATTTACAGGCATATGAGAGCACTCAGTCGTGAGTAACTGTACAAACAGCTAGGCATAAAGGTTTATTATGTATCAGTTTTATAAGGGGGGGAAGGGTTGGGGGTGTGACTGGGGCTTCAAAATGGGCTTCTGATGAGACTTGTTTACACAATTTTTGGAATGTCCAAGTGTCCAGGAACAGAGCCTCCCTGGGGACATAAGGGGTGTGTCAGGGAGAGGGGCAGCGGACTGTTGTAAAGCTCTGCTTTATTCAGATAAGGGATCAGAGGCCAGCACGAAGTCCCAGGCACATGGATTGGACACAATGTTCCCAATGAATCTGCTAAAACCTTCATCCTCTCGGAAACTCTCCGGGACTAACTCCACATCCTCCACATCAGCGAGGATCTGGCCTCTTCCACTAGTCCTTTTGATTACGGCTTCTCTGGGAAGGGCCTGTGTCTCCTCTGTCTCCCCTCAACCGAGGGAAGAGAACTCTATCCTCAGCGTGAGAGTTAATGTTGCAGAGTCTTACCTAAGTCTTACTCCTTGGGACTGAACAATCCTTTCCCGCAGGAGCAGCTACATTTCAGGAACATCAATTCGAGCATCTGGAAATCTGCAGAATGAAGAACAATGGATATAGGCAACAAGAAATCCCCGGCGCCATCCATCAGGGAGTTTCCTAAGAACACTGTGGTTCAGGAATTTTATTTATTTTTTTTTTAAAGTGCTTTTTAAAGTTTATTCATTCATGTCGAGAGAGAGCGTGCGCGAGAGAGCAAGCGGGGGAGGGCCAGAGAGAAAGAGGGAGAGAGAGAGAATCCCAGGCGGGCTCCATGCTGACAGCGGAGAGCCCCATTTGGGGCTCGAACTCACCGCCCGTGAGGTCATGACCTGAGCCGACCAACTGACCCCCCGCCCCCCCTCCCCCTTCAGGAGTTTTAAGTCGATCCTTTGGTCTTTCCCCAATCCTGAACGAACCCAGGTAGAAACAGCTCTACTGGCCGCCAACCTTTGCAGGCCCGCAGGAGTCTGGGCTGACACAGGCGGAAACGGAAGGAAACCACGATCATGCGAATCCAGTCATTACTCTGATTCCCCCGCCTGCCAGAGGACAGTCAGAATGTCGCTGTGCGAAGCCCAGACCCCAGAGCCCTGCGCGGCCGCCTCTCTCGGCCAGGGGCTCGTTCGGTAGAGGGGCCACGACCCCCCCCCCCCTCTGAGATGTCATGATTCAGTAAGCCAGAGCGGTTCCTTGCAGGTTTGCGGTATCTACTGTTGGAGAAGCTAAACCCGGAGAGATGATGTCAACTGCCCAGGATTACACATGCCTGAGATCTTGACTTGGGTCTCAATCCAATGCTGTCTGCGCGGCTCCCCTCTGGTCCCGGCTTCGGCTATTCACCCTCCCCAGAGCGCCAGAGGACGAGACCGCCCCCCTCGGTGCACCCCACTCGCCCCCCTCCCCCTCCCCCTCCCCCTCCCCCTCCCCCTCCGGGGCAGCTGGAGCTTCCGAGGCAGACAATTCGGATCCGCTCGGCCCCGAGGCTCCAGCTGCGCCTGCGCACGACGCCCCGACGCCCCGACGGCGCGGGCGGGGGAGGGCGGGGACCCGCGCAGGGCTAGCAGTGGAGCCGCCCCGAGCGCGAGGAGCGCGGCCCAAGCGTCCTCCGCGTCTCCAGGGACGACCTCGGGCGCTGGCCTCTCAGAGCAAAGGGGCGGTTAATTGGATTGGGGGGGGGGGGGGCACGGCCGCCTGCCGCTGGGGCCAATCGAAGACCTGGAAAGCCCTATATGCAAATATATGTGGGCTGGGCGCACCCCAAGTTAGGAGGAGCGCGGGTTGGGCTTAAGGGTTGTGGGGCAGCCAATGGGACCTTGTCTCCTTAAGTCTTTTGAGGAGGGGGCCCGAAAGTGTGGCTGCGACCGATACGCGCAGCAGAGCGGGGGCAAGACGGGGAGATAGGAATTGCGGGTAAGAGCCCCCCCCAAACCCGATGCTGGCCCTAGATCGCGGCCTCCTAGTGTCTCCCCACGGAAAACCTGGTTCTTCATACCCCCGAAGTCCCCCTCGGTGCCTAGTTCGCCAGGGTTACTCCCTCTGTCCTCCCTGGTGGCTCTCTATGGCCAACGCCACTCGCCCTCCCAGTCCCTGCTCCCCCTTGGCGCCGCAGCTCATCTCTTCCCAGCTCCGTACTGGCGTTCATCCCGGAAATACCCTCGCTCCCTTTCTCATCCTCAAGACCCCGATGCCAGGACCTTGCCCTCACTCTCTTCCTTTTCTGGCTCCATAACCCCTCCTGTCCCCGCTTCTCACCCGAACCTGGGGCACCCTCACTTCCTGCCCTGGATTTCCCAAACCCCGCCCAGGGAGCTGTCCCTTAGATACCGGAGATCCCTGGGAATCGCCAAACTTTCTCTGCCTCCTTCCCCATCGCTGGGCCTTTCTCCTGATCACCTTTCTTCCTTTGCCTGGAGAAACCTTCCAGAAAGACCCTTCTGTTTTGGATAGCCAGCACAGCCCTCAACAAATACCCCTACCCCTCCTTTTCAGCTCCCCCTTTCCTATTTCTCACCTCCCGAGGGAGAATTCTTCTAGGCTTGAGGAATGTTCTCCTTTGGGATTTGAACCCTAGGAAAAATGTAACTCACATTTGGGAACGAGATGGGAAGGGAGCTAACCTTTACTAAGCACCGGTATGTACCAGGCTCTTCATTCAGTAAGTTATTTAATAGATACACCAATCCTGCTGTTATATTTTCATTTTACATAGCTTTTATTTTAAGCCAAGCACTGCTTTAAGAGCATTATAAATGTTAACTCATTTCGTCTTTAAATAACGCCCCAAGATAGATATTATTTTCTTCATTTTCCTCATGAGGAAACTGAGGTACAAAGAAACTCAGTTTCTCACCCACAGTCACCCACTAGGAAGTAGAGCTGGGATCTGGATCCAGATCCATCTGTCTTTGCTGGTGATGCAGAGTATTGTGCAGAAAATGGCTGGGCGTGAGCCTGCCTTGAACAATGCATCTTCCCCTCAGTTTCTGGCAGAGCAAAAAATGGAATCTGAGTCAGCAAGATTCTGAGTGTTTCCAGAGAACATGGCTGGTCACTCTCAGCACTTCTTACTGGCACAGCCCTTACGCAGTTGAGTGCCCCCATCCCTCCCTTGTTAATCCACATCTTGCTAAGAACCCATTTAGTCCCTGGGCTGAAATTCCAAGGGTGGCTAGAATGAAAAGGCAAAAGTTCATAAAAAGCATCTCAATTTATTCTGCCTGCATCAAAGCTCAAAGCACTTAAAAATTGTTTTTAATGTTTATTTTATTTTTGAGAAAGAGAGAGACAGAGCACAAGCAGGAGAGGGGCAGAGAGACAGGGAGACACAGAATCCGAAGCAGGCTCCAGGCTCTGAGCTGTCAGCACAGAGCCCGACGGGGGCTCGAACCCACAAGCAATGAGATCATGACCTGAGCTGAAATCGGCGCTCAGCTGACTGAGCCACCCAGGCGGCCCGCACTTTTCTTTTTAAAATATATATTTATTTATCTTTGAGAAAGAGAGTGTGAGTGGGGGAAGGGCAGAGAGAGAGGGAGACACAGAATCCGAAGCAGGCTCCAGGCTCTCAGCTGTCAGCACAGAGTTGGACGCGGGGCTCGAACCCACAAACCGTGAGATCATGACCTGAGCTGAACTTGGATACTTAACTGACTGCGCCACCCAGGCACCCCAAAGCACTTTTCTCGATGTGAAGTTTTTATCTTCTGGTGGTCCGGTAATCACAGAAAAGATAGGGAATAAAAGATAGGGAATGAAGGTGAACCTGAAAGCAATGTAACATTGTGTGTCAATGACACTGAAAAAAAAAAGGGAATGAGGGAGGCGATATTACCTGGCTTCTTATGCCATACAAAATCAAAGAGGCAAAGCTGAAAGCAAGATCCAGAGATCTAACCTCCCCATCTTCCCCAACCTACTTTCAACCTTTTCCAGGAGCTAGCCACTGGAAGCCTTCAGAGGGATGCTTCTGGTAGAGGAATGAGGACCCAAAGTTGTAAAAGGGAGGAGGTGCGGGAAAACATATTATTTGGGAGAAGAGAAGGTAGTCATCCGGCAGACACAGTAGGATGGCCCTTCAGTGCTATATGTAATTCTACAGACTGAAAGAAAAGTCCAGGCTCTGAAGGTCGGGATGAAAAAACTTAGTTACAACTTTAAACATGCTCCGTGATCTGTTCGTAACCACCAAATAATTCTTTTCTCCAATGTATTGACACCCGTATTAATTCCGCCTTGCCAAAGAAAGCGCTAGATATTTTCCGTGCGCCTCTAGGGGGAAGAAGAGGAGTCAGCACGTATAGTCTTTCAGCAGTGGAAACGCTCCCTTGCTGTGAGATTTTTCCAAATAATCTGCAATGTGTTTTTGCATGAAGCCATCCCAGGGCTCATTCCCTCCCCCTGGTGGCCAATGAAAGGCATTTTCATGCTGTCTAGCCAGATGTGGTCGGCTTTGCCTGGCGTGGAAGCTTCTCCAAGATCAAACCCCACACTAAAATGAGAGGAAACATCACTGTTTGTAAATGGTCTTAACTGTCCTCTTTGGAAAGGTGAACTAAATGTTTCTTGCGTCATTATGTAAAACCGAAGATGGTATTTACTCTGTTTGCTACGTTAGCACAAGTCGGTTGCCTTTAAACATTCTCCAAGGCGCTTAGTCCGCATTGCCTGTCCATTCACCTGGCGTAATGGAAAGATGAGCAGAGGGTGCAGTAGCCAGGGCTTTGGTCCTGGCCCTTCTGACTCGCTCTCTGGCTTTGTGCAAGTCCCCTCCTCTAGCTGGCAGGGGCATTTCCAAACTTCCAAAAAGCAAACAGTTTCAACTAGGTATTCTCATGGTCCCTCCCAGCTGTAATATTGAGGAATTCAGTAAGAGCTGAGAAAGTGTTCCAGGGGTGCCTGGGTGGCTCAGTCGGTTAAGCGTCTGACTCCTTTTTTTTTTTTTTTTTTAGCTTATTTATTTAATTAATTTACATTCAAGTTAGTTAGCATCTGGTGCAACGATGATTTCAGGAGTAGATTCCTTAATGCCCCTTATCCATTTAGCCCATCTCCCCTCCCACAACCTCTCCAGTAACCCTCTGTTTGTTCACCATATTTATGAGTCTCTTCCGTTTTGTCTCCCTCCCTGTTTTTATATTATTTTTGCTTCCCTTCCCTTATATTCATCTGTTTGGTATCTTAAATTCCTCATACGAGTGAAGTCATATGATATTTGTCTTTCTCTGACTGACTGATTTCGCTTAGCCTCACGACCTCCAGTTCCATCCACACAGTTGCAAATGGCGAGATTTCATTCTTTTTGATTGCCGAGCAATACTCCATTGTCTATATATACCGCATCTTCTTTATCCATTCACCTGCCAATGCACATTTGGGCTCTTTCCATACTTTGGCTATTGTCGAGAGAGGTGTCTGACTCTTTTTTTTTGTGTGTGTGTGTGCAAAAAGGTGATTAAAAAAAAAATTTTTTTTAAACGTTTATTTATTTTTGAGACAGAGAGAGGCAGAGCATGAACGGGGGAGGGTCAGAGAGAGAGGGAGACACAGAATCGGAAGCAGGCTCCAGGCTCTGGGCCATCATCAGCCCAGAGCCCGACGCGGGGCTCGAACTCAAGGACCGTGAGATCGTGACCTGAGCTGAAGTCGGACGCTTAACCGACTGAGCCACCCAGGCGCCCCTAAAAAAAAAAAAGGTGATTTTATTAAAGCATGGGGACAGGACCCATGGACGGGAAGAGCTGCTTATTATTTTATTTTATTTTATTTTATTTTATTTTATTTTATTTTTTTGGTGAAGTGTCTGGCTCTTGATCTCAGCTCAGGTCTTGATCTCAGCGTCATGAGTTCAAGCCCTGTGTCGGGCTCTGCGCTGGGTGTGAGGCTACTTTAAAAAAAAAAAAGTTTGGGGCGCCTGGGTGGCGCAGTCGGTTAAGCGTCCGACTTCAGCCAGGTCACGATCTCGCGGTCCGTGAGTTCGAGCCCCGCGTCAGGCTCTGGGCTGACGACTCGGAGCCTGGAGCCTGTTTCCGATTCTGTGTCTCCCTCTCTCTCTGCCCCTCCCCCGTTCATGCTCTGTCTCTCTCTGTCCCAAAAAAAATAAATAAACGTTGAAAAAAAAAAAAAGTTTTAATTACAGCCCAAATAAGAGCCCACGTACAACGTGGACTTTGGTGACGAGAAGGGCAGGAAACAGAGAAAATAAATACAAACTAGAAACAGTAGAGTTGTTCCCAGGTTATGGCAAATCTGGGGAGATCCAGGCCCTTAATGGAGGTGGGAATTTGGAAGCAGTTGGCTTTAAGGAAAATGGGACCAACTGATTGTTAAGGGACTGAGGTCACCAAAACCGCTTCTGGGAGCTGGGAGACCAGTCGCTTCACTTTCCGGTCACACCGTTTATGAGTGCTCAGCTGAGAGGGAAAGGCGGCGTGTGGCGTGTAGAAGAGAGATAGGCTGTGGAACCCCAGCTATGTCTCCTGCCTTTGCCCCTCTGTGCCTCCATCTTCTCATCTGTAATGGAGGCGAGAGAATATCTATGACCCGATGGTCTGCCGAGACAGTACATACGGATATAACATGCTTCAGTGCAATGTAAATGCTTAGTTACGTGGTAAGTAGGTTGTGAAAGTAGCTACGGTTACACATGAGTGACACGAAGTGTGGTAAGTGCCCTCTTCAACCCAAGGCCAGTGCTTGAAAAACTGCTATTTATCTAATGCTCACAACAGCGCTTCTATTATATAGATGAGGAAAACGAACGGTAAGCTAAATGAGTCCGTGAATCTATTCCTTCTTCCAGTCTGATCATTCGGGAAGCTTATAACCCTCTGGTGTCTGCCAGACCCGGTAGTAGGAGCTGAGCTTTCACAGACACACGGTCTTTTCCATCAGGGAGGTCACAGTCCAGGGCCACATAGCTGGTGCTGACAGGTAGCCTTTAGTGAGCACTTACTCTGCGCCTGGCACTGTCCTAAGCACTTTGTATTGTATTAACTCCTTTTAATTTCCGTAACTGGCTGGGGCAAACCATTTTACAGATGGGGAAACTAAGGCAGAAGGGGCAGTGAAATACATGGCCCGAGGTCACGCGACTAGAAAGTGGCAGAGCCGGGATTTCAATCCAGGCAGACAGGCTCCAGAATCTGAGTTCTCAGCGACTTCTCTTAGCAGGTGACTTAAAGTCACGTCTCTCACTGCAGCGGCCCTCACGCCAGGATGTACGTATATCTCGGGATGCCGGCAGCCCCCCTTCACCCTTTTCTATTCTCCTTAGCCCCGTCCTTCGAATTTGCTGCCTCTCCTTCTCTAGTTCCACAAGACTGCGAGACTGCTTTTGACACCCGAGTTGTTGGGCGGGAGAGAAGGGACTGGCTGCTGGCACTGGGTAAGAGGAGACTGGTGGAGTCCAGTAAGACCTGAGACTCTCTGGAGGAAGCAGCTTCTGTTCTAACTCACAGCTGCTTGGGGGCCAGAGAGATGCCAGAAGAGGGCAGGCAAATCCAGGTGTCAAGGGCGCCCGGCTTGCGGCCCGGAGAGAAATGACCTGGACGGACGAAAATGCTTCCCCTCTCTTCATGCTACTGTGAGAAAAATAACAGCACAGGCGCAGCTGTTTTGTGGCTCTGGTGTCACGGAGACCACAGGGACCGGACTGGGGCAGGTCGAAAAATAGCTAATGAGGGAGGCATGATTTGGCTTTGGCGGATTTCTGGCATGAAGCACTGGGGACCTACTTTTCCAAAAGCGACAGAAATCTGGATTTTTCGGAGAAATCCACATTTCCTACGTATTGGCAACTCCTTTATGTATCCGTTCTTGCTAGGTTTTACTTATTTGTTTTGAGAGCGCGCGCCTGCGCGCCTGCAGGGGAGGGGCAGAGAGAGAGAGAGAGAGAGAGGGAGAGAGAATCCCAAGCAGGCTCCGCTCTGTCAGGCTGTCAGGGCAGAGCCCGGTGCCACGGTCGAGTTCATGAACCGTGACGTCAGGACCTGAGCCGACACACGAAGAGCCGGACGCCTAACTGGCTGAGTCACCAGGCACCCCAGCAACGACTTCTTTTTAATTTTTTTTTTAACGTTTATTTATTTTTGAGACAGAGAGAGACAGAGCATGAACGGGGGAGGGGCAGAGAGAGAGGGAGACACAGAATCGGAAGCAGGCTCCAGGCTCTGAGCCATCAGCCCAGAGCCCGACGCGGGGCTCGAACTCACGGACCGCGAGATCCGTGACCTGAGTTGAAGTCGGACGCCTAACCGACTGAGCCACCCAGGCGCCCCTACTTCTATTTAAAACTATAACAACTACACACTGTGGTGGGGTGGGCCAAGTAAACATTTCTGCAGGTGGATTCAGCATGTGACCCCAGGCACCCCCCCCTTCCTCCCCCTGGCAAACTGTGAGCACCGTATTCTCTATCAGGAACCTTTGAGAGAAGTCAGCGGGATTTAGCCTTGGGGAAGAAACAGGACGGAGAGGGCTGGGGGAGGAGGAAGCTGGGAGACCAAAGGCAAAGCAAAAATAGACACATGGGGGGGCATCGACTGCTCTCCGCCACCTTGCACCTGACTCAAGCACCATTCAACTGGCTCTCGGGTCATAGATAGCCTAGAATACAGGGGAAAGGCAGGTGGGAACCAATGCGGTGGCGATCAGTTCCCTGAGAAGTGCAAGGGTTCGGTTCCCTGGTCCATGTGCCTGAGGCCCTCTGGGACAAGAGGAAACAGAATTTGATCTTGTTGTTGTTGTTGTTGTTGTTGTTTTTCTCTTTGAGGCAGGCAGACAGCGGCAGCCATGACTTGTTCTTACCACTTGGGCAAGGACTCGAAAGACAGCAGAGACAACTCGCGACTCCAGAGGCCACGTTCAGGGTCAGTTTTGTCTCCTCGAGTTAACATTAACCTTTGGGTAAACGGAGCCACTCCTCCACGGCTTGGTAAACAGAAGCCGTTGCGGAGGGCTAGGGGAGCGGAACGGGCCGTTTATCTGAAATCAAGGGAGCAGCCCCAGGTCAATATTTCACGTACCTCGGTCCTCTTGGACTTTGCCAAGAATGTGCCTGTCCACTGGGCAACACGGGCTCACGAGGCCCAGGTTTCGTCGGGTGGTTGTGCCGAGTACAACTCTGTCTCCCCTTTTCAGGTGTCACCATAACTGGGCTTGGGAATAAGTGACAGCCCCCCTTCGGCAAGAGAGAAACCAGGGGCAGTCCCTGGCTGACTTAATAATTCTGCCCTTCCTCTTGGCGATGGCTGTGAGCTTTCAGTGTGATGGTGGGTGTGATAATTCTCTGAAAACACTAAAGAAGTACACACATATAAGGGAGGCTTTTTTTTTTTAATTTTTTAACGTTTATTTATGAGAGAGAGGGAGAGACAGAGCACGAGTGGGGGAGAGGCAGAGAGAGAGGGAGACACAGAATCAGAAGCAGGCGCCAGGCTCCGAGCCATCAGCACAGAGCCCGACGCGGGGCTCGAACCCACAAACCGCGAGATCATGACTTGAGCCGAAGTCTGACACTCAACCGACAGAGCCACCCAGGAGGGCGGCTTTATTACTGAGTTATTCATACGTAGCCTCCAAGTTAGAGCCCTCTACTCCCCAATTTTGGTGTGGGAAAGGGGCAGAGAGACACGGAAGGATGCCGTAATGTTAAAAATGTGGCGACAGGTACAAAAAATTGTCTAGAATTAGCAAGTTTGGGTATGGAGGGAAAGTGATTCCCATGAGATTATGTGAGTTGGTGAGCCAGCTGTTATGGTATATTGCTGGAGGTAGGCCAAATTGTTGGGAGTCCCTCTGGGAAACAACATGGCAAGATAGATAGGTAGATAGATGATAGATAGATAGATAGATAGATAGATAGATAAAATAAAACTAGAAGCTAATTTCTATATTAACCTAGTAATCCTGGCTCCAGATATATACCTTACCGTGTCCTTTTCTAAATTTTCTTTAAAGAGGGGAAGGGCCCCAGAAGATTGGCTTTATGGTCATAGAAATCTTGGAGGTGAAGGTGATGAATCAGTTCATTGGATCTGGGCTGTTCTGGGTCACCCCAAGCAAACTAAGCACATTCCTAAGGATTATTGAAACAAAGGCATTAAAAATCATTTGAAAACCTTGGGGCGCCTGGGTAGCCCAGTCGGTTAAGTGTCCGACTTCGGCCCGGGTCATGATCTCGCAGTTCGTGAGTCCGAGCCCTGCGTCGGGCTCTGCGCCGACAGCTCAGAGCCTGGAGCTGCTTCAGATTCTGTGTCTCCCTCTCTCTCTGCCCCTCCCCTGCTTGTGCTCTGTCTCCGTGTCTCTCTCTCTCTCTCTCCCAAAAATAAATAATTAAAAAAAAACATTAAAAAATATTGAAATGCCCAGCAAACAACGAAGAAGTCATCATGGGGATAGGAGGAGCGACAAGAACTCTGGACTTCTGTGGTTGGGATCTCGGAAGGGCTCCCTCTGGCCCTGAGCTTGGTATGGGCTCAGTCAGCTACAAATTGACCCTGTGCTCCGCTCCCTTTGCATTCACGGTCAGGCAGCAGGTTGGGCGTGGGACGTTCAGCGTCGTGGGGAGCCAGTTAACGGACCTCCTCAGAGCGCCTCATCTACACCCACTGGGACTAACTCCCTCAGCTAGGAAGGCTTAGGCCTTGGTTCCGAGGCTGTCTCCAGGCACTCGCTCACTTTAATAAGATTGTTTACCAGGTGCCATGCATAGCTTCTCAGCCTACTCCTGAAAAATCCCAGGAGGGCAAAACCAAAGCCAGGATTGGCTGAGCGAGTCCCCAAGGTCAGCGTCAGTGGCAAAAGGTGGAATCGGCTCTCTCCCCGAGCTGGCACCCACCGCGGAGGTGGGGTGGCATTTTATAAACTGCAATCTGTCCCCTGGTCTCCGAGTGGGTCTCCCACCCGCATGAGCAAGGGAGGGGGTCCCCCTGCAGGTGGATTCAAGTAACTGCCGCTCCTTCTGCCCTCTCTCCAGGGTGGGCCGGGATTTGCCCCCAGCCTCCTCCCAGGCTGGGGAGATGCTCCAGTGCCTGCCTTTGGAGGGCGAGGAAGGGGCAGACTCAGAAGAGCAGGAGGACAGCTCCCCAGAAGAGTCGAAAGAAATCGTCACCCTGGTTTTCATGAGCGAGAACGCTGGGGTACAAGAGAGGCTTCAGAATGCCCCGCAGCAAGGCAAGAAGAGGAAGAAAAAAAGGTTAGGACCAAAAGATGGGGAATGGGGTTCTGTGTTGTTGGGAGCAGAGGGGACCCGGAGGGAAGGGGGCCTTGGCCGCTAATGAGAGGGTAAAAGAGGCTGTCAAAATCACACCCCTTTCGGTTCAGATGGGAAGGATCCACTTGATGACCTGTTGCATAGAACCAAACGATGGTGTTTGTAATCTTAACCACACTTTGTCCTAATCGTCATTCTATTTGTTGTTTAGCATGCCTTTTTTTTTTTTTTTTTAAATTGTGCGGAGGGAGACTGTTTCCTTGTTTTAAGGAAGTGCTTATTGCCTTGGGAACTTAGTACATTTAAAGAAAATTTTAAGGTGTATTTATTTTTGAGAGAGAGGGAGAGACAGAGCACGAGTGGGAGAGAGGCAGAGACAGAGGGAGACACAGAATCGGAAGCAGGCTCCAGGCGCTGAGGTGTCGGGGCTCGAACCCACAAACCGTGAGATCATGACCTGAGCTGAAGTCGGACACTTAACCGACTGAGCCCCTCGGGTGCCCCAGTACATTTTAAAAATAACAAGACTGATGCCGATTTCTGGGATCCGACTGTGGCTTCTGTGTTCTAGTTCCCATTTAATATTCTGTCACGCTTCGCCTCTTTTGGGGAAAATGGATCAGTCCTCAGACTCACTGATGTGTGACAGCTTGTCCACTTTCTAACTCACAACTTCCGTTAGTGGGGGCGGCGGGGGTGGGGGGGGGCAAGAGGTGGGCGACCATGAAGTAATTTGGCTGAAAAGATTTTTACTTCCTGCTCCCGATGGGCCGCTGGAGTCAAAGGATTGAGGGGGCAAGGTTCATAGGAAGCCAAAGCAGAATTCGTTACAGCCACAATGCCGAATTTCGACCTCGTGGGCTGAGTAATGGTAGCGCCCGTGTTTTTTCTGCCTCTCTGCAATCCTTTGGATTCGTGTCTTCAGTAGGGGTGTAGTCAAACCAGGCTGGGTGCGACTGAGTAGGCTTGGACCCGCCTGGGGTGGGATGCTTCTGGGTGCGGCCACGTGTTCTGGCAAGTGCGTCTGTCTCTGTCTTGCTGCTTTCCTTCTTCTCTTTTCCAGATGATTGGTGATCAATCTCTCCACCTGCCGATACGAGAGCGGTGAGCGCCTGCGTTCGAGGGATCCACAATGGGGACCCAGTGGATTGCCCCCAAAGGGTTGGGAAGGGTCACCTTGTATATTCTTGGGGGTAAAAAGGGGGTGTCTCCAAATCCTCACGTGTCCTTCACCCGGCTCAATTAACTATTCGAGGAAGGGAATCTCACTCCAAGAAAACGTGGGTTTTGACCATGGTGGTGCCATACTTCAGTTCTCTGTAGTTCTGATGTAGGGTTCTTTGGGAATCTGTAGAAAAGGCAGGGGTTGGTCCTTGTTAGAGCAGAAGTTAGAGACTGGAAGCCTACAGACCCACGTTGGACTATAGAGAAGTGTTGTTGTCATTATATAATTCCGATAGCATATAAGTGTGGGTTTTTTTTTTTAATGTTTTATTTATTTTTGGGAGAGCGTGCACCTGCAGGGAAGGGGCAGAGAGAGAGGCGGACAGAGGATCCGAAGCGGGCTCCGAGCTGACGGCAGAGGGCCCGATGTGGGGTTCGAGCTCACGAGCCACGAGATCATGACCCTGGCTGAAGTCGGACGCTCAACCGACGGAACCGCCCAGGGGCCCCAGCCTATATGTGGTTTTGAAATGCACTGTATACTTTTTTTTCTGTTAGCTTCCTACTTAAGCTTGACTCTGGCTAATGTTAAGGATTAGTTTACATTCCCTGAACACAGAGTGCTTAGTGTTTGGAGGAAGGCCAGAAGCCTACTTCCTGGCAAGGGAAAGCCAGGCCAGGTAAAACATTCTTCCCAGATAACCTTCTGTGGGGTTCACCGGGTATAGGCTGTATTCCTCAGTAGATCTCCCTGTTTCTTTCTTGGCAAAGGTATGTCCAGACCAGGCAAGATGGCTTCCAGTTCCAACGAGCTGAGGTGTCTCTCTTCAGCACATGGTCTGACATGGTCTGAGACCACCTAGAAACATAGCCTCCCCACCCCATTCTCCTTCCCTACTTCCGGGGCTAACAGGCCTTTCTTTCTCCAACTCCATGGCAGTGCGTAGGGCTGCCCAGCGGTATGGCCTTCGAGAGGGAGGGGAAACCAATGACTGGACTCTCTACTGGACAGACTACTCAGTGTCGCTGGAGAGGGTGATGGAAATGAAAAGTTACCAGGTATCTGGGGGCAGAGCGGATCCTCCGTATAAGTGTGGCATCTCTCCAGCGGGCTCCCACTTTTAGGACCGTCCACCAAGGGGATCTCATGGGTTCTCCCGTGGCCCCCATTATTCATGAACTCTGGCTTCCTTCACAGAAAATAAATCACTTCCCTGGGATGAGTGAAATCTGCCGAAAGGACTTGCTGGCCAGAAATATGAGCCGCATGTTAAAGATGTTCCCTAAGGATTTCCTCTTCTTCCCTAGGACCTGGTGTCTTCCTGCTGAGTAAGTGCCCACCTGTGCACCCTTCTCCACCCTCCACCCCCAATTTCCGTCTTGCTCTTGATCCCCCGTCTATCGCTCTCCTTTTCAGGAAGAGAAGGGATAAAGGGTGTGTCCAAGGTTGAGAAAACACAAAGCTCTGCTATAAAAAATTAGATGACATCTCGGGGCTGGGTGCCTTGGAGCTTGTGCCTGTAGTTGGGATGAGAATGGGTTCTGACCCTGAACGCTGTTGATTTTGAACTTGTTCCAACCTTTTAAGTGTGCGGTTTTCTGGATTTTGATTTTTTTTTTTTAACGTTTATTTATTTTTTTGAGACACAGAGAGACCGAGCATGAGTGGGGGGAGGGGCAGAGAGAGAGGGAGACACAGAATCGGAAACAGGCTCCAGGCTCTGAGCTGTCAGCACAGAGCCCGACGCGGGGCTCGAACTCACGGACCGCGAGATCACGACCTGAGCTGAAGTCGGACGCTTAACCCACTGAGCCACCCCGGCACCCTCCCAGTGCTTTTCCAAACCAGGAGCTCCAAGATTCCCAGACTTCCTCAGCTTGTCTGGAACAACTTTCGGGACTTAGTAACAACTCAGAAGGAAACGTGTTTGCCTTTAAGCCACCGGGCACATCCAGATTTCATGGCCCCTAAGGAACTTGGCAGTCAAGTGACTTCTCTAGTGGTCACAATGCAAATGAGTTAAAATGCAAAACAAGTGTAGCAGGACTGAGATCTGTAATGCATCACATTGGCTTCTTTCTTCCGGATACGCTTTCTTCAGAGCGGAGAATACTGTTTGCACCTTGATGCTCTGGCTGGAGGAGAGGTGTTATCCGGGAGGAGCTGGGACCTAGAGTAGGGAAGGAGACGGGTTGATCCGAGGTCACAACACTTGTCAGGGCTTGAGCCAGATGCAGAACGCCACATCTCCTGTCTGCAGACCCGCAAGGCCAAAACACTCGGGTCCCAGCTCCCTTCGTGGGGCATGCAGTCTGTGTTAACGCCTTGCGTGCCGTCTGTCATGTGATCAACCACCGTACAAGCCAGGTGTCGTTACCCCACGGTGTAGATGATGGAAGTAAGGCTTAAAGAGGTCAAGTCCTTGCGAAGGGTTACACGGCTGTGAGCGGTGTCGCCTGGGTTTAAATCCCGACCCAAGTTCCCCCCAAAGCCCACCCTCCCTCCACCGTGTGCGCGTGTGCACGGCCGTCTCTCCTATTGCCAGGTCTCGTAGCGTGCGTCTGTTAGCTCGAGGGCTTTTTCACAGTAGAGAGCTTTAGTGTTTCTGTTTTGGTTTGGCTTTTGATGTTTTTTTTTTGTGAATAAAGGGCTAGGCTTCCTTTGCACTGCTCCCCCTCTAAAGGCGTATTTCATTCCCTTTCTGCCGCTCTGGTAGCTGGGGAGATTTGCAGAACTACAGCAGGTCAAGAAAAAATAAGACGTACATTTGTAAGCCGGATTCGGGCTGCCAAGGGAGAGGTATATTCATCACCCGGACGGTGAAAGCTATCAAGCCAGGCGAGGATATGATCTGTCAACTCTATATTTCAAAGGTACTTCTTCCTTGGGATTATTTATTTCTTGCTACAGCAACCTCATGCTCTAGCTTCACTGGACTGTGGGAGATGAGGGGACGGGGGCTGGCGATGGGGGCCGAGCCGGGTCGTGTCTTCTGCCCTGGAAGTTGTCAGAGCAGGCCTTCGGACCAGGGATGTGATGTGTGCCTGGGCAAGCGTCTCTCACCCTTGTGCCCCTGTAGCTGGTCTAGCCTTACTAGGCTGGCCCTTGCACCTTTGGTCTGTGGGTGCCCCGCTTCATTTGGGAGAGGGGAATCGTCCTGGAGAGATCATGGTGACCGGCTTTACTCCATGGCTGGAGGTCAGAAGTCACAGTGGTATAGCCCACCGCAGGGAGGGAGCCCTCTGGGAGCGGGCGCGGATTGGGAAGGCCCGGCCAGCCCTGCCGGAAGCACTCTTGCAGAAGTGACATTGGTGACAGCATGTCCCTCATCACAGGACTTTATAATGGCACTTTGTCTGGTTGCCTGGAGATCTCCGGGAGGTGGTGAGTTGTGCTGTAGAAAACGGAGGCACAGCGTGGTTTAGGGACTTCCACAGGGCGAGTCCCCCTCCCCCCTCCCCCCCCCCCCCCCCCCCCCCCGTCCTCCTCCCCAACTCGGGCCAAGCCTGCACTCCGTAGTGCCTGGCGATGATCTTCAAGTCTGCATCTCTCCTCTGAAGCCTGTGTGACTCCTGTTCCCTCCTCACAGCCCTTTATCATTGATGGGTTCAAGTTTGACCTGCGGATTTACGTGCTGATGACGTCCTGTGACCCCCTCCGGATTTTTGCATACAACGAAGGGCTAGCTCGCTTCGCCACCACCTCCTACTCCCACCCCTGCGCAGACAACCTGGTGAGCTCAGGGGACGTGCCTCCTCCCCCGCTGCTCCTTAGGGAGACGAAAAGCCCCCAGTTAAACCCACGTCCTCAAGACACTGTGGCTACGGGCTGTCATTTGTTGAACACTTACTACGTGCCGGGTTGCATCCGTCCCTTCACTTGGCCCTGTTAGGAGCCCTCGGAAATAGGGATTATCATCTCTCCATTTCACAAACGCGGAAATGAAAACTCAGGGTGTAAGGGACTTGGCGGAGGTCGTGGAACGAGGAAGAGAGGAGGCTGGGACCCGTGGCCAGAGCTGCCCTGCTTCAAAGCTAGCGCTCCAGATCTGCGGGAGAGCCTCCGCCCACACCTTCAGACCACCCCCCCACCCCAGGACTCCTGAAATGTCCCTCAGGCACTGAACCACCCAAACGCAGGAGGGGTTGGACTCTCTTCTGCCCTAGGCTCCGGGATACCACTTGACTTCCTCTGTTTTGCCACTTGAACCAAGCCCAAGGCCTCCCCTGTCTCTTCTTTAAGACCTAGGGGCCCCGGGAGGGCAAGGAGAGGAAGTGGGAGACCCCACAGAGTTGCGTGTCTCTCTCTCTCTCTCTCTCCCCAGGATGACATCTGCATGCACCTGACTAATTATTCCATCAATAAGCACAGCTCCAATTTCGTTCGAGATGCTCAGGCCGGGAGCAAGAGGTAAGGAAGCCCCTTCACTTCTCTCGTCTTGCCCCACCAGGCTCGGAGCCACGGTCTGCGATTCTACCCAAACCCCGTCGGTCCCCCCTGGTGGTTCCATCTTGGGTCACATGGTCTCAGAAACTATTTCTTGGCCTCCGTAGTCGCTGCCCTCTGGCTGTTAATCATTAAAAGCAGGCTACCTCGTAAACCCTAGGAGGTTGGGAGGAGGAGAGAGAAACGCGTACTGTTTCCCCAGCAGGATACACACACACACACACACACACACACACACACGTACGCACGCGTGCACGCCAAAACATACGCCTGGTACGTTGGGCCCTTCTGAGATTTCCAAACCAATAGATATTTATCGATCGCTGGTCTGCCACGCTATGAAGGACAGGTCAGGCGGATGGTCCTTGGGCCTGTGGTTTCCTGGGGTGTTGTTCCAACAGAGATTCTCAAATGATAAGTCACGACGTGTGTGGCGTGTGTTGACAAGACTGTGGCTGGCCAGCTTTGAGAACCGCCCCCCCCCCCTCCGCCCCACCTCCCAGGTGCGGGGAAATGAGAGGAATGCCTGAGGATCTTCCCAGTTACTACATTCATGTGATCGGCTAATCCTGTCTCATTGGAGTTTTAGGAGAAAGGGGGAGCTGAAGGAAGGGAGCCTGCCAGGCACCAGGGGAAGGGAGAGTGGTGCCTCCTGTGTGGTGGGGGCCGTGCCGGGCAGGGGGGGGGGGGCTTTGTTTACAGTTCCCCCCCCCCCCCCCACGCATCTTCAGAGCACTACGACAGAGGCGTTATAATCTGCCCTTTGTAGGTGGAGAACTATGAGTTAGGTACTATGTCCATTTTACAGACAGGGAAACTGAGGTCTCTGAGAGGTTAAGCTGCCCCAGGCCCCACAACTGTCAGTGCTAGAACAGGATGAGAAGGTAGGTCTGCTAGATTCCAAGGCGCGTGCTCTGCCCCCTGCCTGAGGCTTCCGAGGGCTGATAAACGCGCAATCTGTTTGGCTTTGGAGCCTCAGGGAGGCACGTGAGATTTCACAAGTCCCTTGGTGGCAGAGTTCCAAAAAGCAAACGGAAAATCACTAGCTGAAGCCTGCTCGAAGGGGAGGCCTCCCCTGTTTCCGAGGGCGCCCCCTCCCCACCCCACCCCCCCCCCCCCCGCTCCCCACCTTGACCGTGGACGCCAGCTCAGCCTTGGGCGCCCTTGCAGGTTGAGTGATGGTGCTCAGTGAGGCCTGGCTTTCAGTCCTGGCTCTGAGTCTGGCCAGCTCAGTCAGCGTGGGCAGCGATCTTTGAGCCTTGGCTTCGTGGCGTGTAAGATGTGGGCAGTGAGATGCCCTGCCCACCTCCCACAGTCACCCCCATGAGACTCAAATGACCTGTGGGACAGTGCTCAGGGTCACCGTGACTTTCCCTAAGGGCCTCTTATGAGAAGGCAATAGGCTTTGCGCCCTCGGGCCATGACGGAGGGGTGGCAGGGGGTGCCGGGACTAAGGGGAGAGTGCGTGGTATGGTTCTGCCACCTTGCACCCCCCTTCCTCCTTCCTCCTCTGTTTCCTCAACTCTCTTTCCCCCCAGGCCAGGCCTCCCCGCTCTGCTCCGCTCCCCCGCCCTCCCCCCTGCCCTCTCTCCCTGAGTTCTGGGCTCATCCTTCCCCAGTGCACCTGGACATGTCCTGTTGCCTACGACTCAGCATTTCCTCACCCCTTGCTCCCACCCCCGCATTCTAGAATGGTTCCCCTGCCCAGCTTCCCCATCTCTTCCTCCTGACCTGCAGGATTAGGGAGCTCGGTGTCCTTGAATCCCGAAGATTCCTCCTTCAGAGGTCCCTGTGTCCCTTCCTTTCCACCAGACCCAGACCTCAGACCCAAGGGCTGCTCAGCCCCCTGGCTCTTCACCCTAAATCCAGACTTTAACTTCTCTGTACCTCCATTTTCTCATCTCTAAGATAATTTAGTAATCAGGGCGCCTGGGTGGCTCAGTCGATTGAGCGTCCGACTTTGGCTCAGGGCATGATCTCCGCGTTCACGGGTTCGAGCCCCACATCAGGCTCTGGGCAGACGGCTCAGAGCCTGGAGCCTGCTTCCGATTCTGTGTCTCCCCCTCTCTCTCTCTGCTCCTCCCCAGCTCACACTCTGTCTCTGTCTCAAAAATAAATACACGTTAAATAAATAAATAAATAAAACGACATGGGAAACTACGAATACTGGCTGGCCAGCCTCAGATATGCCGTCAAGGACCTATTGAGATGACGTATGTGAATAAGCTTCAAAAACAATAACCCCCACGCAGGTGGGTTGTGTTATTCTGTATTCTGTATACAGTACTCCCCCTTGTCTGTGGTTTCCTTTTCCGCGGTTTCAGTTACCCGCGGTTAACTGTGGCCCCGGGAGCAGATGATCCTCCTGATGGAGGATGGTCAGCCTAATGTTGCGTCACAACGTCCGCGTCACTCACCTCATTTGTCTCATCGGGGTAGGCGTCGTATCTCGCATCAGCTTCGTAAGCCGGGTGAGCGCAGGAAGGTGTTTCGAGAGCGTGCAGGAGAGACCACAGTCACACAACTTTTATTATGGTATATTGTTATCATCATTCTATTTTTCCTTGTTGTTGTTCATCTCTCACTGTGCCTAATTTAGAAATTAAGCCTCATCACGGATGTGTCTGCAGAGGGGAGAGCATAGTACCTGCAGGGTCTGGTGCTCTCCACGGGTTCAGGCATCCCCTGGGGGTCTGGGAATGTATCCCCTGTGGATAACGGGGTGGCGGGGGGGGGGGGACTTCTCTACTCATTACTGGAAAATGGTAGAGCCAGAGTAAAACTCCCGTGTCTACCCTGAACCCCTAGGCCATGGTCTGTGCTATTTGCTCCATGGGGTTCTACCAGGACGCTCTTTGGCTCATATTCCGTATACAGGCCTTGCTTGTTCCCACTTCTCCATCTTTGCTCAGCTCCAACCAAAACCATGGGGGAACATCCTCGAAGGCCCTTCGGGCTCGCTAAGCTTCCATACTGCCTTCTCCGATCTGGTTCTAGGTTCTGGTGCAGCCATATAACCACTGTGAAACCAGTCGTCTCTATGGGCCTCTGTTTCCTCATTTAATCAGATGAGAGGATTGGGTTCCATCTCTGAGGAAGCCCCACAACTGTCAGTGCTATGGGATCTGAGTCAAGCCACCCACCTTCCCGTTTCTGGACCCCCACCACCCTCTGGTCAACGTCAGCCATAGCCCGTAACTGCTCTGGGTTTGGTGCACATGTCTGTCTTGTGTCCTTGCTTGTACTTAAGTTCCCTGAGGGTTAGAGCGATGCCCTGGCCTTCTGGGCACCTCCCATGTTGCCAGGCAGAGTCCTTCTTTCCTTCTGTCCCTCCTTTGTCCTTCGCTCTTCTTCCTCTTCCCCGCCTTCGGAGGTGATCTGCTTCTGACGCTGACTGCCTTACCCGCCCCCAATTCCCCTGTCCCCAGCTTGAGGCCAACTGCACCTCCGGTAAGTCCCCCACCAGGTGCACACTCAGCAGGAACAGTGGAGGGGAAGACAGAACAATGGGAAACCTGGCAGGGCTCGGGGTGGGGGGGGGGGCAGAGACCAGGCCCTCTTCATCTTTCGAGGTGCCTGGCACATAGCTGGTGTGTTAAATTGAATTGGCTAACCACTGGGCATTATGAAATTACACGATAATGGATATTCATTGTGATGTGCCTGAGTCATCAAGAAGAGGTTACGCCATGATTTGCAACGTCTGTTATAAGAAGTGTATAATCTATTTGGGGAAGATTTATTTCCCAATTAGGCAAATTAAATACATTTTTTTTTTTTTTTTTTTTACACTTGAATGGATTGGCTTCAAGCGATCTGGAAAATTCATTTATGGGCAACACTTTATACCCTGACAATGGCGGGGGCGGGGGGGAGGTGGGCTTCTGTGTTCAGTGGCCTTTGCTAATCTGTCTTTACATGAATGCATCCTTGGTTGGTCATTTCATATGTGGGTTGACTCCCCAAATGGTCCTTAGCTTCCCATGGCTGCGGGATCGTGAGTTTCGCATGTTCAGCAGACCCTCGGCAAATGTGCGTTGACTGACTGCCCCGCTTCCTCCTTTTTGGCCCCATTGGCTGGAGTCCCGTGAGCTCTTTGCACTGCCTTGTGAGCCCCTGTCTCTTGTCTTGTCTTCCCCTCTGCTCTTCCCACCCCTGTGTCTCTCCCTCACACATTCCCACTTTCCCTCCGTGTGCGCATGCGTGTGCATGTGAGCGGGTGGCTGTGTGTCCCCACCGCCGCCTCTTAGACCTGTCAGCTGTGCCCTTTCTCTGGACTGCCCAGCTCAGAGCTGACCAGAGCACCCCTTCAGACGTTTCCTCACGAACCTCTCCACACGGGGTAGACGTCCTCTGATCTGTGTAATAGGGTGACCAGCGGGTGACTGAGGGGTTTTCTGGGATGTGAGACTCTCAGTTCTAAAATCAGGACTGTCCTAGTTTGCCTGGGACAGTCGGTAACCCTCTCTGTGGCGGTGCCCTGGGGCTGCCTTTTCCCTGTGGATAGTCCTAAAGCAAAGTTTCTGTGAATCTAGTGTCCCCAGAAGCCCCTCAGATGGCTGGCGTGGGACCCAAGTATTGGTGTTCTTAGAAGGCTCCCTACGTGTTTCTAATGAACACCAAAGGCTGAGAAACCATTTGCCATCAAAGCCAAACCCTAATGTAGGATGTTGGGTGGTTTCTTTTCTTTTTTTTTTTTTTTTTTTTGCACCCATTAAGCTTTCCACCCAGAATACCTTGTCCCTGCCCCGGCCTCACGGGTGTTTTCTGGGTCACAGTGAAAGTGCCCAAGCCAGGTCTTATGTGTCACTTTACTTGCACCCACTTCAGGGCCGCAGAGGCTTGAGGACTGTGGCCCTATATCTCCTGCAGGCCCCTTCTGAGCTGACACAACCCTGTTGTCGCCCTGCACCCCGGGCGTCCATCCCCGTTAACTCCCGGGACCTCTCCAGAAGTTTCTCGGTGCCAGCGTGAGATGGCCTTAGCTGACCAGAGGGGGGCCGCTTTTGCCTCATGGCCTGTGGTTTCCTTCCAGGAAGCTCTCCACCTTCAGCGTGTACATGGAGAGCCACGGCTACAACACGGAGCAGGTCTGGAGAGATATCGAGGACGTCATCATCAAGACGATCATCTCCGCCCACCCCATCATCAAGCATAACTACCACACCTGCTTCCCCAACCACACACTCAACAGCGCCTGCTTTGAAATCCTGGGCTTTGACATTTTGCTGGACCACAAACTCAAGCCCTGGCTGCTGGAGGTAGAGGGGTTGGGGCGAGGGGTGAACACTGGCCGCTCTTACTGGGGTCGGCGGGGGTCAGGCTCATGCCTTCATCCCCCCCTCCGCTCAGCCAGATCCTCGCAATCAAGCTCCCGGCCAAGCCAGTTCATCTGCCCGGGGCTTGCTGCCCGGGGCTGAGAAGTGGCCACCAGAGGGGGTAGACGGCCAGGGATTAGGGAATTCCTTGTGTCTTCTTGAAGTCCACCCAGAGGGGGGGTGGAGAAACCGTTGATCTCAGGCGCAGAAAGCCTCCAAAGACAGCTTTGTCTTTTGTAATAGAATCATCTCCCAGAGAGGGGGTGTGGTTCATCAGAACTGGGTGATGATATTCGAGATCAGACCGGAGCTGCCGGGCCTGGCTGTCGGGGGCTTGGGCCACTCGGTTCCAAGCACCAACAGAGAGTGGGCTGGTGTCTGTGGCCGCGGGAGTGGGTGGAGAGCCGCTCAACGAGTTTCCTGTCTCCCCCAGACCCATGGCAGGGTGCCCCGCAGCACGTTACGTAGGACGTCTAAACAGGACGGACTTTTCCGCGAGCAGGAATGAGTTCTCTCCCCCTCAGTCCTGCTCAGGGTCCCGAATGCATCGCTCTGATTTCTTCCCCACCTCCCAGCCTGACCTTTTGGACTGGGTCTGGGTCAGCCAGACCCTCTGGCTGGTCTCCCAGCCAGACCCTTCCATCTGTCCTATGGGATGGCATGTACCTGAGAGAGCACGCACACCAGGGGGAGGGGAGACCAAAGACGGGGCACCCCTGATGCTTCTCGAGAGGAAAGGCCTGATGGGACGGGCGCCCGGGTGGCTCAGTCAGCTCAGCGTCAGACTTCTGCTCAGGTTGCGATCTTGTGGTCGGGGTTCGGGGGATGGAGCCCTGCACCGGGCTAGGCACAGTCAGTGAGGAGCCTGCTTGGGATTCTCTCTCCTCTCTCTGTCCCTCCCCTCCCCCGTCAGAATAAATAAACTTCTAAAAAATCATAAAAGAAAAAAAAAAAGAGGAAAGGGCTGAAATATACGCTGGTTAAACCAGAGGATATTCTCCTTCCTCCTTTTCTCACTCTGGCTGCCGTGCGGACTCCCCCTCCCTGTCTCTCCCCCCTCACCTGGTAGCCAGGGCCCCAAGCTGGGCTGAGGCTGCTCCCTGGAGGTGGCATTTTGGCCTCACTCCCTGCCTCCGCTCTGGACAGCCCAGCCCTCCCCCTCCCCCCGGTGCCTTCACAGGTCAACCACTCTCCGAGCTTCTCCACCGACTCCTGGCTGGATAAAGAGGTGAAAGACAGTCTGCTATATGACACTTTGGTCCTGATCAACCTGGGAAGCTGTGACAAAAAGAAAGTCTTGGAGGAGGAGAGACAACGGGGGCGGTTCCTGCAAAAATGTCGTTCTCGGCAGACCAGGTACAGAGGTGCCCCGAGACCCTGGAGACCCCACTGTCTGTGACTTCCCTGCTCCCAGTAACACTGGCCTGGCCTGGTCCTCAGACAGCCTACTGGTTATGTGGCCTTCCTGTCACTTCTCTGAGCCTCAGTGTTCTTTCTGTGAAATGGAGCCAGTGATACCTAAGTGGAATGAAATGAGATAAAGGTTCATCACAGTGCCTGGCACGATAGGGTGTGTTAGAGACCGTGAGGAGTCTTGCCTGCTGGGGGCAGGCAAAATGAGTGAAGGGGGTTAAAAGCTACAAACTTCCATTTATCAAATAAATAAGTCATGGGGATATGATGTAGGGCATGGCGACTATAATTAGTAAGACTGTATTGCATGTTTGAAAATTGCACAGAGTAGCTCCTGGGTGGCTCAGTCGGTTAAGCATCTGACTTCGGCTCAGGTCGTGATCTCACGGTTCGTGAGTTCAAGCCCCACGTCGGGCTCTGTGCTGACAGCTCAGAGCCTGGAGCCTGCTTCCGAGTCTGTGTTTCCCTCTCTCTCTCTCTCTCTCTCTGCCCCTCCCCTGCTCATGCTCTGTCTGTCAAAAATAAATAAAATAAACAAATAAACAAAAATAAATAAACATTTTTTTAAGTTAAAAAAATAAAGAAAGTTGCTAAGAGAGTAGATCTTAAATGTTCTCATCACAAAAACATTTTTGTTAACTGTATGGTGATCAATGTTAAGTAGACTTATCGTGGGGATCGTTTCATGATATATAACAATATCGAATTGTGTTGTACACCCGAGAAATGAACAGGGTGGTATATGTAAATGATACCTCAATTAAAGCAAGTAATTGCATTTAAAAAAAGAATCTTGTCCCGAGTTGGTGGGGAGGGAAGTCAATTCTAACAAATGATAATCCTATTTGGAAAATTAGCTTATATATGCAGAAAGGGGCCTTTTGAACAGTTTTACTGTGAGCATTCTTTTTTTTTTTTTTTGTACTTTAAAATAGGAGTTTGGGGCACCTGGGTGGCTCAGTCGGTTAGGCGCCCGACTTCGGCTCAGGTCATGATCTCACAGTTTGTGAGTTCGAGTCCCGCGTCCGGCCCTGTGCTGACAGCTCGGAGCCCGGAGCCTGCTTCGGATTCTGTGCCTCCCTCTCTCTCTGCCTCTCCCCTGCTCACGCTCTGTCTCTCTCTGTCTCTCAAAAATAAATAAATGTTAAAAAAATTTTTTTTAATTTTTTTTTTTCAACGTTTATTTATTTTTGGGACAGAGAGAGACAGAGCATGAACGGGGGAGGGGCAGAGAGAGAGGGAGACACAGAATCGGAAACAGGCTCCAGGCTCTGAGCCATCAGCCCAGAGCCTGACGCGGGGCTCGAACTCACGGACCGCGAGATCGTGACCTGGCTGAAGTCGGACGCTTAACCGACTGAGCCACCCAGGCGCCCCCCAAAAAAATTTTAAATAGGAGATTTAGTTATAGACAGAACTATATCCCGGGTATGAGTTCATTAAGTATAAGATGAAGATTCAGGGATCACCAATCCCCAAATTAAAACCATTCCTTCATTTTTGCTGAAAGACCCATTGGTCTGTCCTACCCCATGTTACCTGTTGGCAAGAGCGAGCGCCCCCTGCTCCCCGAGTGGCAGCACCTGCCTTTAAACAGGGGCCTTCAGGGGCGCCTGGGTGGCTCAGTCGGTTGAGCGTCCGACTTCAGCTCAGGTCACGATCTCACGGACCGTGAGTTCGAGCCCCGCGTCGGGCTCTGGGCTGATGGCTCGGAGCCTGGAGCCTGCTTCCGGTTCTGTCTCCCTCTCTTTCTGCCCCTCCCCCGTTCATGCTCTGTCTCTCTCTGTCTCAAAAATAAATAAACGTTAAAAAAAAAATTAATAAAAAAAATTAATTAAAAAAAAAAAATAAACAGGGGACTTCATTCTGCGGAGCGATTCTCATGTCTGAAGAGCCTGAACTTGGTGGAAGAAATGCCTTTGTGGCTTTTCAGATCCCCCTGAAGCCCCTCTCCTCCCATGAGCAGAACCAACCCTTGGGGGGTGGGGGGTGGGCTTCTGACGCAGAGGCAATAGCATCTACTTTGTGACAGCACTGTGTTTCTCAGGGCACTTTTGCGGGTGCCCCGTCTTCCCTGTGAAGACAGGTGGGTAGCGGGGGGTGTTATATGGTCCTGTCGTTGGAGCTAAGGAGACCAAGCGTCTGGGAGGGAAACTGAGTTGCACGAGGTCGCCCCGCCGGGAAGTGACAGGTCTGGAGCCAAGAACCCAGGGAGTCTGCCGCTTGGGACTCCTCCGGGCTGCCTTCCACTGAGCCGGCTCTGTCTCAACTTCTCCGGGAGGAGGCAGCCTCCGTTAGGGAGGAGCCGGGGCTCTCCCCTGAATCATCCTCTTGGTCATGGCTTGGCCCCCGGATAAGCTCCGTGCTCTCGGTTTCCCTGCTGTAAAAGGGACTCATCATTCCTCCCTCTCTGACCTCCAGCTCCCCGAGGGGCTGTGAGGGAGAATGAGATCATCGCAGCTCGTAAAAGCTCAGCCAAAGAAGCCCTCACATTTAGCAACCTCTCCAGAGGAGGGAAATCAGGGCTGCAAAGGGGGGGGGTGGCCACAGTCCGCCTCCTCCCACCTGAGCCAAGGGGAAACTGGGATCTTGTATGACGAGAGACCTTGGTGAGCAGCCGGAAAGACTGTCCCAACCAGCGTTTAGTGCCTCATGACAACGGCTGTCCCGAGAGGGCTAGAATCAGTCCCGCACATTTATTTAGCAAATACGGGTTGACCGCCGTTGTGTGCGAGGCCTCCGCCTGGCCCCAGGTGACGTCCGGCTTGGCACGTCCCTTCCTAGAAAATCTACAGCAGCCTTGCATTCTGTTCCCCAACAGGATCGAGGAGGTCAAGGGTTTCCAGGCTGTGTGGTTAGAGAAAACTGAGAAGTTCGAGAAGGAAAACTGTGGAGGGTTCCGCCTGATTTATCCTACTCTGAATGCAGAGAAGTATGAGAAGTTTTTCCAGGGAAACAACTCTCTCTTCCAGAATACTGTTGCCTCCAGGGCTCGGGAGGTGTATGCCCGGTAGGAAGGCTCTGGGTGAGGTGGGTGGGTGTCGGGGGGGGGGGGGGGGACATTATACTTGACCTTTAGGGTGACTGGCCCGGCACAGCGAGGAGGGTCTTTTATTTATTTACTTTTTTAATTCTTTAATGTTTATTTATTTTTGAGAGAGAGAGAGAGAGACAGCGTGAGCAGGGGAGGGGCAGAGAGAGAGAGAGGGAGCCACAGAGTCCAAAGCAGGCTCCGGGCTCTGAGCTGTCAGCGCAGAGCCCGATGCGGGGCTCGAACCCACAGACTCTGAGATCATGACCTGAGCTGAAGTCGGACGCTTAACCGACTGCGCCACCCAGGAGCCCCCCCCCCCCCTTTTTTTTTTAATTTTTTTTTTTCAACGTTTATTTATTTTTGGGACAGAGAGAGACAGAGCATGAACGGGGGAGGGGCAGAGAGAGAGGGAGACACAGAATCGGAAACAGGCTCCAGGCTCTGGGCCATCATCAGCCCAGAGCCCGATGCGGGGCTCGAACTCACGGACCGCGAGATCGTGACCTGGCTGAAGTCAGACGCTTAACTGACTGCGCCACCCAGGAGCCCCCCCCCCTTTTTTTTTTTTATAAAGTTTATCTATTTTTGAGAGAGAGTAAGAGGGCGAGGGGAGGAGGGGCAGAGAGAGAAGGCGAGAGAATCCCAAGCAGGCTCGGCGCTGTCCACACATGGAGCCCCATGCGGGGCTCCAGCCCACAGACTGTGAGATCACGACCTGAGCCGGAATCCAGAGTTGGACGCTTAACTGACTTAGCCACCCAGGCGCCCCACGAGAAAGGTCTTTGAGCTTCAGTCCCCAACCTGGGAGTTGCCGGGGATATATTTGCTTTGGTCTCACAAGGACCAGGAATGCTAAGATACCCTGGTGTGGGGCGTTAAGTGGATATGTGGCTGTTTCTAGAAACTCGTCCCTGAGAGAGGCACCCTCACCCCTCTCCAGAAACCCCAGTCCCTCAGAACTCCTGAATCCCCACAGGTAGGAAACCTAAGAGCTGGAAGGGACTCATCCTGTCCCGTCTAATCCCTACCCATCACTCATTTTATGGAAGGGGAGATCAGAGCCCAGAAGGGGTCACATAGCAGGTGATGGCAAAAAAGAAATCGGAATCTCTGTCTCCTGACCCGGGTGACCGAGTTAGTCCCACTACGTCATTGGCCAGAGAGGTGTAGTGGTCCAACACGGGGGCCCCTTGGTTTGGCCGCCTACCCCGACCCTCTTCCAGGCACCTGCCACGCGTGGCCCGCTGGGAAGTGGAGACAGAGACAAGGGGGTGGAGCCTCGTAGAGCCACTTGCTTTGCGTGTCTCCCTGGATGCTGTTCCCCAGGCTGGGAATGGTCTGGTGGGAGGAATGCCTCCCCCCCTCCCCCCCGCCTCCTGCTCTGTGCCCTGCAATGTCATGGATGCAGGCCGGACACGCTGGGGGAAGGACATGTGGAGCATTGCCCTTCTTTGCCGAGTCTCATCGCCCCCCCTCGGGGGACAATAGCCCGCATTTGCAGCCCACCCCTCACCTCCCTGACGCTCGCTGTTCCTCACGGACAGGCAGCTGATCCAGGAGCTGAGACTCAAACAGGAGAAAAAATCCTTCCAAACGAAAGAGAAGAAGGCAGAGACGCAGGGGGAGTCGGCCGGCGAGCGAGCGAGGGGCAAGACCGCGAGGAGCTGGCCACAGAAACCACAGCAGGAACACAAGGCCACGGCCCCCGTCTCCAGACAAGTAAACCCGGCGGGGAGGGGCGCCCGTGTGCCCAGCGCCCTTCCTCGGCTGGGGCCGGTCCGTGGGGGGCTGCTGAGGAGGCCCCTGCTCAGAGCCCTGACGCACTGAAGGAATGGGGGGGCTGCACGGAGGGCTGGGCCCCAGGAGGCAGGGGGGGCCTGGAAGTCACAAGGAGCCCGGCGTCCTTCAGACGCTCACCAGCCCTCCAGTGGGAGTGAAAGCAGCCAGGAGGCCAGGCACGGTCCCCATGTAGGCCGCGGGCTCCGGGCCCACTTGTACTCATAGGTCCCACCTCCGGCTTGGGTTGGAATGCTCGCCTCCAGCAGGCCAGGGGCACAGCTGGGGTGGGGGTGGGGGTGGGGCGCAGAGAAGAGCCTTAGGGACGCAGGACCCTCCCCATTACATGGGGTGACTGACCACAGCTGGGTCCTTCCAGCCTGCCCGCTGCTCAGAGTGTGTGGCCCAGCCCCGGCCTGTGGGCCAGCTGTCCCGTTGTCCTACCGTCTGAATCTTTGGATTCCCCCTCTCTGCCACACTGTCTCTTCTGGCTCGGTGGAAGGACTCACGCTGGCTTTTTGGACCATCTCCTTTTTCTCCAACACTCGCCTGAAGGGGCAAGATTAGAGCAGGATCTTTTTTTTTTTTTTTTTTCCTATGTTTTTTATAACTCTGTTAGGGTCGTAGGCCCTTTGAGAATCTGATAAAAGCTATGGAACCTCTTGCCAGAAAATATATAAAGGTACAGTTTTAAAACTGCAGTCTTCGGGGCGCCTGGGTGGCTCAGTCGGTTAAGCGGCCGACTTCGGCTCAGGTCACGATCTCGCGGTCCGTGAGTTCGAGCCCCGCGGCGGGCTCTGTGCCGACCGCTCAGAGCCTGGAGCCTGTTTCCGATTCTGTGTCTCCCTCTCTCTCTGCCCCTCCCCCGTTCATGCTCTATCTCTCTCTGTCTCAAAAATTAATAAATGTTAAAAAGAAAATTAAAACAAAACAAACTGCAGTCTTAAGTGGCTCAGAGATGCCATGAAACTATCCATGAGCCCTCTAGAACCACGGATTAGAGACACTTTGGGACCAATTGCTTTCCTTCTCTTCTCCTTGGCACCTACCCTGGGTGCAGATGCATCTGGAAATGGACACAGCTGGGTTCCCACGGGCCGTGTTTGGTTTCCTCCCTTCCCAGAATCTCCAGCCATTGACGTTAGTGTCCTGCACACCTGAGTTGCTCTTGAGTGTCAGAGATGCAAAGACAAATGAGACAGACAGCAGCCTCGCCCCGGAGGCCCCCACAAAAGAGGCCGGCCCTGCACGGCGGCACACCTCTGCACCTGACCTGAGGCACTCGAGCCTTCTCGGCTGCCCGGGGCTGGAGCTCGGTAACCCCCTCTCCAGAATCAAGGAGGTCAAGTCCGCCTCCGCAGTGAACATATTCACCAGCACTGAGGTGAGTGGAGTCCTCTACCTCCCCAGAGGGCTGAGCTCAGGGGGCGGTGGTAGGAGGAGTCTTGCTTTCTGGTGCCTTCTCTACCCCTGAGTCCTCACTGTCTGTCTCTGGGTGAGCCGCTCAAGCCTCGATTTCCCCACCTGGGAAGCCCGAGTTGTGGAATAGCATTACCTGCTAGGAGAACGGACCCTTACTTCTAGGGCTTTTCAAATGTTAATCATGGGCCCACCAAACGCTGGGTCACGACTGTACTCTAACTACTGGAAAATCTTCAGCGCTGTTGGGCCTCAGCTCGGTCCAAGTGCTTTTCAAGTTTCTAACCATAGCCCACAGTAGAAATCCATTTTATTTCATCCGTACGTAGACACACACTGAAAAAAAACTTTCCAGAAAAGTGCTTGGGGGGGTTCCTGGCTGGCTAAGTCGGGGGAGCAAGCGACTCTTGATCTTGGGGTTGTAAGTTCGAGCCCCATGTAGGGTGGGGAGATCACTTAAAAGTAAAATCATAAGGGGCGCCTGGGTGGCTCTGTCGGTTGGGCGTCTGACTTCGCCTCAGGTCATGATCTCGCGGTTTGTGAGTTCGAGGCCCGCGTCGGGCTCTGTGCCGACAGCTCAGAGCCTGGAGCTTGCTTCGGATTCTGTGTCTCCCTCTCTCCGCCCCTCCCTTGTGCATGCTCTGTCTCTCTCTCAAAAATAAACATTAAAGGGGTGCCTGGGTGGCTCAGCCGGTTGAGCGTCCGACTTCGGCTCAGGTCATGATCTCGAGGTCCGTGAGTTCGAGCCCCACGTCAGGCTCTGTGTCGACAGCTCAAAGCCTGGAGCCTGTTTCACATTCTGTGTCTCCCTCTCTCTCTCTGACTCTCCCCTGTTCATGCTCTGTCTCTCTCTGTCTCAAAAATAAATAAACGTTAAGAAAAAAATTTAAAAAAAAAAACGTTAAAAAATTTTTTTAAAGGTTAAGATGGTAAATCTTGTGTGTGTGTGTGTGTGTGTGTGTGTTATTTTACTGCAATAAAAAAATAAGAATAAAGAGTATGCATTGGGATCTGGCTGCCTCTGTTTGGATACTTGGATCCTAGAGTCTCCTATATGACTTCTGTCTAGTCACTCTTATCTCCCTAAGCCTTAGATTACTCATTGAGAAAAATGGTCATTTAATAATAATAACTACAGAGGATTACTTTGAGTGTTAAATGAAAGAATTGACGAAAATGTTTAGGGGCACCTGGGTGGCTCAGTCAGTTAAGTGTCCGGGTCTTGATTTGGGCTCGGGTCATGATCTCGTGGTTCATGGGATCCAGCCCCACGTCGGGCTCTGAGCTGACCGCACGGTCCCTGCTTGGGATTCTCTCTTTTCCCTCCCTCTCTTTCTGTCCCTTGCCAACTTGCACGAGTGCTCTTGCGTGCATGTTCTCTCTCTCAAAAAAAATAAACTTAAAAAAAAAAAAGGAAAAAGAGGTTTAGACTGGTGCCTGGTGCACAGGACTCTGGAAGCATTAGCTGTTATTTCAATATTCGTGTGACTTCTTAAGACTGCCTCTGTTCTCTTCTCATTAATTAATTAATGACTAATTAATTAAGACTTAAAGCGGTACCGCTTAACTCTAAAGAGGTTTTCAAAAAATAAGGCAACAACATTTTATTGTCTTTTTTTTTCTTTTTTGGATTTCATATGCAGAGGGCTGGTTCAGTAAAAATCCTTGGTTCATTCAAAGTCTTTGTGCCTTTCATTTACTTATTTTTTTCCTCTTATCTCTATGCTTATCCACCATGTTTGGTTAGTGTGTTTCCTGGCAAAGTAGAGATTTTTTTAATGTTTATTTTTGAGAGAGAGACAGACAGAGTGTGAGCAGGTGAGGGACAAAGAGAGAGGGAGACACAGAATCCGAAGCAGGCTCCAGGCTCTGAGCGGTCAACATAGAGCCCGACGCAGGGCTCGAACCCGTGAACCGCGAGATCATGACCTGAGCTGAAGTCAATGCTTAACCCACTGAGCCACCCAGATGCCCCAGTAGAGATTTCTTTTTTTTTTTTAATGCATGCACTTAAACTTTATTTAAATGTGATTGGGTTATTTATCTCATTCTATGACCCAGTCTTTTTCTTGTTGAGCCCTGTTTTTTTTTTTTTTATTTAAAAAAAATTTTTTTTTTCAACATTTATTTACTTTTGGGACAGAGAGAGACAGAGCATGAACGGGGGAGGGGCAGAGAGAGAGGGAGACACAGAATCGGAAACAGGCTCCAGGCTCTGAGCCATCAGCCCAGAGCCTGACGCGGGGCTCAAACTCACGGACCGCGAGATCGTGACCCGGCTGAAGTCGGACGCTCAACCGACTGCACCACCCAGGCGCCCCTCTTTTCTTTTTTTAAGGTTAAATTTGGGTGCATTGAAATGCTCAAAAATTTTTGAAAAGTTTATGTACTTAAGTAATCTCTCCACCCAATGTGAGGCTTGCACTTGAATCCAGAGTCACATGCTGTTCTGACTGAGCCAGCCAGCCACCCTGAAATGTTCAAATCTTAACTGTACGATTCTGACAAATAAACACATCTATGTAATCTCTATCCCTGTCACAGTGTAGAAGTTTCTGACATCTCCAGAAAATTCCCTCCTGCCCTTTTCCTGGCAATTGTCCCCCTCACCTCCCTCCCCCCCCCCCCGCCCCCGTTCCCTGTGTCCGTCATTCAAGAACAAGGGATCCTGACCCTGGCTTTTTTGACCTTGGACTATTTTGCCTATTCTAGAATCTTACATAAATGGAATAAAATAATACATATTCTTTTGTGTCTGTCTTCTTTAGCTGAATATTATATCTGAGATCCATTCATGTTGTTGGGTCTATCAATAGTTGGTTCTTCATTGCTGAATTATAATCTATTGTACAAATCTACTGCAGTTTATCATTCTCCTGTTGATGGACATGTGGGTTGTTCCCAGTTTTTATTTTTTTATTGCTACTGTGATTAAAGTTTCTATGAACATTGCTGTACAAGTCTTTGTGGACATATGTTTTCATTTCCCTTGGGTAACTACCTAGAAGAAGTTTGCTAGGTCAAAGGGTAGATCTGTGTCGAACTTTATAAGAAACTCCAAAATCTTTATTTAAAGTGATTGTATCATTTGTACATTTCCACTGACAATGAACGAGAGTTCCATTTGTCCCTCTGTCCACGTTTGGGGTTATCTGCTTTTTAAATTTCAGCTACTCTACTGGCTATTTGTGATTTCACTTTGTAGTTTTAATTTTCAGTTCCCTGGTCGTTAACTGTTTTGAGACTTTGTCAGGTGCATGTTGGTCATTCGTATTATCTTTCTTTGTGAAGAGTCTGTCAAGTTTTTGCTTCCCTCTCTTTTAAAAGTTAGGATTTTTTATCTTTTTCTTATTGACTTGTCGGAATTCTTTGTATATCCTGGAAACCTGCTTATTCTTTTTCTTTCCTTTTTTTCTTAAGTTTTTTTTTTTCTTAATCTTTATTTTTGAGAGAGAGAGAGGGACAGAGCACGAGCAGGGGAGGGGCAGAGAGAGAGGGAGACACAGAATCCGAAGCAGGCTCCAGGCTCTGAGCTGTCAGCACAAGCCTGAATTGGGGCTCAAACTCACGAACTGCGATATCATAACCTGAGCCGAAGTCGGACACTTAGCTGACTGAGCCCCCCAGGGGCCCCATGGCTTCTTTTTCTTACTAGTGCCTTTGATTAGTGAAAATTTTTAATTTTGATGAAGTTTATCAATTTTTCTCTTATTGCTTTCTGTGTCCTATTTAAGAAATTTCATGTACTTCCAGGTCATAAAGATGTTCTCTTCGTTTTTTCCTAAAAGCTTTATAGCTTTAGCTTTGTGTATAGGTCCATGGTCCATTTCAAATTAATTTTGGGGTATGCTTGGTGATGGGAACCAGGGTTTGTTTTTCCCATATGTGTTGCTACTTTGAACACTATTTTAAAAAAATTTTTAAAAAGACTTTTTTTTTTTTTTTTTGAGAGAGAAAGAAAGAGAGCAGGCAGGGGAGGGACAGAGGAAGAAGGAGAGAGAGAATCTTAAGCACCCTCCATGCCCAATGTGCAGCCTGATGTGGGACTTGATCTCATGACCGTGAGACCATGACCTGAGCCAAAATCAAGAGTCAGACGCTTAACCAACTGAACCACTCAGGCACCCCTCTAACACTGTTTATTGAAAAGACTTTCCAGGGCGCCTGGGTGGCGCAGTCAGTTAAGCGTCCGACTTCAGCCAGGTCACGATCTCGCGGTCCGGGAGTTCGAGCCCCGCATCGGGCTCTGGGCTGATGGCTCGGAGCCTGGAGCCTGTTTCCGATTCTGTGTCTCCCTCTCTCTCTGCCCCTCCCCCGTTCATGCTCTGTCTCTCTCTGTCCCAAAAATAAATAAACGTTGAAAAAAAAAATTAAAAAAAAAAAAGAAAAGACTTTCCTGTGGGGCGGCTGCGTGGCTCAGTCGGTTAAGCATCTGACTTCGGCTCAGGTCATGATTTCCCCATTCGTGGATTCGAGCCCCGTGTCAGGCTCTGTGCTCTTTTATTAGGCACACGTTTGCAATTATTTTGTCTTTTTGGTATATTGACCCTTTTTTCAATCATGAAATGATAAAATCCTCCTTATCCCAGATAATACTCCTTGTGTAAGGATCTATTTTGTTTGACATTAATATAACCACTTCAGCTGATTATGGTTAGTATTTGCATGGTATATCTTTTTATTCTCAACATTTTTTTCTCATTATATTTAAAGAGGATCTCTTATAGGCAGACGTAAGTGGATCTTGCTTTTTTAAATTTTTTAAAGTTTATTCATTTTCCAGAGACAGAGACATAGTGTGAGTGGGGGAGGGGCAGAGAGAGAGAGGGAGACAGAATCTGAAGCAGGGTCTGAGCTGTAAGTACAGAGCCCTGTGCTGGGCTCGAACTCACGGACCATGAGATCATGACCTGAGCTGAAGTCAAGACGTTTAACTGACTGAGCTACCCAGGCGCCCTGGATCTCATTTTTTTTTATCCGGTATAATAACCTCTGCTTTCTAATTAGGGCATTTACTCCATTTTCATTTAATACAGCTATTAATACCATTGAATTTAGAGCTGAATTTTTGTTGTTTGTTTCCTATTCATCTCTTCTGTTTTTGCTTTTTTCCTTGTGTTCCTCCTTTTCTGCCTTCTTTTGGGCTAGTTGAAAATTGAATTTTTGTGGGCTGCCTGGGTGACTCAGTCAGTTGGACATCCTACTCTTGGTTTTGGCTCAGGTCATGATCTCATGGTTTGTGAGTTGGAGCCCTGTGTCAAGCTCTGTGCTGACAGCATGGAGCCTGCTTGGGATTCTCTCTCTCTCTCTCTCTCTCTCTCTCTCTCTCTCTCTCTCCCCCTCTCTCTCTGCTGCTCCATCATGCTTTCTCTCTCTCTCAAAAACAAATGAACTTAAAACAAATAAAGGTTTTCTTTAAAAAACTGAATATTTATGGGGCGCCTGGGTGGCTCAGTCGGTTGAGTGTCTGACTTCGGCTCAGGTCATGATATTGCAGTTCATGAGTTCGAGCCCCGCGTCGGGCTCTGTGCTGACTGCTCAGAGCCTGGAGGCTGCTTTGGATTCTGTGTCTCATTCTCACTCTGCCCCTCCCCAGCTTGTGCTCTGTCTCTCTCCCTCTCAAAAAGAAACATCCAAAAAAAAAAAAAATTAAAATTAAAACCCTGAATATTTGTTAGTTTTAATTCATTCATTTAGTTAGTGATAATTTTTGCATTTTTTTAGTGGTGGTTCTAAGGATTGCAAAATGCATCTCCAGCCTGTCAGAATCTACTTAAGAGGTAATGGATTTCATTCTGAATATAGGAAAATTATTCCCTCTTTTGTGCTAATGTACATTATAAATCCCACAACACGGTGTTATAAATTTTGCTTTTTTTAGCTTTACTTTTTAAATTAATTTTTTATTATTTTTTAATGTTTATTTACTTTTTTTATGTTTTTGCTTATTTTTGAGAGAGAGAGAGAGAGAGAGAGAGAGAGAGAGAGAGAGAAAGACAATGTGAGCAGTGGAGGGGCAGAGAGAGAGGGAGACACAGAATCCGAAGCAGGCTCCAGGCTCTGAGCTGTCAGCACAGAGCCCGATGCGGGGCTCAAACTCACAAACCGCGAGATCATGACCTGAGCCGAAGTCAGATGCTTAACTGACTGAGCCACCCAGGTGCCCCTCAACTTTATTTTTAACTAATCCCTACCCCCACTGTGGGGCTTGAACTCAACCCTGAGATTAAGAGTTCCATGCTCCGATCACCTGGGTGGCTCAGTTGGTTAAGTGTCTGACTTCACCTCAGGTCATGATCTCATGGTTTGTGAGTTCGAGCCTTGCATTGGGCTCTGAGCTGACAGCTCAGAACCTGGAGCCTGCTTCAGATTCTGTGTCTCCCCATCTCACTACCCCTCCCCTGCTCATTCTCTGTGTCTCTCACTAAAAAATAAACGTTTAGGGGCTCCTGGGTGGCTCAGTCGGTTAAGCAGCCGACTTCGGCTCAGGTCATGATCTCGCGGTCTGTGAGTTTGAGCCCCGCCTCGGGCTCTGTGCTGACCGCTCAGAGCCTGGAGCCTGTTTCAGATTCTGTGTCTCCCTCTCTCTCTGACCCCACCCTCCCCGTTCATGCTTTCTCTCTCTGTGTCTCAAAAATAAATAAACATTAAAAAAAATAAAAAAAAAAACGTTTAAAAATTAAAAAAAAAAAAGAGTTCCATGCTCCACTGACTGAGCCAGCCAAGCGCCCCTAAATTTTGCTTTAAACAGTCATAATATTTAAAAGAATTAAGAAGAAAGACTTAAATAACAAAGTTCCATTATCTTCCCATCTTCTTTTTCTTTTTTTAATAAGTCAACGGTATCCATAATATTGTCTGCTGTATATAATGTATATACATTTTTCTCTGGCTGTTCCCTTTATCTCCAGATTTCAGCTCTTTGTGATGTCTATGGGTATCATTTCCTTTTGGAAGAGTTTCTTTTTTTTCTTTTTTTCTCTTTTTTTCTTTTTAAAAAAATTTTTTTAACGTTTTATTTTTTTTATTTTTGAGACAGAGAGAGAGAAAGCATGAACAGGGGAGGGTCAGAGAGAGGGAGACACAGAATCTGAAACAGGCTCCAGGCTCTGAGCCGTCAGCACAGAGCCCAACGCGGGGCTCGAACTCACGGACCGCGAGATCATGACCTGGGCGGAGGTCGGCCGCTTAACCGACTGAGCCACCCAGGCGCCCCTTTTCTTTTTTTTTTAAAGAAATCTCCACCCCCAGTGTGGGGCTTGAACTCACAACCTCGAGATCAAGAGTCGCGTGCTCTTCTGACTGAGCCAGCCAGGCGCCCCCATCTGGATGCCATTTTATTCGTATTCGTTCTACTTAGGAGTCTTGAGCTTATTGGTCTTGTAAATTGCTGTCTTTCACCAGGTTCCAGAAGTTTATGGCTGCTAGTTCTTCAAATGTTTCTTCTGCCTTATTTCATTCCTCTCTATTTTACTGCCTCTATGACCACTCTAGGTACCTCAGAGAAGAAGAATCATACAACACTTATACTGTTGTGTTGGACTTATTTTGCTTAGCATCACATTTTCAAAGTCCACGCATGTTGCAACATATATCAGAATTTCTTTCCTTTTTAAGGCTGAATAGTATTCCATTGGATGCATGTGCCACATTCTGTTTCTTCTTTCTTCTGTTGGTGGACAAATGGGTTATGTCCACCTTTTGGCTATTGTGAATAATGTTGCTGGGAACATTGGCGTATACACTTTTTTTGAAAAGGAGCTATCTAATAACTCATTCGGTATGTATACCTAGAAGCAGAAATGCTGAATCGTAGTGCATTTGTAACCTTATTAACTGTTTCTAGATGGTTCACCAAAATGGCCGTACCAGTCTACCTTCTCATCAGCAGTGCCTGAGTGTCCCTGAATACCTATTTTTCGGATGAGCAATCTCGAGTGTTTAAAATCTCTCGTGTATTAAAAACAATAACAACAAAGAAAGTTCTGTGGACACCCCCCCACCCCCCCCACCCCCGGATCCTCTGCCCTAATGTTTGTTTAACCAATTCCTGGTGAGGAAACCATTTGACTTAATCTTTCTTGCTGCTGATGAGCTTGGCTTACTTTGTTGGAATCCAGAAGGCATAGGAAGGAGCCCTAGGCTTCGACAATCTCATTTTGGGCTATTTTCTCTTCCAGCCCTTAACCTCAGTGGAAACCTCCCCAGATTCCACCACCCAGGACTCAGACTCCCCAGAGTCTCTGCCTAGCATGACCGTGAAAACCAGCTCTGAGTACAGTAGCCCCAAGACGGTCTCCTTGAAATACAGGCAGCACCACATCTCCCAGCACCTCCTCCAGGGGAAAATCTCGAAAATTTCTCTGCCGACAAATTCCCAGAGCTTCTTAGGAAATCTGAACCAGAGCTGGGCTTCGCCGAAGAGTGACGCGAGGAAGCAGAGTCTGATGTCTGAGCTATTCACCAAGGTTCCCCTGAGGGAGAAGCTCTCCCTGTTCCCAGCTCACGACAACCCAAAGCTGGTGCTGAGTAACAAGTCACGTGAGTGCCAGCGCGAATGGCATGTGCCAAGGGCCTAGGGGGTGGAGCCACCAACGGAACCAGTCCTCATCTTTGAGGAGTGGCCATTCTGGGGTGGGGGATGCAGCCCCTGCCCTCAGGCAGATGGGAGACCCCAGCCTGATGGTGGAGACATAAGCCATGTCCTTAAGGAGTCTCTAGTCTTACCAGAAACACAAAAAAAGGCAAAAAAAAAAAAAAAAGAATTTTTCTTTTAAATGTTCATTTATTTATTTTGAGAGAGGGACAGAGAGGGAGGGAGAATGCGAGCGGGGGAGGGGAAGAGAGAGAAGAGAGAGAGAGACCCCCATGAACTGTGAGATCATGACCTGAGCTGAAATCAAGAGTCTGATGCTTAACCTAAGACTGAGCCACCCAGTGCCCTGAGATCTTTTTTTCTCCTTTTAATGTCTTATTTATTTTTGAGAGAGAGAGAGAGAGAGAGAGAGAGAGCAAGCGGGGGAGGGGCAGAGAGAGAGGGAGACCAAGGATCTGTCTGGGCTGACAGCAACGAGCTCAATGAGGGGGCTCGAACTCGTGAATCGAGAGCTCATGACCTGAGCTGAAGCCGGATGCTCAACCCACTGAGCCACCCAGGTGCCCCGCTCCCCCCTCCCCCCCCCCCCATAGAATGCTTTTGACAAGTACCCTGTTCAATTTCCTGCTTCTCATTCAAATGAGCTGCATCCAGCCGAGTCACAGGGTATTGGGGGAGGGGCATTCAGTCTGGCAACAGGAAGAGAAACTACTTGGAGGAGAGAAGCAGTGGCTGATTCGGATTGAGGACCCTCAGGCGGTTTGAGGCCAGGGGACCCTAGTGGGAGGTGTGCCGAGTCCAGCGGCACACGTTGATGATGCCAATGACTTTGCCTTTCCAGAAAACCACTCCCTGCCCTGGGAGTGCTGCTGGGGCGGCCAAAGCTCTGGCAGGAAGAGGCGGCTGCACGTCTCCTCCCTTGTGCTCCTGCACCATCGTCCGAGCTACAATGTTTCTCTGAAGGATCTGCTGGTGGTCGCCACCCCAGCCCGACTGGATCCGAGGCCTGGCCGAAGCCACGGGGGAAGCGTACACTCACTGCCCGATCGCTGGCCCAAGAGGATGTGAGCGGAGCTAGGTAGGTCCGCCCATATTCCCTTCGCGTGCTTGCTGATTGGCGGGCACCACAGGTACGTATTTCTGGAATGTCGGATGGGCAGGTGGATGGCTGGAGCGATAAAAGACACACGTACTAGAGCAGAGGTCCGAGTTCTGGGGCTTTCTTTGGTCAGTGTCATACCCTCCACACGTCAAGGCGATGCACCATATCTCACGTGATCCTCAGGTCACATGCTGCGAGGTTGGCACGAAGACATCATTACTTTGTCCTCAACTTGCAGATGAAGAGAATCAAGGTTTCGGGGCATTAGACGACCCGCCCAACCTCACACAAGTGATGGGTTCTGGACAAATAACCCCGTGTTTCTTCCTCTCTACCGCTCTGCTGTGAACGTAGAGCCCATCTTGACCCATGGGAAGAAAGGAGCCCTGCTTAAATCACTATGATCTCATCATCCTGCCTCCGGAGCCACTTTCACAGTGGATGGGTCACTGAGTCGAGGCCTTCAGAGGTGTCAACCCTTGAGTTTTTGGGAGATATGTAGCCCCTTGTGTAGATTTTAAGATGATCAAGAGCGGGGCACCTGGGTGGCTCAGTCAGCTGAGCGTCCGACTTTGGCTCAGGTCATGATCTCACAATCCATGAGTTCGAGCCCCGCGTGGGGGTCCGGCTCTGTGCTGACAGCTCAGAGCGTGGAGCCCGTTTCTGATTCTGTGTCTGTCTCTCTCTCTCACCCTCCCCTGCTCACTCTCTGTCTCAAAAAAAAAAAAAAAAAAAAAAGTTAAAGGAAATATATATATATCTTTTTTTTTTTTTTTTTTTTCAGAATGAGACCGGATCTCTGCCATTGTTTCTCTTTCCACGTCGTATTCCCAGGAAATGATTTATCTTTTCTTAAAGTGTCCACAACGTCCATAGGATCAACGGAAAGTTTTATTTCCTCATCTAGATATCCTGGTCTCACAACTGCCTCCCATTAACATCACTGGGCCAACAGCCTTGCCTTTTGTGCCCTCCCAGCTAGCTTCCGGTGCTGAAGGACCGTGACTTATGAGAAGTATTGGAGCTGCCCCAGGAGCCACCCCCAGCTGCCCCACCAGTGGCATTCCTACGGGTCCCTCAGATGGCATCGTCATCCAGAACACTCCCCCCCCCCCCCCCCCCCAGGTAGAGCAGTGTGAAGGGAAGCATGTTTCAGGGAAGGACTCAAAGCTTCCAGGGACGCAAAGCCCCCAGTCCACCAACAGGCCTGTGTCAGTTGGCTTTCAACCTCGAAGAGAAAAGACCGAGAAAGGGCCAGGCCTGAATGGAGAATTCTGAGCCCTGAATGGAGAATTCTGAGCCCTGAGACCAGACCTCCTCCCACCCCAGCCACCTCTGTGCCCAAACACCTTTGTGCCACCTCCCTCACCGGCCCACATCGATCCTGCTGACGGAGAAAGGAGTGAGGCGAGAGTGCCCAGCGTGCAATGTTTCTTCCGTCAACCTGCAGAAATGACGCATCTTCCCCTCAAGTGTACATTAATAAATTGCCACGCTCAATGCCAGGGTGGTGAGCCTGATCCAGAGGGGGGATGGGAAGGGGGAAGGGGGAAGGGGGAGAGATCGTTCCCGCAAGCAACTCCTTGGTAAGAAAGCTCCAAATTCACTGAAAATGCATCAGGAGCCTTTGAAGAATCTCTTTGGATGAATGGTAGGCCCTGCCCTCCTTGCTGGGAGGCTAGTGCCCAAGGTGGCCCTTTGCGCAGGGGGCGGGGGGCACGGTGGCTGCCGTGTGCCTGTCCAGCATCAGTTCTGGCTAGACTCCGGGTGTAACATTTCATTCTGCCGGTTCATTCTCTACCCTCTCCAGGAATGTGATCCAAGATTTTGCCCCTCTTGTTCTTCCTGAGTGAGAGCCCAGGAATGAGGAGCTTTGGAGGCGGGGCGGGGGAAGAAGGGTGAGGTCCCAAGTCAAGAACCTGCCTCCCAATGTTGATGCAGCTCTGCTTTTTGAATTCCTACTGGCACGAATTTCTGGCCTCAAGGATGCCGGGGGTTCTGGGATACTTGAAGCGCACACAGCTCTCCTCACTCAGTTACCCAAAGGAGTGAATGGAGAAGCCATTTGGGTCCGGCTGTGAAGGACACACATACACAACACCTTCATCCCGCCTAGGCGCCTGGCGGGCTCACTCAGAAGAGCATGCGACTCTTGATCTCGGGGTTGTGAGCTTGAGCCCCACATTGGGCACAGAGATTATTGAAAAAAAGATTAAACCCCCTTGGCCCGCCTTTCCCCAATACCATTGAGGACCCTCCAAGTAGACGGGCTCAAGGCCAATTTTCCCATTGTCAATTTTCAGGCTATACGGATCACAGCCTGGCCCACACAAACGATGTAAGCTTTGCTGAAATAGGGCTTTCTGGAACGTCTACAATCTCTCCCCTTTTCTCCCTAGTCACCAGCCCCAGCCAGTCAAGGTTCCTGAGCTGATAAAAAGGAAGTCTTTTAAGGAGGTGAAGTCAGAACGATTTGTCCTTCTAGGGGACGATTTGGTGCCCGCACCTTTGATCCCAGGAACGGGCTCAACTTCATGGGCGTGCAGTCTGTGTTGTCTCACGTGGCCTTGCACTTGGTTAGATGCTCTGTTGTCACCCTCTTGAAATTCTATTTTTTTTTAATTTTTTTTAACGTTTATTTTTGAGACAGAGAGAGACAGAGCATGAACGGGGGAGGGGCAGAGAGAGAGGGAGACGCAGAATCGGAAACAGGCTCCAGGCTCCGAGCCGTCAGTCCAGAGCCCGACACGGGGCTCGAACTCACGGACCGCGATATCGTGACCTGAGCCGAAGTCGGACGCTTAACCGACTGAGCCACCCAAGCACCCCTTGAAATTCTATTTTTAAAAAAATGCTTGTTTATTTATTTTGAGAGAGAGAGAGAGAGAGAGAGAGTGAGCAGAGGAGAGGCAGAGAGAGAGGTAGAGAACCTCAGACAGGCTCCGCACTAACAATGCAGAGCCTAATGCGGGGTTCAAACTCATGACCGGTGAGATCGTGACCTGAGCTGAAATCAAGAGCTGGACGCTTAACCGCCGGAGCCACCCAGACGCCCCTGAATATTTTTGAACAAGGAGGCCCGCATTTTCATTTTGCACCCGCCACGTTGTGTAGCCAGTCCTGCTTAAGAGACTTCAACAGCTCTGGGTTATCCAAAGAGAAGGCAAAATGGCAGGCCCCACCCACTCTCGCCCGTTCACCCATAGGGCCCCCGCCGAGCAGCCTTCCGCCAAATGCTCTTGGGGGACAAAAAAAATGCTCGTGGCAGACGTTGCCCCCGTGGAGTGTGCAGTGGAAGAAGACAAGCCCCCAGATAGCTAGCCTGACTTAAGTGCCACTAATAAAGAGTGTCGTTAGATGAGAGGGGCCAATGCCCTCCCACCCAGCAGGGAGGATCAAGTCCCCTTCTTTGGAAGAGGTGATATTTGAAGTGGCAGGAAAAGATGAAGATGTTTTTGGGGCGCCTGGCTGGCTCAGTCGGTAGAGTATGCGACTCTTCATCTCAGGGTCGTGAGTTCAAGCCCCACGGTGAGTGTGGAGCCTACTTAAGGGGAAAAAAAATTCAGGGGGGTGGGAGATAAATATGATTTTTAAAAGTGGAGATGAGGGGCGCCCGGGTGGCTCAGTCGGTTGAGCGTCGGACTTCGGCTCAGGTCATGATCTCACAGTTCGTGGGTTCGAGCCCCGCATCAGGCACTGTGCTGACCGCTTGCTCAGAGCCTGGCGCCTGCTTCAGATTCTGTGTCTCCTTCTCTCTCTGCCCCTCCCCCGCTCATGCTTTGTCTCACTGTTTCTCAAAAATAAATAAATGTAAAGAAAAAAAAGGGGGAGATGAGGTGTGGTACTGAGGCACAGCAGTGTGGAAGAAAAGAAAAACACCCCCGAACGTGGTCAAGAAGTAAAGTCTAGGGGCGCCTGGGTGGCTCAGTCGGTTGAGCATCCGACTTCGACTCAGGTCATGATCTCACGGTCCGTGAGTTCGAGCCCCGCGTCGGGCTCTGGGCTGACAGCTCAGAGCCTGGAGACAGGTTCAGATTCTGTGTCTCCTTCTCTCTCTGCCCTTCCCCTGTTCATGCTCTGTCTCTCTCTGTCTCAAAAATAAATAAACGTTAAAAAAAATAAAAAAAAAAAAAGAAGTAAAGTCTAGTTCAATCTGGCTGCGTCAGAAAGGGAAAGTGGGAGGTGACAATGGAAAGATCGTTTATGAGACCAGATTGGAGATCCAGGGGCTCTTGTTTCCATCACTAGCATCACTCTCCTCATGATAATGAACTTGTGTCCATGGCTGTCTCTCCAAGGGATTACATGTCTTTACATCTTTATACTTTTAGCCTAGTGCCTAGGACATACTAAAAATTCAGTAAATATTTGCCAGATGGGTGAATATTGAGGGTCTAAAATGTTATCCTGGGTAGGGCCACCTGGGTGGCTCAGTCGGTTAAGGGTCCGACCTCAGCTCAGGTCATGATCTCACGGTTCACAAGTTCGAGCCCCGCGTCCGGCTCTGTGCTCACCGCTCGGAGCCTGGAGCCAGCTTCGGATTCTTTGTCTCTCTCTCTCTCTCTCTCTCTCCCTCTCCCCCTGCTTGCACTCTGTCTCTCTCTCAAAAATAAACATTAAAAAAAAATTTTTTTTTTTTAAATAGACATCTTGGACTGGGCAGCTTGTCCAGGCTCAGAAACCATCAGGGCAGCTTCAAGATATGTGTCCCCCCACCCCCAGAAAACCAGAGTAGTCAGTTGACCTGGAGGGTGTTGACCTGGATTAGAGAACTCCCTCAGAGGGCTCTAATGCATCCCCGTGTTCGGGAACCACTTCTCTGGCTCACCCCACACTGGACAACCCCTAGCCCACCTCCAACAGGCCAGGCGGGGAAACCTCTCCGTAGCCTTAAAAGGGCAACCGCAGATTCCAGTTCTCCATCCACCCTAGCAGAGACTGGAAGTCAGGCCGATTGGCAGCTGGCTCAAGCGTCCTCCCCCACCCGCACTGGATGATTACATGAGCCGAATGTAATCATTCACAACCCTTGTCTTTACAGCTGGCATGTCGCTTAGTTTAATTACAGCACACAGCGGCATTTCAATTCAAGGAATCGAAAAAGCAACGAAATGGGTTTTGCAAATTGTTAGGAAGGCAATGAAGCCCGTGGAACTGCAATTTACAAAGCATTGCTTTCAATTACTTTGCATTCTTCAGCCATGACTCTACGTTATTAACCAGCAGCCTGGGAAAGCCAAGCAGGCAGTGCGCCGTGGCCAGGCTATTTTGTGACTCCTGCGTGCGCCCTGCGGGCTGGGGAGGTGGCTGGAGGCTCCAGGAACTGCCTTGCGGTGGGAGGATCGGGACTGCTCTGAGCAGATGTTCTCCCCATCAGGTACTTGCTACCCACTTGCTATCCGCCGCTACTCTCCAGACGCTCTGACTGGTCTCGGGTGACCTTCAGCAAGGGTCCCCCTTCCTCTTTACTCTGGAACCGTCTACTATCCTCAGAGAACACGAGGAAAGGAATGGGGGGAAGCAAAACAAGTTCTTTCTTTCTTTCTTTCTTTCTTTTTTTAATGTTTATTTTTAAGACAGAGAGAGAAACAGAGCGTGAGCGGGGGAGGACAGAGAGAGAGAGGGAGACACAGAATCGGAAGCAGGCTCCAGGCTCTGAGCTGTCAGCACAGAGCCCAATGCAGGCCTTGAACCCATGAACCCAGAGACCATGACCTGAGCCGAAGTCAGACATTTCACTGACTGAGCCACCGAGGTGCCCCTGATTTCTTTTCCTGGCTTACTTCCTGATTTCCTCTCATTTCTTGAGAATGTACTTCCTGGGCCGCCATTTGAAGTTTTTATTGTATTGTATTTTCTTATTTATTTTGAGAGAGAGTGAGAGAGGGCACGAGTAACGTAGGGGCAGAGAGAGAGGGAGAAAGAATTCCAAGCAGGCTCCACACTGTCAGCACAGAGCCGGATGCGGGGCTTGAACTCACAAACCATTAGATCGTGACTTGAGCCAAGATCAAGAATTGGACACTCAACTGACTGAGCCACTCAGGTGCCCTTTATTTTATTATTTTTGAGAGAAAGAGAGAGAGAGAGAGCGCTAGAGAGAGAGTGTATGTGTGAGCAAGCAGGGGAGGGGCAGAGAGAGGGAGAGGAAATCCCAAGCAGGCTCTGCGACAGCCTGACGTGGGGCTTGAACTCACAAACCCTGCGATCATGACGTGAGCAGAAATCAAGAGTCAGATGCTTCACTGACTGAGCCATCTCAGGCACCCCCCCACCAGACAACCATTGTAAAGGAAAGACTGTGGGGCTCGTCAGATCGAGCCCCGTGTCTCGCTCAGCGTGGAGCATGGAGCCAGCTTGGGATTCTCTCTCCCTCCCTCTCCCTCTCCCCCTTCCCTGTTTGCTCACTCTCTCAAATATACTTTAAAGTTTAAAAAATAAACTTAAAAAGGGGGGGGGGGCGTAAGACTATGCCGTCTCTCCACCACCCTGCTTTCCCAAGTCTAGGAGTCTTAGGAATGAAAAGGGCCCCCCATCCATCTGCAAAGGGGGGAGTGGAAGCAGCAGGAAGTCAGGCAGGCAATGCTGAGACAGATCCCGCTTGCTGTGAGCAACACTGGTTAGCGGGGTAATTGGGAACAGAATGCCAGCTGCCTCAGCAGTCATGCCAGGCGGGAGAGCAAACACCCAGATCCTGTTGGCAAACCCAGCAGGGCCATCACGACCTGGCCAAAGCAAACAGGGGCTGAGGCAGGCCTGCCGCGACGGACTCTCGCTTCCCCTGGGATCTGGCCGAAGGTGAGACGGAGCCAGCAGGGTCACGTGTCAGGACATCAAGTAGCCTTGTGGACGTTCGTACCATCTCTGGGTGAGGGCCCAAGCTGGATCCTCGTTTTCCTTGCCGTGATCCCCTTTCAATTTGGGAGAGGCCAAGAAAAGTCTGATAATGATAAAGCTTTTCACGTGTATGATTTTGTACAGCCTTCACAGAGGTCCTGTGCGATCGGTAGTATCCCCATCTCGCAGATGAGAACACTGAGGCCAGGGGCCATCAAAGGCACAGAGCCAGGACTTGGGCTCCGGGCCTCTGACACCGCGTCTGTTGCATTTCCCATTTCCTCTGCGCTCCCACCTTTCCACCCGGAACCCCTCGATGTCAATTCCCACAGTCTAAACGGGACTTGAGTTCTTTCCATTTTCTAGCTGAGAAGCAGAGGCTCAAAGGAGGTGTGTATGTGTGTGGGGGGGGTGGGGAGGGAGGATATTTTGGTTTTCAGACCAGAAAAATAGCTAGTTGACATCCCTGATTCTGTCTGCCACTCCCACCAACCAAACAGAGGCCCGGTGAAATGAATATATTTATGCATATTTCCAATTATTTGGATACTTCAAAAGCGTTTTTCCCTTCTTTATTTAAAAACATTTTTTTAATGTTTATTTTTGAGAGGGAGAGAGAGAGACAGAGTGTGAGCAGGGGAGGAGCAGAGAGAGAGGGAGGCACAGAATCCGAAGCAGGCTCCAGGCCCCGAGCTGTCAGCACAGAGCCCGACGCGGGGCTCGAACCCGTGAACCGTGAGACCATGACCTGAGTCGAAGTCGGACGCTCAGCCGACCGGGCCACCCGGGCGCCCCTTCCCCTCTTTATTTAAACATAAAAGATCTGAATCAAGATCTCTGGTTTCCATGTTGTAATTTGGTTGTATTTGGAGGTAGCCTGAATAGACCCCCTTGTGGCCTGTGGGTGGTTTTAGGGCTCAGTGTACCTATAAAAATTCATATTCCTTGCAGCCTGGCTGGGAAATTTATATTTCACGGAAAGATGCACAATATTTGTATTCATATCTGATGGAGGGACTGGGCTCCTATGGAAAGGGAAAAAAAAAAAAAAAGCCAGCTGTTGGATTGCTTGTTCCCTTCTGGGTCTCCATGCCTCACCAAATTTCCTGATTCTTCGAACATTCTGGATTATTTTCCAAAGTGCCTGTTTGAGGGGAGGGCAAGATAGGAGAAAGAAAAAGGAATCTTTCATCAGTCTCACACCCACAACGGGTCCTCTTTCCCTGGCATTGTCATTTGCCCCGCATCTGGGGGCCCTGCAGGGAAATGTGCACCAGAAGGGGCCTGGCAAAGTGGAGGTGGAGGGCGTGATTGGAGCATGGCCTCCATTTCCCATCTCCGGAGAAGGGGGCTTAGCGGGCAGGGTGGGGTTGGGGATCCCCCGGGGAGAGAGAGAGAGAGAGCGAGAGGCCTGTGCGCAGCTGGTTTAGAAGTTCCTGTTGCAGAAGGTGAGCGCGGAAAAGGCGCGTCCCGGTGAATTTGCACGAACTTGGAGTTGAGGACGCACGGAGAGGAAAACCTCGCTCACCCAGGAGCCAGGTCCGCCTTCGTGCTCCAAGCGACCGGAGGAGTTCGGCAGATCCGGGGCGCTGAGCCCCGCGCTCTTGGTTGGGGAGAAACCCCGGGGGGACCGTTGCTCCCTGCCTGTCCCCCCCCACCCCCCGAAACCGACGCCGCTGCGCCTCCGCGCGCTGCCCTGTCGAGCGCATCCCGGCTCGGGCGCCAGGACCAGAGACCCGGCTCGGCCGTCCGTCCACCCAAAGGGAAGCCGACCTTCGTCCCAGCGGGGTCCCAGGAGGATCCGCTCCAGTCTGGAAGAAGTAGGACGGGGGATGGAGGACCTGCGCCTTCCCCTCGCTGCTCTACAGGCTGTGGGCAACCCAGCGTCTCCAGCTCAGATACCCCAACGCCGCAGGGGTAAAGCCTCCCGCAGGGGGGCGTGCAGTCAGCTTCCTTCCTCCGGTATCTACTTAGGAATCTACGTCCCTGCCGTTTATTTAGTGCGTACCAGGTGTCAGGCACAAGGGCCAAGTGCTCGAGGAACTTTATTATACCCAAACCACCGGATGGTGGTGGTGCTGGTGGTGATGTGTGCCCGTGGGGGGGGGGGGGGTTCAATCCCCCTTTACAGATGAGAAAACCAGGCCCTGGGAAGCCCAGTAATGTTAGAAACAATATGGGTGGGAGGCAAGACTGAACTCCGCCATGACTCCAAGGCCACCCGAAACCTCAGTGAGATCCTTCCAGGGCCACAGTTACTTGAACTTGACCTGCACCCTTGCAATTAGCTTCCGGCGTGGAGATCAATGTTAATACCATGCGGGGGAACAGAGCATTCGGTGCAGTCACCTCCACTCTGTCACTGTTCCCATAAGGCCCCCCGGAGGAAGGAGGAAGACAGGGTAGGAATGGCAGTTACCCCAGGTTTACAGAGTAGGAGCGGGTTCAACCACATCCAGGCCATAGCTCGTTTGGAGACCAGCTCCAAGAAAAGTCTTCTGCTGTCCTAAACCCAGGAAGAGCTTTCAGCCAGTCCCTCTCCTGAATTACTTTCATTTTAAAAGGAAACAGGGTGCTGAAAACAGGCTGCGGAGTGTCTCCGGACCTTAGTAGCTAAGACCTCCCTCTTCTCAGAGCCATCGGACTCCTTGGTGTGGAGCTCTACCACCTGGGTGCTGGAGGAAAGGGAACTGAGCCGCCCCCCCTCGGGTGGGTGGCGGGGGGTGGGGGGGATGCTGTGGCAAAGGAGTAGAGTATGACTCCTTGAGTCCAGCATCAACTCTGTAGCTGTTAGTATCAGCCCTCTTTTACAGGCAAGGAGACTTTGCTCCGGGGGGCGGGAGGGAGACACTTGCCGGGACCTGAAGCCAGTGGGCACGATGGATCTGTGTGACTCCACAGCTCCTCTCTACCCGCCTAAGGATGGCTTTGAATTGGGAGCCCTACACAGGCTCGTTCACGCCGTCTTAGCGTTAACAAAGGAGAGCTGTGGCGACCACACGGTTCTTAAGGTTGAGTGACCCCCCACCCCCGTCCCTCCCGAAGGAGTGAGGATGTCATTTGCGTCCTGCTTCCATCCATAACAGCTCACAGATGCCCCGTATCCCTTCAGAGGGGTATTCTTCCAGTGATCCTGGGGGGAATGGGAACAGGGTGGGCGCCTCTCAGCCCCTTCCTGCTCTCCTTTGCCCCCCCACCCCCAGTCTGGGACCTCTTCCAAAGTGGCATTTCCAAGGTTTGAATGAAGGGATTCTTCATCCAGCAGGAGAGAAACATCGCCCCACGGGATGCGCCTTCTTCGGCCTCCAGGAGGCAGCTCAGCTGACACCCCCTGCGCCCCACCCCCCCCAGGAAGACCATCCCTGGATTCCCGGCTGGACACAGGATTTCAGAACTTGCCCGTCTCTAGGCCTCTCTCCTAACCCCACTCCCTCTCCCGGCCATCCCCTCGCCTTTCTGGTCCCACCAGTTTGCTAAGTGCCTAGGATGTTTACCCTCCGGAGCGCGGCGGGCTAGGGGCTGAGGTCAGAAGCCTGATTCACCGCAGGGAGGCACCCCGGCCCGGCCCCCACCCAGAGGACCCCGGCGAGCGCGGCGGCGGGTGAGGCGATCGAGGCTGGGAACCGCCACCCCGCCCGGCCCATAAATGCCTCCGCGACTCCCCAGCCCCGAGGGCATCCCTCCGGCGGTCTGCCCTTCCTCCCGCCTCGGGCTGGCTACGCCCCGGGGGGCGCGCTACCCCGCGGGAGAACTCCGGGGTGGGGGGGAGAGGGCTGGGCGCCCCTCACCCCCCAGTCCCCGTCCCGATTGAGATCGAAGGCTGCGGAGAAGGGGTGCCCATAATCCGCTCCACCTCACTCCCAATCCACTAAAAGACTTTGGTGACCCTGACCGAGGCGCCCCCTGCGGAAAGGCTAGAGGTCTCTGCTCTCAGCGCCCCCCACCCCCACCCCGCCTCGGGCTGAAAGGCTCTTCATTCTGGGGAAGGAGGAGCCGGGAGGCAGAGGAAACCCGAGAACTTGCACCTTCCCACGCGCCACGGGTTGGGGGTTCAAAGGCTTGGATTTGAATCCCAGGATGCGGGGGAGAAAGGGGAGCAGGGTCCCGCCCCCCCTTTCTCCACGTCCTCCAAGGACCGATGTCCCCACTTCAGAACCCAGAAGGGGTTAATATTTCACTAGCTCGCCACCCCCCCCTTCCTTCCACCTGGAGGCGGGGACCACAGCCGCCACGCGGTCCCCAGCGGGGGGGGCGGGGCTCCTCACCTGCGCAGCCCCGGCCCCCGTCTGACCCCGACGCACCGATAAGCCCCCAGACGGCCAAACATCGTTAACTTCTTTGCCTTTCTAGACTTCTCTGCCTGTCCTTTCTCCGACCTCGGGCCCAGGGGTCGCCTGGGTGTGTGCCAGTAGCTCCTCCAGGAATCCCACACACCACACATCGGGCCTCTCCCCCCCCCCCCCCCGCCCCCGCCACGCAATCTCCTTCCTCCCTATCCTCAGGCTTTTGGCCCAAGGGCCGACTTTCTGTGCCACTCGGTGGGTGTAAAATAGTGTTCCCTCGCCCTCTACTCCGCCACAGCTCCTCTTGCCTCTTTGGCCCCTGTCTTAGAAGACTTCCAGGAAACCGTAAAAATCAAGAGAGAGAAAGGGGGAGTTGATGTCTCGGAGAATGTCAACAACGATTTCAGAAACTGAAACTTAGTTTCAGCTCAACCCTGAATGTGAGGGGCCGGGGCGACGGGTTGGATTTGTCCTCTGGGACCGCCCTGCCCAATAACGTTCTGTTTCTTGTTTCCCTTTGCCTTTAAAAAAAACTTCACGCACACGCGTGAAGATCTCAGACGGATCAGAGACAGGGTCTACACCCCAACCACCGGTTGCTGGGAAGCAGCGGGATGGTAGTTTTCCCCTGGTGTGGGGGAGCACGGACAAAGTGTGGGTCCCGCCCCAGGGCCGCAGACCATCTGTCCAGGGTGGAGGGAGCCAGGCTTAGAAAGCTGCTCGTTCATGTAGCAGCCACTGCCACTGCCAACATGGCTTCTGCCTTCAAATCCTTTCTTAGCTCTCTTCTCCCCATCCCTTCTCCCAAGAAAGAGAAGGCTCCTGGAAAAGACCCTTGGAAGACAGGCTCTGGTCACAGAGGCCAGGTGGGGGTGGGGTGGGAAAGTGGCATCCACGGGAGAGGGCAGAGGGGTGGGGATGGGAGCTCGTCCTTCGTGGAGGGGCCACCTCCCTTTCTCCACAGGAACTGAGGTCTTAAGTCCAAGTGCGAGGTTGATACCAATTCCAGCAATTACTTGGATGCACTGGAACATTTTCTAACTTGAGTTTTTTAACATTTGTTTTTGAGAGAGAGAGAGACAGAGAGCACACACAAGTGGGGGAGGAGCAGAGAGAGAAGGAGACACAGAATCGGAAGCAGGCTCCAGGCTCCGAGCTGTCAGCACAGAGCCCGATGCGGGGCTCAAACTTTCCAACCGTGAGTGAGATCACGACCTGAGCCAAAGCCGGACACTTGACCGACTGAGCCACCCAGGCGCCCCAACAGTTCCTAACTTAAAATAATGCAGTCGTAGGACCAAAGAGTGAAATGTCGTTTGGTCAGAAATTAGGTAATAAAAGCCCTTAGACTTCTCCGGAGAGACAGAGAGATCTTCTGACAAAAAAAAAAAAAAAAAAAGATAATAAGTTATTATCCCATAATAACGTTCTTAAAAACCTTCAACGTTTAGGGGCGCCTGGGTGGCGCAGTCGGTTAAGCGTCCGACTTCAGCCAGGTCACGATCTCGCGGTCCGGGAGTTCGAGCCCCGCATCAGGCTCTGGGCTGATGGCTCAGAGCCTGGAGCCTGCTTTGGATTCTGTGTCTCCCTCTCTCTCTGCCCCTCCCCCGTTCATGCTCTGTCTCTCTCTGTCTCAAAAATAAATAAACGTTGAAAAAAATATATATATATATATATAAAACTTCAACGTTTAACACGCCCACTCTAGATGTCGCTTCCAACAATTCTGAGGGGATCAAACTTAATAACAAAACCTTGGGGGAACGTAGATCTCATTGTCAAACCTTAGACACGGCCCTGAGACATCTGGATTGGAGACCCCGCGCCCCCGAAGTTGTTAGCAAGTTCCTGGCATGCTGTAGGCGCTCAGAAAATGTTTGCAATATCTTCTCCTCCCTGCGCCCGCCTGGCTCCTATCCACGCAACTCTGCAGGGTCCAAATTCTCTGTTGACCTTTCCTCTAAAGATCTGCTAGGTTTTTTGCCCAGTTTCTTGACTGCTGTCTTAGGTACCATAAAGGGACGCAAACCGTTCTGTCTTCCAAAAAATTCCTGGAAGCGGTGGGAGTGCGAGGCTGAGCAGTGACACCACCCCTCCCCCCCCCCCCCCCCCCCCCCCCCCCCCCGCCGCCTGCCCCCTTCCCCAGCTGGCTACCGCGCTCAAAGTTCCCCGACGGCTGCGACTGAGCCTGGGACATCCGAGTTGTGTGCGGCACGATTGGGGGGGGGGGGGCTGGTCAGTTCACTGCAGGGACCCCGTAGCTGAAAGAGCTGTCTCTACAGCCCCTCCGATCCCTCTGACTCCTCCTCGCTCGCCTCCCTCACCCCTCCCAACTCCAGCCCCACCGACCCTCCTGTCCCCAGCCAGTCTTTGCTGTCCCATGTGTTCTCCGGGGTCATAACAAGCTTGCGGCGACCACTGGGTCATGGGAGGGAGCGGCTAAGTGCCCTGGCTGCTTTTTCTCAGTTCCCCAGAACACTGAAGGCTGAGAAGGCAAATCATCACCCCTCATGGAAGGGTGGAACTTCCAGAAGCCCATCTGCCAGGTGCCTGGAGGAGCCATATCTTAGACCCCACCCCCACATTCTAGTGTTGGGTGAGAGTCTGGAGACCTGGGTGGGGGGTTGCTCTGGGCTTAGAGGGAGCGAGGCTGCTGCGGCGACACTGGGCCTGAGGTCTCAGTTCTGCAGTGCTGAACCTTCCATCACTGTCCAACTTGGGACTTTTCTGTGTCTTCTAATATGAAGGAGAGTCAAAGAAGAGGAGATAATGATTAAGAAAAAAAAAAATCTCCCTCCATTTTCCAATACGGGTGGAATTCTTCAAGAGGAAATCCAAGCGGGCAATAGTCCAAAATCAACACCCCATTCCCACCATTCTGTCCTGAATCTCCAGGAAAAAAATGTCAGGAACGCTCTGATACCTTATAGATGGAAACACTTTGAATCCTCTGTCACATTTATAACCCTACCAACAGAACAAAACCAGAATCTTACATTGTAATAAAGTATCGTAAAAACAAACTAGTAAGACTCTAGATCAACAAAGAGCAATAGAAAATGGGGAGGGGGGAGACAGGAAAAGATAGTTCTCTGAAAAAGGACATGCAAATTGCTTTTAACACTGTGAAAATAAGTTCAAACTCAGAGCACATTAAAAATGCACAAGGCTTTTGATCCCACCCGTCTCCAAGAATATATCCTACAGATACACTTGCGTAGATACACGGGGTCGTGTATATTTCATATAGCGGCAGAAAAAAAAGGGGAAGGGAACATTGGAAACAATTTAAATCTCTGTCAATAGTTACCTGCTTAAACTAGCTTTGGCACATCCATACAATAAAGTGGAGCCGTTAAAAAGGAGGCGTTAGTAAAGATACCGAACCATTATCAACATGATTAAAAAATAAAAGACAAAAATACCAAGCCTTGCGTATTTACCAGCTGCCGCCCTTTGTGTTAAAGGCTATATTTGTAAGGGTACAGAAAACTCCGCACAGTGGTTGCTTCTGGGAAGGAACCGAGGTAAGAAGCGGGACAAAGAACTACTTTTCTTTTCAACGAACGTCCTTTGGTCACTTCTGAATTTTTCCTTTAGCCAACATTATCCATTGGAAAAAAAAAAAAGATAGACAAAAATCCGGAAATTATTATTTGCGATAGTGTTCCTTTTTAGTTACACAGGTAATAGAAGCTCATTACGAAAACATTTGGAAAATAGAAAAACTGAAAACGAATTACTTTTCTGTTTGCGAGGTCCCGTGTACTCGATCTTGGCAATCACTAAAGAAAGGGTGGGCTTTTCTCAGATAAGCAGAACGGACAAAAATCAGGGCATTGACTTGATTCCTTACAAAAATATAAAAACAAAGTCATTTGTTTCTGAAGCAAGTTTGCAGAGTTTAATGCAACGAGAACGATGCGAAAGCAGCGACTTAACCGGCAGACCGGGTGAAAAGACGCGTTCGGTGGGGGGTAGAGGCCTGCGGGGTATAGAAGAACTCACTCTTCGCTCCCAGGCCAGGTCTACACAGCGGAGGCCCTCCGAATGAAGCCTTCTTCCATTTGCGCCATTCAGACCAAGAATGAAGCCAAAGTCTAACCGTTGGTTTTTAAGTGGAAACCCAGGCACTGTGTGTGTCTGTTGGGGGGCTCCCCGACTTCCCCGGGGCGGCGTGGCTCTGTAGATCTCCCCACCTTCCGTCCCCCTCCCTGGCCGCGGGGATGCTGCGGCGGCGGCCACTTGGGCCGCTGGGCCGCGGGGGATCGGGGGCCCAGGACGTCTGCGAAAGGAGCCGGGGCAGGGAGAGCGTGCCTCTACCCCTGACGGAAAGAAATACTTCCCCTAGGGAGATGCCCCCGCTCCGCGCCCCTCTGCGCCCTCCCCCGACGCCCCAGGAGAGAGGTGAGCCCAGCTCTCCCCGACGGGCCCCCGCTGCGGCCCGTCTCGGGCAATCTCACCGGGTTGGGCCGGTTCCCGCGCCTTATTGGAAAGTGGGGGGGGGGGGGGCGCGATGCGGGTTTTCCAAGGATTTGGTGAGGAAGCCAGCGGGCCCGAGGTTCTCAAGCTGCCTGTGCGGAGCTGGGCACCCCGGCCCCCCGGATAAACGTGGGGCGAGCGAGGGGCGCCTGTGAGTACGCTGCTCCCACCCTTTTCCGTTGGGGACGACTCTGGGCCCTTCCTTCTTCTCCATGTCCCTGGAGCGACCAGCGACCAACTCCGACCCCCGTGCGCGGGCCTGGGGTCAAACCCCCTCCCCACCACTCGGCCCACATCTTTCCTGCCCAGACCGACGACGCCTCGGCTATCTTCCGGGTCTCCCTCGCTAAAAATAGAGGGGAACCGAGGCACAGAAGTTGAAAGAGATGTGCTGGAATTGGGTTAGGAGATCTTGGGGATAGGTTTGTTGGTCAGCGGGATCATAGGCAAGTCTGGAAGATGCATTGGGTGAAGGGGAACAGACAGGTAAGGGTGGGCCAAGTTGGGGGTGAGGAACATAAGGGCTGGGGGTGGGGAGGGACTGGAGGACAAAAAGATCCTACCCCCAGAAGTCCCGACAAGGAGCCCTGGGGAGGAGGACTCTGACTTGAGAGCCAGCAGGCAGACCTCCCTGGCTCCTGGTGTCCTCTCAAAAAGCAGAGGCTGAAGTGACCCCAGCATTACAGGAATTGTAAACGGACTGGATTTACCCTCAAACCAACAATTTCCTCTTTTTTTCCTTTCTCTCCCTTACTGGGGATTCTGCTTTCCGCGGTCCGTTCCCTCCAAAGAAACTGCTAAATGAAGGAAGACTGGCTCAGCTGAACAGGGCCCTTGGAATCTTCTTCCTCCGTCACCTTCCCCTCCACTCCCCCCCCCTTCCCCCACTGGACTAGTGTGGCTAAAACTGGGAGCAGTGGCGGTGGAGGGGGGCTGGGGGGGGGGGAAGCTTGGAATCTGAGTATTTGTCCAAATGCTCCGGCTTTCTTTGGGTAAATGTGGTTGGGGCTGTGTCACAGTAACCAGAAGGAGAGGATCAATAATGAGACTAATACGAAAAATAAAAACAAAACCGCATCGGTTTTGGGGGACGCTAAAATTGTGGGTGGGCCTCTGGTCTTGCTTCTGGACACACGATCAGAGTTGATAAAACCTCAGGATCACTCTGGCTGGTTTGGTTTATGGGCAATGAACTTTCTCTCGGATGTCCAATCAGTAAAGGTGAGAGATTTCCCCCCATGGGGGTGGGTGGGTGTGGGTCTCCTCCTGGATAAGGGCGACGGGTGGGGGGGGGCGGGGCTGACCAACTCCCCTGCAGGAGTTAACAACTCAGGTAAAGGGAAGATTCCAGCCAATTATTGTTTGGTCAAAGAAAGGCCAAACAATGACTCCCTGGCTCCTTTCTCCCAGAATTGGCTGCACTGGGTGGCTACTTTGGCATCCTAGAAAGCCAGCCTAGCGGGTGCTGAACTGGGTGATGTGTACCTGGGTCAACGTGGGTGCTGGACGATCCCAGCCCCTGCTGCCCTCTCGTCCAGCTTGCTAGGACGTTCCTTTGCTCAGTGTGCACTGAAATTCCCTGATTTTTTAAACGTCAGTGTTCATCCCACCCCGCCCCCCAGATATGCTTCTATCTTTTCCTCTCTCTGTCTGTCGTAAACTGAATCCGTTTCTCTGGGGGTGGGGTTCCTCTGGATTCAGTCCCTCGGGTCTGGTGAGGGAATTAAATGGTTCCTGGTTAATTGGCTCCTTCAAATGCCGGGTCAGGGCGTCTGTGTGTGAGGACGCAGCTGCTGTCTGTGGTTCTGTCTTTTCGCGGGGGGAGGGGGGGGGTGCTTGCGGGTAGGGCTTGTCTTCGTGGGAAGGGTAACCCACTACCACCTGCGTTTATTAAATCCCCACACACTTTGAAATGACCCCAAAATTTCTTTTCTCCCGAAACTCGAGTGAGCCAGAGACGGAAGACGATTTTCTTTTGTTCCGGTTTGTAGCCTCCTTGGCCTGGCCATGAATGGGGAAAAAAATGGCCAGGCCAAGACTCCAGCTGAGATGCGGGCTTTGCCTGCCACTTGGAAGGACGCAGGGGACCTGTAGGGACCCGCTAGGACAGACTTCTGGGGGCCGGAGGGAGCTGAGGGGTTTTTGGAATCCGGTCTCCCTTTTACTGAAAAATACGTAAGTTCTGGCATCCAGCTCAAGGATGGATATTAAAGGAAGCAAAAGAGAAAAGAGAACCGGGAAGAAAAAAGCTGGGTGGGGGGGTTGCTTTCTCAGCTCAGAACTGGCTCAGTCCAGGGCCCCTGGCAGGGCCTTCCGCACTCAACTTGGGGGCCAAAGACTGAGAGAAAGTGTCCTCAAGTCTCTCCTTCCTTCCCCCCCCTCAAAGACCCAGACTCTTCTCTGGGGCAGGAACCCAAGACACAATGCCTGTGTCTCCCACCCCTTCTATTGTTGAACTCTGGATGGCTGGCTTGAATCCCTGCCCCTCTCTTACATTTTCCCCCCACTCTGCACTGCCTTGGTCAGGGAGAAGGAGCCTGGCCCACAGGGGTCACGGCCAAGAGTCCCTGGACTGCCTCCTCCCCCCCCCCACCCCCCGCCACTGTATTTCCAGATTCTCTTTTTTTATCTTCTTTTTTTTAATGTGTATTTATTGATTAAAAAAATGTTTTTAATATTTATTTTTGGAGACAGAGACAGAGCACGAGTGGGGGAGGGACAGAGAGAGAGGGAGACACAGAATCCGAAGCAGGCTCCAGGCTCCGAGCTGTCAGCACAGAGCCCGATGTGCGGGGCTCAAACCCACAAGCCGCGAGATCGTGACCTGAGCTGAAGTCAGATGCTTAACCGACTGAGCCACCCAGGCGCCCCAATATTTATTTGTTTTTGAGAGAGACAGACAGACAGACAGACAGAGTGTGTGTGCCAGTGGGGGAGGGGCAGAGAGAGAGGGAGACAGAGGATCCGGAGCGGGCTCCGCGCTGACAGTGGAGAGCCCGATGTGGGTCTCAAACTCACGAACCTTTGAGATCCTGACCCGAGCCGAAGTCGAGTGCTCCACCGACTGAGCCACCCTAGGCGCCCCCAGATTCTCTTTAAAGAAATAGCTTCAGCTTTCCAACCCCAGCAAGTCCAAAAAAGTTTTAAAAATGTAGATGCCCCGATTCCAGGAACCATCCCTGCAATGCTAATGACTCTATGGGGATCCTGCCCTCCTTGAGGAAGGAGCTTGTTTTGTAGATGGGCGGGGGGGGGGGGGGTAGGGGCCGAAGGAGTAAAGAGCGTTTAAGTTAGTTGGAAAGGAGTTTAAATCCCAGAGACTCCACGCTGAACAGCCCAGACCTTTGTGATGTATGGCCGACGTGAATCTTGAATGATAAAGACCCAGAGGCCAGAGGAACTGCTGCCACCAGGTCAGCAGAAGCAAAATTCAGCACAAATTTCTCTTCTGCAATGAGATGGCTACGCGTGTCCCTTGCAGATATTGCAAAACAAGTGAATAAGGAATATAAATATATGCGCGATATATATATACGTATATATATCTCACCAGATTTTCTTTTTTTCTTTTAAAAATGTTTATTTATTTTTGAGAGAGACAGACTGCCGGCAAGGGACGGGCAAAGAGAGTGGGAGACACACAGAACCCGAAATGACCTCTGAGCCATCAGTACAGAGCCCGAAGCGGGGCTCGAACCCACGCACCACGAGATCGTGACCTGAGCTGAAGTCAGACGCTTAACGGACTGAGCCACCCAGGTGCCCCATCACCAGATTTTCTAAGAAAGAAACCCTATCAGATAAGTAGTCGAGAAAACAAGACTCAATGTCTTAATCCCCTTAGCCAGCTATGTAAACTCGTTCTCCCTCGCTCAGGCATTCTCTCTCTCTTTTGGCGTCACTGCTGCTGAAATGAGTAGTCTCTAAGCTAAAGTCACACTTCTATTTCCCCCCAAGACTTACTTTCAAAGGATAAATACAAGCTGTGTCTGCGGATCACAAGCAGCCGGTAACTCTGGATGGATTATGTGAGATTCCGTTTATGAGGGCAAATTGGGTCTCACACATGAGTCACCTTGAATAACCCAGTAATTAATTAAAACCATGTCCTCCAGGGGACAATTTATTACATTCTCTGGCTTGTTATGAGCTAGGTGTAGTTTGGAAATGAAAAATGTGAGTGCTGTTCCATGATGTCTGCCCTGCCTTCTGCACTGGACTCTCGGGGACTCCCTTTCACCAGGTCCCAGAGGTGGTGGGAGGGACGTCAGCCTGGAAGGGTAGAGCGGAGCAGCCGGGTTGCCCTCCTCCCCCCACCCCCTTCAGCTTCTGTAGCCAGGGTCCCAGCCAGTGTTTTCTGGAGTTCTTCCTGGAAACAAGTCGAGGTGTTGGGTTGGTTGATGCAGAGGTGAGAGCCTTGGAAAGAGGGAAGGGGCGTGGGCTGCAGGGAGGGAGCCCAGGGACGTGACAAGATCCTGGCTCCGGCCTCCTCGGCAGTCCCTGGGTACGTGGAGCAGGCGTTCTGATACTCTTCTCCAAGCCTAGAGGTCACAGCTTCTCTGACTGGACGACACCAAGGTCAGGTCTCTCTTCCCAGTCGGGGAGGTGGTGTTGTGTGGGTGTGGGGGCAGTGCCTCTCCATGGGCAGGAGGCCAGAACAAAGTTGTAGGCTGGTTCCTCTTCTCCCCGTAGAAATCTTCACCTTCCCAGCCACCGCGGACAAGGAGAGAAAGGACCCGTTATTTACATATCTATAGTCTTCTTTTCAGTCTTCACTCCCTTCCTCTTGGTCTCCCAGCAGCCTTGGACGGAAGGTGGGGCAGAGAAGATCGCTTCCACTTTGCAGATGAGGGCACTGAGGGTCAGAGAGAGGAGATGGCTAGTCCAAGGGCACGCAGCTGGCAACAGGTGACAGAGCAGGGACAGAAGTTCCAGCTGCCCCCGTCAGGGATGCCCTAGGGGCAGAAAGGAGGGAGGGTGTGGCAAAGCTAGTCTGGCTACCCCACCTCAGGAACAGACCGGGCTCTGGTTCCCTTGGGAAGCCTGGAGGTCTCTGGGGACATCCCCGTGGAAGGACAGTCCTGCGCCAATGGCAGCAATTTCGTCCCTAGGCCTGGGACTATATACTCAGTCTTTGACACTCTCTGAAGGCTGGATAACCCAAAGACTCATCAGAGGATCCTATTCTCGGCTGGGTGGGAGAGGGAAGGGGGGCTGTCTCCCATTCCGAGATCAACAAGGGAACCAAATCCAGTCAGGAGGTGGGGGGAGGGGAAGGGCAGTCTGCCTGGCAGGCTCCTCTCTCTTTGGGAGGGAGCAGAGGGAACTATGTAGCTCTCCTGTCCCCAGCCAGCTGCCGTGGACAGTGGGGCAGTAGCCTATAAGAATAAGAAGCCTAGGGGCCCCTGGGTGGCGCCGTCGGTTAAGCGTCCGACTTCAGCCAGGTCACGATCTCGCGGTCCGGGAGTACGAGCCCCGCATCGGGCTCTGGGCTGATGGCTCAGAGCCTGGAGCCCGTTTCCGATCTGTGTCTCCCTCTCTCTCTGCCCCTCCCCCGTTCATGCTCTGTCTCTCTCTGTCCCAAAAATAAATAAACGTTGAAAAAAAAATTAAAAAAAAAAGAAGAATAAGAAGCCTATAAGAATATATGTTGGACCTTTGTTTGGTCCAACATAGAGCAGTAATTTTTTTTTTTTTTGAGAGACACAGAGAGAGCATAAGCAGGGAGAGGGGCAGAGGGAGAAAGAGAGAATCTTCAGCAGGCTCCAGGCTCAGCACAGAGGAGCCCGACTCAGGGCTCGATCCTATGACCCTGACATCATGACCTGGGCGGCAATCAAGAATCAGATGTTTAACCCACGGAGCCCCCCCCCCCGGCACCCCTAGAGCAGTCGATGACCAATACCTTTGAGAATGGGGTTGACCCAGGTCTTAAATGAGTAAAGGAGACGAGAAAAAGGAGAGGAAGCTGTTATCAGTTATAAGCCAGTTGAGAGATGTATCAGCCGAATGTAAGGTGTGGAGTTTGTTTAGGTCAGGATTTTGTTTGAAAAAACTAACTGTAAAAAGAACCGTGAGACAGTTGAAGAAATTGAAACATGGATAGTATTAAGGGATTATTGGCAATTTTGCTATGTATGATAATCACGTGGAGGTTTTGTTAAAAGAAAAAAAAAAAAAGAAGAAATCCTGATCTGTTAAACATCCAAACAGAAGTGATTTGGGGTAAAATGATGTGTAGGATTTGCTTTAAAATACTCCGAAAAAAAAAAAAACACCCTGAAATAAGGCTGGCCATGAGTTGATCACTGTGGACGCTAAATGAAAAGTATAAGGAAAGCATTATTATCCCCTTCTGCATATGTGAATTTTACTTTTTTTTTTTTTTTTACTATTTGCTTTTCTGATATGTGAAATTTGCCACTAGAAAACAAGTCAGTAAAGTGCGGATCCCTATCCCAGAGAAACACATACGTGCACCAACTTTCACGTTTCACGAAACCCCCCAATTTCAAGGCGTGAGCCCATGGAATCAGGTTTACAATCTTCGGGCTTACCAGACACCTACTTTCCTCCGGGGACAGGAGAGAATTGGAAAATGATTTAGCGGCAGAGCAACGACAGAACGTTCTTCTCCCCAGTGCTGCGGGTGTGGGCGGCCCAGGTGTCCTTAGCCCAGGCGCTAAGGAGTTTGGGTTCAGACATTGGGGTATAGGTGAAAATTTCCCAGCACAGCTCTGTTGTTGCTCCTAGAGACTCAGCTCTGAAGTGAGACAGAATGGTGAGAGCGGGGTAGAAATAGGGGAGTTGAATTTCCTCCCCACCTTTGTAGTTTTAAAAATCAGGAGGGGGGGGTCGGTGTCTCTAGTCAACCTTTACCGTGTGTGAACGAGTTCTTCCCGAACCCTTTATTTTTCCCTCTGCCCTTCCCTAACTTCCTCAAATAGCTTCTGTCTATTTTCAGGATCCGTTTGTACTTTTTAATGAGACTTATTTCCATTTCAAAACTTGGAAACAGCGCGGCGTTTAAACAGGGAAGAGAGAGCGAAAGGGTCGGAGCCTGGATTTGGTGCCATAAAGACACGCGTTGGAGGCCAGCCTTCATCATCCATTAGCCTCTAGAAATGGGACACAATAATCTCTTAAACCTTAGTTTTCTTATCTACAATAAAACAGAAATGAACAAACAAACAAAACAAAACAAACAAACAAAGAAACAAGCAAAGCTCCGGTAGTAACAATCGCCCTCTACCCAGTTCTATTGTTGGGGGGGATTAAATGAAAGTGACATACAGGGCACTTACAGTCCCCAGCACAGGACACACTGGGTTAGGATCCTAACAAGAATTCTGAAGCGGCCCCCCCACCCCCACCCCCGAGAAGCAGCGGGGCAGGGATGTAGGGGTCTGGCCGGACGTAAGGTGCTGGCCAAAGTGGCGCCCCGGGGATCGCCGGTCCTCAGGCCAGTCCCGCGCTGCTCCCGCGCACCGCTTCCGACGAAGCACTAGGCAGGTTTTGGTCTGGCGGGAACTTCCGTCTAGAGGGAGAGCCTCTGCCTCAGGGTAAGGACTCCCTATTAGGAGGGCGCACCTAAGGGCACAGAGGTCACTGGGTGGGTGGAGGGAGGGTCAGGGAGGAGGCTCCCACACTCTGCAGCTGCGCCCTCTGAGGTCAAAACGACCCATCCGCGGGACGCTTTGCCATCCAAGAGCGGGTGGGTAACCCTCGCGGGACGGGTGTGTTTGGCCACATTACTGAAAAATCTGCCCCAGGGGTGTTTACACCCATGTCAGTAAGGGAAGAAAGGCTCTTGGACTAAAGGGGGAAAGTCTTTAGGCCACCCTTCCTCTCCATGGAGAGTTGTTCCTATGAAATTTCCTTTCTGGAGGGAGGATCCACCTAGCCCGCATCTGAGACCACAAAGGGCCCCTGGAGGAGGAGCTGGTCTACCGTCCATCTTTGCTTGCCGGCCCTGGTTCCAGCCTTGGCCAGCACCCCTGGGACCGGTGATTGCTGAGGCTAGAAACACCATGCAGAGCAGGGGGGGAGCAGGGGACAATGAATGATGCAGAACATGAAGGTAGGCTGATATGGGGGATTCCAATCCAAGGCTGGAGGGCACCCTTCCCCCCCACCCAGATCCCTGTCTGCATCAGCCAAAACACACACATACACACACACACACACACACACGTAGCCAGAGATCTGAACTGGGCCTTGCCAGATCCCCGGGGTTATTAAGGAATTGGTGGTGGCGAAGACATGGGGCGAGGGTCTGCTTACCATGGCTCTTCCCCAGGCCTCCATCTGGGCCTCTAAGGCTGAGCCCCGTTTTAAGGGAAAATTTCCAGGCCAACCCTAGGAATAGGAAACCGAGAACCCTGGTCTTGCTCAGTGGGGCTGGAACAGCCCGACCAGCAGTCCCTCAGCCTGGGAGGGCGTGCCTTTGTGGCCAAGCTTTGGCCCTGTAGGACCTGGGTAGATAATGGAGCCAAACTTGTGGAGCTTCTCCATAATCATGTCCCAGTCAGCCTGGCTTTGGGGGCTCCCCCGGGGGCAGGCACCGAGAGGGACAGTCAGGGCATCACTGGAAGTTCCCACATTGCATCCAGCTGCCATAGCTGTCTACCTTCTGGTTTCATCTCTCCGTCCCGCTCCCACCATGGCAGCTCAGAGCTTACTGGAACCAGAGAACCCCCAGTTATTCTGAGGTCAGTTCATTCTGGTGTGAGCAAAACTGCTTCTTTCTCTTGGCCTCTGCCGTCCAGCCACTTGAGCACACGGCTGGCGAAAACTGAATGATCTCTGAGGATCCTCCCCACCCCGAACACCAACTGACCAGTTCGAGTAACTACAGAATTTGGGACTTCCGATCCTTCAAGGGGAGAAGAGAGAAAGGGGAGCCCCCCCACACCCCCAATCAGAGATGGCCCTGATTAATGATTCCTTGGGAGAAAGCTTTTCTACCCTCTTAAGCTCCTAGATCCTTAGCCCCTGGTGTTAGTTTTTATACAGTAGCCTCCAAGATCAGAATCTGCTCCCAAGCCCTCCCCCCAGCCATATAAGCAACTTGAAGGGAGAGCAAAGTTCTTCAGGTCTCTGGGGAAAGATTTCTGGCCTCCAGGGCCAACAGCGGATACCAGTCTCCTCTAATTGTGGACCAAGCCATAGACTCTGTGGAGACCAAATGAAAAAAAAAAGTTGTTTTTTTGGCAGGAGATTTTCCAATTTAAAATGAAGGGCATCTCATCCACCCTCTCAGAGCGCCTAGAAAACCCCTGAAGGAAGCTGGAGAGGGAGAGGTGCTAGTTTAAGCTGGTGATCCAGAGCTCAGAGCGCGGCTCCAATCCCAGATCTCATGTTAATGGAGGGGTTCCCTGTGTATGGCCCAGTACTGGCTCTGGACCTTGAGGGTCGGTGTAGACGGGCGGCAGACAATCGGCCAGATTCCTCCCGATTTATAACATGCTGGTGTCTGGGGTAAATGGCTGGCCCAGAACCTTGGCGGCCTGTCCAAGATGGACTTTCCTGCAGGTCAGAGTACTTAGGTAGTAACCAGGAATCATCTGACTGTCATCTCAGGCTAGGGCTGAGATTCAGAGAAGCAGATGGTGTGTGTGTGTGTGTGTGTGTGTGTGTGTGTGAAATGCCTACTTTTCTCCTCCCCCAACTTTGTTTCTTGGAACAAATAACTTAGTGGAAAGCAAAGGGAAAATCTTTTGCTATAGAGGTGGGGGAGAGAAAAAGAAGGTGGAGCCACAAGACGGTCAAGTTCTGGACCATTGGAGGGGGTCTCAGGCCTGTCAGCAAGGGAAGTGGGGGAAATCAGGGCAAGAAGTTAAATCTCTCAAACGGTACTCTCCCCTAAGCCTCAAACCGACAGCTCCACTTTAGGCCAAGGAGGTGGGTTTGGATTTGAAGGGGCCTTGGTGCTGACTTTCCACTTGACTGCCTGTCCACCAGCAGCCCTGAGAGTAGCCAGCCATTTATCATCTAGAACCACATGCACCTGATAGAAAAAAAAAACAAGGTGGAGATGGGGTGGGGAGGTCGTAAGCGACTGAAATTATTTTCTTGAATTTGCAGGTAAGTTTTTTGTTGTTTTTTTTTTTTTTAAATATGTTCCTCATTCCTGAGTCCCATCCAGGATCGCAGGGGCGGGAACAAAGGAAGCCGAGTCTCTGGGGACCCGGGAAGCCGCTGCAAACCCCAAAGACGTTGGTTGTGCCTCTCCGTTTGAGGATGTCACTCTTGTTACTCTACTCCCAGTGGGTGCATCATTGAGGAGGTTAGAGGGCTCCGCAGGGCATTATAGGATGAGGGGTGGAGGAGGTGATCTCCCACACCAATTTGGTCCTATTTAATGGGCTACTGTGGAGTTTATGCCCTGGGGCTGACTGCCCCAACTGAGTCAGCCCGAGATGGTCTCAGGGCAGGGCTCCCTCAAGGACCTAACTGTGCCCCGCCCTAGATCCTCTCAGAATAATCAGTGGCCAGCCCAGTGGCCTATTTGTGGCTCTCTCCAGGGTTTCCCTCCCCACTAACGCCTTCGACCTCCAGGAATGTTCCCTTTTCCTGTTCGTGCTTCTGCCCAAAGTGAACGCTGAAGCGGGCCTAGAGATTTGTCCAGCCCTCCCCTCCTTACACAGGCAGAGGAGAAAACAGAGGCTCGGAGAGGGGAAATGATTCTGCCCACCCAAACCTTGCTCTGCAGTGCCGCCCTCCAGGCCCCAAATTCCTAGTGCTTTGGGCCAGATCCACACTGGGCTCTTCTGGGTTGGGTGCTGGGGTGGGTGCCGGAGGTCGTTCTCCCCAGCAAAGCCCAGGGTGGGAAGAGGCTGGGGACTCTGGGGGGCCGGCAGGGCCTCCAACTGGACACACAGCACACAAGGCAGGCAGGGAACAGTGTGCTTCTGGCCCACAGTTGCAGGACCAAAGGACTGGAGGCTCTTGGTCTCTTTTCAGCGACCCTCAGTTTTGCCCCCAGCCCCCCCCCCTCGCTCCTCACTCTCTCCCTCCCTCCCCCTGCTCCAGACCCCCACTCACGGTTCTTGGGCTTGGCTAAGCGCTTCTCTGGTTTCCAGGCGCCATCAGGGCGGGCGTGCCGCTCCTCTTAGCAGACCGTCTTTTGATCACTCCTCAGATCCAGTGTTCCGTGCCCGAGGCCGTGATCGGCTCATTTTGTAGCTCTCTCCTACAGTCTCCGCTTCGAAAGCACTTGAGTTTGTCCTGAGAGGGTCCTAATCCCCGGGGATGTCTCCAGGCTTCTCTGGGTGGGGAGAGACAGTGGAGGTGGCCGCGGCCTCCTTCTTAAGAGCCGTGCCTCCAATCTCTGATTCTTGTAGCTCCTGGACCAGGCCGTCAATTTGCCCGAAAGACTTTCCTCTAAGGTCGGGAGAGGCCCAGCCTGACTTCAGTTCCGAGAGAAGGGCCTGGGCCCTCTGTCATCCCCAACCGCCGGCAGGCCCCCCCCCCCCCCCCGAAGCCGGTGACCCACTCCAGGCCGCCCTGCAGACCGACCTTGCCAAGGGCCGGCTCCGGCCGCCTGCGGAGAGGCCCCTTCCAGACTCCGGAGAAGAACAATGGAAAATTGAGAGGATCCGAAAAGGAGAAACTGAGTGTGTGCGTTGGGGGCAGGGGGCAGAGGCAAGTAAATCTGAGAGAAGAGAGAAAGAAATCGGGAAAAAAAAAAAATAAAGACATAAAGGAGAAGGAAAGACAGAACAGGAGGAAGGAAGGAAAAGAGAGAAAACGAAAGAAAGAAAAAAGAGGGGAGGAAAAAGCCAACAAAGGAAAAATAGGGTAAGGGGCAGCTAGGGAGAAAGGGACCGAAGGCTACCTAAAGGTACACGGGGATGGGGAGGGGGGCGACGGGAAGCAATACAGACAGAAAGAAAGAATGCGGGAAAGAACGCACGAAAAGAAAGAGAATTAAAATCGAAGGAAAGAAAGGCAGTCAGGACAATACAGACGTAAAAAAAGAAAGATGCCAAGAGACTGAAGACAGACGAAAAGAAAATACAGATGGAAAGAAAAGAAAGGATGTTAGAAAAGACAGAGAGAAAAGAGCACACACCCCATTAGGCCCTCTTCATAAAGGAAGCGGCTCCAAGCAGTGTCGCGGCAGCGGAGCCCTGACCTTTGCAGAAAAAGAACTGTGGCCACCACAGATAAATTCGCCTTACTCTTCGCGGCCGACCCGAGGCCTTCGGTCGCCGTGATCATATACCTTGTTCCAGGTGGGAGAACGAAGACAGCGGCGCTCACTTTGCTTTACAAAACATAATACATAATTTAACCACTGCCCCAAGTGGGCCGAGGGGGCGCCGCTCGCCCCCTCCCCCTCGCCGGCGACCCGAGCCCGGGCGGGGGGGGCGGGAGCTGACAAGGAGGTTCCAAGTCCCCGTGGCCGGAACCCCTGGGGGCGCGGCGGCCGCGCTCAAAGGCCCGGCTGTAAAGGTCAAAGGCGGTCCGTGGGGCCGCGCTGAATGGGCTCCCGGAGGTAAACAGACTCTTAACTTTCAACTTGGCCTTGACCTTCCCGGAGGTGTCTGGGCGGTATGTAAAGGAGCAGCTGAGGCTTTCAGCGCGTTTGGCTGGGTCCGTAAAGGGACCTGGGGTGGGGGGGGGGGTGGGGGGGACGGCTCGGGGGTCCTGGAGGGTCTGCTTGGAGGCTCCCAGCAGGACACAAAGGAGTCTGTGGGGCGGGGCGGGGTGGGGGGTGCCCGGGGGGAAGGGCTGGCTTGGCCTGGGCCGGCTGGGAGGTCAGGAGGCCCCCTGAGACCTCAACCGAACTCACGTCGGGCTGGAGGGAGGATTTGGAGGCTCTGAGCCTCAGTTTCTCTTTGTGGAAATCTCAGGCGTACACAGCGCTGGGAGAGGCAAGTGAGGAGAGGCCGGTTGTCTTTAGGGCAACTGTCCTTTTCTCTTCAAATAAGAAAAGGTGGCTGTAGTTCCTTAGACACAGATACACATACAGAACTTGTAGGTGTTCGGTTTATAAAATGCTCTCAAGTGCATTCCATTTAAATTCCATTTAATCTCCACACCATTTCTGTGAAGTAGGAATTATTGTCCCCGTAAGGAGACAGATAATTTTTACGGATGAGGGAGTTCGTCGCACCTTATCTGAATTCACTAAAGGTCGATGACAGGTCACAGAGAGACGGACATGCATACACATGTACAAGAAGTGGGAACATATGTCATATGCTAATAAATATGACATCCAGAAGGATTCCCTGGGATCTAGTCGATACTAACTAAATTGCAGAGTGTAACGAAAACAAAAACAAAGATCCTAGAGTATTTGTATTGAAATGTATCTGTTTACACGGGAGTCTCTAGCACAGCTGGAGAGCTTCTCCCGGCAAGGTTCGAGTGAATCATCTCTGCGTTCCAGAATAATGCTGAGCTCAGTGCATTTCCGTGGACACGAACCAGAGCACTACATATCCCCAAATCACATATATCTGTGTGATTCATCCATGTTGTGAATAGCAGTAGTTTTTTTTTTAATTTTTTTTCAACGTTTATTTATTTTTGGGACAGAGAGAGACAGAGCATGAGCAGGGGAGGGGCAGAGAGAGAGGGAGACACAGAATCGGAAACAGGCTCCAGGCTCTGAGCCATCAGCCCAGAGCCTGACGCAGGGCTCGAACTCACGGACCACGAGATCGTGACCTGGCTGAAGTCGGATGCTCAACCGACTGTGCCACCCAGGCGCCCCGCAGTAGGGTTTTTTTTATTGCTGTGTAGTACTCCCTTCTTTAATTATAGCACGATGTATTTACCCATTGTACTGCCGATGGACATTTGGGTTGTTTTTGTCTTTGAACTACAAGGAATTAAGCTGCTTTGGACATTCCGGTACCTGCCTTTTGATGGGCATAAACATTCGTTTCTGTTGGGAATATGTCCAGGAATGGAATTGCTGGGTCATAAGGTATGACTAGAATTACGTACTTTGGGGGGCGCCTGAGAGGCTCAGTCGGTTGAGCATCCAACTGGTTCAGGTCATGATCTCGCAGTTGGTGAGCTCAAGCCCCGCGTCGGGTTCTGTGCTGACAGCTCGGAGCCTGCTTCGGATTCTGTCTCCCTCTCTCTCTGCCCCTCCCCTGATCGCACTCTCTCTGTCTCTCAAAAATGAATAAACATTAAAAAATTAAAAAAAAAGAATTATGTGTTTCTAAGTTTAGGGATCTTATACCTGTACTGTCACCTACAGTAAAAACCAGTGACAAGAGGTGCCTGGCTGGCTCAGTCGGTGGAGTGCGTGACTCTTGATCTCGAGTTGTGAGTTCAAGCCCCAGGCTGGGTGTAGAACATACTTGAAAAAAAAATTGAAAAAAACTGTAGTCTTTAGGTAAAAATCCTGGCAGTTCTGTCTTTCATTATTACACAAGCAACAGGCTAGGAGAAGAAACTGGAAAGCATCCAAAGAGATATCTCCTCCCTTTTCTCTCATGTTGTTTTCAAATAAAATAACACCTAGTGAGGATTTTGTGCTTGGCGTCTTCTGTTATTAGCAATGTCCGTGGAGGGCGAGCTATGATCTCCACTGCAGCCCCACAGCTTGGGGGAAATTCCAGTTTGTATGGGTGCTTTCCTGAGAGATGGCTCAAGTTCAGGTTCAGGTTGGTACGGTTGGGCATGGCTGAGCCCACCAAGAGTCAGGGTGGATTGTTTCGTATAATCGCCGTGACCCTGGTGTGGAATGGAAAAGTTCTTGCCTCCTCCAGAAAAACTGCGGGTTCTAGAAGAAGTGGACCCAGAAGGATTTGATTTGGGAGGGGTAGCAAAGGAAACAGAAAAACCTTTGAGGAACTGTGAAACAAATTGGTTGGAGTCTTCTGAATTACACTGTACAATAGGGCCCAACGGAGGGACCTCCAGCAATCCTTGTGGTGTTTCGGGCTCTCTCTCTCCCATCCTGCTTTCCAAGGAAAATGTAAATCCTGGAGGAAGCCAATAGGGGGTCCTGGGCTTTCTGGACACTCAGCTTGGGTAGGAATGTGCCAGGGCCACCGTGCGTTACCTGGGCCTCTTGGGAATTAAGAGGAGAACCGCAGGGCGGAGAGGCTGGACATCTTTGCACAGGGCAGGCTCCTTCTTCCTTGGGGCCCAGCACCCCTGCAACTCGTGTGCTTAGCCAGTTAGGCCTGGTTTCCTGGAACTTCCTTAGATCCCAGCAAAGGGGGACAAGAGATCCTCTTTTCTGGCTGGTACTTCGGGGTTTTATAAGACCCTTTCCCACTCCTGCAACCCAATTCTCTCTTTCCCTCTTGGTGCTGTCGTCCCTCGGCCTCTGCCTCTCTCTGAATATACAAGGCATCTTTGTGCTCTCTCCATACTTCTTTCCCCACCATGAAACGGAAATCCGGACCCCCTTTCGCAGGCTACAGCTAGAAACTCCATTTCCCTTTCAGATCTGAACGTGGCACATCCCGGGCTCCAGATCTCCCGTCTTCTCCCCAGCTCCTGTCCCCCTCCCTCTCTTGCCCCACCCCACTCCGGAGCCGGCGGGGCGGTAGCTGGGATCCCGGGGGGTGTGTGGGGGGCGGGGAGGGCTTCCCAGGCACTTCCCTGGGCAGCCTATTACACGCATCCGGAATAGGAGGGGCACCTGGAGTGAACTGGGATGCTTGCCCCCCGGGGCCTAAAGCAAGGGGCTCCCAGAAATGCCCTCTAATCCCCATTTCCCAGCCTCTTCTGGTTCAGGCACCTTCCCAGGTTCCCCTTTCAGGCACAGAGCGGCCTCCTCCGGGCCCCACCCCCGACTCCCCTTCCCCACCCCACCCCACCATGAGACGCACACTTTATAGGGAGAGCTTTTTATTCTCTCGTTAAACCTGCCAAAGCACCGGAGACAGAGAGCCAGGGAGGGAGAGGAGGCTGCGGAGGTGGGGGGCCGGCTCGTTGTCTTCTCTCCCTCCCCCTCCCGCTTCTCCCCTCCCCCCCGGACGCGGAGCTGGGTAACTCCAAACTGGAAAACAGAGAAAGGACACTTCCTCTCGGTTCTTTTCTGGTTTCCAAATGCAATAAAAGCGAGGGAGAGGGAGAGAGGGAGAGAGGGACTTGGGGAGGGAGGGAGGGAGGGAGGCGCGCGGAGGGAGAGAAGGAGGGGGAGGAGGAGAGAGGGAGGGAGGGAGAGGGAGAGAGACACACTGGGAGAGAAGCAAGGGTAAAGTATTTTCGCAATTTCTGCCACGAAGATTTTACTAGCTTCTCTCCCCAAGGCCACAGCCAATCAGCGCGCGTGCCCTGGCACCTGCGTCTCCTGCGTCAAGACGGCCGGGACGAGCGAATGCAGGCGCCGGGCGAGCTGGGAGCGATTTAAAACGCCTTGGATTCCCGGGGCCTGGGTGGGGAGAGCGAGCTGGGTGCCCCCCGTATCCCCCACCCCCGGCACCCCATGAGCGGACCCGCGGCCCCATGGAGCCCGGCAATTATGCCACCTTGGACGGGGCCAAGGACATGGATGGCTTGCCCGGGGCGGGAGGGAGTCGGAATCTAGTCGCCCACTCCCCACTGACTAGCCACCCAGCAGCAGCGCCTACGCTGATGCCCGCAGTCAGCTATGCCCCCCTGGACCTGCCGGGCTCTGCGGAACCGCCAAAGCAGTGCCACCCTTGCCCCGGGGTGCCCCAGGGGGCGGCCCCGGCTCCGGTGCCTTACGGCTACTTTGGAGGCGGGTACTACTCCTGCCGAGTGTCCCGGAGCTCGCTGAAAACCCTGTGCCCAGGCGGCCACCCTAGCTGCCTACCCCGCCGAGACTGCCGCGGCCGGGGAGGAGTACCCCAGCCGCCCCACCGAGTTTGCCTTCTATCCGGGGTACTCGGGACCCTACCAGCCTATGGCCAGTTACCTGGATGTGTCGGTGGTGCAGACTCTGGGGGCCCCCGGGGAGCCCCGCCACGACTCCCTGCTGCCTGTGGACAGTTACCAGTCCTGGGCCCTCGCCGGGGGCTGGAACAGCCAGATGTGTTGCCAAGGAGAACAGAACCCGCCAGGGCCCTTCTGGAAGGCAGCATTTGCAGGTAACTTGCCCCACTACTTTGGGTCCCGTTGGTGCTGAGTGTGGGTTGTAGGCCCGGCGGGCACTTGCATGGGAGGAGGTGAAGGGAAACTTGGGGCTGGTGAGGAGGAGCTTGTGGTCCTGTTGGCTATTAGGACCCTGAAGGAGGGTTTTAGGTGGTTGAAGAGCCTGGTGGAACCCCAGAGGGTCAGTGTGCGTGGGGGGGTGGGGGGGGGTGGGGGTGGCTGAGCTGGGTGTTTTCTAAAGCCTTCGGGCCACCAAGCCCCTTCACCTCCCTAGGAGGCTTTGGGACCAGCTTCTCAATATGTCAGAGTGTTTGGTTCCCTTATCACCTCTGAGGGGCTCAGGCTGTTCCTACCTCAAAGATCCCAGATTTACTTCTGCCAAAAGGCTAAATGACTCTCAATTTAGTGAGTATGGGGGTGGGGTGTGTCGGAACAGAGATAATGGATGTTCTGTAAAAAATACAAGCCTTTTCTCCTTTTCTCCTTTTCTCCTTCTCTCTCCAATGAATTTTCAGTTTCCACAGGAAAATTCAGATTTCCTGCAGTCATAACCTAGGGGTATGTGTGGGGTGTGTGTGTGTGTGTGTGTGTGTTGGGAGCGGGGACAGAAATGTGTTCCCTTCTGTACATAACTTGGCTGTAGACTCTAGGAGAGTGGCCAGGAGTGTGAAAATGCATGTGAGGGTGGATGTATGTATGTGACCCTGGGCAAAGGTCTGGCCGTGTGTGATGGGTGTGTTTCCAGACCTGCAAGCGTGAGGACAGTGTTAGGTAAGGGTGATCCGCAGGATCCTGGTCTTTCCAAGCCTCAGCGGTAATTAGAAACCAGCCGGAAGTCGAGGTGTCCCGCTGTGCTTTGGGGGAGTGGGAGCCCGCGTGTGTCTGAAGGGCGATCCGGGTGCTCCTGGAGAGTTACTTAGCTTGTAGGGCCTGGGTCTGCGCGTGGGCTTGGGGGCAGAGGTCTGAGCGTGGCTTTCTCTCCCTCCTTCCGTCGACGCGCAGATACAAGCGCGCAGCACCCTCCAGAAGGCTGCGCCTTCCGACGGGGCCGAAAGAAGCGCATCCCGTACACCAAGGGGCAGTTGCGCGAGTTGGAGCGCGAGTATTCCGCTAACAAGTTCATTACCAAGGACAAGAGGCGCAAGATCTCCGCGGCCACCAGCCTCTCAGAGCGCCAGATCACCATCTGGTTTCAGAACCGCCGGGTTAAGGAGAAGAAAGTCCTCGCCAAGGGCAAGACCAGCACCACTCCGTGAGGGAGATCCCTGCCTGGGGAGGTGGGGGGCGGGGTGGGGAGAAATGGGAGTGTCCTGGGGAGACCGGGAGACTGCCAGTGCCAGGCTGGAGCGCAGGACTCTAGTGAGGGGCTCCCACAGGTTACACTCGTCACAGGCCACACCTCTTGGGCTGTTCCTCAGGGATGGTCTGCTGTACCCCCATATGTTCTAGGGAGCCAGTGAGGCCCAGAGTTACAGTCCAACCCACCAGAGTAAGCCACCACCTACAGGACCTGTCGCGGTCATAATCATTCATCTTAGCGGTGACAGTGATTACTATCACCAGTATGAGTTCCCATGATAATTAGTCTCTATCTAGAGCTCTGAAGAGCACTTTAGAAACCGCTTGCATGGATTGAGCTGATTATGAATAAACTTGGAAGGAGACCCCTGGCAGGGAAGCTTCCTCTGGATCCCCTTCCATTTCCAAATCCCATCCCCCACCCCAGTGACTGCGGCAGAGAGGAGAAAAGGCACATTCATCCCTGCGACTACCTACCCCTACCGTTGCTCATTTAGCATTTTTCTCAGAGGACACACGGGCAAGAAAGACAACACGGGTGGGCACCACTCCCTCCCTTCCCCGCCCACCCCCTAGGTTGTACCGAGGGGTCTCAGAAGTCCCATCCTCAACGCTTAGATTTTGTCCTTGAGTGAAAATGAAGCCAGCGTGCTGCCCTCCCGAGTCCGTCCTCCTTCCTGGAGAAAAATTGAGTTCGAGAAAGCGCCCGGATAATTCCCCACCTCTCATTTCCTCCCCCAAACTTCCCAAGTCTTCCCTTAGCGTTCCCGGTGGTTCTGTCCAGGTTACGATCCATTGGGCGTTTGGAAGCCACATGAAATAGGTATTTGCGGCCTTGTAGATGTGCCCCACCCAGGCACAGAAGGTTACAGAACTAGATAACCGCATCCCGTCCCACCCTACGGGGCAGACACGTCCCAAACCCGCTGGACTAGCCAGGCAGGAGAGAAAACCAGAAAATGGCCCTTCGCCACCCGCTTGCCCCCACCAAGAGAAGCGTGCGGGTCTCAGGCTTGGGAGACGGGGCAGGCCGTTTGTGGGTAAAAGAACAGTGGGTGCCAGAAACCCAAAGACCCAAGATCAGGCATGTTCAGCAACAGTGGCTGCAAATTTTTTTCCCCCTTTTCCCTTGGCGCTGGCTCAAGGACCCTGAATCCTGGGTGGGTGGAGGATGAGGTTGGTGCTCGTGTCAACTCCCTTTTCTCCATCCAAGTAGAGACTTGGCATGTAGAATTCCACGAGCCTGGGGCAGACTGGCTGCTCGAAGAGCTGCAGAGCCAAGGACTTCCCCGCTGTGCCTGCTCCCTCGCGTCGTACCTGGGCTCAGTGCCCTGCGGGATTCACCACCTGGGCCGTGCAGCAAAGCGGGCCGGTTTGCCCTGGGTCTTCCTGCAGCCTGGGCTGGGGCATCCTGGCGGGCACGCTCCTCGTGATCCAAGTGGAGAGGGTCTGCACCTCCCATGATCCCAGACGCCACCAGGAGCACCCTGTGGGGGCCACAGTCATTGTCCCAATGGCCTCTCCAAGCAGGCTCAGGCTCATGGTTCTCCAAGTGTAGCCAAGGGATTGGGGCGTTTACAGCCAGGCGTTCGGTGAAATCCCAGTTCTGGCTCCTCTCCTGGGAATGAGTTGGGAAGCGACTCAGATTCTTCGAAATCTGTGTACCAAAGAGGAGCCCAGGGTTGAGGGGAAAGGCCCCAAAGGTGGCCGGTCACCCTCCCCGCCTTGGGTCTCCTTAGACTGTGTCTGCTTGGGGGAGGTGTTCCTTTTGTGATTAAAAAAAAAAAAAAACAATGAAAAAACCCTCCCAAGCCCCGTGGTCCAGTTTAAGCTCTTTGGTAGGACGCGCCTAGTGGGCCTAGGGGGAGGCCTGAAGGAGTCAGAGGCCTCGAGACTCAGCAGCCCCCGGGCTCTAACTCTTCCACGCCGCTATAAGGGACTTAGAGTTTCGGGGGGCTCCTCTATTATTCGTTTGCGACAATTTCCGAACAAAAGATACGGGAGTTTAGAGATTTGTCTACCAAGGAGTTTGTGCACGATTAAAAAGGCAAGGACGCCCCCTGCCGGCAGAAGTTTGCTATTTCAGGGAAACCCGCTGGTCGGCTCGGCCTCAACCCCCCAGGCCGGGCCGCTGGCTTTCGGATGCCTGGGGGTCTCAGGCCTCCGGAGTAAGTGCAGTTTAGGGCTGCTTGTGAGGGCGCCGGGACCCGGAGTCGCCTGGAATGGGGCCAAGGTATCGTCAGTTGTATCGGTCCGGCCAGCGAGAGACCCAGGAGGAAGGCAAAGTGGGCAGCAGCATTGATCTTAAATATAGACAACATTGGGTAGCAAGGCCGCGGCGCCATCTGTCCTGGGTCTGGGTCTTCGTTCCACTGGAATATTATTTATCTTCCTCTGCGGACCGGTTCGCGGCGACACCCTCCCCCCACCCCCAACCGGAGTGATTTACGTAAGGAACCTGTGCAAAACAAAACAAAACATTTTAATTGCGTTTGGCTTTAAAGCCTCTCATGAAATCCCTTTGCAAACACCCTATTTTACTCCGAGGCAATTTTACCCCCTCCCACCCAGACCGAGCCTTTAAAAAAAAAACAAAACAAAAAAACCCCAAAAAACCCACCTCTCCCCAATTAGTGTTAACTGACGACAAAATCCATACACCTACGTTAACTTGTCTGCAGCGATTTGCTTTTAAATCGGGCCATGTTTAGATACCGGAGAGCGGGTTTTGCTAAAAAATTATTCAGGCTGAAGCATGTGAACGCCACGTTCCCAAATCGGTAAATTCAGACAACATTTGCACGAACAAAATACATGTAGGAGCGCACAAATACACTCCCGAAAACACACCGGGTGTGTTTCCGCCAACGAGGCGGAATTCTCGGAGCGGCCCTCCACGCCCTGTCCGTACTCCCCCAAACACCCGGGCTGAGAGTCTCAGCAGCAAGCGTCCGAACGGGATCGTAGGGTCGCGTCTACGCTGGCTCCAGGACCGCAATCACTTCTAACGCCAAAGCAGTTGTATTTTATTAGGCTTCCAGAGGCCGAATTAGGGGGTCGTGGTGGAGAGGTGCGTAGACGCAACCTCCGGAAGCTCTTTTCGAATCTAAATTCCCGAGGCCGCCCAGAGGAGGGCCAGGCCGGGGCTCCAGCCCTGGGGTCCTTCACTCACGCTGGGAAACGCTTCCGACCGCTCCGGAGCCCGCGAGGCTGCGGCGGGCGGAGAATCCTCACAGCGGCCCCCCCCCCCCGGCCCCCCACCCCAGCCACCCCTGCTCTGAGCCGCTCCGGAGCCGGAAACTGCCCTTTGCGGCAGGAGAAAGGCTCTGATCGAGCCCCCCCAGTTCTCCCAGCGGCCCGGCTCCCCTCCTCCAACGCGAAGAAGACTGCCAACCCCCCCCCCCCCCCCCCCCGCTTCCTCCCCGTCATTAAAGTTTTATCCGAGGTCCTAAGTGCTGCACTTTAATTAGGTTTCCTTCGGGAGAAACGCTCGGTGTCCCGGGCCGCGTCCGGTCTAGTAGAAACCCCGGAGCTACAATCATGGATTGGATACTCAAACCTGCACTAAAGAGCGGCTCCGCTGTTGTTGAAGAAATTTACATCATAGTCTCACCCACCTGAACAGTTCCTCTCCAGGAAGGGGGCGGGGGGAGAAAGCACCAGAGTGGCCCTCGGCCTTTCACCCGAGTCGGACACCCCTCCGCTCCCCCACCGCCACCCCCAGGCGTTGATCTGGGCCTGGAGAGAGATTTTAAAAACATCCAGTGGGGAACTGATGCGGGCCTTTCCTCTTTTTTCCGCTACAAGTTAGCTCTGCGTGGAAAGGGGGTGGGGTGGGATGGTCGAGCAGACAGAGAAGGAAAGAATCCCGCCACTGACTCCCCTCCCCTAAATTGCCCCCAAGGTGAAACAGGGGACGCGGGCAGCTTGCGTTCAGTCGCCCCTAGAATGATTAAGAGGGAAATTGAGTCTGTGGCACCCGGAGGGGAGGGGAGGGGTGAGAAGGGTCAGGGGCTGCCGTTGAACTTGAAGTTTCAGGTTGGTGGTCTCCACTGCCTCCGCCCCACTCTCCTAAACGCTTTGAGGGAAGAGGGAGGAAGGTGGGGGGAAGGGCGGGGGGGGGCACCTTCGGCCTTGGGAGGCAGAAAGTTAAACCGGTGGGGGGCGGGGAGGAAGGCCGGAGAGACCCAGAGACCTGCTGGGGACACCGAGGTTGGGAGGTTGGCGGGCAGTGGAGGAGGCCTCGGTCTGCACTGGGAAGGAGATACCCCAGCCTTCGCCCGCAGTGGGGAGCCCTCTCCCTGAGCCCCGCCCCAGACTCTGCCTGGAGGGGGGCACCCGTCCTTCCTTCTCTAGCCCAGAGTGCGCAAACTGAGTCCTGCGCCACTCGGGAGGCTGAGCCTTCAGGTCAGCGACTGCCGAACTCAGGCCCTTGACGCCAGCTGAATTCCGGGCTTGGCCTTTGCAGAGAGAACAAGAGTGTTATGCGCCCATTTCTCAGACCAGGGACCGGCCCGTTTCACTACCTTCAAGAGTGCGTTTCTCCCTAATAAGGTAAACTAGCTAATCTGTGGGCCAAAGGCGTCACCGCTCTCACAGTCTGGGACCGGCCTCAGGAGGCCCTGGAGGGGTCTTCCCAGGAATGGGTGGGCCTCTGCGGTCTAGGTGGGCAGGGAAAGGGGGGTAGAAGGGACTTGAGACCAGAGACCGACCACCTGGGGAGGGCACCTCCACGTTGGTTCCTGGAGAGACAGCCGCACAGCTGCCTGAGCGGGAAGGGACAAAGAAAGCGCTTCGCAGCACGCGGGACAGACACAGCCCCCGGGCCAGGAGAGGCTGGCAGGTGGCAGTAAGCTCCAGCGCTGGGGCCCCCCACGTGACCTATGTCTGTCTCCGACTGGGTGGTGTCCTGGCACAGACAAAATTAATATTATCGTTAATGCTATTGTTATTGTTATGTAAACTCATAATTCTTTACAACACACCTAGTTTTGGAAACTCTGTGAGGATGAAATGTAGTGATAACACGGATGATTGACAAACTAAAGGGCAAGGCCCTGGCCCTTTAAAAAAAATAAATCAGCATACCATTGTCTGGGAGCCGCTACCTTGGGTCCCCCGTTCCTGCATCTTTTTCAGAAGCCTGGCGAGTGCCAGGATCCGAGAAGCAACTGGAGGGGACACATGATGCTGCTGGCACGCGCGCACAGGGGCTCAGAGCCCCAAAGGACAGCCGCGGGAGGTGCGGCCCATGCCTAAGACCTTAGCCACTGACACTGCTAATTCGTTGGTCTTGGGGTGGGGGGCAAGGACTCACCTGCCCTTCTTCCCTCCACCCCAAGCTGACCCCTGCTCATGTTTCCTTCCGGAGCTACTATTGTCACAATGACAAAACCCACAACTGAGTATATAGCTTATAAAATGAGGACATTGAGGGGTGCCTGGGTGGCTCGGTCGGTTAAGCGTCCGACTTCGGCTCAGGTCATGATCTCACGGTCCGTGAGTTCGAGCCCTGCGTCGGGCTCTGTGCTGACAGCTCGGAGCCTGGAGCCTGCTTCGGATTCTGTGTCTCCCTCTCTCTCTGCCCCTCCCCTGTTCATGCTCTGTCTCTCTCTGTCTCAAAAATAAATAAATGTTAAAAAAAAATTTTTTTTTTAATGAGGACATTGAGACCAAGGAGGGTAAGTTACTTGGTCAGCGTCACCCAGCCTGCAGTGGCAGGGGCTCTTAATGTCTATGTTTCTCTGTCTACATCCCCAACATGCCTCTTTTCACAAGGTCCCACTAGACACTGACAGACGCCTGTTTCCATCAGGAGCCGAGCCCTGATGTCACACAGGTGCACTTAAACTCCCTAGACCTGGCCCCTCTTGGGTGCACCAGGGAGATTTGCATAAATGCAAAACAAAACGAAACAAAACAAAACAAAACCACACCAGGATTAAAGACAAATATAAATTTGGTTAAACCCACCACTCATTTACCCGGTGCCTACAGGATGCAAAATCTTCCACGGGGGGTGGGAGGCTGGAGGAGAGACATTGGAGAGGCCATCTCCCATCGCGTTGAGCCCTGCCTCTTGCTTACTGCCACACCCTGGGTCTGCTGCTTCCTCATTTGTGTCCTCTGACATTGTGTGGCGGGGTAAATGATCACAACCAAGACAAATGGGGGGAACAAGGAGTGTGCAAGATTCGCCCCTCATCCCCTGGCATCTGGAGTGTCCCAGAAAAGGGCCTGTTGGAGTAGAACCTGGGAAGATGATTAGAATATCAAATCCAGGAGGGAGGATGCCAGTAAAACTCGGGGAGGGGGCCGGAAAACGCAGGTCGTGGCCAGAGAACGGTCTGGTCTGGGCTCTGGGTGGGTAGAGCAGGCTGGGTCCTGAAAGGTGGGCGTAGCCGGAGTAGGGATCAGACAGCTACTTGCCATTCAGACTGTGACCGCCCCACTGCAACCCAGGGGGACACGCACCAAATGTTGGTCTGGGGCTACAGGCCGCACACCAGAGGCCCCAGGCAGGGGACAAAGAGATCCATACTCTTTCTGAGGGCCCTCAGCTCCCCAGTCTACTTGGGCCCAGCGCCCCACCCCCCACCTGCGCTCTGCCTTTGTCTTTGTCTGATGGAAGGTTGAAGTTCGGTGCCCCTCCCCCTCCAGGCAGGGTTTTGTCATTGAACTTGAGTCAGGCTATAAACATTCCTTCACCCCTCCGGGAGGTGGACCTGGACGCGGAGCCGGTGGAGAGAAAGGGGCCTGGGGAGGGTTGTGGAAGGATCCGGAACGCGAGAGGCCTGGCTTCTAGCCAAGCCTTCATTGCTTTATCAACGAGTATCTGTTGTCTTTCTCGGAAAACTCGCCTGAGCTGCGTGAAGAATCCCGGTTACCGAGGCTGCACGGCAAGTTAGAGCAATATTTCAGTCAGGATCAACATAATGTAATTTTTTCATTTTCGCTCTTTCGTAATTCATGTTTTCTTACCTTATTTTTAGGCAGCAAAATCTCCAATTTTTTTTTTTTTAATGAGTAGGGAAAACAAATGCATAAATAGCCAAAGAGGGGCACCTGGCTGGGTCAATCGGTAGAGATTGCAACTCTTGATATCCGGGTTGTGAGTTCGAGTTCCACACTGGGTGTAGAGATTACTTAAAAAAAAAAAAAAAATCTTAGGGTCCCTGGATGGCTCATTCGGTTAAGCATGCCTCTTCTGCTCAGGTCACGATCTCCCGGTTTGATGAGTTCGAACCCTGCATTGGGCTGGCTCTCTGCTGTCAATGCACAGAGCCCGCTTCAGATCCTTAGTCTCCCTCTCTCTCTTCCCCTCCCCCGTTCTCTCTCTGTCAAAAATTAACATTACAAAAACTTTAAAAATTAAATCTTAAAAATTTAGCAAACGAATAATGGCGAAAAAAGGTGAATTGTTAAAGAACGTTCCAGTAGGTCATGCCGCGACCTATTTTCAAAGCGCCCCTCCGTCGGCGGGGTCATTCCAGCGGGCGGTGGCCGAGGCCCCAAAAGCCCGCGGTCCCCTCAGGCTCTGGAAACTTGAACTTGGTAGATGGGGCGTCCTCCCCACGCCCGCACCCGTGGCGGCGGAAAGCCAGGCCTGCCGCGCCGCCAGAGCCGGGAAGGTGGCGCGGACTTGCCAGCCACCCGCCGGCCAGGGCTGCGCAGAGCGGCCTGGTGAGACGGAGTCAGTTACTCCTTATTTCCTTCTTCTGTCTGTCTGTTTTAAAGACTCTGGGATCCCGGAGCTTGGGAGGATCAAAGACTCGATCTGCGGGCTTCTCCCGGCTTCGTGAGATCCAGTGTGATGGGAACAGCGCGTCGGGAGGCGCGGCTCTTCCGGGTCTTGTGCGCGGCCGGCGTCCCTTCCAGCGAGGAGCCCCGCGACCGCCGAGAAGGCACCGGATCCCGGCGAGCCAACGAAAAGCCCCTGGCCTCCCGATTTGGGCCAGATGAAATGCCCGGAGGCAGGTCCGCAACTGGCAACCCGGAAAAGAGGCCTGAGGGGGTTGGACGGATAATGCTCGCCAAGTTCTTCCCAGCCCTTCCACTTGGCTCTACCTGCTCCTGGACGTGGATCAAAGGGGTTTGTTGTTTTCTCTTTCTCTCCAACCTGGAATCCCCAGGCTTTCTGGGCCCTGGAAGGAACCCAGCCAACCCTTCTCCCTTTGTCTAACTTTGGGGGTGGGGGAGAGGCGTGGCACCCGGGGCTAGTGCACCGACCCGGGTCACATCTCACTGAGCTGGGCCACGTCTTTTAGAGCAAGTGGGACCACTACTGTCATCTGGACCAAGAGAACCCTAAATTGGGACTTTGTGTGTGTTGGGGTGGGGTGAGGGGTGGCGGGGAGGCCGAAGCTGCGAGAAAGAAGGGCTTCTCAATTTTAGTTTGTTGGGTTCTCACATCCCTGCCCTCCCCTCCACTCAGCTGTGTTTCCGGGAGGAATCACCCGAGCCGAAACGAAAACGTTTAATTGAAAAAAGTAAATGCAAAGGTCTAATGGAGTGAGCCTCCCAGAAATGGCATTAATTAAGTCTCTGGCACTTGGGTAGTTTTGTGTTAGTTCGGTCCAGCATTTGTGAACATTAAGGATTTAGAGTGTTCCCGCCCGACCGCTTCCGTGGAATCTGATTCAGAGTAAAAGAGGCCACATTTACAATTCCCCAAAAGCTTCAGACTAAAAACACATTGAAATGATTACCCCGACATTCCTGGCTTAAAAAAAAAAAAAACAAACCCTCAACGTACCAAAAAAATATATCCAGATCACAGAAATAAATATATGGGGCTTTAAACACACATTCTTTAAAAACTTTTAAATAAACAACCCTTTTCTTAAAGTTTTTTTTTTCCATTCATGATTTCAATGTTCATGTTCTACAATTTGCAACCACTGTTTTTAGTCGTGTCTCCCCTTCCCTAACTTAGTTATATGCATCCTGTCCTGGTTTTATTTTATTCTTTTTTTTTTTTAATTTATTTTTTTAGAATCGGGGCGCCTGGGTGGCACAGTCGGTTAAGCGTCCGACTTCAGCCAGGTCACGATCTCGCGGTCCGTGAGTTCGAGCCCCGTGTCAGGCTCTGGGCTGATGGCTCGGAGCCTGGAGCCTGTTTCTGATTCTGTGTCTCCCTCTCTCTCTGCCCCTCCCCCGTTCATGCTCTGTCTCTCTCTGTCCCAAAAATAAATTAAAAAACTTTGAAAAAAAAATTTTTTAGAAGCAAGGTCTACACCCAACATGGGGCTTGAACTCAGGACCTGATATCAAGAGTCACATGCTCTATGGAATGAGCCCGCCGGATGCCCCATGGCTTTAAAAAACACTATACATTGATTACACCGTAGGCAACTTTCCAAGTTATTCCAGTCTTCAAAATGCCCTGTAAAAATGCATAATATGCCACAAAATGTGTTGTCATAGTTTAGAAAATCATTTCCCCAATGTTGGTCATTTCGGTTAACCCACATTTGAAAACAGGGTTTGTTTTTTTTTCCTTATTAGAAAAGTATCACTTTTTCATCGTCAAGAATTTCAAAGATAACAAATATAAAGACGAAAATAAAAACCATCTCATATTCTAAAACCCAGAGTCCACCAAAGCTAATCTTTTGGAGAATTTTCTTCAGTTGTTTTTCCTTGCCTGTGTGTATGATGTCAAAACTGAACTTCTGCATGAACATTGGTGCACCTTGCCTTTTGATTTAATATTAATTAATATATTCTCAGCGTCATTTAAATTTAATATTATTCTCAGTGCCACTAAATATTCTCCAAAAGCATGATTTTAAGGCTTGCACAGTATCTAGTCCTTGAGGTGTGCCTCAGATGGAAAAGCATTTCTGCTTTTGGTCATTTAGATCGCTTCCATGTTTACTTTTCAAAATAATTCACAAGTGAGAAAGAGAACACTGATATGCCCCTACGTAGTTTGATAGGGAGATGAGAGTTGAATCTCCAAAATTCAAGGAATAGAATGCTTGTCTTTTTTAGGTAACAGATTCCTCCTTCCCAGTATTGCCTGGGAGGGAACATTAAGGGGAGCCTTCTAGAATGCTTGAAATAGTCTGTGTTTTGATCAGGGTGGTGGTTACAGGGGTGTGTGAAAGATTAATTAAGCTGACCATGTAGAATTTGTGCACTTTTAACATTTTAAACTGCTCTCTCACTCCTGCAAGCTCTATGTCTGTTTACTTAGAAAAAGAACAATGCAGGAAATAAATGGGTGAAGGAAATGAGCGAGGGGTGGGGACCAACCCAAAGTGGATCGGTTCACCCCTTTGCTAGGTTCACAGAGACCAAAAGTAAATATTTGACAGCTTGTGATGAGCGGGGGGGGGGGGGGGGGGGGGGGGGGGGGGGGGGGGGGGGGTTGGGGGGGGGTTGGGGGGGGGCAGGGGAAGAGCCTGGCCCTCCTCCCTGACCCCTGTGCTTAACCCTTGTTAAGCAAAGATGGCTTTTCTATTATAGTTGCACTCCTGCGGCTCTGAATTTCCCCGAGTGAGTAGAAGAGGAGTAAAAATAGGGTAGAAGAGGTTTACAAAGAGAGTTCAAATGAACATATAAACAGCTGACCCTGCCATCATTGTCCTGGGAAATAGAAGTGGGGTGCTTTCTATACCACGTAAAAATTTAACAAAGAAACTCAGGAAAACGGTTCATTTTGGATCTATTTTATAATCTATGTTTTCGCTTCAAAAGATAGCAGGCAGGACCTGGAGGCTGTAGGGACAACGCCCCTCCCGGATGACCAGGAGGACCCGTGAGAGATTGGAGTAGTGTCTGGTCTCTGAGTGGAGTTTTATTGGCACTTTGTGCCGTGCCGTGTGCTGGCCAGAACACATGCTTAATCCTTGGGACGCTGCAGGAGAGGGAAAAACAACCCTTCAACCTACTTGGCACGTTATTTTCCTATTGTGATTACGATGGAAGACGATCGCAGCCACTGCCCAGTATTCAGCTGGGATTTTTCACTTCTTTTTATTTTTTATTCGTTCCTTTAAAAATGTATTTTTGGGGCGCCTGGGTGGCGCAGTCGGTTAAGCGTCCGGCTTCAGCCAGGTCACCATCTCGCGGTCCGTGGGTTCAAGCCCCGCGTCGGGCTCTGGGCTGATGGCTCAGAGCCTGGAGCCTGTTTCCGATTCTGTGTCTCCCTCTCTCTCTGCCCCCTCCCCCATTCATGCTCTGTCTCTCTCTGTCCCAAAAATAAATAAACGTTGAAAAAAAATTTTTTTTAATAAATAAATAAAAATCAGATTGTTTATAATCAGTGCCAATTTTCCACACCTGGGGCAAGTGCTCAGATTTAAGAGGAAGAAAAACCCAACGTTGATGGATCTGATGACATCCGCTTGAATTTCGATACTGAGATTCTTTTCAAGTCTTGAGGACCGGGATCTGTGGAAGAGCAGAAATGTGGGTTTGCTGATAGTAGAGCATTAACACTCAGGCTCTATTCTTCCCGTGGCTTCCCTCCGCTGGTCCAGTCCTGAGGCACTGTGGTATCTTCAAGTTATATCTGTGTGGATCGCGCTGAACCCCCAGGTGCAAGGGCACAGAACTGTGGCTGGGGTCAATGGTCAGGATCAGCGGGGCCCAGCGGCTCGGGGGTTAGTGCTTTTAGCACTTCCATCTTTTAGATGGAAGCGATTCTCCAGAGTCCTGATTTGGAAGCTGAGCTATGACTTGGGAAATTTATTGCCCTGTGGTCTTTTAACAAGAAGTGATCTATCTTCCCCGGGCAGAACTTCCATTACCGGTGACAGGTGCCTGGAGCCAGCTTATTAAAAAAACCGTCGTTTCAACCCCCAAAGCGAAGGTGCCACGGCGTGTTGGGACAGAATGCTAATTTCCAGCTTGCCGTCATCATCTGGGACAGCATTACGAGCATTTTAATATTCAAGAGGAACGAAACCCAGTGCTATTTCTGTAGCTGCACCCTGAGCCCAGGGAGCGTTAGGAGCTGCCTGTATCTTTCAGGCAGAGGTCCCGTGCCCCCAACCCAGCAGGCTGACGCAGCTCCCAGGCTGTCACTGGCCGCCTTGGGCTCCTGTGCCCTGAGAGTGGATCAGAGAAGTCTGGACGAAAAGAGGAGAAATTTCATGAAGATCTCTCAAGGTTGAGCCCGTTTTTATGCACCCCCCCCCCCACCGAGTTTCTCTCCTCCCATTCCAGCTGAGTTGTCCAAATTATCAATGAACTTTTATTTTTTTTAATTAAAAAAAATTTGTTTTAAATGTTTGAGACAGAGAGAGACAGAGCGTGAGCAGGAGAGGGGCAGAGACAGAGGGAGACGCAGAATCGGAAGCAGGCTCCAGGCTCCGAGCTGTCAGCACAGAGCCCGACGCGGGGCTCGAACTCACGAGCTGAGATCGTGACCTGAGCTGAAGTCGGACGCTCAACCGACTGAGCCACTCAGGCGCCCCTCAATGAACTTTTATTTGTTGTATATATATTTTTTTGACGGAGAGGGCACAAGTGAGCAAGGGGCAGAGAGAGACAGAGAATCCCACAAGGAGCAGAGAGAGAAGCTGGACTCGTGTTCACCCGAAGCAGGGCACGAGCTAACCCGATGTTTGGGCGTTTGATATTGAGATATGGCAGGACTCGAACTCAAGAACCGTGAGATCGTGACCTGAGCGGAAGTCCGATGCTTAACCGACTGAGCCACCCAGACGCCCCAGATTGTCAATGAACTTTCTGTGTCATGCAGGGAGATCTAAGGAAATGGTCCAAATGGTCCGAATGGTCAGGACAAGAATTAGCCACGTGACTGAACCAGGTACAGCTACTTAAGGGTCCAGCCTGTCAGTAGATATCTCATCTGAGATTCTTGGTGTGGGGGTATGGGGACTGGGAAACCCAATTACCTAGACGTGATGGGGGCAGGGATCTCCCCAAGAGGCAAGGCTGAAGAATCACTTTCAGCTGGATCACAGGAAAATATTCGTAATTTTCTGAATCTAGGTTTCTATTTTAACAAATAACATGGATCTTACATAGTTGCCAGGGAATGTCAGATGTTTCACAATCCATGTGGCTGATATAATGTACTTTCATGGTTTATATGACTTATAAAAAACTGCCCTAGTAAGTTTTGTCCCTCCAGGAATTTGGGGTCACAGGCTATGTGCCCGGCACTCTAGCTGAGGACTCATGAGTATTTTCTTCAATCCCCTCGCCCCTTTATTCATTTTTTTAAAGTTTATTTACTTTTGAGAGAGAGAGAGAGAGACAGAGCACAAGTAGGGAAGGGGCCAAGAGATGGAGAGACACAGAATCTGAAGCAGGCTCCAGGCTCCGAGCTGTCAGCAGAGAGCCCGACACGGGGCTTGAACCCACGAACCGTGAGGTCATGACCTGAGCCGAAGCTGGATGCTTCCCCAACTGAGCCACCCAGGCGCCCCTACCCCTTTATTCAAAGAATTGGATAGACAAAATGAACTCATCGAAATTTCCAGTTTTATTTATTTATTTATTTATTTAAAATTCTTTTCAACGTTTTTTATTTATTTTTGAGACAGAGAGAGACAGAGCATGAACAGGGGAGGGGCAGAGAGAGAGGGAGACACAGAATCTGAAACGGGCTCCAGGCTCTGAGCTGTCAGCACAGAGCCCGACGCGGGGCTCGAACTCACGGACCGCGAGATCGTGACCTGAGCCGAAGGCGGCCGCTTAACCGACTGAGCCACCCAGGCGCCCCAAGCCCTTTCTCAATAAAAACATTTTATGTGTCCCCAAGAAGGTCTCCTTGGAAGCATCGCACAGCTCGTGTCCCATCTGTGCTCTTGAATGTTCCTGGGCCCCAGATTCATTTTTGGCACAGCTTTTGGGTGAAAGCGTGATCCGCTGAGCTGAGAAGTCTGCCCCCAGGTTGCCAAGGGGTTTTCTAGTGGCTGGGCTAAGTGGCCCATCACTGCTACCTCGCTTCAGTAAAGGCACTGATGGGGTTTGCTCTGAATCTGAAACCACACCTCAGCCCCTCTCCTCTGCTCTTTAGGAGCGGGGAAACTGCAAAGCTGAGGCGAATCTGGGGAGAAAGGCAAGGGGGAAGGAGGCATTATCCCCCCCCCCGCCCCCCGCCCCGAGTCTGGAACCTCCAAAGGGAGAACTGAACCAGGTAAACGATACGCCATCAAGTCCCAATTAGCTGCAAGAGAACTTTCTTTCCCGGGTTTCTCACGGCTAACCTCATTATCCACATGGTTGACGTCTTGGTATATCACCCTCTCGACCTGACTCTTCTGTTATCCTTAGCCCTGCCAAAGTTCAATTCAAGAGAAAAGAATCAAAAGGTCGATTCTTTTCTTTCTTCCTTCTTCTTTTTTTTTTTTTTTAGGTTTATTTATTTATTTATTAACATTTTTAAGAATGTTTATTTATTTCTGAGAGCACGAGCGGGAGAGGGGCAGAAAGAGAGGAGGACACAGAATCCAAAGGAAGCTCCGGGCTCTGAGATGTCAGCACAAAGCCCAACGCGGGGCTCAAATCCACGACCTGCGAGATCGTGACCTGGGTCAGATGCCCAACCGACTGAGCCCCCCAGGTGGCCCTGCTTATTATTTTGAGAGAGAGAGAGAGAGAAAGTTCAAGTAAGGGAGGGGAAGAAGGAGAGAGAGAGAGAGAAAGAGAGAGAGAAAGAGAGAGAGAGAATCCCAAGCAGGCTCCGCACCTGTCAGCGTGGAGCCCAATGTGGGGCTCAAACCCATGAATCATGAGATCACGACCTGAGCCAAGGTCACACCGACTGAGCCCCTCAGGTGTCCCTTGATGCCTTTCAACTGCAGGCAGCCAGAAGCCTGAGAAAAATGTGACCATCACTGATCTTGATATCCAAGGAAGACGACAGCTTCTCTCGGGGTCTGGTTTTCCTTTCTCTGCCATGTTGTTCCGGAGAGACAACAGGTACAGCTGAGAGAGGCTGTGGACATCACCCTCTTCCCTCAGCCTTCCTAGCATAGCTTGAGAACTTGACTTTGGGGCCACAAGTCCTAGCTCTCTGTAGGTGCTGGGTAAATACTGGTTGGATGAATGAATAAACAGGGAGTGAATAAATCAGTATATTCCAGGCAAACCGTGATTCAGTCACCTATCACACAACGGAAATTGCCTTCGAAAGGAAAACTGCAAATCATTTTTATAATAACAAATGTTTTTCATTTCTCTTTGAGAGAGAGAGAGAGAGAGAGAGAGAGAGAATGCGAGCTGGGGGAGAGACAGAGGGAGAGAGAGGAAGAATCCTAAGCAGGCTCCCCGCTCAGTGCAGAGCCCGATGTGGGGCTTGACCCCTCGACCCTGGGATCGTGACCTGGGCCAAAATCAACCGACTGAGCCACCCAGGCGCCCCATATCATAAAAATATTTTTTACGTAAAAAATGCTTTTTACATAAAAGTATTTAAATTTTTAAAAATTTTTATTTATCTTTGGAGAGAGACAGAGCACGAGTGGGGGAGGGGCAGAGAGAGAGAGGGAGACACAGAATCCGAAGCAGGCTCCGGGCTCCGAGCTGTCAGCACAGAGCCCGACGCGGGACTCGAACCCGCGAACCGTGAGATCATGACCTGAGGTGAAGTCGGAAGCCCAACCGACAGCCCCCCAGGTGCCCCTACAGATCATAGAAAGAGGAACTTTTCTTTTTAACCAGATCAATGGCAGCTCTTTTGGTTTAAGGCATATATATCATTTTTTTCCAATGAAAAGCTAGAAAGAATATTGAAGTCTTCGGCAGGAAGAATTTAACTGGCTACTAGCAAGACTGATTTAAGGTCATTGCCTGGACCAATGCGCCGTCTCTCAGAGAATCAGCTCTGAGAAGAGATTATGTTTTGCAGATCCTACAGAAAGGGTCTAACTCACCTGTGTGTCCCAAGCGAAAGCGGGCAGAGAGAAACAAGAGAGAGCAGACAAGAGAGAAAGGAAAAAAGAAACTCAGCCTTCAAAAGACAGAGAAAAAGGAGAGAGAGAAAGAGAGAGCGAGAGAGACAGATTCAGAGAGAAGCAGAGAGCGTGTGTCTGGGAAAGGCTTGGAAGGTGACTCCAAACCGGGCCACCGAAGGGCCCACATACCAGGCAGGACCGGCCCACGCCACCTGCCAGACTCTTCGATGAGGAGGCTCCACGCTCTTGGGGCAGAGTGTCATCTACAACCCCAAGCAACAGACTGGGGAGGGGTCTCTAGGCTTTCTTGGAACCTTCCCAGGGCCCAATACCCATTTGCCTCTAGGAGCTGAATCCCCAGGGCAGGCTCCCCCCACAGCCTGAATCGCACGGCCCCCGGGGGATAGCACGGTCCAGCGGGGACACATCCGGTCTGCTATAGGTAGTGGGCAAGTTGCCAAGGGACAGTCCAACCTCCAGCTTCCGGTTCCCTCCTTAACAACTGGGGAGGTGTGGCCGGTACAGAATTGGCTCCGGATTCCCCCTCCTAGGTGGGGAGGGTTCTGAAAAGGGACAGAGGAGGCTTGGGTGAGAGTTAAAGGTGTTGGGTTTTTTTTTTTTTTTTTTTAACGTTTATTTATTTTTGAGACAGAGAGAGACAGAGCATGAACGGGGGAGGGGCAGAGAGAGAGGGAGACACAGAATCGGAAGCAGGCTCCAGGCTCCGAGCCATCAGCCCAGAGCCTGACGCGGGGCTCGAACTCACGGACCGCGAGATCGTGACCTGGCTGAAGTCGGACGCTTAACCAACTGAGCCACCCAGGCGCCCCAAGGTGTTGGGTCCGTGGAATGCGTACCGACTGAAACCATATCCTGGGCCCTAAAATAAACTTCAACAAATTTAAAGCAATTGAAATCACACTGAATGTGTTCTCTGACCATAGTGGAATTAAAATAGGAATCAATAACAAAAAGACGACAGAAAATGTCCAGACTTAGACACCGAACAACACATTTCTAAATAATCCATGGGCCAAAGAAGGAAGTATCGAGGGAAATTTAAAAACACGTTAACCTGGGGGCCCCTGGGTGGCTCAGTCGGTTAAGCGTCTGGCTTCGGCCCGGGTCATGATCTCATGGTTCGTGGGTTCGAGCCCCACGTGGGGCTCTGTACTGACAGCTCAGAGCCTGGAGCCTGCTTCGAATTCTGTGTCTCCCTCTCTCTCTGCCCCTCCCTTGCTTTCTCTCTGTCTCTCTCTCACTCTCTCAAAAATAAATAAATATGTTTCAAAGTTTTAATAAATAAAATAAAAAATACATTAAACTGAGTGCAAATGAAAGTATAATATTAAAATCTGCGGGGCACAATTAAGGCAGTACTGGGAAATAAATTTGCACCACTAAATGCGTACTTTGTCTTTATTTTTATTTAAAAAATTTCTTTTAATGTTTATTTTTGAGAGAGAGACAGAGTGTGTACGGGGAGGGGCAGAGAAAGAGGGAGGCACAGAATCTGAAACAGGTTCCAGTCTCTGAGCTGTCAGCCCAGAGCCGGACGTGGGGCTCGAACCCACGGACCGTGAGATCATGACCTGAGCCGAAGTTGGAGGCTTAACTGACTGAATCACTCAGGTGCCCCATAAATGCATACTTTAGAAAAGAGGAGGAGTACCTGGCTGGCTCATTTGGTTGAGCATGTGACTTTTGATCTCAGGGTTGTGAGTTCAAGCCCCCTGTTGGGCATAGAGCTTACTTAATTATTATTATTATTTTTTTTAACGTTTATTTATTTTTGAGACAGAGACACAGCATGAACGGGGGAGGGGCAGAGAGAGAGGGAAACACAGAATCGGAAGCAGGCTCCAGGCTCTGAGCCATCAGCCCAGAGCCCGACGCGGGGCTCGAACTCCCGGACCGCAAGATCGTGACCTGGCTGAAGTCGGACGCTTAACCGACTGCGCCACCCAGGCACCCCTAAAAAAATTTTTTTTTAATGTTTATTTATTTTTTTTTTTTTAATTTTTTTTTTCAACGTTTATTTATTTTTGGGACAGAGAGAGACAGAGCATGAACGAGGGAGGGGCAGAGACAGAGGGAGACACAGAATCGGAAACAGGCTACAGGCTCTGAGCCATCAGCCCAGAGCCTGACGCGGGGCTCGAACTAACGGACCGCGAGATCGTGACCTGGCTGAAGTCGGACGCTTAACCGACTGCGCCACCCAGGCGCCCCTAATGTTTATTTTTTAGGTAGAGAGACAGAGTGTGAGCAGGGGAGGTGCAGAGAGAGAGGGAGACACAGAATCCGTAGCAGGCTCCAGGCTCCGAGCTGTTAGCACAGAGCCCGATGTGGGGCTCGAACTCAGGGGCCAGGAGATCATGACCTGAGCCCAAGTCGGCCGCTTAACAGACTGAGCCACCAAGGCACCCCACAAAATTTTTTTAATTAAAAAAAAAAAAAGATAACAGGGGAATAGTGTGTACAGGTTGAATAATGGCCTCCAAAGATTTAGGTCCTAATCCTTGGAACCCATAAATATTACCTTATTTTGAAGAAGGGTCTTTGCAGAGGCGATTAAGTGAGGATTTTGAGATGAGATTATCCCAGGAGGCTCTAGTACAATCACACAGAAGACACACAGAAGAGAAGGTCATGTGACCCTAGAAGCAGATGCTGAGGCGATGTGCCAGCGGCAAACAGGACTGGCTGCCACCAGAAGATAGTGCAAGGAATGGGGGTGCCTGGCTGGCTCGGTCAGAAGAGTGTGCAACTCTTCATGGTGGGGTTGTGAGTTCGAGTCCCCCGTTGGGTGTAGAGATTACTTAAATAAGTAAAAACTTAAAAAAGAAAAAGAAAAAGAAAATGCTCCCTTCCCCAGTGCCTCTGGAGGGAGTGTGTCCTCATCAACACCTTGATTTTGGTCCACTGATACTGGTTCTGAATTCCTGGCCTCCAGAACCCGGAGAGAATAAACTTAATGCTGTTTTAAGCCACTAAGTTATGTTAATTCGTTACAGCAGTCACAGGAAACTAATACCCTATGGCCACACGCATTGATTTGGCAACTGAAATGAAATGTACCAATTCCTCAAATAACACCAACGACCACAACTCATCCAGTGTGAAAGAGGTCATTTGAATAGTCCTATAACTCTTTTTTTTTGTTAAAAACTGAGAACAAACTGAGGGTTGATGGGGGGTGGGAGGGAGGGGAGGGTGGGTGATGGGTATTGAGGAGGGCACCTTTTGGGATAAGCACTGGGTGTTGTATGGAAACCAATTTGTCAATAAATTTCATATATATAAAAAAAATGAATAGTCCTATAACTCTTTTTTTAAAAGTTTTTTTTTCATTTTTTTTAACATTTATTTATTTTTGAGACAGAGAGAGACAGAGCATGAATGGGGGAGGGGCAGAGAGAGAGGGAGACACAGAATCGGAAACAGGCTCCAGGCTCTGAGCCATCAGCCCAGAGCCCGACGCAGGGCTCGAACTCACGGACCGTGAGATCGTGACCTGAGCTGAAGTCGGACGCTTAACCGACTGAGCCACCCAGGCGCCCCTAGTCCTGTAACTCTTAAGAAAATTGCATTTATAATGAACGCCTGACTCCTGCCATTTCCAGGCCTAGATGGTTTCACTGGAGAATTCTGCCAAACTTTTAAAGGAAAATTAAAATCCACATAGTTTCTTCCAGGAAACAGAAGAGGAGGAATACTTACTAATTCACTTATGAAATTAATAATGCCCTGGTACCAACACCAGATCAAGACCACTCTAAAACACACATACATGCACACACACATGCACACACACTCGCACACACACAATTACAGACCCAAATCCCTGATGAATGTAGACATATAAATGCCCAACAAAGTATTAGCAAAGAGAATTCAGCAAAATATAGAAAGAAATATATACCATGACCAGGTGGAGTTTATTTCAGGGATGCAAGACTGATTCCATATTCGAAAATCAGTCATTGTAATCTATCATACTCTACCAACATAAAGAAGAAAAACCACATGATCTTATGAGTTGATGCAGAAAAAGTATCTGACAAAATTTGACATCCATTTAATAATTAAGAAAAACGTTCTCAGGGGCGCCCAGGTGGCTCAGTCGGTTAAGTGTCCGACTTCAGGTTGGGTCATGATCTCACGGCTTGTGAGTTCAAGCCTTGAGTCAGGCTCTGGGCTGACAGCTCCGAGCCTGGAGCCTGCTTCGGATTCTGTGTCTCCCTCTCTCTGCCTCTCACCCGCTCACGTTCTCTCTCTCTCTGTCTCTCTCTCAAAAAAATAAACATTAAAAATTTTAATACAAAGAAGACATCCAGATGGCTAACAGACACATGAAAAAATGCTCAACATCACTCAACATCAGAGAAATACAAATTAAAACCACAATGAGATACCACCTCACACCAGTCAGAATGGCTGAAATTAACAACCCAGGCAACGACAGATGTTGGCAGGACGCAGAGAAAGAGGATCGCTTTTCCACTGCTGGTGGGAATGCAAACTGGTGCGACCACTCTGGAAAACAGTATGGAGGCTCCTCAAAAGGTTAAAAATGGAACTATCCTGTGATCCAGCAATCACACTACTAGGTATTTATCGAAGGGATACAGGTGTGCTGTTTCTAGGGGGCACATGCACCCCGATATTTATAGCAGCACTATCCACAATAGCCAAAGTATGGAAAGAGCCCAAATGTCCATCGATGGATGAATGGATAAGGAAGATGTGAGATACATATACAATGGAGTATTACTCAGCAATCAAAAAGAATGAAGTCTTGCCATTTGCAACAATGTGGATGGAACTAGAGGGTATTATGCTAAGTGAAATCAGTCAGAGAAAGGCAAATATCATATGACTTCACTCATGTGGAATTTAAGATACAAAACAGATGAACATAAGGGAAGGGACGCAAAAATAATATAAAAACAGGGGGGACAAACCACAAGAGACTCTTTTTTGTAAATTTTTTTTGATGTTCATTTATTTATTTTTTTAAAATTTTTTTTAACATTTATTTATTTTTGAGACAGAGAGAGACAGAGCATGAACGGGGGAGGGTCAGAGAGAGGGAGACACAGAATCAGAAACAGGCTCCAGGCTCTGAGCTGTCAGCACAGAGCCCGACGCGGGGCTCAAACTCACGGACCACAAGATCACGACCTGAGCTGAAGTCAGCTGCTTAACCGACGGAGCCACCCAGGCGCCCCTCATTTATTTTTTTTAGAGAGATAGAGTGCGAGCAGGGGAGAGGCAGAGAGAGAGGGAGACACAGAATCAGAAGCAGGCTCCAGGCTCTGAGCTGTCAGCACAGAGCCCGACGTGGGGCTCGAACTCACAGACCGCGAGATCATGACCTGAGTCGAAGTGGGACGTCCAACCAACTGAGCCACTCAGGTGCCCCCATAAGAGACTCTTAAATACAGAGAACAAACGGAGGGTTGCTGGAGGGGTGTTGGGTGGGGGGGGGTGGGCTAAATGGGTCAGGGGCATTAAGGAAGACACTTGTTGAGATGAGCACTGGGTGAATCATTGGAATCTGCTCCTGGAATCATTATTGCACTATATGCTAACTAACTTGGATGTAAATTTTAAAAAATTTTAATTAAAAATTTAAGAAAAAAGAAAAAAAGAAAAACCGTCTCAGAAGAATAGGAATAAAAGGGAATATCCTCAACTTGATAACAAGCATCTATAAAAACCAACTAGGGGCACCTGGGTGGCTCAGTCGGTTGAGCGTCCGACTTCAGCTCAGGTCATGATCTCACGGCTGGTGGGTTTGAGCCCCTTGTTGGGCTCTGTGCTGACAGCTCAGAGCCTGGAGCCTGCTTCTGGTTCTGTGTCTCCCTCCCTCTCTTTCTGCCCCTCCCCTGCTTTCTCTCTCTCTCCCCCAAAAGAAAATAAATAAACTTGCAAAAAATGAGGAAAGAGTCATGAGGACTTTTCCCTCCTCTTGATGGAGCAATAACATGGAAGGAACCAGAGTTCTCAGATGGCCATGTGGGGGCAGAACCCTTAACTAACCTGGACAGCTCAACTCAGCACTGCTACATGGGAGAGAAACTTCTATTCTTTTTTTTTTTTTTTTAACGTTTATTTATTTTTGAGACAGAGACGGGAGCATGAACGGGAGAGGGTCAGAGACAGAGGGAGACACAGAATCCGAAACAGGCTCCAGGCTCCGAGCTGTCAGCACAGAGCCCAACGCGGAGCTTGAACTCACGGACCGCGAGATCACGACCTGAGCCAAAGTCGGACGCTCAACCGACTGAGCCACCCAGGCGCCCCAAGAAACTTCTATTCTTTAAGTCACTGTATTTTTGAGTCTCCAGCCCAACTTTGCCTTGAACTAATTAATATAAAGACAAGTGCTGTACATATTAAAGATAGAAGACATAGTCCCTCACCTCAAGGGGGTTCTAGTTTAAGGAAGGAAAATCATTCACCATACAGATAATTCCTATGAGACGTGCTGTGGCAATATAGCCACGACGGAAGAACACAGGCCTCCACTGGGGACTCAGGGAAAACACCCTTGAAAAGATGACGTCTCAGCTATGGTATGAAGGCTGAAAAGGAGCTGGTCAGGGAAGAAAATGGAAAAGGGTATGCTATGGGTTGGACTGTGTCACCCTAAACAAAAGAGATATGCCGAAGTCCTAACTCCTCCGGGCCTCAGAGTATGATCTTACTTGGAAAGCGGGTCCTTGTAGATATAATTAGTTAAGATGAGGTCATACTAGAGTAAGATGGGCCTTTCTTTTTTGTTCAAGTTTATTTATTTATTTTGAGAGAGAGAGCGCACGTGTGCGCATGGCCACAAATGGGGGAGGGGCAGGGAGAGAGCGGAAGAGAGAGAATCCCAAGCAGGATCCTAGCTGTCAGCACAGAGCCCCATACGGGGCTTGAACTTAGGAACCTTGAGATCACGACCTGAGCCAAAGTTGGATGCTTACCCGACTGAGCCGCCCAGGCGCCCCCAGAGTAAGATAGGCCCTTAATCCAATACGACTGGTAGCCTTTTTGTGTGTGTATGATTTTTTTTTTTTTTGCGCCTTTTAAACTTTATTTTAATTCCAGTACAGTTAGCATACGGGGTTATCTTAGTTTCAGGTGCACAATACGGTGATTCAACACCTTTCACGCGTCGCCCGGTGCTCGTCGCAACAGGTGCACTCCTTAATCCCCATGACTGGTAGCCTTTTAAGAAGCGGGGCATTTGGAAAGCGACAGAGACGCAGGGTGACCACCACGTGAAGACACAGAGACACACAGAAGATGGCCACGTGAAGACAGAGACAATGGCTGGACAGATACCGCACGAGCCAAGGAACCCCTGGGCCCATCAGCAGCTGAAAAGGGCAAGAAAGGATCCTCCCCTACACCTTGGTATCAGTTTTCCAGCTTCTCGGACTGTGAGAGAAAAAATGTCTGTTATTTTAGGCCCCACCCCCACCCCCACTCGCCCGTTTGGAGCCCTTCAGCCCTAGGAAATCAACACAGGGTTTTGGGGGGCGTAGCCGAAGGCCAGGAAATGAGAAACAAATACTATCACATGTGCAAAGAAACTATAAGCAACTCCCTATTTGTAGTCATAGTATTCAAAGCAGGAGATGGCCTGGGATAGATGATTCTCATAGATCAAATATACGGGCACCTGGGGGGTTCAGTCAGTTAAGCATCTGACTCTTGATTTCGGGTCAGGTCCTGATCTTGTGGGTCGTGGGAGCCCTGCATCGGGCTCCATGTGACAGCATGGACCCTGCTTAGGATTTTCTCCACCCACCCTCTGCCCCTCCCCTGCTCACACACGTGTGTGCTCTCTGTCTCAAAATAAATAAACACAAAAAATAAATATATACCTACACATATTTCACTTCTTTTTCTTTCTTTCTTTCTTTCTTTCTTTCTTTCTTTCTTTCTTTCTTCTTTATTTCTTTCTCTTTCTTTCTTTCTTTCTTTCTTTCAAGCAGGCTCCACACCCAAGATTGGGCTCAAACTCACGACCTTGAGATTAAGAGTCACGTGCTCTATGGACTGAGCCAGCCAGATGCTTCTACATACACACACATATTTAAATAGGAGTAAAGAGGGGCGCCTGGGTGGCTCACTTGGTGGAGCGTCTGACTTCGGCTCAGGTCATGATCTCGCGGTCTGTGAGTTTGAGCCCCGCGTCGGGCTCTGTGCTGACAGCTCAGAGCCTGGAGCCTGTTTCTGATTCTGTGTCTCCCTCTCTCTCTCTCTCTGCTCCTCCCCTGCTCACACGCTGTCTCTCTCTCAAATATAAATAAAGATTAAAATTAAAAAAAAAATAGGAGTAAAGAAATGCAAAAAAGAATGGTCACCAAAATGCTAGCACAATTATCTCACGGTAGTGAAATTTCAGGCAATGCTTACATGCTTCCTTGTTCTTTTTCCATATAGATGATATTTTAAATCATCATTTATTTTTAATATAATCCGAAGTTAATCTATTTCACTCAGGAAAACAAAGGCCATCAGTGTGGAGAGTGGATTAGGGGGAGCAAGGCCAGGAGAAGGCCGGCTAAAAAACTATTGCAATATTCCAGATCACTTATGAGCCGGCATGAACTCAGAAAGTGACAGTGGGAATGGAGAGGGGAAATATTTAGATGGTAGAATCAGAGTCTTGGAGAGTTAGTAGACGTAATGGGGTTGGTGATAGAGAAGGAAGATTGTAGAATGACTCTCTAGCTGGGATGAGTTGGTGATTGGTGGTCCCATTCACTTTAAGGTTAGGAGATCAGGAGGAGACTTAGGTTTTGGGGGAAGACGGTGACATGCCTATGGGGGCATTCAAGTAGGAAGGTCCTCAACCGGTAGCTCTAAGTGGTCCAGCCAGCATTCCGCCCCAGCCCAGACTCCCTTTGGTAAATACTCCTTCCCAGGTTCCATTTCTATGATTCCGGTGCAGATTGCTACGTTCCTTCAGATGTCACGTCTCTAGCTACAGTTGACCAGTGAAAGATGGACAGGTAACCCCAAAGTTCTTTTTTGTTTGTTTTTAATGTTTATTTATTTATTTTTTAATTTTTTTTTCAACGTTTTTAAATTTATTTTTGGGACAGAGAGAGACAGAGCATGAACGGGGGAGGGGCAGAGAGAGAGGGAGACACAGCATCGGAAACAGGCTCCAGGCTCTGAGCCATCAGCCCAGAGCCCGACGCGGGGCTCGAACTCCCGGACCACGAGATCGTGACCTGGCTGAAGTCGGACGCTTAACCGACTGCACCACCCAGGCGCCCCATCAAGTAATCTCTACACCCAAAGCGGGGGCTTGAATTCACCACCCCGAGATCAAGAGTCGCATGCTCTACTGGCTGAGCCGGCCAGGTGCCCACCACCCCCGCCCCCCCGTGGATGAGACTTTCTGACAACACTTTCCAACACGAGGGCGTATGGGAAGAGAAATAAAAGTCTGAGGATGGAATCTACCAAAAGTTAGGGAGAGAGCAACAGAAGAAGACTCCCCAGCTGAAATCAAAAGACTGTTCAGAGAAGTAGGAAGAAAATCAGGAGACAGAGAGAGTACTGGCTTATTTTGGGTTCCGGTGTGTCTGGAGGGGAGGGTTTCCCCTACGCCACCAAGCGATTCTCAGGACACCAGCTGGCGGTCCTCCGGATTCAACTCAATTCTGACACTGTTCTCACCGGTTAAGCCTTCAGTCCTATAAGACTGCTCTCCACCTCCCGACTGAGACAGCCATCGAAAGCCCAGGTTGTCACCTATGCTTCTGACCAACCAGCTATAAATCAGAGGTCCCTACGACCCCCTCCTTGGGCTCGATTAATTTGTTAGAGCGGCTCAGAGAAACATTGTACTTACTAGATCACTGGTTTATTCTGAAAGGAGAGAACTCGGGAACAGCCAGATGCAAAAACGCGCGTGCCATTTTTCCTGAATCTCCACAAGTTCACCACCCTGGAAGCTCTCCAGACCCGGCCCTTTTGGGTTTTTACGGAGGCCTCATTATACAGGCATGGCTGATCGAATCACCGGCCATTGGTGACTGAACTCAATCACTGGCCCCTCTCCCTTCCCTGGGAACTTTCAGTCTCACCACTCTGGTTTGGCCTTCACCCTTAGGTCCAAGAGTCAGAGGCTTAACCGACTGAGCCACCCAGGCGCCCTCCAAAAACGCACTTTTAGGGAGAGAGTCAGTATAGACAAGCTGTTTTATTTTCCAGTTTCCCTCTCCAGTTCTATGGCTGGCTTTGAACGAAAGGCTGCCTTTCCTCTGTCCTCTCTGGTTGCCATCCTGTCGGTCAATATTCACAGCAGATTTGGTAGTTTAGGCGCATGGACCCGATCAGCACGAAGGGAAATCAACGTCCTCAAAAATATTTGGGCAAAGGCAAATACACCATTTAAGCAGAGTGAAGGCTGGGGCGGGGCGGGAATCTGAGGGTTGCTGAAGCCCTGAGGCCACGTGGGAGAGCTTCTGGGACATTTGGAGCCACAGGCCCACAGCATTTTCTCAGAGACTTCAGTTTTGCCACGCTTACCATTTCCCTACACCTATTCTCAGTGTCATAAGTCACAAAGATGAGTCATTAAGCTGGTTTATTTAATTTATCTTGTGAACATACTAATAAAAAGACTGTTATTGAACCCCCATGACTCAGATAATGGGAGGATGGCAGGAGTTTCAGGAGCTCCAATAATCCCCTTTAATTAAATTAGACAACGGCTATTAGAGTTGGTAATTAGTGTCACTTGCCTGGTAATTGAATGGTTGATATGAAAAATGGCTCCGTGTTAGGATCTGTCTTGGAATGAACGCGGGAAGTGTATGAATGTATATTTTCCTTCATTATTATTGGGTGTCTGCGATGCATCAGGAAGTGCGTTGAGCAACAGACTCCCAGCAGGGAGCCAGACAGCTGAGGTCCCCACCCTTCTGCAAGTCGTAGTCTAATGGGCTGGTTTCACTAACTGGGAACATTTCTAGCAATTGAAAAATGCCTTTCTTTTTAAAAAATTTTAAAATGTAAAAATGCCTTTTAGGGGGCGCCTGGGTGGCTCGGTCGGTTGAGCGTCGGACTTTGGCTCAGGTCATGATCTCACGGTTCATGGGCTCCAGCCCCGCGTCGGGCTCTGTGCTGATGGCTCAGAGCCTGGAGCCCGCTTCGGATTCTGTGTCTCTCTCTCTCTGCCCCTCCCCCACTTAGGCGCGCGTGCGCGCTCTCTCTCTGTCAAAAATAAATAAATAAACATTAAAAAAAATTTAAATGCCTTTTAGTAGGAGAGAACACCCACCAGGATCCAGGCAAAACTGTCAGAAGAGAAAAATCATAAAATGTTCACATTTTAATTTTCACGATAGCCCTGCCAGCCGGGGGTCACGTGGTGGGGAAAGCCAGACCTGGGTTCAGATGCCGCGTCTGTTACTGGCTCTCGCAACCAGTGTCCTCCTCTTAAGCTCTGAGAGGATAATATGCATAGCATATGACACAGGAGTCCTTGGCACACTACGAAACCGCTATTCTCACGGTCGTTAGCTCATTTTCGAAGATGAGAAACTCGACCCAGAGAGGTAAAGTGATTTTCCCACGGCTACACAGCTGGCGCTTGGCAGCGCAGGAACTTGAACCCAAATCTGACTCCAAGCTGCATCCACATTTGTCACCACTGTTTGGCAAGAGGCCAAGAAGTAATTATGCATAGACGGAGTGATGTATGCTTATGGAGGGGTGCAGGCATCTTCCTTCGGAGGGGCAGTCCGGAGGAACCAGGAAAGATGTGGGGTCTAGGTATGCAAGAACCCAGATAAGTCCGGATTGGTAAGGAGGGGCAAGACCAAGGCCAAGGAACCAGATTCAGCGTCTGGCTGCTGCCGGCTCGCCTGTAGCTAAACACTGACCCCTGCCGGCCACTGGGGTGGGGGGTGGGGCGGAGGCGCGGGGCCCAGCTCCCAGAGCCCGGGGGACCGCGTCCCTCCTCCCGGGACTAGGCAGAGGGCTGGAGAAGCTGCCGCACCGCGTGACCTCCGGTGCTGTCCTAGGCCACCTCAGGCAACGTCGTCGGAACACTCCCCACTATTCACTCAGCTTTTGACCAGAAGGGGCCAGAGCTGAGGACTTTCCCTGCGGGGGGGGGGGGGGGGGCGCGTCCCATCCCCAGCATCTCTCTGGCCTCCCCTTGCCGCGCAGCTCCCCCTGCCTTGTTTGGGCCTCACCCGCCTCACCCCAGCCTAGGGTGCCGGCCACCAGGCGCTGGCGGGGGACAGCCCCTAGGGCTGAGCTCCAGCCTCGAGTGGGGCACTTCAACCCACTCTGGTCCAAATGCCACTTACTTTCCGGCTAAGGAGACACTGTGGCAGGGGCCAGTTTCCCTTCCCGCTCCTGGCATGCGCCACGCAGCCCGGATCTGGGTCTAGAGGGGTTAATTCTGCAGAGCAGCGACCTAAGTAAGGCCTCTTTAGGCTGCTAGCCCAGAGGTAGGGATCAGGCTTCTCCCCATTTCATCCCACACCCTCTCTCCTTGCTTTCCACTTTCCCGGGCCAGAGCTGCTAAAAAAAAAAAAAAAAAAAAAAAAAAAAAAAAAAAAAAAAAAAAAAAAAAAAAAAAAGTTAAAACCTAGGATTCTCAGCTTTTAATTCCTGCCTGTGTCTCCGTTTAAATCCGGCTCTGTGTCTTCGTTTGCTCTCTGCAAAACCAAGCGAGTTGAACACTCTGAGAAGGAAGTAAACAGTGTATCTTAATGTAACCATGTACATTGCTTATAAAAAGAGAAGCCTGGCGGGGGGAGGGGGGGCAATCTGCAGGGAACCTGGTCTCTGACCGCAGCCAAATATCAGACAAGAGCCTGGAGAACTCGCTGGAGAGATGGACATATGACCCACAGAATAATGTGAAGTTGGTAAGAGTGTCCCGTGCAGGGCTTGGCGTGTTATTTCGTGACTTGGAAAAAAACAAAGAAAAAAGGCTCATTAGCAATGCGGGTATGTTGCTTCAGGAGGCAAGGTTTTAAAGGATTTCAATAAGTCAGGATTCCCTTTAAGAAACTAACAAGATGTTTTCGAAAGTAAGGATTGACATTCGGTTATCTTATTCTCTCTAAATCAAGAATCCCCACTGGGAATGGAAGGGATCTGGCTCAACCAGGAGTCCTGTAAGAAGGAGAGGGAGTAGGGGGCCGAGCCAACGGAGCTGACCTTGAACTTGGGAAAGAAGTCCTGCAGCCCGCGCACCCGCAGAGGAAGGTAGCCGAGTCTGACTAAGCAGCACTCACATCGACAGTGTATTAAGAACTTTCCAGGGGTGCCTGGGTGGCTCAGTTGGTGAGGCATCCGACTTTGGTTCAGGTCATGATCTCGCGGTTCGAGGTTGGAGTCCCGCTTGGGTTCGAGTCCCGCCTCAGGCTCTCAGCTGTCTGCGAGAAGCCCAGTTCAGATCCTCTGTCTCCCTTTCTCTGTCCTTACCCTCCTCACGTGTGCTCGTGCTCTCTCTCTCTCTCTCTCTCTCAAAAATAAATAAACATTACCAAAAAAAAAAAAAACTTTCTAGTGCATCCTTGGTCAACTGAACTCCCGCTCTGTAAAGTGGGCTGGGTGGCTATCGCCATTCTATTTTCAGATAAGGACTTGGAATTTGAAGTTCAGACAGAATAAGGACATTAGCTCGATGAAGAGATGGCATCAGAGTGAAGGTTTTTATTTCTTCCCAACCCAGTGTCTTGATGCCTTCTTTTAAAAAAAAAAAAAAATTTTTTTTTTTTTTTACTGTTTTATTTTGGAGAGAGAGAGAGAGAAACAGAGCGTGAGCAGGGGAGGGGCAGAGAGAGAGGGAGACACAGAATCTGAAGCAGGCTCCAGGTTCTGGGGCATCAGCCCAGAGCCCGATGCGGGGCTCGAACTCACGAACCGCGAGATCACGACCTGAGCCGAAGTCGGACGCTTGACCGACTGCGCCACCCAGGGGCCCCTCTTGATGCCTTCTTAACGTGACCTGCAGGCTCAGAGGGGAGATGCTCCACATCCTTTGCACTCTTGAGTACTGCTTTTAAAAAAAAAAAAAAGTTGATTTATTTTGAGAGAGAGGGCGGGGGAGGGGCGGGGGGCAAAGAGAGAGGAGGCAGAGAATCCCAGGCAGGCTCCACGCTGTTAGTGCAGAGCCCAAGGTGGGGCTTGAACCCACAAACCGTGAGATCATGACCTGAGCTGAAACCAACAGCCAGACGCTCACCCGACGGAGCCACCCAGGGGCCCCTCGAGCACTGCCTTTTAACAAGGGGGTCCTCAGACTGTCTCCTTCTCAGTTTCAATTAGTCTCTGCTCATATGTCACCTCAGAGACACCTGTCCCCTGACCTATCTAGTATTTTCCCCTCCCCAGGGATGTCCTTGCACTTCTACAGTGCCACCACCTGGAAATTTCTGGTTTATTTGTGTGTTGCACACGTTTCTTGTCGGTCTCCCCAGGGAGGATGCAAGGCCTCGTCTTGCTTCCCTCTGTGTCCCTAAGGGCCTGGAATAAAGCCTAGCCCCTCCCACGTGCTCCATTAAAATGTCTGAACCAATAAACAAACTAGAGAAGTGGTTCCAAGCATCAGGTCCCTAGATCCCTGGGGGCTCTTCCGGGGGGGGGGGGCGCTGTGAAGTCAAACGCTGACATCATTTGCAATGATGGTGCAAGGGCGGTGGTGGGTGAAGCTCCCACGGACCAGATTGTTCTAGTAGGCATTGCCTTCTTCACAGTAAAAACAAGACCAAACAAACAAACAAAACCGCTAGTAAATTCTGACAGTGAAACGAGACAAAAGCCAGTTTCACTTAAAGAGTGTCCTTGATGGGGCACCTGGGTGGCCGAGTCGGTTAAGCGTCTGACTCTTGGACTCTCGATTTTGGCTCAGGTCATGATCTCATGATCCTGAGATTGAGCCCCACACTGGGCGTGGAGCCTGTTTAAGATTCTCTGAAGATTCCCTTTCTTTTTCTCTGTCCCTCTCCCTCCCTCTTGATCAAAAAAAAAAAAAAAAAAAAAAAAGAAAGAAAAAGAAAAGAAAAAAGAAAAAAAAAAAAGAATGTCCTTGATGATGGATAATATAGGTGATGGGGATTAAGAACATGCTTATTGTGGGGCGCCTGGGTGGCTTAGCTGGTTAAGCATCCGATTTCGGCTCAGGTCATGATCTCGCGGTTCGTGGGTTCGAGCCCCACGTGGGGCTCTGTGCTGACAGCTCAGAGCCTGGAGCCTGCTTTGGATTCTGTGTCTCCCTCTCTTTCTGTCCCTCCCATGTTCATGCTGTGTCTCTCAATGATAAATAAACGTTAAAAATTTTTTTTAAAAAAAGAGCACACTTATTGTGGTGAACACTGAGTAATGTATAGAATTGTTGAATCACTATATTGTACACTTGAACCTAATAGAACACTGCGTGTTAATTTTGCTGGAATTATAAATCAATCAATCAATTAAACAATCAATCCTTGATGAAGCGATAAAAATTATTAGTTTTATGAAAACCCAATCCCTGAGTAAATAAAAGGCAGTCAGAAAGTACTTTTGCACCCCAAAGGACAGCAGTTGTCCTGAGGAAAAGCACTTGTTTGAATTGTGAACTAAGCTGATCCCGTTTCTTAGGGAACCCCATTTTTCCTTGAAAGAGTGACGGACCCCCCCCCCCAAAATCGATGTAATTCCCACTTGGTTATTGGCAGACATTTTTGGAAAAAAAAGTGGGTTTTCCCTTCCAAGGAGAGCAGCCGGCAGTATCTATGGCCAATTTTGAAATTCGGGTCTTAAAACAAATATTGGAAATTTGGAAAACTTACATCTGCCACCGAGAGCTTGACAGCTTCCCCAAACCCCAAGACTGTTCTGGAGAGCCTGGGGTTGATGTCAATGACTGGATATTGTGGTACTGAGTCATAAAATGAGTCCACGTTTGGGAGAGCAGCAAAACTCAGTGAAACAAATATTTTCCGAATGACCAATGCATAATGTTCCCAACACCACGCATGGATAAAAGATCTATTCAAAGTATATTGGAGACCGATGGATTTTTATTTCTTTAAAAATTTTTTTTAACGCTTATTTATTTTTGAGACAGAGAGAGACAGAGCATGAACGGGGGAGGGGCAGAGAGAGACGGAGACACAGAATCTGAAACAGGCGCCAGGCTCTGAGCTGTCAGCCCAGAGCCCCACGCGGGGCTCGAACTCACGGACTGCGAGATCGTGACCTGAGTTGAAGTCGGACGCTTCACCGACTGAGCCCCCCAGGCGCCCCATGAGACCGATGGATTTTAATGGATTGTAACGTAAAAAAGTTCATTGGCGCGATTTCAGAGTTCACCTTGCAACTAACCTTTAGGAAACTACCACCTGTCCAGCTTTGGTGTGGTATCTAAGAAAAATATCCACAATGTTCTGGAAAGGCCATGAAGCACTGCTCCCTTTTCCAACTACACATCTGTATGAAGTCAGATTTTTTTCCATACATTTCAGCCAGAACAACACATCACAAGAATTTGTACGTATAAACAGATTCAGGAGTCTGCCCGTCTCCTGTCAAGTCAGACATTAAAGAGATTTGCAAAAATGCCACTCTCCTCACTATTTTTTTTATTTGGAAACTATATACACGTTATGTTACCATGTATATGTTTTATTAATGCTACTTTAAATGATTTAACAGAGATACCTGGCGGCTCAGTCGGTTGTGTGTCTGACTCTTGATTTTGGCTCAGGTCACGATCCCAGGGTCGTGGAATCGAGCCACGTGTGGGGCTCTGCCCTGAGTGTGGACACACTTGAGATTCTCTTTCTCTCTCCCTCTGCCCATCTCTCCCCAACTTGGACTCATTCTCTCTCTAAAAAAAACATTGGGGGGGGGCGCCTGGGTGGCTCAGTCGGTTAAGCGTCCGACTTTGGCTCAGGTCACGATCTCGCGGTCCGTGAGTTCGAGCCCCGCGTCGGGTTCTGGGCTGACATCTCAGAGCCTGGAGCTGCTTCCGATTCTGTGTCTCCCTCTCTCTCTGCCCCTCCCCCATTCATGCTCTGTCTCTCCCTGTCTCAAAAATAAATAAACGTTAAAATTTTTTTTTTTAATTTTTTATTAAAAAAATGAATTAACAGTAAATGTTTTTAAAATGTCTCAGTTTTGTAGGGTGCCTGGGTGGCTCAGGTGATTAGGCGTCCGACTCTTGATCTTGGGTCATGATCTCATGGTTTCTTGAGTTCAAGCCCCACATCAGGCCCTGTGTTGACAGCGGGGAGCCTGCTTGGGATTCTCTCTCTCTCCTCTCTCTCTCTGCTCCTCCCCCACTCATGCTGTCTCTCTCTCTCTCTCTCTCTTTTTCTCTCTCAAATAAACATTAAGCATTTTTTTTAATTTCTTTTTTTTATTAAAAAAATTTTTTTAAACGTTTATTTATTTTTGAGACAGAGAGACAGAGCATGAACGGGGGAGGGTCAGAGAGAGGGAGACACAGAATCTGAAACAGGCCAAGCTCTGAGCTGTCAGCACAGAGCCTGACACGGGGCTCGAACTCACAGACCGCGAGATCATGAATTGAGCTGAAGTCGGCCGCTTAACCGACTGAGCCACCCAGGCACCCTTAACTGTTTATTTTATTTTTTTTAATTTTTTTAACGTTTTTATTTATTTTTGAGACAGAGAGAGAGCATGAATGGGGAGGGGCAGAGAGAGAGGGAGACACAGAATCGGAAGCAGGCTCCAGGCTCTGAGCCATCAGCCCAGAGCCCGACAGTGGGCTCGAACTCATGGACCGCGAGATCGTGACCTGAGCCGAAGTCGGACGCTTAACCGACTGAGCCACCCAGGCGCCCCTTAAATGCTTATTTTTGAGAGAGAGAGAGAGAGAGAGAGAGAGAGAATGGGAGGGGCAAAGAGACAGGATTCAAAGTGGGCTCCACATTGACAGCAGAGAGCCCGACTCGGGGCTCAAACTCACCAACTGTGAGATGGTGACCTGAGCCGAAATCTAGAGTCAGACACTTAAGAGACCGAGCCACTCAGGCGCCCCTCTTTATTTTTCTCATTGACACATAATTCACATACCGTAAAATCCACCATTAAAAAAAAAGTTTCTGGGGCGCCTGGGTGGCGCAGTCGGTTAAGCGTCCGACTTCAGCCAGGTCACGATCTCGCGGTCCGTGAGTTCGAGCCCCGCGTCGGGCTCTGGGCTGATGGCTCGGAGCCTGGAGCCTATCCCCGATTCTGTGTCTCCCTCTCTCTCTCTGCCCCTCCCCTGTTCATGCTCTGTCTCTCTCTGTCCCAAAAATAAATAAACGTTGAAAAAAAAAAAGTTTCTTTATTTTGAGAGAGAGAGAGCGCACACGAAGAGAGAGCAAGGGTGGGGGACAGACAGAGAGTGCACGAGAGAGAGAATCCCGAGCAGACTGCAGAGCAGAGCCCTATGCAGGGCTCGAACTCATGAACCATGAGATCACGACCTGCGCCGAACGCAGTTGGACACTTAACCCGCTAAGCCACCCAGGTGCCTCAAAATCCGTTATTTTGAAGCATACAATTCCATGGTTTTTAGCACATTCACAAGGTTGTCCAACTATCACCACTATCTAATTCCAAAACATTTTCACCACCCCAAAGAGTGAAACAGTCACTCCCACTTGCCCCCTTCTCCCCAGCCCCCCAGAAAACACAAATCGCAGTGTATTTGCCTATCTGGTCGTTGAATATAAACGGAATCACACAATCTATGACGTTTTGTGGCTAGCTTCTTTCACTTAGCCATCTTTCACTTCTTTCAAGCTTCATCCGTGTGGTAGCATGTAACTATACTCCACTCCTTTTCATGGTAGAATAATATTCCATCGCAGGGAAATACCACATCCTATTTATCCGGTCATCAGTTGGTAGACATCTGAGCCGTTCCCACTTTCTGGCTATTATGATGGATACTGCTGTGAACATTCATGTACAAGTTTTTATATACATAGATGTCTTCAATTCTCTTGGACATGTACCCAGAAATGGAATTCCTGGGTGTTACAGTGACTCCATGTTTAAGTTTCCGAGGACCTGTCAAACTGCTTTCCAAAGTGCACCCTTTTATGGTCCCACAAGCAGTACGGGAAGGTTCCAATTTCTCTACATCCTTGCTAACGCTTGTTGTCTTTTTGATATAGCCAGGGAAGTGGGGTTTCATTGTGTTCGAATTTGCATTTCCCTAATGACTAATGATGTTGAATATCTTTTCACATGCTTCTTGGCCCTTTGTATATCTTCCATGGAGAAATGTCTGTTCCAGGCATTTGCTCAGTTTTATGTTATTTGTCTTTTTGTTGTTGAGTTGTAAGAGCTCTTTACACGTTCTGGATATAAGACCATTATCAGAGTAGGATTTGCAAATGTTTTCTTCTATTCTGTGGTTTGTCTTTCTCCTTTCCTTTCCTTTCTCTTTCTTTCTCTTTTTCTTTTCTTCTTCTTCTCCTTCTTCTTCTTTTAATAATTCAGCATTAGGGACGCCTGGGTGGCTCAGTCAGTTGAGTGTTTGACTCTTGAGTTTTTCGGCTCAGGTCATGATCTCACTGTTCGTGAGATTGGGTTTCGAGTCAGGCTCTGGGCTGACAGCATGGGACCTGCTTGGGATTCTCTGCCTCTCTCTGCCTCCCTTGCTTGTGCTCTCGGTCTCTCTCAAATTAAATAACTAAACACTAAAAAGATGGGGCGCCCGGGTGGCTCAGTCGGTTAAGCGTCTGACCTCGGCTCAGGTCATGATCTCATCGTTTGTGAGCTCGAGCCCCATATCAGGCTCTGTGCTGATACCTTGGAACCTGGAGCCTGCTTCAGATTCTGTGTCTCCCTCTCTCTCTGCCCTTCCCCTGCTCATGTTCTGTCCCTCTCTGTCTCTCAAAAATAAATAAATGTTAAAAAAAGTTAAAAAAAATAAAAATAAAAACAAAACAATAATAATTCAGCATTATCAGTCTTTAAGATTATTTATTTATCTATTTATTATTTTTAGAGAGGGAGAGGGAGCATGCAAATGGGGGAGAAAGGCAGAGACAGACAATCTCAAGCAGGCTCTACGCTCAGCGCAGAACCCAATGCGGGGTTTGATCCCATGACCCGGGGATCATGACCTGAGCTGAAACCAAGAGTCGGATGCTCAACCAACTGAGCTATCCAGGGGCCCCCGACTTTCAACTTTCTTGATAGTGTCTTGACCCACAGAAGTTTTAATTACGATGGAGTCCAATTTACCTCTTTTTTTCTTCCTCGGCTTTTACTGTCACATCTAAGAAAGTATTGCCTAACCCAAAAAGAGATTTATAGCTATGTTTTCTGCTAAGAGTTATAGTTTTAGCTCTGACATGTATGTCTTTGCCCCTTTTGAGTTAGCTTTTGTAGACGATGGCTGGGAGGGGTTCCAGATGCATTCTTTTGCATGTGGATATCCAGTTGTCCCCACACGTTCCTCACAGAATGTTCTTGACACCTCGACCATAGATACATTCTATTCTACTGACCTATATATATGTCTGTCCTTATGCCAGTATCGCACTGCCTTGATTACTGCAGATTTTGAAATTGCGAAGTGTGAGTCCTCCAGCTCTGCTCTTTTTCAAGATGGATTTGGCTAGAAAATATGACAAATCTTTTCTCTGTACACTGGAGAGGACCAGGACCCCTGACTGTCAGGAAGCCATACGGACCAACCCTCCCCAGCCCCCAACCCACTGGGAGGTCCCACGATGCTCACCGGCCATACATGCCAGCATTTTCCATTTGTGACTATAATTATTTAGGTCTCATATTCTCCCACTGGATGGTCCCATCCCATAAATATTTACAAAGTGATTACAGTATGTCAGACACGACGTGCGTTCGGCCCCGGGGGCTCACGGATGATGAATATGCTGTCCCAGTACTCCAGAAGGTCTCAGCCCCGGTGAAAACCAATTGGTGAATTTGAGGAAACCAGATTTCTGCTCCACGCAGCCACTTGCCGTCCCCTCCGGATTCCCACAGAGCCCTTAGTTTGGGACCCAATGCAGCAGCCACTTCTCCAAAGTAAGTCACCAGGCTGAAAGGGAAAGTTTCAGGGGCAGCAGTTGTTGGCGGGTCCCCGGGCCTGGAAACATGCGGCTTTCTGGGCGTGGAGCTCCCTCTAGTGTCTATCTAGGGTAAGGCGGGTCCAGCGTGAAACTTTCCAAAGATTCCCTATCCACTGCCCAAGAGTCTCTTCTCTTAGTTTAGTGCTGTTTATGGATAAGCTGCTCTCAGATATCTGCTGCAAGACAAAAACACTGACAGTTTAAAAAATAAAAAATAATAACGTAGTTGTCAACATTTTTTGAAAACTCACTATGGCCCTGTGTTAATTGCTTATCTAATTACGTACAAGGAGGATTCTATTATTATTCTTAATTGTTTCCAGTATACAGATGAAGAAACTGAGGCAAGTGAGACAGAAGGCAGACAGAAGAAAGTGAGGCTCAAGCCAGAGGCAGAGCCAGAATTCAGTCCAAGTGGTCAGACTTCCTAACCAGGCTCTTCGTTTGTTTTTTGGTTTACTGTCAAAGAAAAGCAATAACCATGGCGATCTCAAGATAATTCTAGTCAAATTTCTCCTGGCTACTTGGGAGAATTGTAATTTTTGTTAATCAAGAAGATTTATATTGAGGAATCAAATATGGATGAGAGCTAGCTTTTCTTGGGTTCCTACTGAAAGGGACAGAAAGAAATAATCTACACTAGCATTTTCACACTGTGGGCTGTGACTCATTGATGAGTCGTGTAAACAGTTTAGTGGATTGTGACCAGAACTTTAAAAACAAAAATGCAATAGACCAGGAAAACACCAGAGTGCCTAATAACCCAGTACATATTCTGTTTGGGGATAAGTAATAATATACATGAATATATGTATGTGTGTATAATATATATATAGATCGATAGATAGATATAGACCTATATCTGTCGATAGATATAGTTCTATATCTAAAGATATATATATAGATATATAGATATAGATATAGATATCTAAAGATATATATATAGATCTATATATCTAGATAGATATAGATATAGCTATATGTCTAGATAGATATAGATATATCTAGATAGATATAGATATATCTATATATCTAGATAGATATAGATAGATATAGATAGATATAGATAGATATAGATAGATCTAGATAGATCTAGATAGATATAGATAGATATAGATAGATCTATATATCTAGATAGATCTAGATAGATCTAGATAGATATAGATAGATCTATATATCTAGATAGATATAGATAGATCTAGATAGATATAGATAGATATAGATAGATCTAGATAGATATAGATAGATCTAGATATATATATAGATATATATCTATATATATATCTAGATCTATCTATATCTAGATATCTATATCTATATATCTATATCTAGATATATATAGATATATATATAGATATAGATATCTATATCTATCTATCTATCTAGATCTATCTATCTAGATCTATCTATCTATATCTATATATCTATATATCTATATCTAGATATAGATAGATAGATAGACATAGATATCTAGATATAACTATATACCTATAGATATATATATATAGACCTATATATCTAGATAGATATATCGATATATCTATCTATTGATAGATATAGGTCTATATCTCTCTCTCTATATATATATAATATCTATATAGATCCATCTATATCTATCAATCTATCTCTATAGATAGACCTATATGTATCTATCTATATATTATATCTATATAGATCTATCTATATCAATCATTTGCATAGATCTATAGATCTATATCTACCTATATATATATTATACACACATCTAAATATATATTATACACACATACATATATTCATATATACTATAGATCTATGAATATATATATAGATATCTAGAGATATATATCTGCCCCAGACCATATAAAAACCACTGAGCTAGCTCTCTAAAGCTCTCTTACTGCCTGCGCAGGACTATAATCAGGCCAGTTTTCCTGGAATGATCCATGCTGCCAAAACTGTTATCTTGGGTGTAAATCAAATTCTTCATACCGCAGCCACGCCTCTCTTTGTTTTGGAAATGAACGATTTAGATCTCTTCTCTTTTTGGTGACAAGGACCTGTGGCTAAAACAGTAAGCTTATTTTTTACATCTAACTTGCTTATGCAATTAATTTTTTCTCTAAACGTCAGGGGTCGGAGTTAGCCCCCTCTATGGTGGTACATAGAAAGAGGATAGGCATTAATTAGTCCCAATTCGTATCTGAGTTGCAAGGAAGCTAAGTGATCTGCCCCATTTCACACAGCAAATAGGAGAAAGACCTGGGATTTGAACACAGGACAACCTGCCTCCAGGACAGCGAGTTTTAACTACTGTATTATACAGAAGGAATTCTCTGTCGGCATCCAGGGCTGAGCGTGCTGGGATGCTGATGCACTGGGGAGGAGGGGGTGTGTTGAGTTGTATGTAGGAGCTGCTACATTAGAGGGATGTTTGAGTTCCAGAGTATTGGAGGTAACACGACAATTAACTGGGTGGTGGGTTCTTGGTGTTTGTGCCCTGATCTGTTACACTGAGGGTATCTGTGGGACACTGGGCAAGATCTCAAAACAGCCCTGAGATGCTTGTTATTCTTTCCTTCACATAACAGATGAAGAGACAGAGGTTCAGGTTGGGCCACAGCAAGTAAAGAGCAGGCAATAAAAACTATAACCGTTACTGAAGGCTTATTACATGACAGGCACTGTCACACCATTTCCATATGTTATTTTTTTTTATTAAAAAAAATTTTTTTTCAACGTTTATTTATTTTTGGGACAGAGAGAGACAGAGCATGAATGGGGGAGGTGCAGAGAGAGAGAGAGACACAGAATCGGAAACAGGCTCCAAGCCATCAGCCCAGAGCCTGACGCGGGGCTCGAACTCACGGACCACGAGATCGTGACCTGGCTGAAGTCGGACACTTAACTGACTGCGCCACCCAGGCGCCCCAATATGTTATTGCATGTTGTTGTCTTGAAGAATTATCAGCTGAGTTTTAAAGTTTAGGAAATGGGGGAGGTTACCTGCCTGGTTCAGTCGGAGGAACATGTGACTCTTTTTTCTTTGATGTTTATTTATTTTTTTTTTTAATTTTTTTTTCAACATTTATTTATTTTTGGGACAGAGAGAGACAGAGCGTGAACGGGGGAGGGGCAGAGAGAGAGGGAGACACAGAATCGGAAACAGGCTCCAGGCTCTGAGCCATCAGCCCAGAGCCTGACGCGGGGCTCGAACTCACGGACCATGAGATCGTGACCTGGCTGAAGTCAGACGCTTAACCGACTGCGCCACCCAGGCGCCCCATTTGATGTTTATTTTTGAGAGAGAGAGAGCGCACAGGTGGAAGTCGGGGAGCAGCAGAGAGAGGGGAGTATAGAAGATCCAAGGCGGGTTCCCCACTGACAGCAGTGAGCTGGATGAGGGGCTCGAACTCACGAACTGTGAGATCATAACCTGAGCCCAAGTCAGATGCTCAACCGACTGAGCCACCCATGTGCGCCGAAGAGCAAGTGACTCTTGATCTTGGGGTCGTGGGTTCAAGCCATGTTGGGTGTAGAGATTACTTAAATACATAAATAAAGTTATTTAAAAAATATTTTTCAATATTTAAAAGTATTTTAAAATATTTAATTTGTTTACAATATTTAAAATAATTTTATATATATTTTTAATGTTTATTTATTTTTCTGAGACACACACAAAGCAAGAGCAGGGAAGGGCAGGGAGAAGAGGGAGACACAGAATCCGAAGCAGGCTCCAGGTTCTGAGCTGTCAACACAGAGCCCAACATAGGGCTCGAATCCACGGACCGTGAGATCATGGCCTGAGCTGAAGTCGGATGCTTAACCGACTGAGCCACCCAAGTGCCCTTTAAATATCTTTTAAACTGCTCTGGGACTCAGGGCAGTTGATTAAGGTGCCCAAGGTTACACAGTGAATACAGAACCATAGTCACACTTTGGTCTGCCTGTCCCCAAAGACCTCGCTCTTAGACTACCCTAAGGCCTAACCAGAGAATGTCTCACCTCTTCCTGGGTCACAGAGAAAAGCGAATTTAAAAACAGAAAAAAAAAAATATATATATAGCCATATAAGAGTCAGGATGGTATAGTGGTTGGCACTCAATAAATGTTGGTGATTATTTGTTCCAATCACCTATTACTGCATAACAAATTGACCACAAGCTTGGCATGGCCATCAAGTGGCCTCTCTTGCCCTCAGTTCCTGATCAAACACCACAGTGGGAAAAGGCCGTCCCTGTCCCAGACCCTTGGGCTACTGGGAAAGTCCCCTTATCCAGGGTCACCCCCTTTGGGGTAAAGAACCCTGGACATGTGGGGCGCCTGGGTGGCTCAGTCGGCTGGGCGTCCGACTTCTGCTCAGGTCACCATCTCACGGTTTGTGGGTTCGAGACCTGCATCGGGCTCTGTGCTGACAGCTCAGAGCCTGGAACCTGCTTTGGATTCTGTGTCTCCCTCTTTCTCTGCCCCTGCCCTTCTCATGCTCTGTCTCTCTCTGTCTCAAAAATAAATAAAACATTAAAAAAAAAAAAAAAAAAAGAACTCTGGACATGTTCTTGCTTCAGAGATATCCCAAGATACAAACCAAGGTCAGACATGTACTAAAGCCACAATACGAGGCCTCACCAAGACACCTTTTACCCTCTTTAGAGTTGCAGACATTAATGAGAGTGGCTCGGGCATCTATTTCACTTCTAAAAATACATAACACCGGGCTCTTAAACAAGACGTGCGCTAGAACTTTCAACTACGAGGCTGTGGGCCTCATAAAGCACCAGGATGGCTTACTTAAATAGGTTCAAATTTAATTAGGTGAGCCAACACATTTTAGTTATCAAACATCAGGGGTGAATTGTAATAGAGTCCAGGTGTATGTTAATGGACTTGATGGTCTTTCCATGGGATTATCAGCTCATCATCTGGGCAATAAAATAATTCCCTACAAATTCAAAAGGACTGAAATGACACAAAGTATGTTTCTCTGACCAAAACAGAATTAAACCGAAAATCAACAACAACAGATCTGACAGGTCATCAAACTTTCTGAAAACTAAACAAAACACTTCCTTCTTTTTTTTTTTTTTTAAATTTTTTTTTTCCAACGTTTATTTATTTTTGGGACAGAGAGAGACAGAGCATGAACGGGGGAGGGGCAGAGAGAGAGGGAGACACAGCATCGGGAACAGGCTCCAGGCTCCGAGCCGTCAGCCCAGAGCCCGACGCGGGGCTCGAACTCACGGACCGCGAGATCGTGACCTGGCTGAAGTCGGACGCCTAACCGACTGTGCCACCCAGGCGCCCCAACACTTCCTTCTTTTTAATGTTTATTTTTGAGAGAGAGACAGAGTGCGAGCAGAGGGGGAGGGGCAGAGAGAGAAGGAGACACAGCGTCCGAAGCAGGCTCCAGGCTCCGAGCTGTCAGCACAGAGCCCAACGCGGGGCTCGAACTCACAAACTGCAAGACCATAACCTGAGCTGAAGTCAGATGCCTAACCACCTGAGCCGCCCAGGCGCCCCTAAACAAAAACACTTCTGAATAGCCCGCGGATCATATGAAAAACCACAAAGGATATTAGAAACTATTTTGAGCTGCATGAAATTGAATAATACAGTATATCACAATGTGTGCAAACAGCTAAGGCAGTGTTTCAAAGGAAATTACAGCATTCAATACTTACAGTAGAAAGGCAAGTAGGGTCTAACAACAATGGTCTAAGCTTGCACCTTAAGAAATTAGAAAAAAATAAAAGAGCAAAAGAAACCTAAAGTAAGCAGACAGCAGAAAATAAGAAAGAATAGAAATCGATGAAATAAAAAATGTATAAACAATAGAGAAAAATCAATGAAAACAAACACTTTTTTAAAAGATCAATAAAACTGATCCACCTCTAAGCATATTGTTCAGGGGGGAAAAAAACATAAAACTTAGGCAAATCAAATGCTGTAATAAATGAAAAGGCTAATGCATCACGATCAAGTGGGGTTCATCCTGGGAATGCAGGATTCGCTTTGACACATGAAAAACTAGTCAATGTAATTCATTTTGCTACGTCAAAGAACTAAAAGAGACAGGCATGCAAAAATTTTTTAATTTTTTTTTAATTTTTTTTAACGTTTATTTATTTTTGAGACAGAGACAGACAGAGCGTGAACGGGGGAGGGTCAGAGAGAGAGGGAGACACAGAATCTGAAACAGGCTCTAGGCTCTGAGCAGTCAGCACAGGGCCTGATGCGGGGCTCGAACTCGCGGACCGCGAGATCGTGACCTGAGCCGGAGGAGGGGACAGAGTCTCCAAAGCGGGCTATTCGCTAATAACAGCCGGCCCAATGTGGGGCTCAAACTCACAAACTTCAAGATCACGACCTGAGCTAAAGTCAGATGCTCAACCGACTGAGCCACCCAGGTACTCCCAAAATATAGAGGCATGATTATTTAAAAAGTATGCTCCGGGGCGCCAGGGTGGCTCAGTCGGTTGAGCGTGTGACTTCGGCTCAAGTCATGATCTGACAGTCTATGAGTCCGGGCCCCCACTAGGGTTCTGTGCTGACACCTCAGAGCCCGGAGCCTGCTCTGGATTCCGTGTCTCCCTCTCTCCCTACCCCTCCCCCACTCACACTCCGATTCTCTCTCTGCCTCTCAAAAATAAAGAAAACTAATTTTAAAAAATTAAAAAAAAACATGCTCCACACCCATTGTAGAGCCCAACACGCTTGATTCACGACCCTGAGATCAAGACCTGCGCTGAGATCAAGAGTTGGACACTTAACCAACTGAGCCACCCAGGCACCCCGGCATACAAACCATTTGATGTAATTCTCCATCCGCTCATGACAGAAACTTCCAGAAAACTAGTTATAGAAGGAAAGTTCCTCGACTTGATGAAGAGCAACTAAGAACACCTTTCATGTAGCCTTACGTTATACTGACTAGTGAAAGATTGAATGCTTTCCCCATCAGGTCAGGATAAAACAGGAGCGTTTGCTCTCACCAATGACTTTGTACTAGAGGTCCTATCCAGGGAAATAGACTCGAGAAATGAATAAGCGGCATGTAGATTGGAAAGAAATAAAATTGTCTTTATCCACAGATGAGATGATCATCTAGGTTGAAAATCCTAAGGAATACACACACACACACACACACACACACACACACACAAGCTTCTAGAGCTCATAAGAGATATTAACAAGGTCACAGGATACAAGCGAAATACACATCACCCAGATGACCCAGCAATTCCACGCCTCGGTGTTTTCCCAAGAGAATTGAAAACGTCTGCCCACATGATTTGTGGCGGCTTTATTCACAATGGCCCCAAACTGGAAACAACCTCAATGTCCAACAATTGTTAAATCAATCAGTAAATTGTGGTGTATCCATAAAAAAGAACAAATACACTCTGTGATAAAAGGAAACCAATTACTGAAACACAAAATGTAGTTACATTCCAAAATCATTATGCAAAGTGAGAGAAGCCAGACAAAAATATTACATTCTCAATGATTTCATTTACAGGAAATTCTAGAAAAATCAAGACAATAGTGACTAGAAGATCATAGATCAGTGGTTGCTTGGGGATGGGTGGGAAGCAGATTGACAGCAAAAGGGCACCAGGAAACTTTTCGTGGTGATAGAAATGTTCTATATCATGATTGTGGTAGTTGTGACACAGATATACACACTTGTTAAAAATCATCCACTTTAGGGGCGCCTGGGTGGCGCAGTCGGTTAAGCGTCCGACTTCAGCCAGGTCACGATCTCACGGCCCGTGAGTTCGAGCCCCGCGTCAGGCTCTGGGCTGATGGCTCAGAGCCTGGAGCCTGTTTCCGATTCTGTGTCTCCCTCTCTCTCTGCCCCTCCCCCGTTCATGCTCTGTCTCTCTCTGTCCCAAAAATAAATAAATGTTGAAAAAAAAAATCATCCACTTTAAAATAGTGGATTTTATTATATATAAATTTTACTTCAATAAAGCTGACAAAAACATTCCAGAAAAAAAGTTCTATGAATCCAAGTTTCCTTAAGCCAGACTGAATAACCTGTTATAAAGATAGCTTTACAGAATGACAGAAAATTATTCTCTAATTAGCCTGATACACTACCTCAGGATCTTTGCACTAGCTGTCCTCTGCCAGGAACACTCCTGCCTTCCATGCTCCTCCTAGATAACTCTTTATCTTGTTTTTCTTTCTTTCTTTCTTTCTTTCTTTCTTTCTTTCTTTCTTTCTTTCTTTCTTTCTTTCTTTCTTTCTTTCTTTCTTTTTAAGTAAGCTCCACACCTCGAATGGAGTCCAACTCGGGGCTTGAACTCACAATCCTGAGATCAAGACCTGAGCTGAGATCAAGAGTTAGTGGCTTAACTGGCTAAGCCAACCAGGGCCCCTATCTTATCTTTCAGATCCTAGCTTCAGTATCACATCCTTACAGACAACTTTCTTGAACCACTCTTACAAATTATGTTCTTCCATTACTCTCTATCATAGCACCCAGTTCCTTTTTTTTCCCTCAAATACTTTCTATGAATTTGTAAATAAATGTTGGTTACTATGTTAATGAATTTATTTAACATCTACAGTCTCCCCCATAATGTAAATTTCATGAGGTTAAGAAATGTGTCTATTTTTGTTAAAAAAAAAACACCAAAATAAATAAATAAATAAATAAATAAACCCCAAAAGGCCAATTTCAGGATGACTAACATATAAAGGGTTAAAGATTAGTATTTACCAAAAAGACTAAGAGCTCTCGTTAAGCGACAATGAAAAGAACAATGATCGGGGCGCCTGGGTGGCTCAGTCGGTTAAGTGTCCGACTTCAGCTCAGGTCACGATCTCGCGGTCCGTGAGTTCCAGTCGGGCTCTGGGCTGATGGCTCAGAGCCTGGAGCCTGCTTCCGATTCTGTGTCTCCCTCTGTCTCTGACCTTCCCCCGTTCATGCTCTGTCTCTCTCTGTCTCAAAAATAAATAAACATTAAAAAAAAAATTAAAGGGGCGCCTGGGTGGCTCAGTCGGTTAAGTGTCCGACTTCAGCTCAGGTCACGATCTCGCAGTCTGTGAGTTCGAGCCCCGCGTCGGGTTCTGTGCTGACAGCTCAGAGCCTGGAGCCTGTTTCGGATTCTGTGTCTCCCTCTCTCTGACCCTCCCCCATTCATGCTTTGTCTCTCTGTCCCAAAAATAAATGTTAAAAAAAAAATTAAAAAAAAAAAAAAAAGAACAATGATCAAAGAACCAAGGTTTTGGGACACCTACCTGGCTCAGTTGGTGAAGCATGCTACTCTTGACTTTGGGGTTGTGAGTTCAAGCCCCAGGTTGGGTGTAGAGATTACTTAAAAATAAAATATTTAAAACATAAATACGGACTTCAAGCTGTATTACAAAGCTGTAATCATCAAGACAGTATGGTTCTGGTACAAAAACAGATGCATAGATCAATGGAACAGAATAGAGAACCCAGAAATGGACCCACAAATGCCTGGCCAACCAATCTTTGACAAAACAGGAAAGAATATCCAATGGAATAAAGACGGTCTCTTCAGCAAATGGTGTTGGGAAAACTGGACAGAGACATGCAGAAGAATGAACCTGGACCACTGTCTTATACCATACACAAAAATAAACTCGAAATGGATGAAAGATCTAAACATAAGACAGGAAGCCGACCAAATCCTAGAGGAGAAAACAGGCAACAACCTCTTTGACCTCAGCCACAGCAACTTCTTTCTTGACATGTCTGCAGAGGCAAGGGAAACAAAAGCAAAACTGAATGAACTGTTGGGACCTCATTAAGAGAAAAAGCTTCTCCACAGTGAAGGAAAAAAGCAGCCAAACTAAAAGGCATCCGATGGAATGGGAGAAGATATTTGCAAATGACATATCAGATAAAGGATTAGTATCCAAAATCTATAAAACTTATCAAACTCAACACCTTAAAAATAAATAATCCAGTGGAGAAATGGGCAAAAGGCATGAATAGACACTTTCCCAAAGAAGACATCCAGATGGCTAACAGACACATAAAAAAAATGCTCAACATCACTCATCATCGGGAAAATACAAATCAAAACCACAATGAGATATCACCTCACACCAGTCAGAATGGCTAAAATTAACAGCTCAGGCAACGACAGATGTTGGAGAGGATGCGGAGAAAGAGGAACGCTTTTGCACTGCTGGTGGGAATGCAAACTGGTGCACCCACTCTGGAAAACTGTATGGAGATTCTTCAAAAAATTAAAAATAGAACTACCCTACGACCCAGCAATTGCACTACTAGGTATTTATCCAAAGGATACAAGAGTGCTGTTCCAAAGGGGCACATGCACCCCAATGTTTACAAGCAGTGCTATTGGCAATAGTCAAAGTATGCAAAGAGCCCAAATATATGCACACACACACACACACACACACACACACACACACACACACTGGAATATTATTTGGCAATCAAGAAGAATGAAATCTTCCTATCTGCAACAATGCGGATGGAACTAGAGCATATGATGCTAAGCGAAATAAGTCACTCAGAGAAAGACAAATATCATAGGACTTCCCTCATATGTAGAATTTAAGATACAAAACAGATGAACATAAGGAAAGGGAGGCAAAAATAATATAAAAACAGAGAGGGAGACAAACCATAAGAGACTCTTAAATACAGAGACCAAACTGAGGGTTGCTGGAGGGGTGTTGGGTGGAGGGATGGGCTAACTGGGCAAGGGGCATTAAGGAGGGCACTCGTTGGGATGAGCACTGGGTGTTAGAAGCAAGTGATGAATCACTAAATTCTATTCCTGAAATCATTATTACACCATATATTAAGGAACTTGGATTCAAATTTTTTTAAATTTTACATAAATAAGTAAAGCGAGCTAAGGTTTTATTTTATTTATTTATTTTTTTAACGTTTTTTAAATTTATTTTTGAGAGAGAGAGAGACAGAGCATGAACGGGGCAGGGGCAGAGAGAGAGGGAGACACAGAATGGGAAACAGGCTCCAGGCTCTGAGCCATCAGCCCAGAGTCCAACGCGGGGCTCAAACTCACGGACCTCAAGATTGTGACCTGAGCTGAAGTTGGACGCTTTAACTGACTGAGCCACCCAGGCGCCCCAAAATGAGCTAAGGTTTTAAATAGGCAATTTACAGAAGAGCCAATAATCATAGAAAAAGCTAACCAAGCCTGTTAACAAACTTATGCTTTCACTCCATACATAAAAATAAATCTCAGGTATACTAAAAGCTTACATTTTTTCAAATAAGAAAAAATAACACTGAAGTGTTGTAATCGACAGAATAATGCCCCCCTCCCCGCCCCTCTTCCACAGGTGTCCTCGCCCTAATTCCTGGAACCTGTAAATATGCTACCTTACACAGGAAAGGACTTTGTATACAGATTAAGGACCTTGAGATGGGGAGATTATCCTGGATTATCTGGGTGGGGCCAATCTAATTGCATGGATCTTTACAACTGGAGAAACTTCCCTGGCTAAATCAGAGAAATGAGAAAAAAGAAGAAGGAAAAGAAATCTGAAGCGTAGGAAGGACTGGTCAGGCCATTGATGGCTTTGAAGATGGAGGAAAGAAAGAGGCGAGGAATGTGGGCGTCCTCTGGAAGCCGGGAACAGCCCTCTATCGGCACACAGCAAGGAAACGGATCTGCCAACAACCTGAATGATCCAGACAGATCCTCCCTTAGAGCCTCCAGAAAAGAATGCAGCCCTTTCAATGCCTTGATGTCACCCCAGTGAAACCTGTGTGTGAGTGACTTCCAACCTACAAATTGTAAGATGACAGATTTGTGATGATTACTTGTGGTAGCAATGAAGAACTAACAAGATATCTACAGGAACACCTTAGGGGTGGGGGAGAACTTTCTAAACAAAGCCAGAGACCCCAAGTTTCTATTTTTTAAAAAAAGATAAGGCTCTTTGATCTTCTTTTAAAAACATATGGAGGGACTCCTGGGTGGCTCAGTCGGTGAAGCGTCCGACTTTCGGCTCCGGTCATGATCTCGCGGTCTGTGAGTTTAAGCCCCGCGTCGGGCTCTGTGCTGACAGCTCGGAGCCTGGAGCCTGCTTTGGATTCTGTGTCTCCCTCTCTCTCTCTCTCTCTCTCTCTCTCTCGCTCTCAAAAAATAAATAAACATTTAAAAAAATGTTAAGTGGAACATGGCAATAAATATCATGATCCAAGTGGACATTAGAAAGCAGCGCCCTTTGCGGCATTCATCCTATCATCCGTAAAAAGTACGGGAAAGGAAACTAGAAAAATGGAGTCATGGAAGCAAAATGTAATTGTATCGTTATTTCTGTACTTGTAGTTAAGTGGCTGTAGAATGAAATCACCACTTGGATGCGTGTTTGTTTCAGCAGTGTAAGTTCAGCAGAACCCGCATGCCAGAGGAGGGTACAGGAACAAAACATAAATGACCCAGCCTGCCTCCCCCCCCACCCCCCATATACAGAGGAAACAGACTGAAACCTAGAGAGGGGGGTGGGGCTGAAGTTCCACAATTAAAGTGGCAGAGCCAGGCCTAGAACTCAGATCTCAGACACATCCCACCCCCATCCTGGACAACCATTCGCAGCAAGGGGCTGGATTATGAGTGGGTCCCCAGCCTCATGCTGGCTGAGGAGAAAGGTCTCAGGTCTGAGGCCAGATAACGCGTGGAGACCAGCCCGCTGGGTCATCAGTGGCCCATTCGCTGGTGGCTGGCCGGAGGTAAGCTGGGATCTCTATTTGGGCCTTAGAGCGAAATGCAGAGAAGAGCCTGGATACCACTCCAGTAACCAGCAGGGCAAAACCGGAAAGGGATCCTAAGGGCTGGGATGGAAAGTAAAACTTCCAAGTTCTTCCTTTGACCTTGGCCAAGGTCATTCCTTTTGGCCTCGCGAGTCCTTATCATGTAATGAGGGGAAGAATCCCATTCAAGGCGCAGCGAACAGAAGAAAGGAAGAGGTAGTAGGCAGCCCTCAGCCTGGTGCTGTCCCCCCAGGAGGGACCGAGCCCCGGACAGGCGGGGCGGCGGGAGGGGAGCGAGGGAAGTCGCCGGGTCGCTGTATCCAGCCGGAGACCGGCTGCAACAGGGCGAGGGACTGGGGGAGGGGGGGACGGAGGAGGGTCCCGCGCTCTCCTTGTCCGGGTTCTGGGTCCTGCACGTGGATCAGTCGCCTCCAGCCAAGGGTCTGCGCGCCCCCTCCCCCTCTCAGGCTCCTCTGGCCTCGCCCCTCCCTCTCACGTTCCCAACTCCCAAGGACAACTTGTCGCTCGCTTCAGAAGCCCGGAGCTTCGTTCTGTCCCCCAGACTCTTTCTCCCCTACTTCTTTTGTCTATTTCTGCATTTGACGGCTTCTCTGGGAAGCGTTCCCCTGATCTCCTTCTCTCTTGTCCGTTCTCGCTCGCTCTCTCTAGCTCTCACTCTCTCTCTCTCTCTTTCACACACACACACACACACAGTCTCTTCTCTGTCTGCCGGCCATCTCGGTGCCTTTCCTCCGCGCCTCTGGCCTTCCAGAGGGCGCAAGGCCCACTCTTGGAACCGCCGCGCGGTGATCCGACGGCGCCCCAGCAAGGGGGCAGGTGAGACCGGCGGGAGCCCCGCCCGGGCGGACGCGGAGGAAGGTGGCGCCCGCGCCAATCCGCCGCCCGGGTCCTGTCCTCTCCCCCTCTCACCCCCTCGTCGGCGCCAGGGGGACTGAGGACGCACGAGTCCCTTCGCGCCTCCAGCGCCGTCGGCGCCGGCGCCCCAGACCCAGACACTGCGGCCAGAGGCCTCACGGGGGCGGGGGGCGGCGACCCACAGCCGATGAGCCCTTGGCCCCGGCGTCATCACCAGCGTCCCTAGGCTCTGGAGCGCCCCAAGCCCCGGGTCCCTGCAAGCCTCTGAAGACGCGCGGAGGACAGCGCGGTTCGGAGAGGTAGGTGAGACACTCCCAGCCCTGCCTCTCGCCCATGGGGGCCGCGACCACGCAGATCACAACGGAGACTTGAAAGACCCCTCTGGGGCCGCGCAGTCCCTCGGCCGCGCTTTGAGGACTGATCGGCCGTGGCGGGCGTGGGCTACCCGGGCCGCCTGTTAACCTTGAGCTCCGGACGGATCCAGCCTCCCCAGTAGGGCCTCGGGGTACCCCCGCAACGCCTTCACTCCCCCCCCCCCCCCCGCTCCCACTGGACTCTCACTCTCCAAGCGAAGGTGTGTAAGGGGGCAGAGGGTCACACCCCCCCCCCCCCCCACCATCCTTTGCCCGCAACCCTGGCTCTCCAGAGCCGGGTCCGAATGCCCCGCGCAGCCTCAGGCCCTCTCCACCAGGTCTGCCCGCTTGCAACTCCGGATTCCAAGCGGATGCAGCGAGAAACCCGGGCTGGCTGGCTGAACAGCCTCGCGGGTGGGGGTAGCTTGGAAAGGGACAACGGTTATTCGTTCTCCACGGAAATTAGGAATTGGCCTGGAACTCTGGGTCCAGACGGGAGCGCCAGGCCCCCAAGGTGCAGAATCAGCTCTCTAGAAGTCCCCTGGAAGCGATGGAGAGAGGATGCTTGGGGGAGTCTCTTGCTTCTAACCACTTTCCACCGCTGCAAGGGGACCCAGGTTTCCTTGCCCTCTGGATTATACTGACACTCGAGTGATCTGCCTGGGAAAGCGTGTATCCGAATCTGGAGGGATGCCTGGCGCCGCCATCTTACTGGAAACTCACACTCACAAAAATGATGCGGGTGCATTTTTGTAGAGGGCCCTGTTGTTTATGGTAAGGGGCAGAAGGCAGGGGAAGGATCTCAATTTGTTTGGATTGATTCAGGGGTCAATACCTGCTTTTGAAAAGGCATGTAGAGAGAACTAGGCATAAAGGGGTATGTAGGATTATGGGGTATCTTAGGAATTAGTAACCCTCAGTAATCAGTGGGGGATCCTGTGTCAGGCTGTGCCTTTGCCAGTATTTAAGCACTGTGTAGCGACTGAGGATTGGTGAAAACAGGGAAAAGAGACGGAAAATTACGTCCTCCCAATTGTGCCCAGTAATAAAGGTAGCAGGCGGGAAATTCACATTTTCACCTGTATACACCCCCTCTTCCTAATTAGATCAGTGCGTGGTATATTTCACATATTCCACATCTGCTAAATGTGGAAACATACAGCACAGGACCGGACTTTCCAGTATTTGTAGAAGCACAATGACCCATCCTGGAAAGGAGGTGTTCTCTGAGTGAAAGTTCACATTTATCAGTGTATTTCCCAGACCCCTGGAGGAAGAAAGTCTGGTGCTTTTCCTGATCTGATCTCCCCTGCGAACCCCTCTTTGGAGCTGCAGCTCCTCCCTTTCCCTGGGGTCTGGAGCACTTGGCTTCAAGTGCCAAAGAGGCCTCCTCAGTCCCCCAGCCCAGAAAGGATGACACTTCCTTCCACTCCCAACCATATCACCATAGACTCCCCAGGAGGTGAGTTGCTCCCCACCCCTGCCATGGTTTAGAACCACCGCACCCGCAGGCCCAACACACACACACATACATTTGCACACTGCCCCAGAAGAAATGCAAGGAAAGGCTTTACTAGCCCCAGGCAAGGCACTGTGGGAGACCTCAGAGGCCCTCAAGGAGAGCCCTCAACTCTTCCACACTGTGATTTGGGAGGCCCAGACCATCCCAAGCAGCTGGTTGGCAGTTTTGCCTTCTCAGAAGCCTCAGAAGCCACTGCCCCCATGACTGGAGTATCCGTTAGGCTGGGCGCTTCGTCTCCCACCCACCCTGCCTCCAACTTCTCTTCCTGGCCTGATTAAAACAAGCATCAGGCTTCAGAGGCTCTTGGTTTAGAAAGAGGGGGGTCGCTTATTTTAATCTCCTGGAATCATCTTCCTCATTTTTCTCCTCCCTCATGGCTTGCCCTCTGACTCTTGGGGTTTGTCTTCTCTTTCTCCCCCAACACAGAAAGACAGAAAAATCCGTGACTTTTTTTTTTTTTTTTTTCTGGGCTCGGAGGGTAGGGATGGAGAGAAAAAAAAGGGGGAATGTTTGACCCATCTGGGCAGCACTGTGATGGGGGTGACAAGTCATTATAGTAGGCCCTGCTCTCCAATGCTTAGAGGTTGATTCCACAGTCCCCCACACCCCAAGATTCAATGGTACCATCTTCCTTAAGAGGAACTGAGGATGTGGGACGTCTGCAGTTTTCAAAAACAGGAAGAATTAAAAATGCTGTCATTATTTGGGTGGCCGGATGTGCAGTTTGGGCAGCAGGTCTGGGCTCACAGAGAAGTGAGTCCTCAGGGCCAAGGGGGTTGGGGCAAGGCCTGCCACCAACAGAGCCTTGGCGAGAGTAGGCTTGGTCCTGACTTGGCCTGCAGGGGACCCTGGGCTGTTCATAAGGTGGAGGTGAGATCAGGGGACTGGAGGTCCAGATCTCTCTCCTGCCTGGCTGCCCCATGAGCCCCAGAGCCCACTCAAAAATCAGGAATAGCTGGAAAGGAAAAAAAAAAATCCCTGAAAACATCCAGATTCGTAATCTACTTAGACATCCAGACCCATCCTGAAAACAGTGGTGGAAACTTTTCTCCTTGGTTGATTTGCAACTTTCCGCTCTTCAGTTTGGCAATGCGTACATGGGATCAGCTTGAGGTTTCAGATTTGGGGTTTCAGGGCTCAGTCGCTAGGGAACTAGACTGCAGGGTTTGTGGTCACTCCCCTCCTGTTCCCGTGTTCCCCTTGCTTCCTCCCTTCCTCAGAAATGGCTAGGGCTTTCTTGTAGAGCCATGAAATCCCCCAATTTCCAAGGATTTCAGACTCTTTGGACGTCAGGTTAAGAATTCCTATTTGGATTGATCGGAGGAATTCGTGTCTGGAAAATGTTGAGACCAACTATGGTCATTAATGCAGGTGTTTAGTTTTTTTCCCCTTGAGCTGGTACCTCGGTGCTTCCCAGGTTGACTTTCACCTGCAAAAAGCACCCAGGCGGCCTTCTTCTCCCCACTACTGTCTGGAAAGCAAAGGGCAAAAGCCACTAGGGCCTAGAAGTTGCCCTAATCTCAACTCTTTCTTCCTCAGGAAGGGCCGCTGGGGCCATTCTCAGCCCACTTTCCCATCCGCACTCTACCCACCCTGCCCGCCCCCCTCAGCCCCGGTTATAGAAACAACAGACTTTCCTTGCGGGGATAATTAAGGCCAAAGCGCCCCCATCCCCCTCCCATCGCCCATTGGGGCGGCTCTGAGTTGCCCTCCTTCTCAGCCCTCTGCTTACTCCCCGGGGCAGCTGTTCAAGGCTGAATCTCGGCTGAAGTGGAAGAGAGGACTTAGTCTAAAATAACCTGGATATTAACGGATAATAACGAGAAAAATAACCATGAACTCCTGAACCTCCACCATCCAACAATTTTTTTTTTTTTTTTAACCATGAATCAGGACCCACGTTTCAGCCCAAAACTCGCCAGGACTAGTCAAATTGCCCGAAACTCTTTTATGGCAAAAGAAGTCAATACCCAGAGACCTCATCCTTTAAAACAACCAAAAAGGAGAGGGGCCAGATTTCTACTCCTTAAGCCTCTTACCTCTTCCCCAGTCGGTGAGCTCCTTGGCCGGGGACCTCCTGGGCTGGGAGGTGAAGCCGAGGGAAGGAAGCGCCTCGCAGCAACCTTCTCCCTGCGCGGCTCCTCCTGCGGTCTGCGATGTCCCTGCCTTGCGAGTCGTGCAAGCTCCTGGGAGAGACCGCGTCACTGCCCACCGCTGTGGAACCAGGTCTCCTGGGGATTGGGATGGTCGCCCCTCCATGAGAGGGGCTCCAGACCGCTGCGCCCCATCGATCCCCCAACTCCAGACATGCTTGGAACTGCGCAGAACGTACCCAAGATCTGTACAGGGTTCCCTGGCGCTGGACCGGCGCAGCAGTCCCCTGCCGCACGCACCCCGCGGTGCTCAGTTGGGGATCACCTTTGTCTCCTGGCCGGGCGCGGAGCGACGGTCTCTGTGCCAGCCGCCGGCCAGCTCGGCGACTGCCTCCCCGCTGCGGGCAGGAGGGCCGGGAGGTCGCCGGGCAGGAAGGCGGGGGGAGCCTAGCCGCAGAGACTCTGCGCGCCTCCAGCCCCAGCCGCCGACAGCCCAGCCGCAGGCTGGCGCCGCAGGGGTGAATCTGGAAGCCCGGGAGGGCCAAGCTCTGAGCCCCGGCCCTCCTGAGGCGGGAACGTGACAGAGGGATTAGAAAAGGAGGCTTTCAAATCCGCCGAGGCGGCTGGAAGCGGCAATAAAGGGGCGAAGGGAGGTCGCAGTTACACAGGTGCCCCCTCGGACGCCGCAACGCCAAGGGCCTGTGGACTCACAGCCTCGGCTGTCCTATGGAAGACATGAGATGGGGTGGGGGGTTCTGTCCAGCCACCGGAGGCGCAGGAAGCGGCTGTAATCGCTGACCCAGCGCCTCGCCCCAAGCGGGATCTGGGCGCGGGGGGCCCGGCAGAGGCTGGGACGGGCCGCCTTTGCCAAGGGAGCATCTTCTCGCTGTTCTGCTCCGGGGCGGGGGAGAGGGGGCGAGTGGGTCCTAGGCTCGGCTACCCGGCGCACGAACAGTTCATTTGCTCCCTCCGGTTGCCGGCGCCAGCCCCTCTTGCCCTCTTTTCCCGGCCCTGGATTTCCCCTCCCGGATGCGCCCTTCCTCCCCACAATTAACCAAAGATCCAGCGAAACCCCACCAGGGCCACTTCTATCCTCCCGAACCTGCTAATTAATCAGAGAGTCTTAAGGAGACCGAGGAGTTCTAAATGGGCAGTTTGGAACGAGGGGGCGCTCACAAAGTCATTAACCTCCCGTAAAGGAGACGCGCCTGGCTGCCTCCGCGGCCCCTGTGGGCCCTTCTCAGCACACGGGTTTTGCCGGCTCCACCTGCCCCCACGCTCCGGCTTCCAGCTCCTGTCTGGCTGTTTCGGTTCGCTCTTTGTCATTCTCTCTGGCTGCCTTCATGGGTCCCTTTCTTTGTGTCTGCTTCCGTCTGCCTACCTGTTCAGCTGTCTCTTGCTCCCCTTTCCGGACCCAACCTGAGACCAAGAGAATTTTAAGGTCATGACAGCGGCCGGGACGTCCGTCTAGGTTCTCGGGTCGCAGGCAAGGCACCTCAGGCCTGCGAAATATCCAGGGTAGTGTCCGAAGCACCTTCCCCAAGAGCGAGGGCATTTCTCAGCGGGGCTGGGGAACGGATCCCGAAACTTTCCGTTCCTTTTTGGTATGGACCAACTCAGGACAAGAGAAGGACCAACTCAGGCTGGAGAAGATCCAGGCCCCAGTGGAGAAAAGCTCCATATCATTTTGGTTAGAGACACAGAGACCTTGCACACTCGTTCTGTGTGTGGGCAAGGGTGCAAGGAGGTCAGGATGGGTTTGTGGGCCACCGGTCTTGGTCCTGGAGTCCTTAGCACCTGTGAGCAGGTGCCCGTGGTTCCGGGGAAGGCCAGATGACAGTATCCACCCGACCTTGTGACACACTTAAAATTGTCCTCTCTTTTACTTTATCCTGTCAGGTGTCAGGTACCCAAATCTATTTCACTGCCTCCCTCTGCATCACATTGGAGGTATTTGTTTGTGAATGGTGGATAAAGGATTCTTAACATTTTGGGGTTCACTCATTGATACTTTAAAATCTGATGAAAGCTATTGGTTCCCTCCTCCCTAAGGGGGGGGGGAAGTACTTACATAATACTCACCAAATCCCACAATTTCAGAGGATTTCAGACCCCTTGGACCCCAGGTTAAGGACTCC